>NC_047106.1:72564269-73180683 GCF_902500255.1 Thalassophryne amazonica | reverse complement strand
ATGGAACTGTACGGGATCAGAGGAGTGGCTTTGAACTGGATTAAAAATTACTTACAAAACCGGTAACAGTTTGTTAAACTCGGGGATTGCTGCTATTCGTATGTGGACATTGTTTGTGGACTTCCTCAGGGTTCTGTTTTGGGACCAAAATTGATTTATGTAAAGTTTTGGATCTGTTTAAGGCAGTTTTATTTGCAGATGATACAACCCTGTTTTGTTGAGGAGAAAATTTGCAGAAATTATTGTCCCATTTACATGCTGGAATGATAAAGTTAAAGAGATGGTTTGATATTATTAAATTATCACTAAATTTGTCTAAAACTAAAATAATGTTATTTGGGAATTACAATAAAGACATACAAATTCAGTTAAATATACAAGGGGTAATCATAGAGCGTGTCAAAGAAAATAAGTTCTTAGGTGTTATTATTGATGAAAGAATTAATTGGAAAGCTCATATTCAACATATTCAAAGGAAAGTGTCACAAAGTATTACAGTACTAAATAAGGTAAGACATGTTCTTGATTGCAAAGCACTTCATACTCTATTGTTCATTGGTTGGTTGCTCCCTGCTTGGCTTACTGTGCTGAAGTTTGGGGTAATAATTATAAAACTACACTGCAATCATTCTTCATTCTCCAAAAAAGAGCATTAAGAACAATTCACAATGTTGGTTATCGAGATCACACCAATTCATTGTTTACTAAATCTAAAATATTAAAACTTCACAATATGATTACATTTAAGACTGTGCAATTAATGTATAAAGTGAAAAATAAGCAGTTGCCCCTCAGAATTCAAGAATTTTTCAAGGATAGAGAGGGAAAATATAATTTAAGAGGCTTGTATCATTTTAAAATTGCTGGCGCTCAGACGACCAGGAAAGGTTTCTGCGTTTCTACTTGTGGCCCAAAAATATGGAATAATCTGATGAAGGAACTCAAGCGATGTCCAAATGTCAATCACTTTAAACGCCAGTAAGAGGAGCTGATGTTTTCTGAATATGTGAAAATTATCTGAATTCTCTGAAAATACAATTCATGTTGAAGGACTATATAGCTGTTAGTTAAGGTATGGACAATTATGTTATTGATTTTTGTGTGTGTGTGTGTATATATATATATATATATATATATATATATATATATACACTCAACAAAAATATAAATGCAACACTTTTGGTTTTGCTCCCATTTTGTATGAGATGAACTCAAAGATCTAAAACTTTTTCCACATACACAATATCACCATTTCCCTCAAATATTGTTCACAAACCAGTCTAAATCTGTGATAGTGAGCACTTCTCCTTTGTTGAGATAATCCATCCCACCTCACAGGTGTGCCATACCAAGATGCTGATTAGACACCATGATTAGTGCACAGCTGTGCCTTAGACTGCCCACAATAAAAGGCCAGTCTGAAAGGTGCAGTTTTGTTTTATTGGGGGGGGATACCAGTCAGTATCTGGTGTGACCACCATTTGTGTCATGCAGTGCAACACATCTCCTTCGCATCATCTGTGAAGAGAACACCTCTCCAACGTGCCAAACGCCAGCGAATGTGAGCATTTGCCCACTCAAGTCGGTTATGACGACGAACTGGAGTCAGGTTGAGACCCTGATGAGGATGACGAGCATGCAGATGAGCTTCCCTGAGATGGTTTCTGACAGTTTGTGCAGAAATTCTTTGGTTATGCATACCGATTGTTCCAGCAGCTGTCCGAGTGGCTGGTCTCAGACGATCTTGGAGGTGAACATGCTGGATGTGGAGGTCCTGGGCTGGTGTGGTTACACGTGGTCTGCGGTTGTGAGGCTGGTTGGATGTACCTCCAAATTCTCTGAAACTCCTTTGGAGATGGCTTATGGTAGAGACATGAACATTCAATACACGAGCAACAGCTCTGGTTGACATTCCTGCTGTCAGCATGCCAATTGCACACTCTCTCAAATCTTGCGACATCTGTGGCATTGTGCTGTGTGATAAAACTGCACCTTTCAGAGTGGCCTTTTATTGTGGGCAGTCTAAGGCACACCTGTGCACTAATCATGGTGTCTAATCAGCATCTTGGTATGGCACACCTGTGAGGTGGGATGGATTATCTCAGCAAAGGAGAAGTGCTCACTATCACAGATTTAGACTGGTTTGTGAACAATATTTGAGGGAAATGGTGATATTGTGTATGTGGAAAAAGTTTTAGATCTTTGAGTTCATCTCATACAAAATGGGAGCAAAACCAAAAGTGTTGCATTTATATTTTTGTTGAGTATATATGGATGGATGGATGGATTATGCGATGTGTGCCTATGATGAGGAATTTGAGTTTACTGATTATTTTTGCGGTGTCTGTGTTTTGCTGTTCTGCTCACTTTGTTTGTTTTGTGGTTTTGCGATAAGTATAAGTTGCTGATGTAAAAGGGGTAGGTGTATATAAGCTTTGCTTCTACAACCCCTGGCAATAATTATAGAATCACCGGCCTCGGAGGATGCTCATTCAGTTGTTTAATTTTGTAGAAAAAAAGCAGATCACAGACATGACACAAAACTAAAGTCATTTCAAATGGCAACTTTCTGGCTTTAAGAAACACTATAAGAAATCAGGGAAAAAAATTGTCAGTAACGGTTACTTTTTTAGACCAAGCAGAGGGAAAAAAATATGGACTCACTCAATTCTGAGGAATAAATTATGGAATCATAATCAAATCATTTTCATCCCCAAAACTAACACCTGCATCAAATCAGATCTGCTCGTTAGTCTGCATCTAAAAAGGAGTGATCACACCTTGGAGAGCTGTTGCACCAAGTGGACTGACATGAATCATGGCTCCAACACAAGAGATGTCAATTGAAACAAAGGAGAGGATTATCAAACTCTTAAAAGAGGGTAAATCATCACGCAATGTTGCAAAAGATGTTGGTTGTTCACAGTCAGCTGTGTCTAAACTCTGGACCAAATACAAACAACATGGGAAGGTTGTTAAAGGCAAACATACTGGTAGACCAAGGAAGACATCAAAGCGTCAAGACAGAAAACTTAAAGCAATATGTCTCAAAAATCGAAAATGCACAACAAAACAAATGAGGAACGAATGGGAGGAAACTGGAGTCAACGTCTGTGACCGAACTGTAAGAAACCGCCTAAAGGAAATGGGATTTACATACAGAAAAGCTAAATGAAAGCCATCATTAACACCTAAACAGAAAAAAACAAGGTTACAATGGGCTAAGGAAAAGCAATCATGGACTGTGGATGACTGGATGAAAGTCATATTTAGCGATGAATCTCGAATCTGCATTGGGCAAGGTGATGATGCTGGAACTTTTGTTTGGTGGCGTTCCAATGAGATTTATAAAGGTGACTGCCTGAAGAGAACATGTAAATTTCCACAGTCATTGATGATATGAGGCTGCATGTCAGGTAAAGGCACTGGGGAGATGGCTGTCATTACATCATTAATAAATGCACAAGTTTACGTTGATATTTTGGACACTTTTCTTATCCCATCAATTGAAAGGATGTTTTGGGGATGATGAAATCATCAAAACTGTGAAAACATTCCTTGCAAAAAGACACATAGGGTCAATGTCATGGCCTGCAAATAGTCCAGATCTTAATCCAATTGAAAATCTTTGGTGGAAGTTGAAGAAAATGGTCCATGACAAGGCTCCAACCTGCAAAGCTGATCTGGCAACAGCAATCAGAGAAAGTTGGAGCCAGATTGATGAAGAGTCCTGTTTGTCACTCATTAAGTCCATGCCTCAGAGACTGCAAGTTGTTATAAAAGCCAGAGGTGGTGCAACAAAATACTAGTGATGTGTTGGAGCGTTCTTTTGTTTTTCATGATTCCATAATTTTTTCCTCAGAATTGAGTGATTCCATATTTTTTCCCTGTGCTTGGTCTAAAAAACTAACCATTACTGACTGCCACAATTTTTTTTCCTGATTTCGTATAGTGTTTCTTAAAGCCAGAAAGTTGCCATTTGAAATTACTTTAGTTTTGTGTCATGTCTGTGATCTTCTTTTTTTCTACAAAATTAAACAACTGAATGAACATCCTCCGAGGCCGGTGATTCCATAATTTTTGCCAGGGGTTGTACCTACACCCTTTCGGTTGCATGGGTTGATTGGCTGAGAAATCAGTTTTATTTATTTTGTTTTATTTATTTGGTTTTTATTTTCGGCTGAATCACAATCAAGTTGACCAACTGTGGTGCACAAGAGGTGAAAAATGAAGTTCCTCAGATGAAGATGAAAATATTTCTAAAACAATCTATGGTATCCAGTGCTCAATGCCTGAAAATATTTTTGAAGTAACTGTTGCAAAATGACAGCGCATTGAACTAAACGTTAAATTCTGAAATCGGCTATGTATGGACACTGCATGCTATTGTAATAGCTGTCTTGTACGTGATTATATTATCAGTTTTTAGGTTGTGATTGTAGTGTCCTTTGTTTGTATTGTCAGAGATACATGTGACCATAGTTCTTGGTGTGGAATGCTATCAGCATATAAGGAATTATTCATGATTTCACATGGAAACGGCTCAAAATTTATTTTTTTATATGATCAAAAATAGAACACGACATCATTTCTGAAAAAAGTAACTTTATTGCTTAACTTGAAACATCCATCCCCAAAGTGGGAATACACATAGTAATACATATGTCAAAAGAACCTCTGTCAAAACTGTTTAATGCGACCTCTGCTGCCATATAACAGAACTGAAGTTATATACAGTGAGGAAAATAAGTATTTGAACACCCTGCGATTTTGCAAGTCCTCCCACTTAGAAATCTTGGACGGGTCTGAAATTTTCATCTTAGGTACATGTCTACTGTGAGAGACATAATCTAAAAAAAAAAAAAAACAATCCGGAAATCACAATGTATGATTTTTTTTTTTTTTAATAATTTATTTGTATGTTACTGCTACAAACACCTGTGAAAATCAATGTTAATATTTGGTACAGTAGCCTTTGTTTGCAATTAGAGGTCAAATGTTTCCTGTAGTTTTTCACCAGGTTTGCACACACTGCAGCAGGGATTTTGGTCCACTCCTCTACACAGATCTTCTCTAGATCAGCCAGGTTACTGGGCTGTCGCTGAGAAACACGGAGTTTGAGCTCCCTCCAAAGATTTTCTATTGGGTTTAGGTCTGGACACTGGCTCGGCCACTCCAGAACCTTGATATGCTTCTTACGGAGCCACTCCTTGGTTATCCTGGCTGTGTGCTTCGGGTCATTGTCATGTTGGAAGACCCATCCACGACCCATCTTCAATGCTCTAACTGAGGGAAGGAGGTTGTTCCCCACAATCTCGCAATACATGGCCCCGGTCAGCCTCTCCTTAATACAGTGCAGTCGTCCTGTCCCATGTGCAGAAAAACACCCCCAAAGCATGATGCTTCCACCCCCATGCTTTACAGTAGGGACGGTGTTTTTGGGATGGTACTCAGCATTCTTCTTCCTCCAAACACAGCGAGTGGAATTAAGACCAAAAAGTTGTATTTTGGACTCATTTGACCACATAACTTTCTCCCATGACTCCTCTGGATCATCCAAATGGTCATGGGCAAACTTAAGATGGGCCTGGACGTGTGCTGATTTAAGCAGGGGAACCTTCTGTGCCGTGCATGATTTTAATCCATGACGTCTTAGTGTATTACCCACAGTAACCTTGGAAACAGTGGTGCCAGCTCTCTTCAGGTCATTGACCAGCTCCTCCCGTGCAGTTCTGGGCTGATTCCTCACCTTTCTTAGGATCATTGATAAGCCACGAGGTGGGATCTTGCATGGAGCCCCAGTCCAAGGGAGATTGACAATCATGTTTAGCTTCTTCCATTTTCTAATAATTGCTCCAACAGTTGATCTTTTTTCACCAAGCTGCTTGGCAATTGCCCCATAGCCCTTTCCAGCCTTGTGGAGGTCAACAATTTTGTCTCTGGTGTCTTTGGACAGCTCTTTGGTTTTAGCCATGTTAGTAGTTGGAGTCTTACTGATTGTGTGGGTTGGACAGGTGTCTTTATGCACCTAACAACCTCAAATAGGTGCTTCTAATTAAGAATAATAAGTGGAATGGAGGTGAACTTTTTAGAGGCGGACTAACAAGTCTTTGAGGGCCAGAATTTATATATATATATATATATATATATATATATATATATATATATATTTTTTTTTTTTTTTTTACTTCTCACCAGTTTTATTTATTTAATATTACTTTTTGTTGTTGCAATATTGGTTCAGAATAAGCTGAATATGACATGGAATAAACACTGAATTCTTGTTTTAATAACTTCTATTCTAGTTTGAATTCTATTCGTATAAAACAGAATTTTGCTTTTTTATTGTGAATAAGAGAAAAAACAAAGTATAGTTTCCAGTGAAATGCAGTTTGTGAGCACAGCCATGCCTCCTGGGGCTACGTGTTGAGATTTTTGTTTGTTTGGGGTTTTTTTTAATGCCGCTTCATTGTGCACGCGTTTTGTGTGTCATCCTGTTCTCTGTAGGTGTTGAGTTCTCCTTGCTACAGAACCTGACAGAAGCTTTTCCAGATGATGACGCGCACTATGTGATTCGATTTGCCAACAGCCTCTTTCTGCAGGAAGGTGTAACCTTTAACCCAGAGTTTCTGCGTATGATGAGGAAGTACTTCCGGGCAGATGTGGAGACGGTAGATTTCAGCGAGTCAGTAGCAGTGGCTGAACAGATCAACAGCTGGGTCGAGAATCAGACAGAGAGTGAGTCACAAAGAAGAAAATATACAGAAACAGCCCACACATACAGTGACTGGTGTTTTGTCTCCCAGGGAGAGATGAGTGAATGAATGCATCTGAAGGCATCTGATCTTAGGCTTCTAACAGTGTGCACAGAACAATTTACTGATTCCAGGTAAGATCCGTGAGCTGCTTTCAGCTGAGGACTTCAGCAGCTTGACCCGCCTGACCCTTGTCAATGCAGTCTACTTCAGAGGCTCCTGGAAAAATCAGTTCAGGCCCGAAAACACCAGAACCTTCTCCTTCAGCAGAGATGATGGCTCTGAAGTCCAGACGCTTATGATGTACCAACAAGGAGATTTCTACTATGGTAGGGCTGAATACTGTGTGACAGTTTCTTCTTTCTTCTCTGATGCCCTTGAAAATTGGTTTGTATTTCTTGAGGATATTTCAAATGTTAATCTGAAATCCAAAATATTCATATTTGTGATGTTATTCCCTGTATGATTTCTTTTTCTCTTCCTCTGTATGATGTGCTGTTAGAACTTCCTCTTCACTGGCACAGAATTCTCGTGCTCCGTTTGTCATAGAGCACTAACAGTGCAGAGTTAATTTCAATGCAGGAATTCCTGCAGTGAAATGAAACTGATGGAAAGTTCAATCCTTGAATAGACAAGCCTCATGTGCCAGCATTTCCATCATTATGAACCAAAAACCAACAAAACTTTTTAGAGGTTCACAAATGTCATAAAGGTTGTGTTAATCTGTATTTTTTTCAAAAGATCGAATGTGAAACCTCTAATGACATCCAAAATGCACCCAGATCGGGTTGACAGTGTCACACCTAGACAGTGTGACCATCACTGTTATGGCACATTTATCTTACAGTATAATTTGAAGGACAAATGGCCATGGTATGTATCATGGTATATTCATTTATCTTAAAATAAAATATTTCTGAAAGGGTAAAACACTGCTACTGTATATCAACTGTATGCTAGCTATTTCTGTACTGTTATGGTAACTGTATTACTAACTGTATTTCATGTAATTTCATAATACAGATGTATTTTGCATTTATTATGCAAAGCTAATAAAAAAATAAAAATGGTTTAACCAACAAACATACACCATATAACACTCATAGATGTTTTGCATTTACCATTTGTGGTTGAATGTGAAGTTATAGAGGATGAAATATACAGAAATATATATATATACTCAACAAAAATATAAACGCAACACTTTTGGTTTTGCTCCCATTTTTTATGAGATGAACTCAAAGATCTAAAACTTTTTCCACATACACAATATCACCATTTCCCTCAAATATTGTTCACAAACCAGTCTAAATCTGTCATAGTGAGCACTTCTCCTTTGCTGAGATAATCCATCCCACCTCACAGGTGTGCCATATCAAGATGCTGATTAGACACCATGATTAGTGCACAGGTGTGCCTTAGACTGCCCACAATAAAAGGCCACTCTGAAAGGTGCAATTTTATCACACAGCACAATGCCACAGATGTCGCAAGATTTGAGGGAGCGTGCAATTGGCATGCTGACAGCAGGAATGTCAACCAGAGCTGTTGCTCGTGTATTGAATGTTCATTTCTCTACCATACGTCGTCTCCAAAGGCGTTTCAGAGAATTTGGCAGTACATCCAACCAGCCTCACAACCGCAGACTACGTGTAACCACACCAGCCCAGGACCTCCACATCCAGCATGTTCACCTCCAAGATCGTCTGAGACCTGCCACTCGGACAGCTGCTGAAACAATCGGTTTGCATAACCAAAGAATTTCTGCACAAACTGTCAGAAACCATCTCAGGGAAGCTCATCTGCATGCTCGTCGTCCTCATCGGGGTCTCGACCTGACTCCAGTTCGTCGTCGTAACCGACTTGAGTGGGCAAATGCTCACATTCGCTGGCGTTTGGCACGTTGGAGAGGTGTTCTCTTCACGGATGAATCCCGGTTCACACTGTCCAGGGCAGATGGCAGACAGTGTGTGTGGCGTCGTGTGGGTGAGCGGTTTTCTGATCTCAATGTTGTGGATCGAGTGGCCCATGGTGGCAGTGGGGTTATGGTATGGACAGGCGTCTGTTATGGATGAAGAACACAGGTGCATTTAATTGATGGCATTTTGAATGCACAGATACCGTGATGAGATCCTGAGGCCCATTGTTGTGCCATACATCCAAGAACATCACCTCATGTTGCAGCAGGATAATGCATGGCCCCATGTTGCAAGGATCTGTACACAATTCTTGCATGGCCGGCATACTCACCGGACATGTAACCCATTGAGCATGTTTGGGATGCTCTGGACCGGCGTATGCGACAGCGTGTACCAGTTCCTGCCAATATCCAATATCCAGCAACTTCGCACAGCCATTGAAGAGGAGTGGACCAACATTCCACAAGCCACAATTGACAACCTGATCAACTCTATGCGAAGGAGATGTGTTGCACTGCATGAGGCAAATGGTGGTCACACCAGATACTGACTGGTATTCCCCCCCCCCCCACCCAATAAAACAAAACTGCACCTTTCAGAGTGGCCATTTATTGTGGACAGTCTGAGGCACACCTGTGCACTAATTATGGTGTCTAATCAGCATCTTGATATGGCACACCTGTGAGGTGGGATGGATTATCTCAGCAAAGGAGAAGTGCTCACTATCACAGATTTAGACTGGTTTGTGAACAATATTTGAGGGAAATGGTGATATTGTGTATGTGGAAAAAGTTTTAGATCTTTGAGTTCATCTCATACAAAATGGGAGCAAAACCAAAAGTGTGTGTGTGTATATATATATATATATATATATATATATGTGTGTATATATATATATATATATGTGTGTATATATATATATATATATGTGTGTGTATATATATATATATATATATGTGTGTATATATATATATATATATATGTGTGTATATATATATATATATATGTGTGTGTATATATATATATATATATATATGTGTGTGTATATATATATATGTGTGTGTATATATATATATGTGTGTATATATATATATATATATGTGTGTGTATATATATATATATATATATATGTGTGTGTATATATATATATATATGTATATGTGTGTGTGTATATATATAGTTGTGCTCAAAAGTTTACATACCCTGGCAGAATTTTTGCTTTTTTGGCCATTTTTAAGAGATTTATTTACATTAATTACAAAGAAATACAAACAGTATGGCACTTTATGGTAAATCTGCATGGAGGAGGCAGTTCACAAAAACTGAGTGAATGTGCAAGAAGGAGAAGAGTGAGGAAAGACACCTAGACAACCCAGGAGAAGTTATGGGCTTATGTGGCTGTGATTGGAGAAATTGTGCACAGTGCAAGCTTTGCATTTTGCATCACTACTCTTAGCTTCATAGTGGAGTAGAGCAGAGGAGGATTTTCTTTCACCAAAACAGATCAAATCCAGGCTTGCATCTCAGATGTACCTTCTGGCAATTTGAAGCTAAACTTTCAGGTCTTCTTTTTTAAGAAAATCCTCCTCTATACCACTTCATCATGAAGATGGATAACTGGTGATACAAAATTGCAAAGCTTGCGCTGTGCATAATTTCTCCAATCACAGCCACGTAAGCCTATAACTTATTCTGGGTTGTCTGGGTGTCTTGGTGGCTTTCCTCACTCTTCTACTTCTTGCACAGTCACTCAGTTTTTGAGAACTGTCTACTCTATGTAGATTTACCATAAAGTGCCATATTGTTTGCATTTCTTTGTAACTAATGTAAATAATGTCCGAAACATATTCAGTGGCAGGTTTACCATCAGAGAGCCTCGTCCACAACTACCACAAAAGACTTCAAGCTGTCATTGATGTTAAAGGGGCAATACACAGTATTAAGAACAGGGGTATGTAAACTTTTGATCAGGTTCCTTTGGGTAGTTCTCTTGTCATTTTGATTTAAAAAGAGGAAACACAGTTGTTTGACAGTAAATGGCTTCACCCAACCACTAACCATGAGTGAAAAAAAGTTTTGTGTTGTCATTCATGTTTTCTTAAAAATGGCCAAAAAAGCAAAAATTCTGCCAGGGTATGTAAACTTTTGAGCACAACTGTATATATGCCATTTTTGCTGTTTGTTTGTACATACACTGTACTTATAGTATGAATCCTACAGAATGTGTTATACGTAAATGAGGCCACATATTTGATCGTGTATTCACACTTAGATTAGCTTGGCAGCAGAATCTGAATGTTTATGCAGCTTTAACTCAGTCTTCAATGTGTGCCAAAGTTCATATTGCACTCCAAGCATGACTTGTGCCACTTGGAATTGAATGCTTTCATTCATTTCTTAACCCTTGATCTCAGTTTTCTTATAGAGCTTCCAACTGGTGTGTTTCAACTGTTAGAATCCTCCTCAGTTGAAAGTTTTTTTTATGCATGTGCAAGATAGTACCTCTGCTGTGTTACTGGCAGGCACACATAGACTGTATTTGCTAACACATGGAACCAAAACTGGTTGAACAAGAAATAAATACTAAGCTCTGCAAGTCAGGGTGGTTTCATTGGGAAAATGTTTGTATTAAGCCCAAATAAATTGACAGTGGGGGAAAATATACGAGGTCTATTAGAAAAGTATCCGACCTTATTATTTTTTCAAAAACCATATGGATTTGAATCACGTGTGATTACATCAGACATGCTTGAACCCTCGTGGGCATGCGAGAGTTTTTTCATGCCTGTCGGTTACGTCATTCGCCTGTGGGCAGTCTTTGAGTGAGGAGTGGCCCACCCTCTCATCGATTTTTTTTTCATTGTTTAGGAATGGCTCAGAGACTGCTGCTTTGTTTGATAAAAAATTTTTCAAAATTGTAAGGCACAACTAAGTGGACACCATTCAATAAATTCAGCTGGTTTTCGTTGAATATTTTAACAGCTGATGAGAGATTTTGGTCTGGTAGTGTCGCTTTAAGGACGCCCCACGGTGCCTGACAGCGATCTGCGCTCTGAGGCGGCGTCATCTCGCTGTTTCAAGTTGAAAACTTCCACATTTCAGGCTCTGTTCACCCAGTAAGTCGTCAGAGAACAGAGAACTTTCAGAAGAAGTCGGCATGAGGAGTTTATTCGGACATTCCACTGTTAAAGGTCATTTTGTAATGAAAGAACGTGCGGGCAGAGTCGCATGTCGGGCCGCACCCAACCGCGGGGGGTCGCGACAGGAAAAACACCTCCGTTGGAAAACTTAATGGGCAAGTTGGAACATGCCCAGCTGTTAAACAATTTCTCAGTTGCTCACTTGTTGAAAGCCATCAAAAGCCGCCTGAATTTTACAAATGGTTTTCAACACGGAGGTGTTTTTCCTGTCGCGGCGCACACAGGTTTGCGGCGTCATCACGGAAACGACTCAGGGAATTTGCGCGCATGTTCTTTCATTACAAAATGACCTTTAACAGTGGAATGTCCGCATAAACTCCTCATGCCGGCCTCTTCTGAATCTTCTCTGTTCTCTCACGACATCCTGGGTCAACAGAGCCTTAAATTAGGATGATTTCAGCTCGAAACAGCCAGACGATGTCGCCTGGGAGCGCTGCGCGACGTCCCGCTCCGTGGGAAGTCCTTAATGCGACAGAAACACCCCATAATCTCTCATCAGCCATTAAACTTTTCACCGAAAACCATCTGAATTTCTCGAATAGTGTCCACTCGGATATCCCTCACAGGTCCTGAAAAAAGTTTGATAAAGCAACGCGCGCCGTCTCGAGCAGCGTCTCAAACAAAGGAATTCAGCCGAGAGGGCTGGACCAGTGCTCACTCAAAGCCTGCCCACAGGGAAATTACATCACCGACACGCGTGACAAAACTCACGCATGCGCACGAGGGTTCAAGCATGATTGGTGTAATCGCATGTCATTCAAATCCATAGTTTTTTTTTTTGTTTTTTTTTTAATAAAACTGCCGGTCAGTTTTATAAGATACCTCGTACATAGTAGAAAGTGACTGAATACATTTCAAAATTATTTTCAATTTGCAGTAAGTCATAAAATTCACTGACATCTCAGTTGTGAATGATCTGGTGTTTCTTAGGTCATCCTTTCAGTTTGAACTCAGCCTGTATAAATGCAATGCAAACAAAAAGTAAGTAAACAAAAAATATTGATGTTCCTATACACATACAGTTGTGCTCAAACGTTTACATACCCTGGCAGAATTGTTGTTTTTGGGCCATTTTTCAGAGAATATGAATGATAACACAAACTTTTTTTCACTCATGATTAGTGGTTGGTTGAAGCCCATCTATCCATCCATCCATCCATTTTCTTCCACTTATCCTAGGTCGGGTCACGGGGGCAGCAGCTCAAGCAAAGCCGCCCAGACCTCCCGATCCACACACATCTCCCCCAGCTCCTCCAGGGGAACCCCGAGGCGTTCCCAAGCCAGCTGAGAGACGTAGTTCCTCCAGCGTGATCTGGGTCTTCCCCAGGACCTCCTCCCAATGGAACGTGCCCGGAACACCTCTCCAGCGAGGCGTCCAGGGGCATCCGGAAAAGATGCCCGAGCCAGCTCAGCTGGCAACTTTCGACGTGGAGGAGCAGCGGCTCGACTCCAAGCTCCTCCCGAGTGACCGAGCCCCTCACCCTATCTCTAAGGGAGCGCCCAGCCACCCTGCGGAGGAAACTCATCTCGGCTGCTTGTACTCACGATCTTTGGGTCATGAGCCAAATCTCATGACTATAGGGGAGGGTCGGAACGTAGATTGATCGGTAAATTGAGAGCTTTGCCCCCCTGCTCAGCTCTCTCTTCACCAGGATGGTCCGATACAGCGACCGCATCACTGCAGATGCTGCACTGATCCATCTATCGATCTCACGCTCCATCCGTCCCTCACTCGTGAACAAGACCCCAAGATACTTAAACTCCTCCACCTGAGGCAAGGACACCCCACCAACCTGAAGAGGGCAAGGCACCTTTTTCCGGTCGAGAACCATGGCCTCGGATTTGGAGGTGCTGATTTTCATCCCGGACGCGTCACACTCGGATGCAAACCACCCCGGTGCACGCTGAAGGTCCTGGTTTGACAAAGCCAACAGGACCACATCATCCGCAACCAGCAGAGATGAGATTCTTTGGTTCCCAAAGCGGACCCCCTCTACACCCTGGCTGTGCCAAGAAATTCTGACCATAAAGGTAATGAACAGAACCAGTGACAAAGGGCAGCCCTGGCGGTGGCCAACGTGCACTGGAAACAAGTTTGACTTACTACCGGCAATGCGAGCCAAGCTCCTGCTGTGGTCGTACAGGTAATCCTCTGATAATCCTCCTGCAAGCCCTTAGCAAAGGACCCCGTACTCCCGGAGCACCCCCCACAGGGCGCCTCGAGGGACCTGGTTAAACGCCTTCTCCAGATCCACAAAGCACATGTGGACTGGTTGGGCGAACTTCCATGAACCCTCGAGCACCCGATGGACGGTATAGAGCTGGTCCAGTGTGCCGCGATCAGGACAAAAACCACACTGCTCCTCCTGAATCCGAGGTTCGACTATCGGTCGAATTCTCCTCTCCAGCACCCTGGAATAGACCTTACCGGGGAGGCTGAGGAATGTAATCCCCCTGTAGTTGGAACACACCCTCCGGTCCCCCTTCTTAAACAGAGGGACCACCACCCCGGTCTGCCAATCCAGGGGTGCTGTCCCCGACCACCACGCGGTGTTGCAGAGACGTGTCAACCAGGACAGTCCCACAACATCCAGAGATTTAAGGTACTCGGGACTGATTTCGTCCACCCCAGGAGCCTTGCCACCAAAGAGTTTTCTGACCACCTCAGTGATTTCGGCCTGGGTGATGGACGAGTCTGCCTCTGAGTCCCCAGTCTCTGCTTCCTCTTCGGAAGACGTGACAATGGGATTGAGGAGATCCTCGAAGTATTCCTTCCACCAAATTTCTTCAAGGCTAACCGATAATCCTCCTGCAAGGCCTCTCTGAACTCCTCCCAGACCCGAGTTTTTGGCACCAAAAACAGCAGGCACCAGAGACCTTGCGACCACAGCTGCAGGTGGCCGCATCGACAGTGGAGGTGGAGAACATGGTCCACTCGGACTCCATGTCTCCAACCTCCCCCGGGATCTGGGAGAAGCTCTCCCGGAGGTGGGAGTTGAAGACCTCACTGACAGAGGGTTCTGCCAGTCGTTCCCAGCAGACCCTCACGATATGTTTGGGCCTGCCAGGTCTGACTGGCTTCTTCCCCTCCCAGCGGATCCAACTCACCACCAGGTGGTGATCGGTCGACACCTCAGCCCCTCTCTTTACCCGAGTGTCCGAGACACGTGGCTGAAGGTCAGATGATACGACTACAAAGTCGATCACCATCCTCCGGCTCAGGGTGTTGTGGTACCACGTGCACTTATGGACACCCCTGTGCTTGAACATGGTGTTCATGATGGACAAAGTGTGACTAGCACAGAAGTCCAACAACTGAACACCACTCGGGTTCAGATCGGGGAGGCCGTGCTTCCCAATCACACCCCTCCAGGTCTCACTGTCGACGCCCACGTGGCCGTTGAAGTCCCACAGGAGGACAGTGGAGTCCCCAGTCGGGGCACTATCTAGTACCCCTCCCAGAGA
This sequence comes from Thalassophryne amazonica, assembly GCF_902500255.1. Taxonomy (NCBI): domain Eukaryota; kingdom Metazoa; phylum Chordata; class Actinopteri; order Batrachoidiformes; family Batrachoididae; genus Thalassophryne; species Thalassophryne amazonica. The sequence goes on along the minus strand of NC_047106.1, from coordinate 73,165,344 downwards.
CTCCAAGAAGGTTGGGTACTCTGCACTGCTGCTTGGCCCATAGGCCGAGACAACAGTGAGAGACCTGTCCCCAACCGGAAGGCGTAGGGACACAACCCTCTCGTTCACCGGGGTGAACTCCAACACAATAAGCAATAAGCAATGCTACCCCAGCTCGCCGCCTCTCAACCTTCCGCACAGGCTCAGGCTCCTTCCCCCCCAGCAAGGTGACGTTCCACGTCCCAACAGCCAGAGGCTGTGAGCGCGGACCGGGCCACCGGGCCACCCACCCTCGACTGCCACCCAGTCCTCTCTGCACCCGACCCCCATGGCCCCCTCTGCAGGTGGTGAAGCCACAGGAGGGCAGGCCCACATCGCTCTTTCGGGCTGAGCCCGGCCAGGCCCCGAGGGCTCAGGCCCGACCACCAGGCACTCGTGCGCGAGCCCCAACCCCAGGCCTGGCTCCATGGTGGGGCCCTGGCCCCGCTATACCCGGCGACATCTCAGTCCTTGATTTCGTGTCGTCATGGGAGCTTTTGAACTGCACTTAGTCTGGTTCATCACCTAGGACCTGTTTGCCATGGGAGACCCTACCAGGGGTATGAAGACCCCGACAACGTAGTTCCTAGGATCATCCGGGAACGCAAACTCCCCCACCACGATAAGGTGGCAGTTCGAGGGGGAGTTGGTTGAAGCCATTTCCTGTTAAACAACCGTGTTTCCTCTTTTTAAATCATAATGACAACAGAAACTACCTAAATTACCCTGATCAAAAGTTTACATACCCCTGTTCTTAATACCCTGTATTAAGAACAGGGTATTATCATCACTGACAACATCATACTCTTTGTATCACATTGCAGTATTTGGTGTTTTTTGTGGTACTGTGGGGTATGAGCCCCTTTGGAATAGAGCTCTGCAGATGTTTTTACATCTTATTTATTTATTTTCCGATGCACTTGCAAAGGCATGCATCATGTTGTCACTGCAGTGCAACTACAGTTGGTGTGTTTATTTTGGTGCATTCCATTTTTGTCGAGTGAGATGGTACATTTGCATACAGCTACGAGCATTCACAAGCCACACACATATGTGCACATTCACATATTCAGGAAGTGAAGTGTGTGTATGTGCACGCACTTAAAAAGGCACAAAATAAGGACACCTCCTTGGGGAGAAGAGTGTGTTTGCATTCTTCTGAAACATATTTATATTTGTTAAGTAAAACGTTTGGGAAGCTACAGCCTGCATTAGCTGCTCTCGAAAGATAAGGCAATGAAGAATGTTAAAATAATTTGTAAAGTATAGTTTTTGGGTCCTGTGATAAATATTAGTAAGCACAATATATACTTATCTTGAAAATGAGATATAAAAGTGAGTGTTGTACTTAGAAAGACTTATAATTGGTCTTTGACACTAAGTGATGCCTGGGAAGAGCTTTGGAGTTATGAGGTCAATGGACTGATGTGTTTAGCAATGCTGATTCCTTTGCAGGAGACCAAATGTGTAAATGTTTTTGGCCCTGTTCTTTCCTGTCCAAATAACTGGATGTTTTTGGTACTATGTCTCTTCATAGGATCCTCGGCAGTGGCGGCTGCTGGTCTTTCAGAGGATCCGTTGTGTCCAAAAATAAAATTAAAATATTGCCAGGACACACAAGTGTGCTTTAGCATCCTTTGTGTGTTGTTTCGCTGTTCTAAAGACCAAATTTCCCTGTGATCTATGCAGTTTATAGACAGTATTAAAGTTGAGCAGAGTTTGTTAAAAGCATGGTGTCAGTATTGGTGCACAAAGACGTCAACTCCGCGCACCTCCTTGCTGAGAGAAGGGGGGGGACTGCTGTCTTTCTCTCTATACAGTCTATGCTTTTTCTGGCCTTTCTCCACTTCAAACGTAATCCAACTAATGAACTGAAATCATGTAAACCGGGTTTTTCCGATTATCACATTACTGAAGTGCATGTAAATGTGTCAGATCAGATTATTACAGTTATCTGATGACTAACACATATCTGATGGTGATGTAAATGTTCTCATTGTGTCTGTGCGTCATTACAAAGAGCATAAATAAATGAATAAATAAGCCCACACTACAATTTGTATCAGCACTTGTGCCAAAATGTCTGAACTTGTGTCACACAGACTCAGTAAATTGAATGAAACCTGTCACATGACCCAATGGGTGTGAGATTTCTGCAATTGGAAACTTAGTAATTGTACAAGTTCATTTACAAAAAAATAATCAGCCTTTTTTGATATGAGTTAATTACTTGTGGTGAACTTATATGAGTTCCAGGTTCTAAAATATAACTATTTTATGGTTTTCAATGTTTTATAGTATTGTGAAATGAATGTCTTGGATTTTAAACATGCATGGACATCCTAGTCATTTTAAAATTAAGAAAACTGTAATAGCCATTTTTCACTATTAGCAGATTTATTATTTTTTAAATAGAGTAAATGATTCATTACAGTAATATCATGTACAGATTAAACGATAATGAAAATGATTTCCCTGCTGGAGGAGAGAGAGATGACAGACAGTTCACACCTGTTCGACTTGGACAATGCTGACTTGTAAAAATGTAGTATGAATACAAGAAGCTTGTTTTTGCTCCAAGATTATACATTTTGTGTTTGGCTTAGTCTCCCTGTGTGAAGGCAGACATTTCTCAGACATTCACATCGGCCTTTTATATTAAACGTAGTTTTTGATGTGGCTTTACTGTGATAGAGCTACATCCAGAACAATTCAGTGGGCTTTAACAAGTGCATCAGAGAAATGAGAACACATACTGTGATCACTGTGCATGACTACTGTGTTTTAACATGCGTGTGTATGTTCCTCTTCAGGGAAAATCTGCATGTGTGCACTTGCAGATGTATGTCTCTTTTAGTGCCTACATGTAGATGTTTGCGTCTCACCAGGTGAATTTAGTGACGGCTCCCAAGAAGCCGGCGGTGTCTATCAGGTGCTGGAGATGCCTTATGAGGGAGAGGACATGTCCATGATGATTGTTTTGCCCCGGCAAGAAGTACCCCTGGCTTCTCTGGAGCCCATCATCAAAGCACCGCTGCTGGACGAGTGGGCTAGTAACGTTAAACGACAGAAGGTGGAAGTCTATCTCCCCAGGTTAGACATTGGGACACTCACTCACTCATCTTCAACTGCTTACTCCAGTTAAGGGTCACAGGGGGTTGGAACCTATCCCCGCAGTCACAGGGCATGAGGAGGGGTACACTCAGTCTCACAGCTGTTTGTGATGGCATTACAAACATTCAGTTGATCTATGGGTTTGTGATATTGTCACGAAAATGGGGTGCTTTTCGTGATGGGGGCACAGATTAATTTTGTGACGGGGCATGAAATGCGGGGTGGCAGGGTGCTGTGGGGGGGGGGGGGGGGTGGTTATGGCTAGAGTTAGGAGAAGGGGAAGGATTATAAATAGTAAAATTTGAAAACCTGTGTCATGAAAAGCACCCCATTTTCATGACTTGGGAGTGAAAAAAGCGTAAGACTGGGTTGGGTGGGGTACACCCTGAACAGGACACCAGTCTTTCGAGATTGGCACATCACACTATAATTTCATTTGAATTGTTTGTTTTGGCAAAGATCAAATTTTGGGATGTTTTTATTATTATTTTTTCCCCCTACTACTCCGTGGCCCTTTGGCCGAGTTCCACCGAACTTGATATATGGATGAGAGTCAACCCCCTGAACTGACCATAACAGGTTACTTTTGGCACATGGAAATGACAAAACATTGTAAAAAAAATCAATGGTTACATTTTTGATTTTCGCACTGGTGTCCACCAAATTTGGCACACATATGTAGGTGGGTTCTCAAATATCACAGGCAAAATCAAATTTCAGTCACTGAGGTAAACGTGATTGGGGTCAAAGGTCAAATTTGACGTTTTTCACTCCAATTTGCACCATATATGTAACTAATATGGAGGTGGGCTCCAGAATGCCCCAGCTAGGTCAGATGTGCCAAAGGTCAGTCATTGGGGTCAAGGTCATATGTCTGTCTTTTAGCATACTCCTCCCACATCCTTTATCTGATTTCTGCTGAACTTAATGAAGATTGTCCCTGAAACTGCTGTTCAGAGTCATGAAATTAGATGTTCAATCCAAGTCGGACCAAATGTGACACACATTTAGGTGGATTCCAGACGTGCCCTGTCACAATTGCCAAGAAGGCCAAGGTCAGTGGTGTCAAATGTCAGATTCCCACAGCCCTTAGTGTCTTTATGGGTAGTATTTCCCAATACAGTAAATCATGTGAAACTGCATGATATAAAATAAAAAAAAAAAAAATGGGACGTAGCATTCTGTTAGACAGATGGCCTGATGATGGTCAGTCTTTTGTACTGTTGCTGTGCTACATCAGCCTGTAATACTTCCATCCATCCATCCATTTTCTTCCGCTTTATCCGGAGTTGCTGTCGCGGGGGCAGCAGCTCAAGCAAAGCCACCCAGACCTCCCGATCCACACACACCTCCCCCAGCTCCTCCGGGGGAACCCCAAGGCGTTCCCAAGCCAGCCGAGAGATGTAGTCCCTCCAGCGTGTCCTGGGTCTTCCCCGGGGCCTCCTCCCAATGGGACGTGCTCGGAACACCTCTCCAGCGAGGCGTCCAGGGGGCATGTGGAAAAGATGCCCGAGCCACCTCAACTGACTCCTTTCGACGTGGAGGAGCAGTGGCTCGACTCTGAGCTCCTCCCGAGTGACCGACCTACTCACCCTATCTCTAAGGGAGCGCCCAGCCACCCTGCGGAGGAAACTCATCTCGGCCGCTTGCACTCGCTGTAATACTTTGTAATTTTAAAAACTCCCACTGGTGTCCTCTTCAATTAAAGTTAGCAGTCAGCGCTTTCAACAGAAGGTGGCAGACATCAGAATCTGACATCTGCTGCACAGATTTTGACTCCTGTCACCAAAATGCGTGATCTGCGATTCCTTCTCAGTAACTCCTGTTTCAGACCAGACATCTGTGACATTTAATGCAAATTGTCATGAAAAAAAAATCATAAAACGTATGTTTCTTTAATGTGAGCTGCATGATGGGGTTTTTTCCGACAGCTGTTTAAGTCAGCTGCTGTGCAGCTCATAAATGAGAGCTGTTAATTTGCAGCCCCTGTGCCATGTTTGGCCCAGATGCATTTTGTGTGGACATGCTGGACTTAAACTTTAAGAAAACGGGCGTGCACATGAGATCTGTCAGGAGGGATTAAATAAATTAAAGTAAATTTGCACATTAAATGTTGCTTATAGTCAAACATATTGTGTGCGCCCATGCAGTTGGAGGTGGAAATGTTGTGATGCTGAACCTGAGTGATCCTCTTGGGGTGTTCTTTAATACGAAAAATATGGAAAATATTTGTGTATTTTTCTGTGATTTATTTATTTTTTTGCCTAGCTTTGCAGGACTGGTAGATTTACAGTGTATAAATAAAGAGTACATCACTTATGTTTTGCTTTTGTGTTTTTGAGCTCACATTTATGTAGTGCACCTTGTGTATTGAAGGGGCGTTCGCAGAGAAACACCCTGCTGCGTATTTCCCTATATATATATATATATATATATATATATATATATATATATATATATATATATATATATATATATATATATCTTTTTGTCACAAATGTGAAATGAAGATGATTTAATTCACACACAACACTGCTCCTGCTGTGTGTTATTAACACAACATCATGTTTACCTGATCAAGATGAATGGCTGAACACATCCAATTCGGCTACATTAGCTGTGGGTGGAGCAGAGGTGGGTAACATGTAGAGCAGGCATCGTCTAGGATCTGTACTAAGTAGCTCTGATCAAAAGAAACCTTATACTGAATAGTCGTGGCAGTGTTCACAACTTTTTTCACAACTCTTAAACTCTAACCTCACTGTTCAGGTTCAAGGTGCAGCAGAAAATTGATCTGAGGAACACTTTAAAAGAGCTGGGGATAAGGAATATCTTCACCAAAGATGCTGATCTCTCTGCCATGGCAGGTACCAAAACCAGTGGCACATTGAGCACAACACAGAAAGCAAGCACACAAACAGACATGAACACACAAAAAGCATACAAAATATATTCATCTTAGGAAGATTTCTGCATGAGAATGTGATGCAGCATTTCTGCTCCTTGACTGCAGTCAAGTAGCCTGTAGGACCTTCTAAGGTAACCAAGGTAACCGGCATGCGGTGGGCAGGTCATAACTGTCACATCGTGTGGTAAAAATAGCGACAGAGACAGGTGTGTGTGTGTGTGTGAGAGAGAGATGTAAAGATGGATTTTATTTTAAAAGATGAAAAAGCAAGCAAATATCTTGAACAAATTACACGTGCATTAAAAAAGTACAACGTAAGATACATTGGAGGCAAGTGATGAAACAAAAAGATCACTACGAGAAACCCATATCTAGGCTTCATAAACTGTTAACCTGCCTTGTTCTGTTTTATTAAAAAAGTCTGTGTGTGTGTGTGTGTGTATGTTCCAGATGGCAAAGACCTTTTTATTGGGAAGGCGGTGCAGAAGGCCTACTTGGAGGTGACTGAGGAGGGGGCAGAGGGAGCCGTTGGCTCAGGTAGACTTTATCTTCAAATCTTCAGCCTAATGGATCCAATCCACAGAACACTCTTCCGTCATATTCAATCCCAAATAGCAAAATTGGACCACGTTTTGAAGCATCATATTAACTTCTTGATCCATCCTTGTCTGAAATATTTGTTGTGATTTTTTTTATCATGTCTGGCCAAGTACCCAGCTTCTTTCTTTTGTTTTTGGGCAGGTTGCCAGGTCTGCACATTTTAAGCCACCCAGTTGCCAGGTTTGCACTTTATAAGCCAGCCTGTTAAGAAGCAAGCGAGATTAACCCATTTCATCCTGATTTTGGACTTTTATGAATCGTGGGTGATCGTAGTAGAACAGCGGCCTGTGGCATTGCTCTGTAATCTCTTCTGTTAGTAGCGTTGGAATCAGTAATGATGCATTAAAACAGTAACATATGCGTTTAATATAAATATTAGAATTTTTAAGACAGATACCAATTTCGATACTTGATGATTCTAAAATCAAATATGCCGATATATTAATTCGCCAAACACCACCCAGCATAAATTATTATTTTCTCTTGTTTTGTGTAGGTTTTGGAATAAATCCTCACAAACATATCATGACATAGTATCAGGCTGGATGGTCAGGAATTGCTGGACACAAATGCACAGCTCAAACAAACAGCTCTGGTTAGTAAAAGGCTTTACTGGTGAGGATTGCAGAGGTCTGTACACGAGTAGGCAGTCAAGGAAAAGCAGCAGTAGAAAAATCATCAGGCAAAAAGGCGTGGTTGTTGCAACATACTGGAGGTCAGGAACACACAAGGAGCCAGGCAGGACTATGGAACGCAGGTACAGAGCTGGAATGAAGGCCCAAGGCACAACAAACTGGTGAAGAACTAACACACCCATTGAGCTTATACGAGGGCTGTCAATAAAGTAACGGTCCTTTTTATTTTTTTCAAAAACTATGGATTTCATTCATATGTTTTTACGTCAGACATGCTTGAACCCTCATGCGCATGCGTGAGTTTTTCCACGCCTGTCGGTGACGTCATTCGCCTGTGAGCACTCCTTGTGGGAGGAGTCGTCCAGCCCCTCGTCGGAATTCCTTTGTCTGAGAAGTTGCTGAGAGAGTGGCGCGTTGTTTGATCAAAATTTTTCTAAACCTGTGAGACACATCGAAGTGGACACGGTTCGAAAAATTAAGCTGGTTTTCAGTGAAAATTTTAACGGCTGATGAGAGATTTTGAGGTGATTCTGTCGCTTTAAGGACTTCCCACGGTGCGAGACGTCGCTCAGCGCTCTCAGCCGCCGTCGTCAGCCTGTTTCAAGCTGAAAACCTCCACATTTCAGGCTCTATTGATCCAGGACGTCGTGAGAGAACAGAGAAGTTTCAGAAGAAGTCGGTTTCAGCATTTTATCCGGATATTCCACTGTTAAAGGAGATTTTTTTTAATGAAAGACGTGCGGACGGCTCGCAGCCGCCGCGACGCTCCGCCACAGGAAAAACACCTCTGTTGAAAGCCTTAAAGACAAGTTGGAACATGTCCTGCTGTTAAACAATTTCTCATATACTCACTCCACTGAAAGCCATCAAAAGCCGCCTGGATTTTACAAATGGTTATCAACACGGAGGTGTTTTTCCTGTGCCGCCGCACCGCGTCGGCTGCGTCCCGACGCGCGGACCCGTCCGCACGTCTTTCATTAAAAAAATCTCCTTTAACAGTGGAATATCCAGATAAAATGCTGAAACCGACTTCTTCTGAAACGTCTCTGTTCTGTCACGACGTCCTGTGCGGCGGCACAGGAAAAACACCTCCGTGTTGATAACCATTTGTAAAATCCAGGCGGCTTTTGATGGCTTTCAGTGGAGTGAGTATATGAGAAATTGTTTAACAGGCAGGACATGTTCCAACTTGTCCTTAAGGCTTTCAACGGAGGTGTTTTTCCTGTGGCGGAGCGTCGCGGCGGCTGCGTCCCGACGCGCGGACCCGTCCGCACGTCTTTCATTAAAAAAAATCTCCTTTAACAGTGGAATATCCGGATAAAATGCTGAAACCGACTTCTTCTGAAACGTCTCTGTTCTGTCACGACGTCCTGGATCAATAGAGCCTGAAATGTGGAGGTTTTCAGCTTGAACAGGCTGACGACGGCGGCTGAGAGCGCTGAGCGACGTCTCGCACCCTTAAAGCGACAGAATCACCTCAAAATCTCTCATCAGCCGTTAAAATTTTCACTGAAAACCAGCTTAATTTTTCGAACCGTGTCCACTTCGATGTGTCTCACAGGTTTAGAAAAAATTTTGATCAAACAACGCGCCAGTCTTTCAGCAACTTCTCAGACAAAGGAATTCCGACGAGGGGCTGGACGACTCCTCCCACAAGGAGTGCTCACAGGCGAATGACATCACCGACAGGCGTGGAAAAACTCACGCATGCGCACGAGGGTTCAAGCATGTCTGACGTAAAAACATATGAATGAAATCCATATAGTTTTTGAAAAAAATAAAAAGGACCGTTGCTTTATTGACAGACCTCGTATAATCCCAGGTGACAGTCAGCAAATCAGAAACAGGTGTGCATGGAAAGCACCAGAACAAGGGCGTGGCCAGAGAGAGGGAAACACCCATCACCAAGAAACAAGAGACAGACAAGAGAAGTAGAGACAGACAGACTCAAGCAGAAAAACCCAGCAAGAAAATCAACAAACAAAAACCAATGAACTAAGAAAATAAACAGATCAGATCAAAGAAAAAAGCAGGTAACTAAACAAACTCGAACCCTGACACATAATGCAGTTTGAAATTAAATTAGTTTTATTTATGAACAGTATTTGAACAACACTTGAAAATATATTAGTTTTGATAAATAAGACTGCCGTATATTAACACATGCTGCCAAACTACTGTAATGGAGCAAATTGTAAAAGCTCCGTGCAGTGCTCTTGCAGTGAAGAAAAAGTCTTCTCGAAACAAAATCCATACAGGTGGACTTTGCATGCTCTTCATCCTGCACGTCTGTCAAAATAGTTGTGGCTCCTACCTATCAACAGCTTCAACTCAAAGCTGAAAATATTCACTTTAAAAAACATCTTGAGTGTTGTGTTTCAGATTGACTGTGTTGACTAATCGAGGCAAAAGTGATGAAACAGGGTCATTGTCCAGTTACGTATGGACCAAAGCGAAAATTCACAAGCAAACTATATAAGGTAGAAGAGTCTTAGGTGGTTGCTTTGAATTACATTTGATTGCAGATAAGACATTCAGTCATTCATTAATTTTTTTATATTCCAATTAAGGGTCACAGGGGCTAGAGTCAATCTCAGCATTCACAGAGCGAGAGACACAGGACACCAGTATGTCACAGGGTCACATATTGACAGACAAATGCATTCACACATTCGGTCAGTTCCAAGTATCCAGTTCACCTAACTTTCATGACTTTGGAAGTGGGAGGGAGCCGGAGCACCTGAAGAGAGCCCATGCAGACATGGAGCGAACATGTGAACACAGGAAGGACCAGGTGGGAAGTGATCCCAGGACCTTCTTGCTGTGAGGCTACAGTGCTAACCACTGATCCACCCTGTCACCCCAGAAAAGACATTTCAAAATTGAAATATTAACAAAAAAAAAAAAAAAAAATCTATCTTAAAGATGTACAATTTCTGTTACTTTACTGTCAAGTGAACATTTTTCCAAATGTCACTGAATAACGGCATGCTCTCCCCCCCCCAATCAGGAATGATCGCCCTGACGAGGACTTTGGTGCTGTACCCGCAGGTCATGGCTGATCACCCGTTTTTCTTTGTCATCAGAAACAGGAGCACAGGTGTGTGCACGGACTTTTGATAAACGTGTTGTTGTGCACGTCTGTGCCAGTGCGTGCAGCTGATGTTCTTGTCTGTGCCTCTTCTCACCAGGGTCCATCCTCTTCATGGGCAGGGTCATGACGCCTGAGGTCATTGAGTCAAATGACCACGACTTTGACTCCATGTAAAGGCGGTGTGAGGTCAATCAGATCTGACGTCATACGTGCTACCTGTCCTCCGCCATTATCTTCAGCTGTGTTTTATACTCTTTATGGCGATATCGTAATAAGCTGAATATTATGATATATATATATATATATATATATATATATATATATATATATATATATATAATGACACATAATGTGACTGTGTTTTGATACTGAAAGCTTTAAACATTTGCATACAGATGGACAGAAAAAGTTGTAAATATTCTCTAGTAAAGGACAGTTTGTATATGAGTACAATATGTAATCCACGCACGACCCCTTTAAGTTCAGCAGCTTTGGATTCACTCACGACAGTTTTCTCACTTTCTTACTGCAGGTCTGTGCCCACGCTTTAATTATGCCCCTGTACATTTGACGTTGTGTTCTATACAGTATATACACTCAGTATTTATTGCAGACTAAATATGTGCAGATTTTGTCCTTATACAAAGAATCCTAGTAATATATAAATATATCTGTTCCAGACAGTATTACAGTCATTTATTTTTACACCATAGGCACATGGCTAAACTGCTGATGAACGAATATGCCTTATCACATCTGAGTGGCTGATTAAATGCCAGCTGGGCATCTCACAGGTGAGCCGAGGAGATGGCGTAACCAAGGTGGGTTGCTATAGAGATAGACTGGAGCACGCAGGCAACTCCTGCTCTGTTTCTGGTGTGCATACTGAGAAAAAATGGTAACACCAGCTGTATTCCGTCTTTGACTCAATAAAAACATGAATGTGTTCCCATTACAAATTCTGTCCTTATTTATGTGGCGACTCGTGTTCAGATGTAAGCTGTGTTTTAAAGGACATTGCAGTTTGTTATCCACAGCAGCATTTAACATTTTAACTAGCAAGAAATCAACACAGTTTTCTGTCATCAGTATGTTTAAAAAACAGGTATGCTGAGAAATCACCCATTTGTAAAATATGGTTGAGAATAAGATCCATCAACACATCCACGATTGCATTGTGTTGCAGCAGAAAGGAATATCCTTTGGCAAATTTGACCACAGCTGGAGAATTCCAGAACCCACTTCCATGTGTGTAGTGTACCAAGTTTGTCAAACTTGAATGAAAAACTTTAAATGAACCCAATGATTGTTATTTAATACATTTGATCTCATCTGAGCACTTCCTGAACCCACCTCATATGTGTACCATGTTCGGAGGACACTGGAGTGGAAAAAATAGATATATAAATTTTGACATTTGACTCCACTGACCTTGATGTTTTTCAGAACAAGCTCTTTTCAAGGGCATTTCTGGGGTCACCCTTCATCCTCACACCATGTTTGGTGGAATTCCAACCTGGGATGAGCAAGGGAATAAAACACACAGACAAATGTTTGTCAGAGTTAGTAAGATGCTTCTGACAGACAACCACCAGAGAAAAAAAAAACAATATCCTGATGGGCTCATACATGAGACAAAGACAAAAGCAGGTCAACAGAAAAATGCAAGTATGAGGTGCTGACTGGAACATTATGCCAACAATGGAACACAAAGGTGCCAGAAGTGGGTGTTGCAGCTGTAAACGTGGTTCAAGGGGAAATCAAGTGGGTGTACAGGGTGGCGCAGGTCCTGGTAATGGAATGAGACTGGAACTCTGAGGCCACCCGGTGGAAAGATGGGGTATCACAAGTTAAAAGTCAATGTGGAGCGGAATAAAACGACCTACGTGTCTGTAAAGTTATGAATAATGTTTTGGATAGTCATTAAAATACAAAACACGTATTATAAAGGTCGAATTAAACACATTTTCAGAATGTCCAGATTAGGTTGAGTAATAATAATAAGGGCCTTTATTGTCATTGTACATAGATAAATACATACAATGGAAATTGTTCTCCGCATTTAACCCATCCTAATTACAATTAGTCACAATCCAACTACTGGGAGCAGTGGGTAGCCAAAGTATGGCACCCGGGGACCAGCTACAGATGCGGAGACGCTGCCGTGGTCAAGGGCAGAGAAAGGGTCAGCCCCTAAATAAGTATGTTTTTGATAGTGGTAAGAAACTGCAGTGCATGGAGGAAACCCACAAGTCACCAAGTTTGGAAGAGCCCCTGGGGTTGGGTATATTGCTGGAACCCAATAATTCCACCTCAAGAATTACAAACAAGATCATTTTAGCACAAATTAAGCAAGATCTAATGCCACAGGGGCCATACAAGAACAAAAATATGAGCTTTCATTCTCATCAGCATTATGTCAAACCTGAGAAAGTAGACTGAAAAAAGGAAGCGGCTTAAATATGTACATCGGTTGCTCATGAACACTAACATTTTTTTGTTTTTTAATGACAAAAATAAGGAAATTGTGTTTTTGTTTTTGGACACATTCTGATCATGTGCAACTGATGTACATTTTTAAATCATGTAAATCCAACAAAGTTTTATTTTTGCGTAAATTAATAAGTGCAAGATGAGTGAAAGTCTGTGAGCATTAGTGAATGCACGTCTGTGTGTGAACAGTATAACTCGAGTTTCAATCCAAACTCATTAAATTTTGAGACTACGTTGTCCAAGATCAAAGTCACAGGCCTATGTCAATTTTTTTTCCCAATTCTAACATATACAACCCCTATTCCAATGAAGGTGTGACATGCAAAATGAAAATAAAAACAGAATACAATGATTTGCAAATCCTCTTCAACCTATATTCAACTGAATACACCACAAAGACAAGATATTTAATGTTCAAACTGATAAACTTTATTGTTTTTGTGCAAATATTTGCTTATTTTGAAATGGATGCCTGCAAGCTGGGACAGTGGTATGTTTCCCACTGTGTTACATCACCTTTCCTTCTAACAACACTCAATAAGCGTTTGGGAACTGAGGACACTAATCATTGAAGCTTTGTAGACAGAATTCGTTCCAATTCTTGCTTGATGTACGACTTCAGTTGTCTGGGGTCTTGTTGTCATATTTTGTCATATCTAGTACCCACACTCTTTCAACAAAGCCACGCTGTTGTAACACGTGCAGAATGTGGCTTGGCATTGACTTGCTGAAGTAAGCAGGGATGTTATTATAACTTATAACTTTTTAATCAAACTACGCTGTTCTTCTGAACAATGTCTTGAACGTCCCATTTTCCTCAGGCTTTCAAAGAGAAAAGCATGTTCAACAGGTGCTGGCTTCATCCTTAAATCGGGGACACCTGATTCACACCTGTTTGTTCCACAAAATTAACGAACTCACACTACTGAATGCCACACTACTATTATTGTGAACACCCCCTTTTCTACTTTTTTTTACCAATAGCCCGATTTCATAGCCTTAAGAGTGTGCATATCATGAATGCTTTGTCTTGTTGGATTTGTGAGAATCTACTGAATCTACTGGTACCTTGTTTCCCATGTAACAATAAGAAATATACTCAAAACCTGGATTAATCTTTTTAGTCACATAGCACTACTATTCTTCTGAACACTACTGTATGGCAAAATCCATCCATCCATTTTCTATACCTGCTTACTCCAGTTAAGTGTCACAGGGGGAGCCTAAAGCCACAGGCTGTGAGGCGGGATACACCCTGGACAGGACACCAGTATATCGCAAGGCTGTATGGCAAAATCATTTCCATAAATTTGCACTTTGGGAGTGATTTGTGCATCCATGTTTCCACATTTTCTGTCTCCCATGTGATACACCCGAAGGTTGTGTTGCCACGCAACAGGTGGCTTGGCGTTTGGTTGCTGTCCTGTTCATTTCACCTGCATGCATGGAACCATTGGTGTCAGTCTGCACCACTTCCTGTGGGTGTGTCCTAACGGCTCTACCAGCCTCCATGGGTAACGGCTCCGTCTCTGTCTTAGAGACCACCAGAACACACCAGAGGATCAGGACATGTCAGAAAGGTAAGCCAAAACCAGCTGTGTCTGTGTGTGCGAGACGTTGGATGACCCTCAGTAACTTTTGTAAATTCACAGCAAAATCCTGCTCAGATGCAAACCTCTACAGAATAAGTGATATCATTTATAGAAGCACTGTTGTCCAGCTTTTTACTGCATGCAGCCTCTATTATACACTAATGCTACCTGCTCAGGTGTCCAGGGTTGCCATGGCAACAAGTCCTAATCTGCATTGTAAGGCCAGTTCAGTGTAACCCTAACCGGTCAGCTGGTGGTCAGGTTTTCAGCGTGTGCACATCAGGGCCTCGCTTACAGACAGGAGTGATGATGTGCAGGTACCATCATGGTTCTTTTGTTTTCCTTCTCCTGTACCTCTCAGTTCTTCAGGTGTGAACACGCTCAGTGGCATTTTTCCTAAATCTCACTCATCCCAGTACTCTGAGCCCGGAGGTACACACACATCCCTCTCTGTGGACCAGAGTCCTGATTCTGGACTAGTATCCACTCCTGTGAGTACCATAAATCTCTCATTCTCCTCTTTTCTTTTGTGATATTATCTGAAATACTCCAGAGCTTCTCCCTAAACAATGGATGCGTCTCATAAGTCTAGGTCAGTGTGCTTTAACTTCCAATGTTATTTATCCCACAATAATTATTCTGACACAGAAACCCATGGATGAATCTCTTTTACCAGGGGCCAAGTTGTAATTACATCTTTCAGCCATTTAGTGGCACAGATGAGCATAGGAGATGTGCAGCCTCGGTGCAGTAAGAATAAATAAATAATAATAATACATTTTATTTATAGTACCCTTTTCATCAAAGATCTCAAAGGGCTGCAAGCTAAAAAGATCAAATAAAAGCAAAAAACAAGGCAAGCAGTCATATTTTAAAATGGAAAAAAAAAAAAAACATCTAAGAGGAGGGACCATAGGTTTTGTTAAAAAGAAATGTCCTTTAGACTCCTTTTAAAACAGTCGGTGGATTGTGATGCCCTCAGGGTGTCAGGGAGGGCATTCCACCGGTGTGGGGCAGCAGCACAGAAGGCCCTATATCCCATGGTCCTTAGCCTGGTTCTGGGTGTGTGGAGGAGATTTAAGTGAATGGAGTGGGAGGAATGTGTTGTGTTTTGTAGGTTGAGGAGTTCTTTGAGGTAGTGGGGGCATGTCCATAGATACATTGGTGTGTGAGGAAGGAGACTTTGTATTCAATCCTGGTGGAGACAGGAAGCCAGTGGAGTGAGTGGAGGATGGGTAATGTACTTGTGTTTGCGCACTCTCATCAGGAGCCTAGCTGCAGAGTTCTGGATGTATTGGAGCCTCTGCAGACTCTTGCTAGGGATCCTGATGAGAAGTGCATTACAATAGTCCAGTCAGGAGGAGATAAAGGCATGGACCAGCTTTATGGTATCTGAGAGGGAGAGAATGGGGTGGAATTTGGAGATGTTCGGGAGGTTATACAACCCCAATTCCAATGAAGTTGGGATGTTGAGTGAAATGTAAATAAACACAGAATACATTGATTTGCAAATCCCCTTCAACCTATATTCAACTGAATACACCACAAAGACAAGATATTTAATGTTCAAACTGATAGACCTTTTTGTTTTTGTGCAAATATTTGGTCGTTTTGAAATGGATGCCTGCAACACATTTCAAACTAGAAGCACTCAGAGAGTGCAAACCTCCACCAAGGCCATAGGGTCACTGACATTACATGGAATACCCTTTGGCAAAGAGACTTATTCCACGTCGTTTCACACGTCTACCGTCATGTTTCAGATTCAGTGGTTAAACCCTTAGATCTTTAGCAAATGTATTTATAAAGAGAAACTGCATGAAATACACAAGTTTTTTTCATTTTCTAATAAGTTTATTCAATGAGGAGAACCAAATGCTACACTATGTAACATTTTTATTTTTGTTTTGTTCCTGGGTACACAGTGTGTTTTCCTAACCTGTTATGCCTTAAATAAATAGAAAATAGCTGTTATTCCACAGAAACTTTGCTTCTGTGATCAGGACAATGATATTTTGAAATTTGTCTGTTTTCAAGAAGATTCTCGATTCGCCTTCACTACTACTGAGTAGTCTTCTAGAATATTCTTTAACTGCTAGAACTGTCCAGAATTTTCTAGAAGTTTCCAGAGTTATCTAGAAATTTCAAGAAACTTTTAGAACTTTCTAGAACGTTAAAAAAAGTAAAATCAAAGTTTGTGCTGAATGTAGTCATTTTTCCATAGACTTTAGACATAAGCAGTTGAAATATAACACTTAGAAGCCAGGAACAAAAATTGTGTTACATAGTGTTATTGTTGTGTCATAACTTAATTTTTGTTCAGCCTTTGTGACCCGTCTTCATGAAGTTAGATGCAAAAATGTTGAAACTGGCCCTATCCTGCAATGATAACGAATCCTTAAAAAAATTCTGGATCCGTATCGTGTTTCGGATCATTACCAAAATTTAATGACTTCTAAGTTAGGCTAAGATACACCCCTGGTAAAAATTTCATTGAAATCCGTTGAGGATTTTTTGAGTAATCCTGCTAACAAACCAACCAACCAACCAACCAACAAACGGACGCGACCAAAAACATAACCTCCTTGGCGAAGGACAATGAACGTGTCAACAATGAATGTGTGATATTTATTTATTTCAAATTTTTGGTATATAAGTCACACTGGTGTGCTCAAAAAAAAAATCATCATTTAAACTCACAACAGTGCTGCTTTTCTTCAATTTTTGCGCTTCAACATGTCCAAGAGACTCTTCAAGAAAAAAAATGTCGTTTTGTGATGGAGGGATGGAAAACAGCGTTGTGATTCCGCACGTTGACTGTTCAGCACAGAGACGTGTTCAGCAGCCCAGTTTGGTGCCATTCATTTTGTGATGTTATCTCATCTTCTAGCTTCCATCCAGTCGGTTCCGGTTTGTGGCGTGGCATCGCCTGGAGCAGTGTGACATCACAGGTGACCAGCTGACCTGCCCCAGGGTCAGAGAAGGTAAACCCCGCCTCTGTGGTCTGTACTCTATCAGTGAATCTTTTTCCTCAGCAACTGGAAAAATTTGCTGAAAGTATTAAGACAGGATTTTTTTTTTTCTTTTCTTTTTCAAGCAATTTGGGCAAAATGGTCAAGAGTTTGAAAACAGTGAATCTTTTTTTTGAAGAAGAAAACCTATGAGAATATATCAGGAGGGGTTTAATCATGTCTTCACCTCTCGAGCAGTAGTCATGACAAAATGAGGTCCCAGTATTTGGTGTTTTTCTGAGCCCAGAAGATTGCAGTGTCTGTTCAATAACAACAATAATAATCATTAAAACACATTGCACTTCAGTTTCCTCTGAATATTTTTTTGTTGTTGTTGTTTTTTGAATAGACAGGAAAAAAATTCAAATGCTTTATGAGGCCTCGCTTTGTTATAAAGACATAGCAGCACTTTCAGTTTGCGAAAGTCACTATGAAATTAAATGAGCATGAGCACGTGACAGTGACTTTTTTGATTTAGACGCCAAAGCCAAAGCAGATTGAGAAACTACAACCCCAATTCCATTGAAGTTGGGACGTTGTGTAAAATGTATATAAAAACAGAATACAATGATTTGCAAATCCTCTTTAACCTATATTCAATTGACTACACCACAAAGACAAGATATTTAATGTTCAAACTGATAAACTTTGTTTTTGTGCAAATATTTTCTCATTTTGAAATGGATGTTTACCACTGTGTTACATCACCTTTCCTTCTAACAACACTCAATAAGCATTTGGGAACTGAGGACACTAATTGTGAGTGTCATGATTGGGTATAAAAGGAGCATCCCCAAAAGGCTCAGCCGTTCACAAGCAAAGATGGGGCAAGGATCACCACTTTGTGAACAACTGCATGAAAAAATAGTCCAACAGTTTAAGAACAATGTTTCTCAATGTTCACTTGCAAGGAATTTAGGGATTCCATCATCTACAGTCCATAATATAATCACAAGATTCACAGAATCTGGAGAACTTTCTACACATAAGCGGCAAGGCCGAAAACCAACATTGAATGCCGGTGACTTTCGATCCCTCAAGCGACACTGCATTAACAACTGACATCATTGTGTAAAGGATCTTACCACGTGGGTTCAGGAACACTTCTGAAAACCATTGTCAGTTAACACAGTTTGTCACTACATCTACAAGTGCAAGTTAAAACTCTACCATGCAATGCAAAAACCATGCATTAACAACATCCAGAAATACTGCCACCTTCTCTGGGCTTGAGCTCATTTGAAATTGACAGACGCAAAGTGGAAATGTGTGCTGTGGTCTGATGAGTCCACATTTCAAATTGTTTTTGGAAATCATGGACGTAGTGTCCTATGGACAAAAGAGGAAAAAAGACCAGGGGTTGTACAACCCCAATTCCAATGTAGTTGGGACGTTGTGTAAAATGTAAATAAAAACACAATACAATGATTTGCAAATCCTCTTCAACCTATATTCAATTGAATATGCCACAAAGGCAAGATACTTAATGTTCAAACTGATAAACTTTATTGTTTTGTGCAAATATTTGCTCATTTTGAAATGGATGCCTGCAACACATTTCAAAAAAGTTGGGACAGTGGTATGTTTACCACTGTGTTACCACCAATGCTGAAAGGTCCATCCAGGTTTTTGGAGCAACACATGCTGCCATCCAAGCAATGTCTTTTTCAGGGACATCCCTGCTTATTTCAGCAAGACAATGCCAAGCCACATTCTGCGCATGTTACAACAGTGTGGCTTCATGGTAAAGTGTAGTGTACGAGACCGGCCTGCCTGCAGTCCAGCCCTGTCACCCATTGAAAATTTGTGGCGCATTATGAAGCACAAAATACAACAGAGACCTCAGACTGCTGAACAACTTTTTGAAACATGTTGCAGGCATCCATTTTAAAATGAGCAAATATTTCCACAAAAACAATAAAGTTTATCAGTTTGAACATTTAATATTTTATTAAAGACTTTTTGTACTTATTTCTGTGCTGCACCAGTTATTTCTTTTTTACAAATTGGTCCTGCCTGGTTGCACCAGATTTGTTTATGCTGTGTAGAAGCACGGTGAACTCTTTGTCTTTGCATTAAATATTTTGTCTTTGTGGTGTATTCAGTTGAATATAGGTTGAAGAGGATTTGCAAATCATTGTATTCTGTTTTTATTTACATTTTACACAACGTCCCAACTTCATTGGAATTGGCGTTGTAATTGACTGTGTGTGTGTGAGCATCATGTGGGGTCAGTGTGTGTGTGTGTGTGTGAGAGAGACAGCTTGACAAAGACTGCACAAGATCTCCTCTGGGCATCATTTGATCCAGAGGGCAGAGCCTCTGAAAAATCCATCCATCCATCCCTTAGCATTAGCCTCGAATCGCTGGCTGTGGATGACGGCTTTCGGACCGTGGTTAGGCAGAGGAAGTCATGTAGGGCTTGGTGCCCAGTTGCGGCATGCCGATAACACTCGCCACTGTGAACCAGTTTCTCCCTTGGATGTGCCAGTTAGTCCTTTGAGCCCACAGATGACTTCCAGTCCTATCTCCAGCCCGAAACGCTGGGCTTTAGTGATAGGGGTGTTGTGGGCTGGGGTGTTTGGCTGGCTTTGTTTTTGTTTTCTGTTTCTCCCACCAGGTGGTATGCGTTCAGGACTGAGTGGCTGATGTGGGGCTGAGTTTGAGGACCTCACCCTGATCACCTGAGGCTTGTTATCACGTGTAGTTCATTAGGACTCACAGCTGTGGTGCATCTGTCTTGATCAGGTTATGTTGCATTTAAACCTGGAATACACAGTGTGTATTTGCCAGAGACTCGACTTTGTGACCAGACGTGTGAGATCGACGTTGGGAGAACAATCTCACTACTACGGATGCAGAGACCGCTCCAGGTTTGACGCCACGGTCTGTGAAAGAGGATTGGGTGAGGTCTCACGCTCTTCAGCACACTTCCTGAGGTATTTTGGTTTTTGTGACTTTCATGAAGTAAAGTCAGTAAATTTGGTGTCCCTCACACCTTGTTATATTGAGCTGTTATGCTATGCTAATCGCCTAAATCGGCTTCTACTGCAGTGGAGTTTGAACTGAGTTGTTCCGTGCCTGCGGGGAGAGAAGCTGATTTTACATTTAGGCCAGGAAGTGTTTTGCTGATTGTGTGCACCTTTGAGTTGTCTCTCTGTGTGGAGAGTGTTGGACTCACCTTACGGTTTCTTCTTTCACAGACTCGGTTTGTCGCGGCCACCTGGGGGGGTGTCGGCGGGGTCCTTGGGTCCAGAATTGCTGTGGCTCCGGTCCTTCTGCGCTGCTGGAAGCGCGCCGTTTTTTCACCTCGCCAGACCGTTGACTTTTGGGTTATTATCACTTAATACACTATGTTAATTAAAATTTGTTTCCCTTTGAACCGTGCTCTGCTTCTTTTATGCTGGGTCCTGTCAAACGCTGGGTCGGTTCTCCACCCGCGTCCGACACATAACAAGGGGATTCTATCACCTGCAAAGTCAAATGTATTCCTGGGGCCAGAGCTCCCGACATTGCCTCTCAACTTAGGGTGCTGATGCTGCAGAAGGGTAGACAGATAAAGGAACACGGCACTAGATATAGCCACATAGTTTATCACGTCAGTGCCAATGATGTCAGGATGAAGCACTCCAAAGTCACAAAAATGGACATAAATGGCAAATGGACTGCATTTACGAGGTCT
Source organism: Thalassophryne amazonica (assembly GCF_902500255.1). Lineage (NCBI taxonomy): Eukaryota > Metazoa > Chordata > Actinopteri > Batrachoidiformes > Batrachoididae > Thalassophryne > Thalassophryne amazonica. The sequence goes on along the minus strand of NC_047106.1, from coordinate 73,144,197 downwards.
ATTAGAAAAGTATCCGACCTTTTTTTTTTTTCAAAAACCATATGGATTTGAATCACATGTGATTGCGTCAGACAAGCTTGAACCCTCGTGCGCATGCGTGAGTTTTTCCACGCCTGTCAGTTGCGTCATTCGCCTGTGAGCAGGCTTTGAGTGAGGAATGGTCCACCCCCCTCGGCGGATTTCATTGTCAGGAAATGGCGGAATGATTTGGGCTTTTTTTCCATCAGAATTTTTTCAGAAACTGTTAGAGACTGGCAGCTGGAAACCATTCGAAAATTTATCTGGCTTTCGGTGAAAATTTTACAGGCTTCACAGAGAATAAGGACTGTTACTACAGCTTTAAGGACGGCTTTAAGGACGCTCGGCGCGCCGCGCTCCGTGCCACCATCGAGAGCCACAAACCTCCGGATCATTTCTAAACAGATGACTCTGTGGAGCCGGGACCGTCGTGTGCACTTTCTCTGGTTATCACAAGAGCTGGACATCAACCATTTTCCGGCAGATTTCACTTTTAACAAGAGATTTTGTCATGGAAAGCCGAGCGGAGGCTTCGCGCGTCACGATAAATTCGCTACTGGAGCGAGACAAAACCACCTCCGTTTTAGTCTCACAGGACGGCTTTGAGATGGCGTTCAGACAGCTGTTGGTGGTTTTTCCATCGAGTGATTATCCAAGAAATTGTGGATGTGCCTGGACATGCCAGAACATGTCCCGTGAGGCTTCATCACGGCATTGCTTTGCGCCATGTGGCACCGCTGCGACGCGCGGAATTCCTCCGCATGTCTGTCTCAATGTGCCGAAAAAGTGCTGATGTCCACGTCTTTTCACAATTCCTGTGCTAGACGACGTCCTGGATAAAACACAGCGTCCAGTTTGGAAATGAATGGCACATTCCACTGTTACTGGAGTTTTTGTCATGGAAAGAGGAGCGGAGGCTTCGCACGTTGCGGCGGTGCCGCATGGCACACAGCAACGCCGTGATGAAGCCTCACGGGACATGTTCTGGCATGTCCAGGCACATCCACAATTTCTCGGATAATCACTCGATGGAAAAACCACCGACAGCTGTCTGAACGCCATCTCAAAGCCATCCTGTGAGACCAAAATGGAGGTGGTTTTGTCTCTTTCCAGCAGCGAATCCATCGTACGCGCAAAGCCTCCGCTCGGCTTTCCATGACAAAATCTCTTGTTAAAAGTGAAATCTGCTGGAAAATCGTTGATGTCCAGCTCTTGTGATAACCAGAGAAAGTGCACACGACGGTCCCGGCTCCACACAGCCATCCATTTAGAAATAATCCGGTGGTTTGTGGCTCTCGATGGCGGCACGGAGCGCGACGCGCCGAGCGTCCTTAAAGCCGTCCTTAAAGCTGTAGTAACAGTCCTTATTCTCTGTGAAGCCTGTAAAATTTTCACCTTAAGCCAGATAAATTTTTCGAATGGTTTCCAGCTGCCAGTCTCTAACAGTTTCTGAAAAAATTCTGATGGAAAAAAGCCCAAATCTTTCCGCCATTTCCTGACAATGAAAATCCGCCGAGGGGGCTGGACCACTCCTCACTCAAAGCCTGCTCACAGGCAAATGACGCAACCGACAGGTGTAGAAAAACTCACGCATGCGCACGAGGGTTCAAGCTTGTCTGACGCAATCACACGTGATTCAAATCCATATGGTTTTTGAAAAAAATAATAAGGTCGGATACTTTTCTAATAGACCTCGTATGTAGCACTTTTCCATCTGCATCAGATGTTCAAAGCACTTTACAAATAATACCTCACATTCACCCCTATGTGAGGGTGCTGCCATACAAGGCGCTCACTACACACTGGGAGCAATAGGGGATTAAAGACCTTGCCCAAGGGCCCTTAGTGATTTTCCAGTCAGGCTGGGATTTGAACCGAGGATCTTCTGGTCTCAAGCCCAATGCCTTAACCATTAGACCAGCACCTCCCCTAAGACATAGAGAGGACTTGTGACCTTGCCAGAAAGATGTGTGGTGTCAATTAATAGTCTCTGGTCCCCTCCCCTCCTGGAGTAATGATAAGGCGTTTAACAGGCTGACATCGTTAAATAGGTGGCTGGCACAATTTTGTCAACAGCAATGTTTTATTGATAACTGGCCGCCATGTCTTGCTGATGCTGGATGGCCTTCACCCTACTGGGGAAGGCACCGCCATCTCTTGTCTGCGAACATAGAAAGAGCTCTACAGGACTTTACAACAAGCCACAGAGCAGGTGATTAGAGCCCCTGCAAAGCTTATGATGAATGTGGATGTGGAATCCATTATCTTAGTGGGGAAATTAGTGCAGAAAATCCACTGTGGTGATAATGCAGTTTATGTGGCAGGGAGGGAAATTCGTCTATAAAAACATAGAGGGATATGCTTTGCAAACTTAATACCCATTACTACATTGGATGACGTTTAAATTGAGGATGGCCCGCTGGCTGTTCCGGCAATATCAAATATTTTGTGTTTGCTGCCTACAAACCGCATGGAATGTCTCAAACCTAAACCAGGCATCTTATATATGTTACTCTGGAACCACCCCTCAATCCAAACAGCCCAATTATCAACCCCACTGAGGTTCTTAGTCTGGGTCTTATTAAGATAACATCACTGCCCATACTCTGAATTCTTAGATGACTTTGGTGAGTTTATCTCTAACTTGTCAACTACTGCAGATAACATTCTGATTATTGGTGACTTCAATATTCATATAAATAAGCCTTCTGATCCCATCTGCAAATCATTTTTGGAAATTATGGATGTATTAGGATTCCAGCAATACCTTCAGGATTTGATGCACATTGGTGGAAATACCCTGGATTTGGTTCTCGCACGGGGTATTGCTGTCACAAATATTGACATCATGCCTCTTGCATCAGTGGTTTCTGATAACTCACTTATTAGGTTTACAGATTTGCTGCCATGTTTAGTGGAAAACAAAACACCCTGGTGTATTGAAAAACTACAGGCCCATATCATTTTGCTCTAAAATTCTAGAATTTGCTGGGGTGGAAGGAGCCTGACCTTGTGCGGGAGGTTGAGAGATACCGACTAGAGACAGTCGGGCTCACCTCCACGCACACTTTGGGCTCTGGTACCCAACTCCTGGAGAGGGGCTGGACGCTCCACTTTTCTGGCGTTGCCCATGGGGAGAGGCGGAGAGCTGGGGTCGCATTGCTTATTGCTCCCCAGCTCAGTCGCCATGTGTTGGAGTTCACTCTTGTGAACGAGAGGGTCGCGTCCCTACGCCTTCGGGTCGGGGACAGGTCTCTCACCGTTGTCTCGGCCTACAGGCCGAGCAGCAGTGCAGAGTACCCGACCTTCTTGGAGTCCCTGGGAGGGTACTAGATAGCGCTCCGACTGGGGACTCCATTGTTGTCCTGGGGGATTTCAGTGCCCATGTGGGCGGCGACAGTGAGACCTGGAGCGGGGTGATCGGGAAGCACGGCCTTCCAGATCTGAAACCGAGTGGTGTTAAGTTGTTGGACTTCTGTGCTAGTCACAGTTTGTCCATCACAAACACCATGTTCGAGCACAAGGGTGTCCATAAGTGCACGTGGCACCAGGACACCCTGAGCCGGAGATCGATGATCGACTTTGTAGTCGTATCATATGACCTTTGGCCATGTGTCTCGGACACTCGAGTGAAGAGAGGGGCTGAGCTGTCGAACGATCAACACCTGTGGTGAGTTGGATCCGCTCCACCAGCACTGTCTACGGTGCGGGTGGGGAGCTGTTGACCCTGACTGGGGATGTTGTCGGGCGGTGGAAGGAATACTTCGAGGATCTCCTCAATCCCATCGTCACGTCTTCCGAAGAGGAAGCAGAGACTGGGGACTCATCCATTACCATCCATTATTTTATCCATTACCCAGGCCGAAGTCACCGCGGTGGTTAGAAAGCTCCTTGGTGGCAAGACTCCTGGGGTGGATGAAATCCATCCTGAGTACCATACGTCTCTGGATGTTGTGGGACTGTCTTGGCTAACATGTCTCTGCAACATCACGTGGTGGTCGGGGACAGTGCCTCTGGATTGGCAGACCGGGGTGGTGGTCCCTCTGTTTAAAAAGGGGGCCGGAGGGTGTGTTCCAACTACAGGGGGATCACACTCCTCAGTCTCCCCGGTAAGGTCTATTCCAGAGTACTGGAGAGGAGAATTTGACCGATACTCGAACCTCGGATTCAGGAGGAGCAGTGTGGTTTTCGTCCTGGTTGCGGCACACTGGAGCAGCTCTACACGCTCTATCGGGTGCTCGAGCGTTCATGGAAGTTCGCCCAACCAGTCCACACTTGCTTTGTGGATCTGGAGAAGGCATTTGACCATGTCCCTCGGGGCACCCTGTGGGGGGTGCTCCGGGAGTACGTGGTCCGGGGTCCTTTGCTAAGGGCTATCCGGTCCCTGTATGACCGCAGCAGGAGCTTGGTTCGCATTGCCGGTAGTAAGTCAAACCTGTTTCCAGTGCACGTTGGCCTCCGCCAGGGCTGCCCTTTGTCACGGCTTCTGTTCATTATCTTTATGGACAGAATTTCTAGGCGCAGCCAGGGTGTAGAGGGGGTCTGGTTTGGGAACCACAGAATCTTGTCTCTGCTGTTTGCAGACGATGTGGTTCTGTTGGCTTCGTCAAATCAGGACCTTCAGCATGCAATGGAGCCATTTGCAGCCGAGTATGAAGTATCCGGGATGAAACTCAGCACCTCCAAATCCGAGGCCATGGTTCTCGACCGGAAAAAGGCGCTTTGCCCTCTTCAGGTCGGTGGACTGTCCGTGCCTCAAGTGGAGGAGTTTATGTATCTCGGGGTCTTCTTCACGAGTGAGGGACGAATGGAGCGTCAGATCGACAGATGGATCGGTGCAGCATCTGCAGTGATGTGGTCCCTGTATCTGACCATCGTGGTGAAGAGAGAGCTGAGAAGGGGGGCAAAGCTCTCGATCTACGTTCTGATCCTCACCTATGGTCATGAGATTTGGCTCATGACCGCAAGAACGAGATTGCGAGTACAAGCGGCCGAGATGAATTTCCTCCGTAGGGTGGCTGGTTGTTCCCTTAGATTTAGGGTGAGGTGCTCAGTTACTCGGGAGGAGCTCGGAGTTGAGCCGCTGCTCCTCCACGTCGAAAGGAGCCAGTTGAGGTGGCTCGGGCATCTTTTCCAGATGCCCCCTAGACGCCTCGCTGGAGAGGTGTTCCGGGCACGTCCCATCGGGAGGAGGACACGCTGGAGGGACTGTGTCTCTTGGCTGGCTTGGGAACGCCTTGGGGTTCCCCCGGAGGAGTTGGGGGAGGTGTGTGTGGATCGAGAGGTCTGGGCGGCTTTGCTTGAGCTGCTGCCCCTGCGACCCGACTCTGGATAAAGCGGAAGAAAATGGATGGATGGATGGATTCTAGAAAAGGTGGTTTCACAGCAGCTCATGGACCACCTTACTAAGAATAATCTTTTTCACCCACTGACTGCAGTGGGTGCTTTTAGAAAATATCATTCCACAGAGACAGCTCTCACTAAAGTACTGAATGATTTTCTGCTTGCAATGGATTCAGACACCACTATAGTTCTGGTGCTGTTAGATCTTAGTGCTGCATTTGATACTGTGGCTCATTCTACTCGATAGGCTGGAGAATCATTTTGGGATTACTGAGAATGCCCTTGCATGTTTGACATCATACCTGACCAGTCATTCTCACTGTGTTTTATAGAATAACACCACCTCTAGCCTTAGTGACATGAAATTTGGGGTTCCACAGGGGTCTGTCTTAGGCTCCCTGCTTTTCTCCCTTTATATAGCACCCCTTGGGCACATATTGCGGCATTTTGGGATTACCTTTCATTGCTATGATGATGAGACTCAGTTATACATGCCGATAAATGCTGGTAATCTCATCCACATAAAATCCTTAGAAGATTGCCTTGCATCAGTGAAAAGTTGGATGTCTAGCAATTTCCTACTTTTAAACCCTGACAAGACTGAAATGATGGTTCTTGGTTCAGTGAGACATCAGCATCAATTTGACCAGCTAACGCTTAGCCTAGGCTCATGTGTCATACATCACACTGACAAAGTGAGGGACTGTGGTGTAATTTTTGATCCTACATTGTCCTTTGACCTCCACATTAGAGATAGTATGAGGACTGCTTTCTTCCACCTGTGAAATATAGCGAAGATTCGTCCCATCCTGTCTATGGCTGATGTCGAGACCCTGATTCAAGCGTTTGTCTCTTCTAGATTGGACTCCTGCAATGTTCTGTTTTCTGGTTTACCGCAGTCCAACATTCCAATTGGTTCAAAATGCTGCTGCCAGACTTTTGGCAGGAAGCAGAAAGTCTGACCTCATTACACCGATTTTGGTGTCTCTTCACTGGCTTCCTGTCCCTGTGAGATCAGATTAAGGTTTTGCTATTAATCTATAAAATTATTCAAGGACTAGCCCCTGTCTACTTAGCTGTCCTACTTAAACCCTATGTACCAGCCCGGGCTCTGCGTTGTCAGGGTGCAGGACTACTTTGTGTCCTTAGGGTGAATAAAAAATCTGCGGTTCACAAAGCTTTCTCTTATCGTGCACCTGCTTTGTGGAATGATGTCCTTGCATCAATAAAACAGTCAAATTCTACAGAAAATTTCAAGTCTAGACTTAAGAAGCACTTATTTTCCCTTTCGTATGGCTAGCGTACTGGCATAGTATGGTACTACTTGTATGCTTTCTACCCTTTAAAATTAATTTTATTAGTAAAGAGAGCAGGCCACAACCTCAACTTTATCTAAATTCTGGGTATTTTAGTGAAGCTTAAGGCTAGTGGACTGCATTTATATAGCACTTTTCCATCTGCATCAGGTGCTCAAAGTGCTTTACAATAATGCCTCACATTCACCCCGATGTGAGGGGGGGGAGCAACTAGGGGATTAAGGACCTTGCCCAAGGGCCCTTAGTGATTTTCTTGTTGCGCTAGGATTAGAACTGAGGATCCTCTGGTCTGAAGTGCATCGCTTAACCAATCACCTCCCCTTTGTATTTCTTCTGTTGTTCTTGTTGCTAAATGCTGATAAAGTATACTATATTTGTTGTCTTTCTGATGCCTGATTCTGTTTTTTCTCTCTGTTTAAGGCGCAGCTCCATCCACAAATGGGTGTGGTGTCTTCTTCTGCAGGTCTTCCATTCTGTGCACCAGCATGGACTCCTAAAATCTCCCAAAATTTTGTGTATAATTTCCTGTATTGTCTATTGTGTTGGTAGCATGGCCCAAGCACAGGCTCATACCTTTGAGTCTGGTCTGCTTGAGGTTTCTTCCTCAAATCATCAGAGGGAGTTTTTCCTTACTGTCACCTGTGTGTTTGCTCTAGGGGTTGGTAAGGTTAGACAGTACTTGTGTGAAGAGCCTTGAGGCAACTTTGTTGTGATTTGGGGCTACAGTGGTCCCTTGCTATAACGTGGTTCACCTTTCACGGCCTCGGAGTTTCGCTGATTTTTTTTTTTAAGTGCAATTTTGCATGCTTTTTTTTTAAACAGTGCATTGTGTTCTGCGTCCTTATCAGGCGGGCCGGTCACGGCACCGGTCGGCATCACCGCGATTGCTCTCACTGCCTCCGATGTGCTTACTGAGTCTGCGGGCTCGGTAAACGCAGCAGCGGGCCACTCACACCGCCTCCCTCTCTGCTGTGCGGAGCTGCGCCAAACCTGCAACAGGTCCAGTTTTGACCACAGCCGCAGAGCTCCGTGGCCACCGAGAGAGGACTTGGATTCTTTGCGGGTCCCGCATCTGTACCTCTGGAGGCAGTGAGTGAAGGGAGACCACGCGCATTGTGTTCTGCGTGTGTCTGTTTATAATCTTCTCACCCAGAAGAAAAAAGAGTGTGTTTACACAGGAGAGAAAAGTGAGAAAATGTTTATGCCTGTTTGAGAAAGTGTATAAAGTGTGTAGTGAGGGGTTTTACAGCCTTAAAACATCTATAATAATTGCAAAAAATAGCACTGACTACTTCGCGGATTTCGCTTATCGCGGGTTATTTTTAGAACGTAACTCCCGCGATAAACGAGGAACCACTGTATATAAATTAAGTTAAATTGAAAAAAAAAAATTGAAATTGTCACAACGATATATGCCAACATTCATGGCCCCATTGCGGCACATATTGTCGCCAGGGACAATATGTACCAGGGTTGTCAGGACATACAATCCATTGCACCAGCAACAATATGTGCCATGAACATTGGTACATATCGTCATGATATGACACAGCAGTTGTGTTTGTGTGTGTGAGAGAGTGGGGGAGGAGTCATTATAATTTTGTATTTTATTAATTTGTGTATATAGATGTCTTTGTAGCCATTTTTAAGTATTCCTGTTTTTTTTATTTTGTTTTTTGTCTTTGTTGTTTGTTTTTCTGTGTTGTCATGGGACCACGATGGAAATCTGTGCCTTTTCGTGCCATCCTCGGCAAGTATATATATATATATATATATATATATATATATATATATATATATATATATATAGTCATTGTTATATCATATCATGTATTTTGCTAAAGCAATCAATCAATCAAAAAGAGAGACAGCAGGAGAGATTTGCTCAAATTAAATCCACACACCTCGTGTGTAAAAGCTGGTTGGATTTGCATGAATAACTCATCCAAAATTGTCACCATGCTCATGCACAGTGCGACAGTTCAGGGTCTCCGGCACACGCCCTGTTCTGTCACCTCCATCAGTAACATAAGCAGCAGCAGCGCCGGCACTTTTATTATTACTGAGCCAATATCACCCGAGAGCTTTGAATATTTCACCAACATCTGAGTGGTAAAAGTCATGCTGAAACGATGTGGTGTTGCTGCGCAGAAGCATCTCCGCGCTATGCATCTCCAGTCAGTACAGGATGGATCAAACCATCTTCTTCAGTCCTGTGCGCACTGGTTGTGAAAAGTCCTGGCGCTGTCGAGAAGGGTTGCAAGAAAAATGTGACACCTTTCATGCGCTCACAGCGATAAAACGCCAGAACTGAACCCACTACGCATCCACGGGGTAGCCTACTTTTTAGACCTCCGTGTGCCAGCTGCCCATGTCGTGGATTAGCGGTCGACGCACCATGGTCTCTCACGATGGGGTTGCCAACAGCCTCCCGCAGGCTTCCCCCGCTGCCCTGCCTTTCTGAGAGCGTCGCAAGCACCCCTTAGGGCCACTCGCAAAATAAACCCTTTGGGCTACGACCTCGGATCAGAGGACACCACCCGCTGAATTTAAGCAGCATATTAAATAAATAAATAAATGCAGATGATTTTATTACATTCTTGCCGGACATAATGAGAGCGAGTGAGTGTGCATGTATGTGCGTGAAACAGAGGGAAAAAAATTCATAGTTAAACATCACGTTTTACTTTTTGTTGTGATGACCAGCGACGATATGTGCCTTGATTGTCAGTATATATTGTTGCTTGGGACGATATGTGCCGGCAACATTATGTGCCGGTGCCTTTGAACAGGGCGTATATCATTGTAGTGACAATATATGTATGGTGTAACAAGGGTCATTGGGGGATGGAGCCTATCACAGCAATCATAGGGCATGAGGCAGGGTACACCTTGGATACGCGGCCAGTCTCTCATAGGGCCACATGTAGACAAACACATTCACACCTGCAGTCAATTTAAAGTTCCAATTCACCTAACGCACATGTTTTTGGATGTGGGAGGAAGCCGGAGCACACAGAGAGAACTCACGCAAACACGGGGAGAACATCCAAACTCTACACAGAAAGGCCACAGGTTGGAATTGAACTCACAACCTTCTTGCTGTGAGGCAACATGTGCTAACCACTAATCCACTGTGCTGCCACCTCTGAAAAATAATTTGCAAGATCAAGATCCTGACAAAAACTGTTTGGCCCTAGGTAAAACTTGGTTCACCTCAGAAGTTTGAAGTTGGGCTTGTTTTAATTCTTACCGTGGCTATAAGGGGGCTGACTCTCCGAAACATTATGTATATCATCTTGATAAAGTGTATCAAGGAAGAATTTGGTACACAAGGTCACCTTACTAAGACCTCAGTCAAGTTCAACATAGGGCAAGTTTTTATTCTAAATGTACCCACAGGATCAGAACTTCATATGGTAGGTCAAACTTTGCTAAGGCTTTGCACAAGCTTGAGTTTGGACTTGGCAATACAAGTTAGGGTCGCTGTCGACCTTGTTTGTTTAACTTTTCTCGATAATGTCATTAAAAAGGGCCATCACACGAAGAGCTGTTTGAAAGAGAAGGGGGTGATGCATGTTTGGAGAGAGTGGAGAGAAGGAGAAGAGAGGAGGAAGGCCAAACCTGGGAGGAGAGGCTGCAAGAAAACTGGGAAAACTGTTTGGTAAGTTTCTTAAGCCTCATCACACGACATTAACGAAGCCCAAAGGAAACAAGAAATCTGGACTTACATTGACTTTCGGGGGCATCGTTTAACCATCGTCCAGCCTCATTCCTGTAGCTGGCACTTCATCAGAATTTTCAAACTGTTGAAAAATGTTTAATGAATCACAACGACAAATTCAATTCGTCCATATTCCGTTTTGCTTTCTGTCTTGACGGTTCCTCATCGTTTGCGTAGTTCCCGTACCATCAGTGTTGCGTTTGATTTTCACCCAACCTCTTGCACAAACACTGACAATCTCTGAACGTAACTCGTCCATGTGTGGGATGAAAAGCAACGTTGTCATACAGAAACAATAGCGGCAAGAATGTTTTATCAACTACTTTAACTATTTCCGCATGTTCCAGCCATTTGTGGCTGGAACGGACGTGTGCGCACATGTTGTTGTTGTGAAGACAAACCTGTTGTCAAGACAACCAGGCTGGCTGGAGACATGATCACAGGCTGGCACTCGGTCTCATACCCGTCATGTCACGTCATCATGAATGTTTTATTTTGATTTTGTTTAAAGCATCAAGGTCGCCGTTTGCGTCATTTTTCTTTTGTTTGTTTTGGTTTTGTTTCATTCCTTTATGCGCTTCTGATTTGCAGGCTTTTCTGTGATGGGAGACATGCAGGATCATTCGTCGACCTTTTCTTGACGATTTGTAACTTTGTGCCTTTTTCCTTCGTTAAGCTATGGCCGTGTGCCATGTGACCGGGCCCTTACATTCATAATTTATTTATATAGCACTTAAAATGAAGAAAAAAAAAACAATTATAAAGTGCTTAACATAACATCAGAATAACATTAAAACAAAACCCTACATCCATAAGAACAGTTAAAACTTAATATCAATCACATGATCATAAATGAAGGAGCAAAGTGGACAGAGAAGGGGACTGACTGTTCTACTAATGGTGTCCTCTCAGGAGTTAAACTTGTCCTACCAGAACCTGGGTGACCCCTTCCAGCAACAGAACTGCTTCAGGATCCTCCGCCGGTTGATACGTGTGGAGAAACTACAACTAGTTGACAACTCCCTCACCAACCTGAGTTCAATACGTCTGCCAAGGTACAACTACATTACCCACAGTGCACCTCAGCTCCAGCTGTAATGTTGCTTTCCAGAGTAGGTTGGAGGTTAGAGTTCCCTGTTGAAAATTCCAAATTCAGAAACTTTAAAACATTCCAGCGCTCCAACACCAAATGAAACCAAACAAAGGAAAAAAAAAACTGAATGGCTAAATGAGCACTATCAGTTTATTAATCAACATTTGTGCATGAAAGTAGTATTCTAAAATAAGTTAACCCTTAATTAGGTACACCTCATCAGGCCTCTGTCTATCTATCTATCTGGTCAGTAGTTGATATCTTGAGTGTGAAGATATGACACCCCAGCCAGTATAGTTCAGTATCCTTCAGGGTACCCAAACCACTTTCAAACCCATCAAAGTGTCACAGAAGGTTAAAATTATTTTGTGACTATTGTACATTTTCCAAGTATGCAACTTTTTCCCATGCCTTTTGTCAGGATTATGTTGCTGTCTCATGTGGCCAATATGATGTTGTGTTTGTCGAACATACGAGGTCTGTTAGAAAAGTATCCGACCTTTTTATTTTTTTCAAAAACCATATGGATTTGAATCACGTGTGATTGCATCAGCCAACCTTGAACCTTCGTGTGCATGCGTGAGTTTTTTCACGCCTGTCGGTTGCGTCATTCACCTGTGGGCAGGCTTTGAGTGAGCACTGGTCCACCCCCCTCGTCGTTTTTTTATTGCGAATAAGTGTCTGAACGATTTAGAGCTTTGCTGCATCAATTTTTTTCCAGAAACTGTGAGAGGAGTTTTTTTCATGGAAAGAAAAGCGGAGGGACGCGCCACGGAGCCGTTCATTACGGGGCACAAAACCACCTCCGTGTTGGTCTCACAGGACGGCTTTCAGGTGGATTTCAGACGGCTATCGGTTGCTTTTCAGTCGTGTGATTATCCGAGAAATTGAGCATGAGCTGGACATGCCCCAACATGTCCTGTGAGGCTTCATCACGGCGTTGCTTTGCGCCATGCGGCTCCACCGCGACGCGCGGAACTCCTCCGCACGTCTGTCTCAACGTGCCGAAAAAGTGCTGATGTCCACGTCTTCCGCAATTCCTGTGCTAGTCAGACAACATACCGGATCAAGACAGCATCCAGTTTAGAAATGAATGGCACATTCCACTGTTACAGGAGTTTTTTCATGGAAAGAAAAGAGGAGGGATGCGCCACGGAGCCGTTCATTACGCGGCACAAAACCACCTCCGTGTTGGTCTCACAGGACGGCTTTCAGGTGGATTTCAGACGGCTGTCGGTTGCTTTTCAGTCGTGTGATTATCCGAGAAATTGAGCATGAGCTGGACATGCCCCAACATGTCCTGTGAGGCTTCATCACGGCGTTGCTTTGCGCCATGCGACTCCACCGCGACGCACGGAACTCCTCCGCACGTCTGTCTCAGTGTGCCGAAAAAGTGCTGATGTCCACGTCTTTTCACAATTCCTGTGCTAGTCAGACAACATACCGGATCAAGACAGCGTCCAGTTTAGAAATGAACGGCACATTCCACTGTTACAGGAGTTTTTGTCATGGAAAGAGGAGCGGAGTTCCGCACGTCGCGGTGGAGCCGCATGGCGCAAAGCAACGCCGTGATGAAGCCTCACAGGACATGTTGGGCCATCGGAAATCCACCCGAAAGCCGTCCTGTGAGACCAACACGGAGGTGGTTTTGTGCCGCATAATGAACGGCTCCGTGGCGCGTCCCTCCACTTTTCTTTCCATGAAAAAACTCCTGTAACAGTGGAATGTGCCGAAAAAGTGCTGATATCCATGCCTTCTACCTTTTTGTGAAAGTCAGACGACGTCCCGGATCAATAAAGCCTTCACGTTGGAAATGATCTGGTTGTTTTAGCGGGGTTTGAGCCTGTCGATCGGCGCTTGGAGCGCGGCGCGCTCTCAGCAGTTGTGGGCGGTCTTTAAACCATCTGGATCACTCCTTAATCTGTGTAATCCCCATAAAATCATCCCTGAAAGCCATATTAATTTTCTGAACGGTGTCCACCTGGAGGTCTCTCACAGTTTCTGGAAAAAAATTGATGCCGCAAAGCTCCAAATCGTTCAGACATTTATTCGCAATAGAAAAACGAGGAGAGGGGTGGACCAGTGCTCACACAAAGCCTGCTCACAGGCGAATGACGCAACCGACAGGCATGAAAAAACTCACGCATGCGCACGAAGGTTCAAGCTTGGCTGATGCAATCATACATGATTCAAATCCATATGGTTTTTGAAAAAAATAAAAAGGTCAGATACTTTTCTAACAGACCTCGTATCCACAAATTCTAATCGCTCAAAACTCAATTTGTGACCATAAAATCCAGAATGAAGATCCACAAATCATCAGACACAACAGGATTATTCCCTCATTGAAATCATGTCTTTATGCAGGTGCACAGTGCTGAACTTGCACCATAACCACCTGGTGTGCCTGTGTCAGCTGCCTAAGCTCCCTGCTGTGGAGCACCTTTGTGTATCTGAGAATGCCATTTCCTCATTGCGAGGACTGGGAGCTCTGAGGAATAGTCCACTACGCTCCCTAAACCTGAGCCGCAACCCTGTGACCTTCACTCAGGATTACCGTGCACAGTGAGGAGATGTAGAAGTACCACAACTAAGACATTTGTCTTTGTAGACATTCCTGTTTTTTGACGTCTTTCTGTTGTCTTCTCCACAGTGTTTTTGCCTGTTTGCCAAAGTTAGAGGTCCTGGATGGAATTCCAAAGCTGCCAGAAGACTCTTTGCCCATCACACTACATTTCCCAGAAACCACCAGCATGTGCAACATTTTGTGACATTTTTACAGCAATGGATGTGTACTGACTCTGTGGCACTAAAGATTTCATAAAACTAAATAAATAAATAAAATAAAATAAAAATGTATGTAATATGGACACATAAACTGTAATTAAATATCCTCCACAGCCACGCATGTGTTTTATAATAAATAGAAAATATCCTAAAATCTTTGTGTATGGGTTTTTTGTTTTGTTTTATTTGTTTTGTTTTTTTGTTTGTTTTTTGCCAAACATGCAAGGATAGTCATTTTTCTTTGTTTTATTTAGCATTTTGCAGATACCTCCCTGGCAGCACTACAGTCCACAGCTACAGATTAACTGCTTGTGATGAATTTAGGCTTTGATGGAGGTAATGAGGCAGAAGGCAAATCAGATTCCTGGATGACCCATTCCTGCTAACCTGAGATCAGTTACCTGCATCAACATATTCACCCTCCTCCAAACAAACAGACTGCACCAAAACATACACGGTTGAAGACTGTGACTGAAGAAGAGTTTAACACATTGCACTGTTATTACAGTGTCATTGGTGTTGCTGTGCAGAAATGCAGTCAGCTTTTACAGTGAGAAATGCTGCATTTCACACCAGTTTGACTCGGGACCGTGCATCCAGAAAGTAATCACAGCGCTTCACTTTTTCCACATTTTGTTACAACCCCAATTCCAGTGAAGTTGGGACATTGTGTGAAATGTAAATAAAAACAGAATACAATGATTTGCAAATCCTCTTCAACCTATATTCAATTGAATACACCGCAAACACAAGATATTTAATATTCAAACTGATGGAATTTTTTGTGTGCAAATATTTGCTCATTTTGAAATGGATGCCTGCAACACATTTCAAAAAAGCTGGGACAGGGGCAACAAAAGACTGGGAAAGTTGATGAATGCTCAAAGAACACCTGTTTGGAACATTCCACAGGTGAACAGGTTCATTGGAAACAGGTGAGTGTCATGACTGGGTAGAAAAGGAGCTTCCCCAAAAGGCTCAGCCATTCACAAGCAAAGATGGGGCGAGGATCACCACTTTCTGAACAACTGCATGAAAAAAATCATCAAATAGTTTAAGAACAATGTTTCTCAATGTTAAATTGCAAGGAATTTAGGGATTCCATCATCTACAGTCCATAATATAATCAACAGATTATATCCTCCTGCAGGCTTCCTCCACTGCCCTGCCTTTCTGAGAGCGGCGTGAACACCCGAGGGCCACTCGCAAAAAAAAAAAAAAACACCTTTGGGCTACAACCTCGGCTCAGAGGACACCACCCGCTGAATTTAAGCAGCATATTAATAAATAAATAAATAAATGCAGATGATTTTATTACATTCATAAATTACATTTTATTCTTGCCGGATGTAATGAGAGCGAGTGTGTGTGTGTGTGTGTGTGTGTGAGAGAGAGAGAGACAAAGGAAAACAAATTCATAGTTAAACATCACGTTTTACTTTTTGCTGTGATGACCAGCGACGATATGTGCCTTGATTGTCAGTATATATTGTTGCTTGGGACGATATGTGCCGGGGACACTATGTGCCGGTGACACTATGTGCCGGTGCCTTTGAATAGGGAGTATATCATCGTGGTGACAATATACAACCCCTGGCAAAAATTATGGAATCACCGGCCTCGGAGGATGTTCATTCAGTTGTTTATTTTTGTAGAAAAAAAGCAGATCACAGACATGACACAAAACTAAAGTCATTTCAAATAGCAACTTTCTGGCTTTAAGAAACACTATAAGAAATCAGGAAAAAAAAATTGTGGCAGTCAGTAACGGTTACTTTTTTAGACCAAGCAGAAGGAAAAAAAATATGGAATCACTCAATTCTGAGGAAAAAATTACGGAATCATGAAAAACAAAAGAACGCTCCAACACATCACTAGTATTTTGTTGCACCACCTCGGGCTTTTATAACAGCTTGCAGTCTCTGAGGCATGGACTTAATGAGTGACAAACAGTACTCTTCATCAATCTGGCTCCAACTTTCTCTGATTGCCAGATCAGCTTTGCAGGTTGGAGACATTGACCCTATGTGTTTTTTTGCAAGGAATGTTTTCACAGTTTTTGCTCTATGGCAAGATGCATTATCATCTTGAAAAATTATTTCATCATCTCCAAACATCCTTTCAGTTGATGGGATAAGAAAAATGTCCAAAATATCAACGTAACTTGTGCATTTATTGATGATGTAATGACAGCCATCTCCCCAGTGCCTTTACCTGACATGCAGCCCCGTATCATCAATGACTGTGGAAATTTACATGTTCTCTTCAGGCAGTCATCTTTATAAATCTCATTGGAACGGCACCAAACAGAAGTTTCAGCATCATCACCTTGCCCAATGTAGATTCGAGATTCATCACTGAATATGACTTTCATCCAGTCATCCACAGTCCAAGATTGCTTTTCCTTAGCCCATTGTAACCTTGTTTTTTTCTGTTTAGGTGTTAATGATGGCTTTCGTTTAGCTTTTCTGTATGTAAATCCCATTTCCTTTATGCGGTTTCTTACAGTTCGGTCACAGATGTTGACTCCAGTTTCCTCCCATTCGTTCCTCATTTGTTTTGTTGTGCATTTTCGATTATTGAGACATATTGCTTTAAGTTTTCTGTCTTGACGCTTTGATGTCTTCCTTGGTCTACCAGTATGTTTGCCTTTAACAACCTTCCCATGTTGTTTGTATTTGTTCCAGAGTTTAGACACAGCTGACTGTGAACAACCAACATCTTTTGCAACATTGCGTGATGATTTACCCTCTTTTAAGAGTTGATAATCCTCTCCTTTGTTTCAATTGATATCTCTCGTGTTGGAGCCATGATTCATGTCAATCCACTTGGTGCAAAAGCTCTCCAAGGTGTGATCACTCCTTTTTAGATGCAGACTAACGAGCAGATCTGATTTGATGCAGGTGTTAGTTTTGGGGATGAAAATTTACAGGGTGATTCCATAATTTATTCCTCAGAATTGAGTGAGTCCATATTTTTTTCCCTCTGCTTGTTCTAAAAAAGTAACCGTTACTGACTGCCACAATTATTTTTCCTGATTTCTTATAGTGTTTCTTAAAGCCAGAAAGTTGCCATTTGAAATGACTTTAGTTTTGTGTCATGTCTGTGATCTGCTTTTTTTCTACAAAATTAAACAACTGAATGAACATCCTCCGAGGCCGGTGATTCCATAATTATTGCCAGGGGTTGTACAACCCCAATTCCAATGTAGTTGGGACGTTGTGTAAAATGTAAATAAAACACAATACATTGATTTGCAAATCCTCTTCAACCTATATTCACTGAATATGCCACAAAGGCAAGATACTTAATGTTCAAACTGATAAACTTTATTGTTTTTGTGCAAATATTTGCTCATTTTTGAAATGGATGCCTGCAACACATTTCAAAAAAGTTGGGACAGTGGTATGTTTACCACTGTGTTACCATCAATGCTAAAAGGTACATCCAGGTTTTGGAGCAACATATGCTGCCATCCAAGCAACATCTTTTTCAGGGACATCCCTGCTTATTTCAGCAAGACAATGCCAAGCCACATTCTGCACGTTACAACAGCGTGGCTTCATAGTAAAAGAGTATGAGACTGGCCTGCCTGCAGTCCAGACCTGTCGCCCATTGAAAATGTGTGGTGCATTATGAAGTACAAAATACAAAAATGGAGACCCCGGACTGTTGAACAACTGAAGTCACACATTAAGCAAGAATGGGAAAGAATTCCACCTACAAAGCTTCAACAATTACTCTCCTCAGTTCCCAAATGCTTACTGAGTGTTGTTAGAAGGAAAGGTGATGTAACACAGTGGTAAACATATCACTTGGAGTTGAGCCGGATACTCATTTCAGACGAGTATCCGGTATGGATAAAGCACTTTTGACGAGTACAAGCATGATACGAGTAAAACTCATCAATATCTGTGCTCGTGCTGAAGCAAAATTCTCATTGGCTAACTGACTGTCTTCACGCTCTGTGATTGGTCAGTCATACACAGCGCCCGCCCCTCCATACACAGACACGTCTCTCTGCAGCGAGATACAGACAGGATGTCTCTCTGTGCTTGGCTTGATTCGACCTCACATTGCTCTCTCAGTACTCCTTAGGTTTTCTTCAGCTCACCTCTTTTTCAGTTTGTATGATAAAGTTAATACAGGTAAAGAGTGCAGAATAAGAGGGCTTCTTAAAGAAAAATGAACAGGTCTGTGTCAGCCAGAATTCTTGCTGGTTGGTAGGGGGTCAAATACTTATTTGCAGCAGTAACATACAAATAAATTATTTAAAAATTCATACATTGTGATTTCCGGATTTTTTTTCTTTTTTTCTTTCTTTTTTTTTTTGATTATATCTCTCACAGTGGACATGCACCTAAGTTGAAAATTTCAGACCCCTCCATGATTTCTAAGTGGGAGAACTTGCAAAACCACAGGGTGTTCAAATACTTATTTTCCCTCACTGTATATGTGTGTACTTGAAACATGCTATGTCTTATGTGCAAACCATGTCAGAATAGTATCTTTGTTTCTGCAAGTTTGTATTTTAGCAGCATTGACTTGTTTACAACACCTGTTTCTTGTTTGTCACAGTCGGAATTTTCTGGGACTGCATTTGCCTGCATTTGTTGTTGTTGTTGTTGTTTGGAGATTTTTGCAAATTCATAAAAAAAAAACAAAACATAAAAAACATATGTCAATATGCCAGAAATTTTTCCATTATTACTGTGCGTGGGCATGCGCGCACGCAACTTCTCAACAGGAACCAAGTTTTGATTTTCCTCCAAATGTCAACTCTAACAGATGTGTTGCCATGTTTGGTGCTGGATCTGCAGCACGCTGCACATCTCTCACCATAGTAGCACATTTGCCTTATGAAACATTCAGTGTCCAGACTCCCCTGAGTCTGACTGACTGGATAATGACCCCTGTGCCCGATGCAGCAGGTCACAGACACACAAATGCACAACCCAGTCTCATGCCATTTCATGATGGCATCACAAAAAATAATCTATGGTTCATGATACCATCAAAAAATGTGGTTTCGTGAAGGGAGCATGAAATACGAGGTGACGCGGTGGGGGGGGGTGTCTGTGGGGGTTATGGTTCGGGGAAGGGGGAGGGTTAGAAATAGTAAAATGAAAAAAAAAAAACTTCATGAAAATGTGACTCGTGGTGATGAGAGCATGGAAAAAGCATGAGACTGGGCTGCAAGTGCAATCAATCCTCTGCATCTTGCAAAACACTTTATATCAGCTACACATGCATGTCTGGTCCATATTTACATGTGAAAAGTAGCTTTTTCTCTGTGTTTTGGCCATTCATCCACATGAAATACTGCTTTAGCTCACTGAAAACTGAGCTTTTGCAAAACTCCGGTCCTGGGAATTTCAGAAAAAGCCGGTTTCAGTGTTTACTTGTAGATAAGGGAGGGAAAAAAAAAAGAGTTTTTGTCTTTTTTTTCTTTTTTTTAAAAAGGCTTTTGATTGGCTGGTATGGCTATACAGTAATGCTGCATTCAAATGCTGACTGTAGGAAAAGCCATCATGCCATTCGTCTCAGCAGAATTACCGTAGTCTACAGCAGCTTAAGGCGTGGTCATTTTCATTGTAACCAACGCACAATGTTATTCTTCGTTGAAAGATACAAGTCTTGGTGGCATTTTGCAGAGTCTTCTATTAAAACAGATAGCAGAATAACAGTAAATGTTTTGTGAGGTTATCCATTAATTTCTCTCTGTAATATCACACAAATTATTCATATTTACTTGACTGAAATGGGGTGAGTCTGTTTAAATAATAATCCATCCTTCACTCTTTTGCTGTCTGTCTTTTCTCCTTGTTCTGTCACTTATAGCCAGTGTGAATGCAGCATTAGATTGATTTGGCATGCTCTTGACAGCGCTTTCCAATGTATGTTCCATCTTCTATGGACAGAGATGTTTTTCAAACAAAGGGTAGAAAATCCCTGTTTAAAAAACAGTCTACTGGAGTGAGTAGTAAGTTGTTAACTCCTCCCTGTGCCATTCATCGACAGTAGCTGTTACTATATCTCATTAGTTCTCCTTTTATGCTACTCAAATGTGCAATAATAACATGATTGCAACTGCTTATATGTGCAAAAACTCTTCCACTCTCAGAATATGCATAAATTGTTTCTATGTGCAATATTATGAATACTACTATGGGTAAATTTCACATTAAGTGCTAAAGAGATTTTTTAATGCTTATTTGGATATTTATCTTTTCATTTTCTTCTTTTTGGTTATTTTCATTATATTCTCCTCCTCATTTCTCTATTTGACCAGTTGTAATATAAAGGAGTTTTCTTCAGGATTAATAAAGTTTTCTGATTGATTGATTGATTGACTGATTGTACTATCAGTTATCAAGTTGTTCACCAATGAATATGGCTTTATGAAAATATTAACCGTCTGCAAAAAGGGTGTATTGCTATTTATTCTTTAGTGTTTTATCCAATCATATTGGCGTATCATTATAGGTATATGATAATACTGCATGTCCTTTTGTAAACTGCTTTGATATGCATGCATGCATGTTGTCACCGTTCTTGCTGCACACTCTACCGCCCCCTCCTGTCAGTGGAGCTGGTTTAATTCATACACTGCAAGTGTGCCTTCTAAATGGTTTCAATTTCATCCTGCATCTGAAACACAAGCCCACTTTTCCATGCGATATTAGACAACAACACAGGTATGAACATCACACACACATGCTCATGCACCACAGCATAGACACACACACACATCCAAACAAGATTCAAGCAGGCAATAATTCACCTACCAAGCATACGGCCAGTCACAAACTCCACCACCTTACATGCCTCATTGGAACCCATTTAAGTGTAGAATATTGTTTGTATGATTGCATGTTGTGTGTGTGTGTGTGGGGGGGGGGGGCGGCGATAAAGTCTCCAGCTGATGAATGAGATACATTAGTGCTGCAGTGAAGTCGTGTGATAAGCTTCACTGGCTTCAATCAGCAGCCAAGGAAAGTCGAGGGCACACTTCTGTTAGCCACGATGCTATCGACAGTATGACATCTGCAAAAATATAGTGATAAAACAGGAGAAAATGTTGAGGCTGACCATCCCCCCACCCACCCCCAATTAGCTTACAAGTAACTCCTGCACCGGTCACAGACCGAATGGTCCGCCCCTAAAAATCGGTCCGCCTTTTGCATCTGCACATGCGTCATTTCAGACCAACAGCAGCACATCTGAGACGGAGTCTCTTCACCCAAAGCAACCAAATGGATTAATGTGATTATTAACCATCAGATGATAAGGTAAAACCTCTTAAATCATTCAAAAGTCAATTTTAAGCAGAAACGAGGCCATTTTAAGAAACTCAACGAAATTCTGTGATGCTTTGAAATGCTCTGATCACTTCTGCTGCCTTTCATGATGAAATAATGGTGAATTTATTGGAAATGATTGTTGTACTAAAGCTTCAGATATCTGTCGCTGACATAGATGATGACTGGTGTGCAGTTTGACGCAGAAACGAGGTGTTAATCCGTGAACCGCATCATCAGGGGGGACCAATTTTAGGGGGACCATTCGGTCGGTGACACCGGCTTTGAAGGGAAGGATTGGTAACATCCGTCACCTATCTGCTAGTTAAAATTACTCACGGCTGCTAATTCAGCGGTGGCAGCTGTGAGGTGGAATGTGAGGGCATTATCTCGTCTGCCCGTCACTGTAAAAACTATTAGCACAGTATGAGGCACTGTTACTCTGCTCCAGCCTCCCACAATCATCAGGGGAGATCAAAGCGTCCAAAGCAGTGCAAAGATGATGACAGGAAGAGCTGGGGAGAAGTAGAGGGGGAAAAAATGGAGGGCAGGTGCAGGCATAACGATGAGGAGTGGATTAAAGGAGTCTTATAGAGGAGGAGGGATGATGTGATTGAGGAGGTGTGGTGGGGACAAATGTTCATTAGAGGTAATAGCCTTCTGCAGAAGACCCTCTCGTGTTTGATTTTCCATTTCATCTTGATTTGTTGGTACTGGTAGCTTTGGCGCTGTCTGCAGGTGCTGTTGGAAAATGAAATCTGCTTCTCCATAAAGTTGGTCAGCAGCAGGAAGCATGAAGTTGCTCTACAACTTTCTGGTAGATGCTGCGTTGACCTTGAACCTCAGAAAACACAGTGGACCAACACCAGCAGATGACATGGCACCCCAAACCATCACGGACTGTGGAAACTTTACACTGGACCTCAAGCAACATGGATACTGTGCCTCTCCTCTCTTCCTCCAGACTCTGGACCTTGATTTCCAAAGGAAATGCAAAATTGACTTTCATCAGAGAACATAACTTTGGACCACTCAGCAGCAGTCCAGCCCTTTTTGTCTTTAGACCAGGCAAGACGTCAAGTCAGCAGTCTTCCCATGATTGTGTAGCCAACAGAACTAGACTGGGACATCAGTTAAAGGCTGTTGCAGGTGTTTTGAGTTAATTAGCGTGCCACCAAGTGTCTTCAATATTGAACCTTTCACAATATTCTAATTTTCTGATACTGAATTTGGGATTTTCATTAGTTGTCAGTTACACTCATCAAAATTAAAATAAACATTTGAAATATATCCGTCTGTGTGTAATGAATGGATATAATATACAAGTTTCACATTTTGAATGGAATTACTGAAATAAATCAACTTTGTCAGGATATTTTAATTATATGACCAGCACCTGTATGCTTCCTTGCCTTCTTTTGTAGTAAGCAATATGTACAAGTGAGTCCCGTTAACTCGCACATGCGTAGTCTCATTCAGCTTAATTCGTAGTCAAGACCCCAAAATTTTGACTTTAATCATTTTTGCAATTTGACTGTTTTGCAAGGGATAGTCAGTGCAGATGATTCTGGACAATGATTTCTTCTTCCTCCTGCGGCTACTGCGGTCAGTGATGAGGGCGAACGACTATGGAAGATTCCTGATGATTCAAAGTTTCTGGACGTGACTGTTCACTCCTTACTGCCCGTTCAGATTGGGCTGAATTTAAACATGTACCTGCACACACATCCAAAAACTTCTGATGAAGCGCGCGCGCACACACACACACACACACACACACACACACACACAGAGTGATAAAGCCCTTATCTCTCACCTGCAGCAGCCGGAGGAGGAAGAAAAAGATCCCAAACCCACACCAGATGAAGAATCATCATCACCATCCAGGAAGGAATCACGTTTGAAATGGGTTAAAACTATTATAATATGGCAAGGTAAGCTGATTTTAAGTTTTTTGGTCAACTTAATTAACTTGCGGTTTCAGATAACTCGCGGCCAAATTTTGTGGACCCTAACTCATGCGAGTTGACGGGGCTCACCTGTGTGTTCATTTCTGGCCACTATGCAAAAATACAAGAAGAGTGAATGTGCCCCTTTTGGTTTGATGTATCAATATGGTGGCCTCCACCCATGTAAATATGAAGGCCTTATTCTAAAGCTATGAAAACAGATTGATTCATTATTACAGTTAGTTTTAGAGCCTAAAGATATTATGAAAACTATATTCCGTTTCTGTTGTTAAACGCTCCTAAATCCTGCCTACGATAGTTTTAACTCCTTACCTTCTTTGCTTTAGTTTGACTTTGAAAGCAGCTTGTTCACTTTCATTCATCCATAGTTATGTTCAAACATTTTTACAGGGCATTGTACTCTCCTTTGATTGTGAAATACTTTTTGTGGAAAAAGCTGCTTTGTATGAATCCATGATAGTCAACAGGGAAGTCGTACTGGGAATTACAAATCCACAGTATGCTTAGTATGGAGCAGTGAAACAAGGCTCATGATGTACTTTCAAAAATCATCAACCTGTTACCACAGAGGTGACCAATCTCTGATTCTACAACCCCTGGCAAAAATTATGGAATCACCGGCCTCAGAGGATGTTCATTCAGTTGTTTAATTTTGTAGAAAAAAAAGCAGATCACAGACATGACACAAAACTAAAGTCATTTCAAATGGCAACTTTCTGACTTTAAGAAACACTATAAGAAATCAAGAAAAAAAGATTGTGACAGTCAGTAACGGTTACTTTTTTAGACCAAGCAGAGGAAAAAAATATGGAATCACTCAATTCTGAGGAAAAAATTATGGAATCACCCTGTAATTTTCATCCCCCAAATTAACACCTGCATCAAATCAGATCTGCTCATTGACATTGACCCTATGCCATGACATTGACCCTATGTGTCTTTTTGCAAGGAATGTTTTTGCAGTTTTTGCTCTATGGCAAGATGCATTATCATCTTGAAAAATGATTTCATCATCCCCAAACATCCTTTCAATTGTCCAAAATATCAACATAAACTTGTGCATTTATTTATGATGTAATGACAGCCATCTCCCCAGTGCCTTTACCTGACATGCAGCCCCCATATCATCAATGACTGTGGAAATTTACATGTTCTCTTCAGGCAGTCATCTTTATAAATCTCATTGGAAAGGCACCAAACAAAAGTTCCAGCATCATCACCTTGCCCAATGCAGATTCGAGATTCACACTGACTATGACTTTTCTCCAGTCCATCCACAG
The DNA here is from genome assembly GCF_902500255.1 of Thalassophryne amazonica. NCBI lineage: Eukaryota > Metazoa > Chordata > Actinopteri > Batrachoidiformes > Batrachoididae > Thalassophryne > Thalassophryne amazonica. The sequence continues at coordinate 73,119,365 of NC_047106.1, read as the reverse complement.
TCCACAATGCTTTTCCTTAGCCCATTGTAACCTTGTTTTTTTTCTGTTTAGGTGTTAATGATTGCCTTTCGTTTAGCTTTTCTGTATGTAATCCCATTTCCTTTAGGCGGTTCTTACAGTTCGGTCACAAGACTTGACTCCAGTTTCCTCCCATTCGTTCCTTCATTTGTTTTGTTGTACATTTTTTGATTTTTGAGACCTCTTGCTTCTTAAGTTTCTGTCTGATGCTTTGATGTCCTTCCTTGGTCTACCAGTATGTTTGCCTTTAATCAACCTTCCCATGTTTGTATTTGGCCCAGAGTTTAGACACAGCTGACTGGAACAACCAACATCTTTTGCAAACATTGCGTGATGATTTACTCTCTTTTTAAGAGTTGATAATCCTCTCCTTGTTTCAATTGACATCTCTCATGTTGGAGCCATGATTCATGTCAGTCCACTTGGTGCAACATCTCTCCAAGGTGTGTTCACCTCCTTTTTAGATGCAGACTAACGAGCAGATCTGATATGATGCAGGTGTTAGTTTTGGGGATGAAAATTTACAGGGGATTCCATAATTTTTTCCTCAGAACTGAGTGATTCCATATTTTTTTCCTCTGCTTGGTCTAAAAAAGTAACCGTTACTGACTGCTACAATCTTTTTTTTCTTGATTTCTTATAGTGTTTCTTAAAGCCAGAAAGTTGCCATTTGAAATGGCTTTAGTTTTGTGTCATGTCTGTGATCTGCTTTTTTTCTACAAAATTAAACAACTGAATGAACATCCTCCGAGGCCGGTGATTCCATAATTTTTGCCAGGGGTTGTATTATTTCTATGATTCATAGCACCAGTCTTAAAAAATGTTTTATTTAGTTCAACACTGTCAGGAATTAACAAGAAGCTAAGATGGGAAGATTCCGCCCACTCATCTGATAGTTAGCAGAGGCCTTGGAAGTCAGTTGTCAGTTTTGTCAAAATTCTATTATGCCATCTCAAACAATGGAATCTAATTAATAAGCAAATCGGGTCACTGTTGGTAAGATAATCATTCCACCCCACTGAGACCCTCTTTTTAGAGGGCAGAGTTAAAGAGTGGCTGGATGATCAAGCTGAGATTCACAGTCATTTTGGCTTCAGAAGGTTCCATACCTAAATTAAGTGTGCAGCCCTTCCCCCAGCCACTGGGGTCAACACTAGTCATCGTCAGTCTCCCAAAGTAATAGTTATTCCACCGCTACCCAGCGAGTAGTCAGGCAACATTTAAAATCCACAGGCATCTTTGTGAATCAACCACGTTGGGCAAGTCAAATCTGGGAGCTTTGTCACGTCCACCATATCAGAGAATAACCCCATGTCCTGATTACCAGCTACCTAAACAGACAACCATCCGTCAGATGTTTCCTGTAGTTCTTGATCACGTTTGCACACACTGCAGCAAGGGATTTTGGTCCACTCCTCCATACTCTTTGCAGGTGGGAAAACTTGCAAGATAGACAGTGGATCAAATACTAATTGCCCCACTGTAAGTAGTGCGCCTCTCTGAGTAAGTAAGCAGTCATTTGAGAGTGTTCAAGTGGTAACCAAAGACCCTCAAGTGAACCCTGCACCAGTTGTATCAGGCATTGTTTTTGGTCACTGTTATCATTAAGGACTCATCATCATAGTCTTTTTTTTTTTTTTTTGAAGGAAGCACCTGGACCCAACAACACGGAGCTTCTTCGCCTGCAAAGCTATTAGTGTACCAAAGACATATCCATGACCTCATGACTCTGTACGTTCTTCCATGGCATCTACCACTCTCAAAGCCTGAGGACCCAGAGACATGAACATCCTTAAGAAAATATCTCAACTGACAGTCTTTTAGTGCTTACAGAAGCACTGATGGGAAATCCAGAAATTCACGGCAAGCCTAAGCCTTCTTTTTGATCCAGGCCAACAGCAAATGACTCCTCATTCAGCTTTAAGCCCTACAGTCACGTCATCCATACATTGATTCCACCTCCCGGAAAGTATTTTTCTGCAGCAGGACTGACACTATAGAAGTCTGTTTCAGCCACAAAAAAGTGAGAATTTTTTGTTGTCTAATTTTTGACTTATTAACCAATCAGACAGCTTATGCTCCTCCAGGGTTTGGAAACTTGTTTTTCCACCATGTGACTCAAAGTAAAATCAAGAGCTCATCAATGGTGAAACCACACCTGAAAAAGCTCTCTATAATTACATCCATTTTTATGTAAGGTAGTCAAAAGCTTTCAGGTTATATAGGCTACTGCAGAAGAGCATAAGCTGCTTGATTGGTTAAATAAGTCAAAATTGTGTTAATGAAATGGCGGAAGCTGGCTTCCATAAGATACCTTCAACTATAAATGTTATATAATTTTTTTTTGTATGAAATGGACATCAGTTGTGTGAAACCCTTCAACATCTTTATTCTGAACATATACTGATTGTTTCAGTACAATTAAAATCCCACTTTCTTGTTTTAAATATAACAAGTGGAAAAATTTACAAATTGTCATCATTCTTAATATACATTACACAGTAAGAATGTTGTTGGAAAAACTGCATTAGCTCTGAATACAATTTACATCATTTGACAGGAACAGAAATGTTCTACGGTATCCCGTTGAAATGTTATTTCTAAATGTAGAAACAGAGGTTTGTAAGAATGCAAAGGCACGTCAGCGTAACACTGAGCAAGAAAAAGGTCTTTGTAGCTGCAAAAATACAGACTAATGATTGTGTGTCAGATTTAAGAAGTTTACAAAACTATTGTAAGAAACTAATTCAGTCAAGAAGGTACATGAATTGTTGCATCTTTTGATTGTCAGTTATTACAACCAATAAATTAAAAAACCTGACTGATTGGAATGCACGTTTTTCCAGCCCATTTTAAACATGCTGTGGTTAGGCCTCTTCTTAAAAAGCCCAACCTAGATCCCTCAGTTTTATCTAATTTTAGACCAGTGTCAAATTTGTTTATCTAAGGTTTTAGAAAAAGTTGTTTTTAATCAGTTGCAATCGTTTTTAGAACACAACTCTGTTTTAGATAAATTTCAGTCGGGTTTTAGATCTCGACATAGCACTGAGTCAGCTCTTTTAAAAGTACAAAATTACATTCTTTTATCGTTGGACTCTAAAAAACCTGTGCTGCTGGTGATGTTGGATCTAACAGCTGCGTTTGATACTGTGGACCACTCAATCCTCCTCACACATCTGTCCCAGCAGGTTGGCCTCCGGGGGACTGTCTTGGAGTGGTTTCAGTCTTATTTGACCAACAGGACTTTCAGGGTGATGGTTAACGACTTCTCCTCCTCCACAGTTCCTCTGACCACTGGTGTGCCCCACGGCAGTATCCTCGGACCGCTCTTGTTCTCTTTGTACATGCTTCCACTGAGTTCAGTCATCACCAAACACAATCTTCAGTTTCATTTTTATGCCGATGACCTCCAGATTTATATGCCAGTTGTGCCTAATAATACAAGTGCTTTGGACTCCATACATAGCTTTTTTAAGGATATTAAGGACTGGCTGGCTCAGAATTTTCTGCACCTTAATGAAGCCAAAACAGAGTGTATTCTGTTTGGAGCTAAAACTAACTCTGATCCAGATCTTGGCTCCCTGGCTCCTTATCGTAGGGCTGTGGTAAGGAACCTTGGTGTGCGGTTTGACGACTGTTTAAAATTTGAGAAACAAATTGACAGTGTGGTAAGAGTCAGTTTTTTCCAGCTGAGACTCCTGGCAAAAGTCAAACCCTTTCTAAGCCAAAAGGACCTTGAAAAGGCTATGCATGCTTTTATCAGCTCCCGGATTGACTACTGCAATGCATTTTATGTTGGTATCACTCAAGGCTCTCTAAACCGACTCCAACTGGTCCAGAATGCTGCTGCTCGTCTGTTGACCAATACCAGGAAGCACAGCCACATCACTCCTGTACTTTACTCCCTGCATTGGCTTCCAGTCCGTTTTAGAGTTGATTTTAAACTGTTAATGTTTGTTTTTAAAGCTGTAAATGGCATTGCACCTTCTTATTTATGTGACGTGTTAAAAACACACAACCCTGTCAGAGCACTTCGGTCTGCTGACCAAAACTTTCTTGAGGTTCCCAGGTCCAGGTCCAAACAATGGGGTGACCGTTCTTTTGCAGTAGCAGGTCCTAAGTTGTGGAATGCATTACCTCCTGAACTGAGGTCCATTAATAGCTTACCTCTGTTTAAAGCTAAGTTAAAAACATACTTGTTCAGGGCAGCTTTTTGCACATAATTGCTTTGACACGTTTTGTCTATTTTATTCTATTTTGGATGCTCTTATTGTGTTTTGTGTTTTTCGTACTTTTCTTTTTATTTTATCTCTAGCTGGTGCTATTGGAAAGCACTTTGGTTCAGTGAAAACTGTTGTAAAGTGCTATAGAAATAAAACTTGATTGATTAAGTGAAATATTGACCACTACAACAAATAAAAATGCTTGCATAAAATGTATATAAAAGTCTGAAAATTAGAACAATTTATATTGCCTTCTTTACATGACAGAACATGATAAAAGTACATTCGTTTACTTGTCTGCTGCCAGACAAATAACCAGGCATATACACAATTAGACAAGATTAGCAATCAACGATAAACAAAAATAGTATAAATCCTGAATCCCCAGCGTCAGCCAAGGAGGTCCAAACCCACCGTGGTGGAACAACATACAAAAGCAAGGCATTTAACACACACACACACACTTAGCTGACAAGCAGAAGACAACTGTTCTCACTCCTTTGGTAAACAAGACAGAAATCCCGAAAGGCTCCACGAGCAGCCGAAAAGGCACTATAACCAAACGTTGTCTTCACTCTTACATCTCTGCTCTCTGATTAGTTCCTTTGCCCTTGAATTCTTTGTCTTTGACTTCCTCCTCTTCATAATTTTCTTCCTCATTATGCTCCTCTTCTTTTTGGTGATCATTTTTCTTCTGTCCTTCCTGTTTCTTTCCATCATCCTGCAGCACAGCACAAGCACACAGCAACCACACTTAACCATTTTACACACTTACATGAACGTCCGTCCACCTGCTCAAGGGAAAAACAATGTGTGTGCTTGGATTAAAGCAAAAAGAAATCTGACCGAATGTTTTTTCATGGCTAAATCATAAGCTGTTCACCATCTACTTTTTTGTAGAAACCCTTTTGTGATTGTGCCCTAGGTTTTAAGGTAAAACAAGGTGGAAACAGCTAAGAAAACAGTAAATTATTCTGCTGAAAAAGACTATTTTACTCACTAACCACTGCTGCTCTTTTTTAATGCAGCATCATATTATAGAAAGACTTTAACCTACACATTATTGAAATACTTCAGGATAAACATTTTAAAGGAACACCTTTTGTACAGCTTTTACTTCATTTAACACTAATTAAAATGTCAGGCTTGCAGCCAGAATCTGAAGTGTGTGTGTGTGTGTGTGTGTGTGTGTCTTTTTGGTGAAAGTGGGCCACTGTCAGCAGGGGGTCTGTGGCCGCTTAAGGCCTGATGCTCCCCAAAACACAATTTAGTTGTCCTGCTTAATGTGTGTTGCATTTGTATTTTCTTTGTCATATTTTCACCTTTTCTTTGCCTTTATCCAAAATTGATAACACAACCTACATGTTTGTTTGATAACATTAACCACAAGAGCTGTAATCATTTTCATATTTTTGGCTTCCTTCATCCTAGCTGACCCAATTTTAAAGCTAGAAGCCCAAACAGACTCAGTAATGCCAGAGCTTAGACATGACATAAAAAAATGATATTGCTTCACATCCCACTTTAGTTATGCAGAAAAGTTAAATTAACTAAACATATTTTTTATATGGCTCATCAATTAAACTTAGTCCAGAATTGTGGTAAAACTTAGACCCAGAGAAATAGTGATGTAAACATTTTAGTTGTTAAAATTTATTATCAGTATGATAAGCAGAAGTAGTATGAAAATGCCTTCAACAGTGGACCTTTAATCAAGGGTGTTATGGACGGCATTTTTCCCCACAACACACTCTTTCCACCTGGATCCACCCCTGGTTTGCAGTCTGTGAGCAGGAGCGATCAAGAATTTGTGTATTTATGTGGAAATCGTGACCTGATTGAGCAGTAAGAAGGTTTTATGAGCATATTTTACATCGTGCCATCCTCAGGAAGAAATTTTAGGTGGAATTTGGTAAAACAACAAAAACCGTTGTGGACATCAGTACTTTTCCCGGCACATTCCACCATTATAGGAGTTTTATTTTCATGGAAAAGAAGCCGAGGGACGTGCCACCGTGCCGCTCTTGACATGGCACAAAACCACCTCGGTGTTGGTCTCTCAGGATGGCCTTCAGACGGATTCCGGTTGCTTTTCTGTTGTGTGAATATCCGAGAAATTGAGCTTGAGCTGGACAAGCCCCAACATGTCCTGTGAGGCTTCATCACGGCGTTTCTTTCGCCGAGCGGCTGCACCACGACGCGCCGAACTCCTCCGCACGTCTGTCTTAATGTGCCGGAAAAAGTGCTGATGTCCACGTCTTTTCACAATTCCTGTGCTAGTCAGAGGACATACCAGATCAAGACAGCATCCAGTTTAGAATTGAACGGCACATTTCACTGTTACAGGAGTTTTTGTCATGGAAAGAGAAACAAAGGCGGATGAATTCCGCGTGTCGCGGCGGAGCTGCATGGCGAAAAGAAACGCCGTGATGAAGCCTCACAGGACATGTTCTGGCATGTTCAGCTCATGCACAATCACAATCGGATATTCACACGACTGGAAAGCAACCGGAATCCGTCTGAAATCCACCTTTAAGCCGTCCTGTGAGACCAACACCGAGGTGGTTTTGTCCCGTGTAATGAATGGCTCCGTGGCACGTCCCTCGGCTTCTTTATCCATGAAAAAAAACTCCTGTAACAGTGGAATGTGCCGGAAAAAGTGCTGATGTCCACATCTTCTGCCTTTTTGTGAAAGTCAGACGAGGTCCCGGATCAACAAAGCTTTCACGTTGGAAATGATCTGGTTGTTTGTGCGGGGTGTCAGCCTGTCCATCGCCGCTGGGAGCGCGCTGCGCTCTCAGCAGTTGTGGGCCGTCCTTGCGCACGAGGGTTCAAGCTTGGCTGACGCAATCACACGCGATTCAAATCCATATGGTTTTTGAAAAAAAAAATAAGGTCGGATACTTTTCTAACAGACCTCGTATATATTTAAAAGAGATGAAATATCACTTCTACAGGTCAACAAGAGTCATCGGGAGATGCCGCTTGTTGACCCCCCCACAAATCGGTAATACTGAGTGTCAGGGGATCACTGAAGTACACCCTTATACTAAATATGAATGAAATTGGTCAACTGGTTTTTGAGGTATCATGCTAACAAGCAGTGGTGGGCACACTTCCGATAATCCGATAACAGATAATTATCGAAGATAATGTTTTCTTTATCGGATTATCTTTTTAGATAACTTTAAAAACCATTATCGGACCAATTATCTTCCGATTAATCTTTGTCTGATAACTTTTAAACCGATAAACAAGCTGAACAGCGACAAGCGTTTTTAAAATTAGTTTAGCACTCACCTGTTAAAAGTTTTGTAACAGACGCACAGCTATAACCTTTGCAAACAGAAGAGAGCCGCTTGTATTAAAAGCATCTCAATCCTCTGCAGACAAAGAAGAAACAGCCGCAAAAGAAAAAATAACATGGCGATATCACCTAAGTCATCCAGAGGCATACATTTTTAACTTATGGTTCAAATTTTAACCAAACAAATTTTGGACAAGTTATTTAAAATTACTGTCATGTCTGAAGTTTTATTAAGTGAAAATATCAGATATACACTCAACAAAAATATAAATGCAACACTTTTGGTTTTGCTCCCATTTTGTATGAGATGAACTCAAAGATCTAAAACTTTTTCCACATACACAATATCACCATTTCCCTCAAATATTGTTCACAAACCAGTCTAAATCTGTGATAGTGAGCACTTCTCCTTTGCTGAGATAATCCATCCCACATCACAGGTGTGCCATATCAAGATGCTGATTAGACACCATGATTAGTGCATAGGTGTGCCTTAGACTGTCCACAATAAAAGGCCACTCTGAAAGGTGCAGTTTTATCACACAGCACAATGCCACAGATGTCGCAAGATTTGAGGGAGCGTGCAATTGGCATGCTGACAGCAGGAATGTCAACCAGAGCTGTTGCTCGTGTATTGAATGTTCATGTCTCTATCATAAGCCATCTCCAAAGGCGTTTCAGAGAATTTGGCAGTACATCCAACCAGCCTCACAACCGCAGACCACGTGTAACCACACCAGCCCAGGACCTCCACATCCAGCATGTTCACCTCCAAGATCGTCTGAGACCAGCCACTCGGACAGCTGCTGGAACAGTCGGTTTGCATAACCAAAGAATTTCTGCACAAACTGTCAGAAACCGTCTCAGGGAAGCTCATCTGCATGCTCGTCGTCCTCATCGGGGTCTCGACCTGACTCCAGTTCGTCGTCGTAACCGACTTGAGTGGGCAAATGCTCACATTTGCTGGCGTTTGGCACGTTGGAGAGGTGATGCGAAGGAGATGTGTTGCACTGCATGAGGCAAATGGTGGTCACACCAGATACTGACTGGTATCCCCCTCCCCAAAAAACAAACTGCACCACCTTGCCCAATGTAGATTCGAGATTCATCACTGAATATGACTTTCATCCAGTCATCCACAGTCCAAGATTGCTTTTCCTTAGCCCATTGTAACCTTGTTTTTTTCTGTTTAGGTGTTAATGATGGCTTTCGTTTAGCTTTTCTGTATGTAAATCCCATTTCCTTTATGCGGTTTCTTACAGTTCGGTCACAGATGTTGACTCCAGTTTCCTCCCATTCGTTCCTCATTGTGTTTGTTGTGCATTTTCGATTTTTGAGACATATTGCTTTAAGTTTTCTGTCTTGACGCTTTGATGTCTTCCTTGGTCTACCAGTATGTTTGCCTTTAACAACCTTCCCATGTTGTTTGTATTTGTTCCAGAGTTTAGACACAGCTGACTGTGAACAACCAACATCTTTTGCAACATTGCGTGATGATTTACCCTCTTTTAAGAGTTTGATAATCCTCTCCTTTGTTTCAATTGATATCTCTCGTGTTGGAGCCATGATTCATGTCAATCCACTTGGTGCAAAAGCTCTCCAAGGTGTGATCACTCCTTTTTAGATGCAGACTAACGAGCAGATCTGATTTGATGCAGGTGTTAGTTTTGGGGATGAAAATTTACAGGGTGATTCCATAATTTATTCCTCAGAATTGAGTGAGTCCATATTTTTTTCCCTCTGCTTGTTCTAAAAAAGTAACCGTTACTGACTGCCACAATTATTTTTCCTGATTTCTTATAGTGTTTCTTAAAGCCAGAAAGTTGCCATTTGAAATGACTTTAGTTTTGTGTCATGTCTGTGATCTGCTTTTTTTCTACAAAATTAAACAACTGAATGAACATCCTCCGAGGCCGGTGATTCCATAATTATTGCCAGGGGTTGTACAACCCCAATTCCAATGTAGTTGGGACGTTGTGTAAAATGTAAATAAAAACACAATACATTGATTTGCAAATCCTCTTCAACCTATATTCAACTGAATATGCCACAAAGGCAAGATACTTAATGTTCAAACTGATAAACTTTATTGTTTTTGTGCAAATATTTGCTCATTTTTGAAATGGATGCCTGCAACACATTTCAAAAAAGTTGGGACAGTGGTATGTTTACCACTGTGTTACCATCAATGCTAAAAGGTACATCCAGGTTTTGGAGCAACATATGCTGCCATCCAAGCAACATCTTTTTCAGGGACATCCCTGCTTATTTCAGCAAGACAATGCCAAGCCACATTCTGCACGTTACAACAGCGTGGCTTCATAGTAAAAGAGTATGAGACTGGCCTGCCTGCAGTCCAGACCTGTCGCCCATTGAAAATGTGTGGTGCATTATGAAGTACAAAATACAAAAATGGAGACCCCGGACTGTTGAACAACTGAAGTCACACATTAAGCAAGAATGGGAAAGAATTCCACCTACAAAGCTTCAACAATTACTCTCCTCAGTTCCCAAATGCTTACTGAGTGTTGTTAGAAGGAAAGGTGATGTAACACAGTGGTAAACATATCACTTGGAGTTGAGCCGGATACTCATTTCAGACGAGTATCCGGTATGGATAAAGCACTTTTGACGAGTACAAGCATGATACGAGTAAAACTCATCAATATCTGTGCTCGTGCTGAAGCAAAATTCTCATTGGCTAACTGACTGTCTTCACGCTCTGTGATTGGTCAGTCATACACAGCGCCCGCCCCTCCATACACAGACACGTCTCTCTGCAGCGAGATACAGACAGGATGTCTCTCTGTGCTTGGCTTGATTCGACCTCACATTGCTCTCTCAGTACTCCTTAGGTTTTCTTCAGCTCACCTCTTTTTCAGTTGTATGATAAAGTTAATACAGGTAAAGAGTGCAGAATAAGAGGGCTTCTTAAAGAAAAATGAACAGGTCTGTGTCAGCCAGAATTCTTGCTGGTTGGTAGGGGGTCAAATACTTATTTGCAGCAGTAACATACAAATAAATTATTTAAAAATTCATACATTGTGATTTCCGGATTTTTTTTCTTTTTTCTTCTTTTTTTTTTTGATTATATCTCTCACAGTGGACATGCACCTAAGTTGAAAATTTCAGACCCCTCCATGATTTCTAAGTGGGAGAACTTGCAAAACCACAGGGTGTTCAAATACTTATTTTCCCTCACTGTATATGTGTGTACTTGAAACATGCTATGTCTTATGTGCAAACCATGTCAGAATAGTATCTTTGTTTCTGCAAGTTTGTATTTTTAGCAGCATTGACTTGTTTACAACACCTGTTTCTTGTTTGTCACAGTCGGAATTTTCTGGGACTGCATTTGCCTGCATTTGTTGTTGTTGTTGTTGTTTTGGAGATTTTTGCAAATTCATAAAAAAAAACAAAACATAAAAAACATATGTCAATATGCCAGAAATTTTTCCATTATTACTGTGCGTGGGCATGCGCGCACGCAACTTCTCAACAGGAACCAAGTTTTGATTTTCCTCCAAATGTCAACTCTAACAGATGTGTTGCCATGTTTGGTGCTGGATCTGCAGCACGCTGCACATCTCTCACCATAGTAGCACATTTGCCTTATGAAACATTCAGTGTCCAGACTCCCCTGAGTCTGACTGACTGGATAATGACCCCTGTGCCCGATGCAGCAGGTCACAGACACACAAATGCACAACCCAGTCTCATGCCATTTCATGATGGCATCACAAAAAAATCTATGGTTCATGATACCATCAAAAAATGTGGTTTCGTGAAGGGAGCATGAAATACGAGGTGACGCGGTGGGGGGGGGGTGTCTGTGGGGGTTATGGTTCGGGGAAGGGGGAGGGTTAGAAATAGTAAAATGAAAAAAAAAAAACTTCATGAAAATGTGACTCGTGGTGATGAGAGCATGGAAAAAAGCATGAGACTGGGCTGCAAGTGCAATCAATCCTCTGCATCTTGCAAAACACTTTATATCAGCTACACATGCATGTCTGGTCCATATTTACATGTGAAAAGTAGCTTTTTCTCTGTGTTTTGGCCATTCATCCACATGAAAATACTGCTTTAGCTCACTGAAAACTGAGCTTTTGCAAAACTCCGGTCCTGGGAATTTCAGAAAAAGCCGGTTTCAGTGTTTACTTGTAGATAAGGGAGGGAAAAAAAAAAGAGTTTTTGTCTTTTTTTTCTTTTTTTTTAAAAAGGCTTTTGATTGGCTGGTATGGCTATACAGTAATGCTGCATTCAAATGCTGACTGTAGGAAAAGCCATCATGCCATTCGTCTCAGCAGAATTACCGTAGTCTACAGCAGCTTAAGGCGTGGTCATTTTTCATTGTAACCAACGCACAATGTTATTCTTCGTTGAAAGATACAAGTCTTGGTGGCATTTTGCAGAGTCTTCTATTAAAACAGATAGCAGAATAAACAGTAAATGTTTTGTGAGGTTATCCATTAATTTCTCTCTGTAATATCACACAAATTATTCATATTTACTTGACTGAAATGGGGTGAGTCTGTTTAAATAATAATCCATCCTTCACTCTTTTGCTGTCTGTCTTTTCTCCTTGTTCTGTCACTTATAGCCAGTGTGAATGCAGCATTAGATTGATTTGGCATGCTCTTGACAGCGCTTTCCAATGTATGTTCCATCTTCTATGGACAGAGATGTTTTTCAAACAAAGGGTAGAAAATCCCTGTTTAAAAAACAGTCTACTGGAGTGAGTAGTAAGTTGTTAACTCCTCCCTGTGCCATTCATCGACAGTAGCTGTTACTATATCTCATTAGTTCTCCTTTTATGCTACTCAAATGTGCAATAATAACATGATTGCAACTGCTTATATGTGCAAAAACTCTTCCACTCTCAGAATATGCAATAAATTGTTTCTATGTGCAATATTATGAATACTACTATGGGTAAATTTCACATTAAGTGCTAAAGAGATTTTTTAATGCTTATTTGGATATTTATCTTTTCATTTTCTTCTTTTTGGTTATTTTCATTATTCTCCTCCTCATTTCTCTATTTGACCAGTTGTAATATAAAGGAGTTTTCTTCAGGATTAATAAAGTTTTCTGATTGATTGATTGATTGACTGATTGTACTATCAGTTATCAAGTTGTTCACCAATGAATATGGCTTTATGAAAAATATTAACCGTCTGCAAAAAGGGTGTATTGCTATTTATTCTTTAGTGTTTTATCCAATCATATTGGCGTATCATTTATAGGTATATGATAATACTGCATGTCCTTTTGTAAACTGCTTTGATATGCATGCATGCATGTTGTCACCGTTCTTGCTGCACACTCTACCGCCCCCTCCTGTCAGTGGAGCTGGTTTAATTCATACACTGCAAGTGTGCCTTCTAAATGGTTTCAATTTCATCCTGCATCTGAAACACAAGCCCACTTTTCCATGCGATATTAGACAACAACACAGGTATGAACATCACACACACATGCTCATGCACCACAGCATAGACACACACACATCCAAACAAGATTCAAGCAGGCAATAATTCACCTACCAAGCATACGGCCAGTCACAAACTCCACCACCTTACATGCCTCATTGGAACCCATTTAAGTGTAGAATATTGTTTGTATGATTGCATGTTGTGTGTGTGTGTGTGGGGGGGGGGGGGCGGCGATAAAGTCTCCAGCTGATGAATGAGATACATTAGTGCTGCAGTGAAGTCGTGTGATAAGCTTCACTGGCTTCAATCAGCAGCCAAGGAAAGTCGAGGGCACACTTCTGTTAGCCACGATGCTATCGACAGTATGACATCTGCAAAAATATAGTGATAAAACAGGAGAAAATGTTGAGGCTGACCATCCCCCCCCCACCCCCAATTAGCTTACAAGTAACTCCTGCACCGGTCACAGACCGAATGGTCCGCCCCTAAAAATCGGTCCGCCTTTTGCATCTGCACATGCGTCATTTCAGACCACAGCAGCACATCTGAGACGGAGTCTCTTCACCCAAAGCAACCAAATGGATTAATGTGATTATTAACCATCAGATGATAAGGTAAAACCTCTTAAATCATTCAAAAGTCAATTTTAAGCAGAAACGAGGCCATTTTAAGAAACTCAACGAAATTCTGTGATGCTTTGAAATGCTCTGATCACTTCTGCTGCCTTTCATGATGAAATAATGGTGAATTTATTGGAAATGATTGTTGTACTAAAGCTTCAGATATCTGTCGCTGACATAGATGATGACTGGTGTGCAGTTTGACGCAGAAACGAGGTGTTAATCCGTGAACCGCATCATCAGGGGGGACCAATTTTTAGGGGGACCATTCGGTCGGTGACACCGGCTTTGAAGGGAAGGATTGGTAACAGCCGTCACCTATCTGCTAGTTAAAATTACTCACGGCTGCTAATTCAGCGGTGGCAGCTGTGAGGTGGAATGTGAGGGCATTATCTCGTCTGCCCGTCACTGTAAAAACTATTAGCACAGTAATGAGGCACCTGTTACTCTGCTCCAGCCTCCCACAATCCATCAGGGGAGATCAAAGCGTCAAAGCAGTGCAAAGATGATGACAGGAAGAGCTGGGGAGAAGTAGAGGGGGAAAAAATGGAGGGCAGGTGCAGGCATAACGATGAGGAGTGGATTAAAGGAGTCTTATAGAGGAGGAGGGATGATGTGATTGAGGATGTGTGGTGGGGACAAATGTTCATTAGAGGTAATAGCCTTCTGCAGAAGACCCTCTCGTGTTTGATTTTCCATTTCATCTTGATTTGTTGGTACTGGTAGCTTTGGCGCTGTCTGCAGGTGCTGTTGGAAAATGAAATCTGCTTCTCCATAAAGTTGGTCAGCAGCAGGAAGCATGAAGTGCTCTACAACTTTCTGGTAGATGGCTGCGTTGACCTTGAACCTCAGAAAACACAGTGGACCAACACCAGCAGATGACATGGCACCCCAAACCATCACTGACTGTGGAAACTTTACACTGGACCTCAAGCAACATGGATACTGTGCCTCTCCTCTCTTCCTCCAGACTCTGGGACCTTGATTTCCAAAGGAAATGCAAAATTGACTTTCATCAGAGAACATAACTTTGGACCACTCAGCAGCAGTCCAGCCCTTTTTGTCTTTAGACCAGGCAAGACGTCAAGTCAGCAGTCTTCCCATGATTGTGTAGCCAACAGAACTAGACTGGGACATCAGTTAAAGGCTGTTGCAGGTGTTTTGAGTTAATTAGCGTGCCACCAAGTGTCTTCAATATTGAACCTTTTCACAATATTCTAATTTTCTGATACTGAATTTGGGATTTTCATTAGTTGTCAGTTACAATCATCAAAATTAAAATAAACATTTGAAATATATCCGTCTGTGTGTAATGAATGGATATAATATACAAGTTTCACATTTTGAATGGAATTACTGAAATAAATCAACTTTGTCAGGATATTTTAATTATATGACCAGCACCTGTATGCTTCCTTGCCTTCTTTTGTAGTAAGCAATATGTACAAGTGAGTCCCGTTAACTCGCACATGCGTAAGTCTCAATTCAGCTTAATTCGTAGTCAAGACCCCAAAATTTTGACTTTAATCATTTTTGCAATTTGACTGTTTTTGCAAGGGATAGTCAGTGCAGATGATTCTGGACAATGATTTCTTCTTCCTCCTGCGGCTACTGCAGGTCAGTGATGAGGGCGAACGACTATGGAAGATTCCTGATGATTCAAAGTTTCTGGACGTGACTGTTTCACTCCTTACTGCCCGTTCAGATTGGGCTGGAATTTAAACATGTACCTGCCACACACATCCAAAAACTTCTGATGAAGCGCGCGCGCACACACACACACACACACACACACACACACACAGAGTGATAAAGCCCTTATCTCTCACCTGCAGCAGCCGGAGGAGGAAGAAAAAGATCCCAAACCCACACCAGATGAAGAATCATCATCACCATCCAGGAAGGAATCACGTTTGAAATGGTTAAAACTATTATAATATGGCAAGGTAAGCTGATTTTAAGTTTTTTGGTCAACTTAATTAACTTGCGGTTTCAGATAACTCGCGGCCAAATTTTGTGGACCCTAACTCATGCGAGTTGACGGGGCTCACCTGTGTGTTCATTTCTGGCCACTATGCAAAAATACAAGAAGAGTGAATGTGCCCCTTTTGGTTTGATGTATCAATATGGTGGCCTCCACCCATGTAAATATGAAGGCCTTATTCTAAAGCTATGAAAACAGATTGATTCATTATTACAGTTAGTTTTAGAGCCTAAAGATATTATGAAAACTATATTCCGTTTCTGTTGTTAAACGCTCCTAAATCCTGCCTACGATAGTTTTAACTCCTACCTTCTTTGCTTTAGTTTGACTTTGAAAGCAGCTTGTTCACTTTCATTCATCCATAGTTATGTTCAAACATTTTTACAGGGCATTGTACTCTCCTTTGATTGTGAAATACTTTTTGTGGAAAAAGCTGCTTTGTATGAATCCATGATAGTCAAAGGGAAGTCGTACTGGGAATTACAAATCCACAGTATGCTTAGTATGGAGCAGTGAAACAAGGCTCATGATGTACTTTCAAAATCATCAACCTGTACCACAGAGGTGACCAATCTCTGATTCTACAACCCCTGGCAAAAATTATGGAATCACCGGCCTCAGAGGATGTTCATTCAGTTGTTTAATTTTGTAGAAAAAAAAGCAGATCACAGACATGACACAAAACTAAAGTCATTTCAAATGGCAACTTTCTGACTTTAAGAAACACTATAAGAAATCAAGAAAAAAAGATTGTGACAGTCAGTAACGGTTACTTTTTTAGACCAAGCAGAGGAAAAAAATATGGAATCACTCAATTCTGAGGAAAAAATTATGGAATCACCCTGTAAATTTTCATCCCCCAAATTAACACCTGCATCAAATCAGATCTGCTCATTGACATTGACCCTATGCCATGACATTGACCCTATGTGTCTTTTTGCAAGGAATGTTTTTGCAGTTTTTGCTCTATGGCAAGATGCATTATCATCTTGAAAAATGATTTCATCATCCCCAAACATCCTTTCAATTGTCCAAAATATCAACATAAACTTGTGCATTTATTTATGATGTAATGACAGCCATCTCCCCAGTGCCTTTACCTGACATGCAGCCCCATATCATCAATGACTGTGGAAATTTACATGTTCTCTTCAGGCAGTCATCTTTATAAATCTCATTGGAAAGGCACCAAACAAAAGTTCCAGCATCATCACCTTGCCCAATGCAGATTCGAGATTCATCACTGAATATGACTTTCATCCAGTCATCCACAGTCCACAATTGCTTTTCCTTAGCCCATTGTAACCTTGTTTTTTTCTGTTTAGGTGTTAATGATGCCTTTCGTTTAGCTTTTCTGTATGTAAATCCCATTTCCTTTAGGCGGTTTCTTACAGTTCGGTCACAGACATTGACTCCAGTTTCCTCCCATTCGTTCCTCATTTGTTTTGTTGTACATTTTTTGATTTTTGAGACATATTGCTTTAAGTTTTCTGTCTTGATGCTTTGATGTCTTCCTTGGTCTACCAGTATGTTTGCCTTTATCAACCTTCCCATGTTTGTATTTGGCCCAGAGTTTAGACACAGCTGACTGTGAACAACCAACATCTTTTGCAACATTGCGTGATGATTTACTCTCTTTTAAGAGTTTGATAATCCTCTCCTTTGTTTCAATTGACATCTCTCATGTTGGAGCCATGATTCATGTCAGTCCACTTGGTGCAACATCTCTCCAAGGTGTGTTCACTCCTTTTTAGATGCAGACTAACGAGCAGATCTGATATGATGCAGGTGTTAGTTTTGGGGATGAAAATTTACAGGGTGATTCCATAATTTTTTCCTCAGAACTGAGTGATTCCATATTTTTTTCCTCTGCTTGGTCTAAAAAAGTAACCGTTACTGACTGCTACAATCTTTTTTTTCTTGATTTCTTATAGTGTTTCTTAAAGCCAGAAAGTTGCCATTTGAAATGGCTTTAGTTTTGTGTCATGTCTGTGATCTGCTTTTTTTCTACAAAATTAAACAACTGAATGAACATCCTCCGAGGCCGGTGATTCCATAATTTTTGCCAGGGGTTGTATTATTTCTATGATTCATAGCACCAGTCTTAAAAAAATGTTTTATTTAGTTCAACACTGTCAGAATTAACAAGAAGCTAAGAATTGGGAAGATTCCGCCACTCATCTGATAGTTAGCAGATGCCTTGGAGTCAGTTGTCAGTTTTGTCAAAATTCTATTATGCCCATCTCAAACAATGGAATCTAATTAATAAGCAAATCGGGTCACTGTTGGTAAGATAATCATTCCACCCCACTGAGACCCTCTTTTTAGAGGGCAGAGTTAAAGAGTGGCTGGATGATCAAGCTGAGATTCACAGTCATTTTGGCTTCAGAAGGTTCCATACCTAAATTAAGTGGCAGCCCTTCCCCAGCCACTGGGGTCAACACTAGTCATCTCAGTCTCCCAAAGTAATAGTTATTCCACCGCTACCCAGCGAGTAGTCAGGCAACATTTAAAATCCACAGGCATCTTTGTGAATCAACAACGTTGGGCAAGTCAAATCTGGGAGCTTTGTCACGTCCACCATATCAGAGAATAACCCCATGTCCTGATTACCAGCTACCTAAACAGACAACCATCCGTCAGATGTTTCCTGTAGTTCTTGATCACGTTTGCACACACTGCAGCAAGGATTTTGGTCCACTCCTCCATACTCTTTGCAGGTGGGAAAACTTGCAAGATAGACAGTGGATCAAATACTAATTTGCCCCACTGTAAGTAGTGCGCCTCCTCTGAGTAAGTAAGCAGTCATTTGAGAGTGTTCAAGTGGTAACCAAAGACCCTCAAGTGAAACCCTGCACCAGTTGTATCAGGCATTGTTTTTGGTCACTGGTTATCATTAAGGACTCATCATCATAGTCTTTTTTTTTTTTTTTTTTGAAGGAAGCACCTGGACCCAAACAACACGGAGCTTCATTCGCCTGCAAAGCTATTAGTGTAACCAAAGACATATCCATTGACCTCATGACTCTGTACGTTCTTCCATGGCATCTACCACTCTCAAAGCCTGAGGACCCAGAGACATGAACATCCTTAAGAAAATATCTCAACTGACAGTCTTTTAGTGCTTACAGAAGCACTGATGGGGAAATCCAGAAATTCACGGCAAGCCTAAGCCTTCTTTTTGATCCAGGCCAACAGCAAATGACTCCTCATTCAGCTTTAAGCCCTACAGTCACGTCATCCATACATTGATTCCACCTCCCGGAAAGTATTTTCTGCAGCAGGACTGACACTATAGAAGTCTGTTTCAGCCACAAAAAAGTGAGAATTTTTTGTTGTCTAATTTTTGACTTATTAACCAATCAGACAGCTTATGCTCCTCCAGGGTTTGGAAACTTGTTTTTCCACCATGTGACTCAAAGTAAAATCAAGAGCTCATCAATGGTGAAACCACACCTGAAAAAGCTCTCTATAATTACATCCATTTTATGTAAGGTAGTCAAAAGCTTTCAGGTTATATAGGCTACTGCAGAAGAGCATAAGCTGCTTGATTGGTTAAATAAGTCAAAATTGTGTTAATGAAATGGCGGAAGCTGGCTTCCATAAGATACCTTCAACTATAAATGTTATATAATTTTTTTTTGTATGAAATGGACATCAGTTGTGTGAAACCCTTCAACATCTTTATTCTGAACATATACTGATTGTTTCAGTACAATTAAAATCCCACTTTCTTGTTTTAAATATAACAAGTGGAAAAATTTACAAATTGTCATCATTTAATATACATTACACAGTAAGAATGTTGTTGGAAAAACTGCATTAGCTCTGAATACAATTTACATCATTTGACAGGAACAGAAATGTTCTACGGTATCCCGTTGAAATGTTATTTCTAAATGTAGAAACAGAGGTTTGTAAGAATGCAAAGGCACGTCAGCGTAACACTGAGCAAGAAAAAGGTCTTTGTAGCTGCAAAAATACAGACTAATGATTGTGTGTCAGATTTAAGAAGTTTAAAACTATTGTAAGAAACTAATTCAGTCAAGAAGGTACATGAATTGTTGCATCTTTTGATTGTCAGTTATTACAACCAATAAATTAAAAAACCTGACTGATTGGAATGCACGTTTTTCCAGCCCATTTTAAACATGCTGTGGTTAGGCCTCTTCTTAAAAAGCCCAACCTAGATCCCTCAGTTTTATCTAATTTTAGACCAGTGTTAAATTTATCGTTTTTATCTAAGGTTTTAGAAAAAGTTGTTTTTAATCAGTTGCAATTGTTTTTAGAACACAACTCTGTTTTAGATAAATTTCAGTCGGGTTTTAGATCTCGACATAGCACTGAGTCAGCTCTTTTAAAAGTACAAAATGACATTCTTTTATCGTTGGACTCTAAAAAACCTGTGCTGCTGGTGATGTTGGATCTAACAGCTGCGTTTGATACTGTGGACCACTCAATCCTCCTCACATCTGTCCCAGCAGGTTGGCCTCCGGGGGACTGTCTTGGAGTGGTTTCAGTCTTATTTGACCAACAGGACTTTCAGGGTGATGGTTAATGACTTCTCCTCCTCCACAGTTCCTCTGACCACTGGTGTGCCCCAGGGCAGTATCCTCGGACCGCTCTTGTTCTCTTTGTACATGCTTCCACTGAGTTCAGTCATCACCAAACACAATCTTCAGTTTCATTTTTATGCCGATGACCTCCAGATTTATATGCCAGTTGTGCCTAATAATACAAGTGCTTTGGACTCCATACATAGCTTTTTTAAGGATATTAAGGACTGGCTGGCTCAGAATTTTCTGCACCTTAATGAAGCCAAAACAGAGTGTATTCTGTTTGGAGCTAAAACTAACTCTGATCCAGATCTTGGCTCCCTGGCTCCTTATCGTAGGGCTGTGGTAAGGAACCTTGGTGTGCGGTTTGACGACTGTTTAAAATTTGAGAAACAAATTGACAGTGTGGTAAGAGCCAGTTTTTTCCAGCTGAGACTCCTGGCAAAAGTCAAACCCTTGCTATGCCAAAAGGACCTTGAAAAGGCTATGCATGCTTTTATCAGCTCCCGGATTGACTATTGCAATGCACTTTATGTTGGTATCACTCAAGGCTCTCTAAACCGACTCCAACTGGTCCAGAATGCTGCTGCGCCTGTTGACCAATACCAGGAAGCACAGCCACATCACTCCTGTACTTTACTCCCTGCACTGGCTTCCAGTCCGTTTTAGAGTTGATTTTAAACTGTTAATGTTTGTTTTTAAAGCTGTAAATGGCATTGCACCTTCTTATTTATGTGACCTGTTAAAAACACACAACCCTGTCAGAGCACTTCGGTCTGCTGACCAAAACTTTCTTGAGGTTCCCAGGTCCAGGTCCAAACAATGGGGTGACCGTTCTTTTGCAGTAGCAGGTCCTAAGTTGTGGAATGCATTACCTCCTGAACTGAGGTCCATTAATAGCTTGCCTCTGTTTAAAGCTAAGTTAAAAACATACTTGTTCAGGGCAGCTTTTTGCACATAATTGCTTTGACATTTTTTGTCTATTTTTATATTTTGGATGCTCTTATTGTGTTTTGTGTTTTCGTACTTTTCTTTTTATTTTATCTCTAGCTGGTGCTATTGGAAAGCACTTTGGTTCAGTGAAAACTGTTGTAAAGTGCTATAGAATAAAACTTGATTGATTAAGTGAAATATTGACCACTACAACAAATAAAAATGCTTGCATAAATGTATAAAAGTCTGAAAATTAGAACAATTTATATTGCCTTCTTTACATGACAGAACATGATAAAAGTACATTCGTTTACTTGTCTGCTGCCAGACAATAACCAGGCATATACACAATTAGACAAGATTAGCAATCAACGATAAACAAAAATAGTATAAATCCTGAATCCCCAGCGTCAGCCAAGGAGGTCCAACCCACCGTGGTGGAACAACATACAAAAGCAAGCATTTAACACACACACACACTTAGCTGACAAGCAGAAGACAACTGTTCTCACTCCTTTGGTAAACAAGACAGAAATCCCGAAAGGCTCCACGAGCAGCCGAAAAGGCACTATAACCAAACGTTGTCTTCACTCTTACATCTCTGCTCTCTGATTAGTTCCTTTGCCCTTGAATTCTTTGTCTTTGACTTCCTCCTCTTCATAATTTTCTTCCTCATTATGCTCCTCTTTTTTGGTGATCATTTTTCTTCTGTCCTTCCTGTTTCTTTCCATCATCCTGCAGCACAGCACAAGCACACAGCAACCACACTTAACCATTTTACACACTTACATGAACGTCCGTCCACCTGCTCAAGGGAAAAACAATGTGTGTGCTTGGATTAAAGCAAAAGAAATCTGACCGAATGTTTTTTCATGGCTAAATCATAAGCTGTTCACCATCTACTTTTTTGTAGAAACCCTTTTGTGATTGTGCCCTAGGTTTTAAGGTAAAACAAGGTGGAAACAGCTAAGAAAACAGTAAATTATTCTGCTGAAAAGACTATTTTACTCACTAACCACTGCTGCTCTTTTTAATGCAGCATATTATAGAAAGACTTTAACCTACACATTATTGAAATACTTCAGGATAAACATTTTAAAGGAACACCTTTTGTACAGCTTTTACTTCATTTAACACTAATTAAAATGTCAGGCTTGCAGCCAGAATCTGAAGTGTGTGTGTGTGTGTGTGTGTGTGTGTGTCTTTTTGGTGAAAGTGGGCCACTGTCAGCAGGGGGTCTGTGGCCGCTTAAGGCCTGATGCTCCCCAAAACACAATTTAGTTGTCCTGCTTAATGTGTGTTGCATTTGTATTTTCTTTGTCATATTTTCACCTTTTCTTTGCCTTTATCCAAAATTGATAACACAACCTACATGTTTGTTTGATAACATTAACCACAAGAGCTGTAATCATTTTCATATTTTTGGCTTCCTTCATCCTAGCTGACCCAATTTTAAAGCTAGAAGCCCAAACAGACTCAGTAATGCCAGAGCTTAGACATGACATAAAAAAATGATATTGCTTCACATCCCACTTTAGTTATGCAGAAAAGTTAAATTAACTAAACATATTTTTTATATGGCTCATCAATTAAACTTAGTCCAGAATTGTGGTAAAACTTAGACCCAGAGAAATAGTGATGTAAACATTTTAGTTGTTAAAATTATTATTATCAGTATGATAAGCAGAAGTAGTATGAAAAATGCCTTCAACAGTGGACCTTTAATCAAGGGGTGTTATGGACGGCATTTTTCCCCACAACACACTCTTTCCACCTGGATCCACCCCTGGTTTGCAGTCTGTGAGCAGGAGCGATCAAGAATTTGTGTATTTATGTGGAAATCGTGACCTGATTGAGCAGTAAGAAGGTTTTATGAGCATATTTTACATCGTGCCATCCTCAGGAAGAAATTTTAGGTGGAATTTGGTAAAACAACAAAAACCGTTGTGGACATCAGTACTTTTCCCGGCACATTCCACCATTATAGGAGTTTTATTTTCATGGAAAAAGAAGCCGAGGGACGTGCCACCGTGCCGCTCTTGACATGGCACAAAACCACCTCGGTGTTGGTCTCTCAGGATGGCCTTCAGACGGATTCCGGTTGCTTTTCTGTTGTGTGAATATCCGAGAAATTGAGCTTGAGCTGGACAAGCCCCAACATGTCCTGTGAGGCTTCATCACGGCGTTTCTTTGCGCCGAGCGGCTGCACCACGACGCGCCGAACTCCTCCGCACGTCTGTCTTAATGTGCCGGAAAAAGTGCTGATGTCCACGTCTTTTCACAATTCCTGTGCTAGTCAGAGGACATACCAGATCAAGACAGCATCCAGTTTAGAATTGAACGGCACATTTCACTGTTACAGGAGTTTTTGTCATGGAAAGAGAAACAAAGGCGGATGAATTCCGCGTGTCGCGGCGGAGCTGCATGGCGAAAAGAAACGCCGTGATGAAGCCTCACAGGACATGTTCTGGCATGTTCAGCTCATGCACAATCACAATCGGATATTCACACGACTGGAAAGCAACCGGAATCCGTCTGAAATCCACCTTTAAGCCGTCCTGTGAGACCAACACCGAGGTGGTTTTGTCCCGTGTAATGAATGGCTCCGTGGCACGTCCCTCGGCTTCTTTATCCATGAAAAAAAACTCCTGTAACAGTGGAATGTGCCGGAAAAAGTGCTGATGTCCACATCTTCTGCCTTTTTGTGAAAGTCAGACGAGGTCCCGGATCAACAAAGCTTTCACGTTGGAAATGATCTGGTTGTTTGTGCGGGGTGTCAGCCTGTCCATCGCCGCTGGGAGCGCGCTGCGCTCTCAGCAGTTGTGGGCCGTCCTTGCGCACGAGGGTTCAAGCTTGGCTGACGCAATCACACGCGATTCAAATCCATATGGTTTTTGAAAAAAAAAAATAAGGTCGGATACTTTTCTAACAGACCTCGTATATATTTAAAAGAGATGAAATATCACTTCTACAGGTCAACAAGAGTCATCGGGAGATGCCGCTTGTTGACCCCCCCACAAATCGGTAATACTGAGTGTCAGGGGATCACTGAAGTACACCCTTATACTAAATATGAATGAAATTGGTCAACTGGTTTTTGAGGTATCATGCTAACAAGCAGTGGTGGGCACACTTCCGATAATCCGATAACAGATAATTATCGAAGATAATGTTTTCTTTATCGGATTATCTTTTTAGATAACTTTAAAAACCATTATCGGACCAATTATCTTCCGATTAATCTTTGTCTGATAACTTTTAAACCGATAAACAAAGCTGAACAGCGACAAGCGTTTTTAAAATTAGTTTAGCACTCACCTGTTAAAAGTTTTGTAACAGACGCACAGCTAACCTTTGCAAACAGAAGAGAGCCGCTTGTATTAAAAGCATCTCAATCCTCTGCAGACAAAGAAGAAACAGCCGCAAAAGAAAAAATAACATGGCGATATCACCTAAGTCATCCAGAGGCATACATTTTTAACTTATGGTTCAAATTTTAACCAAACAAATTTTGGACAAGTTATTTAAAATTACTGTCATGTCTGAAGTTTTATTAAGTGAAAATATCAGATATACACTCAACAAAACATATAAATGCAAACACTTTTGGTTTTGCTCCACCATTTGTATGAGATGAACTCAAAGATCTAAAACTTTTCCACATACACAATATCACCATTTCCCTCAAAATTGTTCACAAACCAGTCTAAATCTGTGATAGTGAGCACTTCTCCTTTGCTGAGATAATCCATCCCACCTCACAGGTGTTGCCATATCAAGATGCTGATTAGACACCATGATTAGTGCATAGGTGTGCCTTAGACTGTCCACAATAAAGGCCACTCTGAAAGGTGCAGTTTTATCACACAGCACATGCCACAGATGTCGCAGATTTGAGGGAGCGTGCCAATGGCATGCTGACAGCAGGAATGTCAACCAGAGCTGTTGCTCGTGTATTGAATGTTCATGTCTCTATCATAAGCCATCTCCAAAGGCGTTTCAGAGACATTTGGCAGTACATCCAACCAGCCTCACAACCGCAAGACCACGTGTACCACACCAGCCCAGGACCTCCACATCCAGCATGTTCACCTCCAAGATCGTCTGAGACCCAGCCACTCGGACAGCTGCTGGAACAGTCGGTTTGCATAAACCAAAGAATTTCGCACAAACTGTCAGAAACCGTCTCAGGGAAGCTCATCTGCATGCTCGTTCCT
Organism: Thalassophryne amazonica; assembly: GCF_902500255.1. Classification (NCBI taxonomy): domain Eukaryota; kingdom Metazoa; phylum Chordata; class Actinopteri; order Batrachoidiformes; family Batrachoididae; genus Thalassophryne; species Thalassophryne amazonica. The sequence goes on along the minus strand of NC_047106.1, from coordinate 73,094,072 downwards.
CATCGGGTCTCGACCTGACTCCAGTTCGTCGTCGTAACCGACTTGAGTGGGCAAATGCTCACATTTGCTGGCGTTTGGCACGTTGGAGAGGTGATGCGAAGAGATGTGTTGCACTGCATGAGGCAAATGGTGGTCACACCAGATACTGACTGGTATCCCCTCCCCAATAAAACAAAACTGCACCTTTCAGAGGGCTTTTATTGTGGGCAGTCTAAGGCACACCTGTACACTAATCATGGTGTCTATCAGCATCTTGGTATGGCCACACCTGTGAGGTGGGATGGTTATCAGCAAAGGAGAAGTGCTCACTATCACAGATTTCAACTGGTTGTGAACAATATTTGAGGTAAATGGTGATATTGTGTATGTGGCAAAAGTTTTAGATCTTGAGTTCATCTCATACAAAATGGGAGCAAAACCAAAGTGTTGCGTTTATATTTTTGTTAAGTATATGTTTTAGTTTTAAAGTAATGTGCTAATTTTTAAGGTTTTGTGAGCACATCCTGTGACCCGCAATGCATTTTGGGTAGGATGATGTAACTCAGTACATCGACAGGACAATGCATTTCAGACACTCTGTTCAGGCTCCACGGACAACAGCATTAAACTCTGTGCCTACAAAAACTCTCTTGAAACTACTATTCTCAGCGTTTATAGATGTTGGTTTTATTTGCGTTTGTAAATTCCACGCATTTTTAAATGTAGCAAGACAGGGATTACTGTATCTGGAATTTGTTTTCAAGGCTCTAATGCCATCTACTGGTCAGTAGTGTTCTCTAAGCGTGTGGGAACCAGTAGATAGTGTTCTATTTATTTTGACCCCGGTTATGTCAGATGATTGTCAAATCAACTTTTGGCTTTGCAAATGGCTTTTTTGTTGTGGCAATGAATGTATATCATTATACAAGTTTCACTTTTTAACGGGAATTACAAACCTTATTTCTTTTTCAAATTCTCCCATTTTTGCATCCAGCCTTATTTCCTTAGAAAATTTCCTTGACCAATATAATCAGTCTATTAGGACGTCAGGTTATGTGTTACACATATATGTGTGTATATATTTTCCAACTTATTCGCATTGATGAAACTTTTCATTTTCTGCCTGAAAGCTTATTAGATGAGTGTGTTCAGGGCTCCGTTTGTTTACAAAATACACACATGTTCAGACCTTGAAATCCAACAGCAGGGATTGATATTATCCAAAGATTCATGACATACAAATTAACGCGCTTACACTTTATCATGATTTTCTCCATTGTGAGATATAAAGTGTCTTATCTATCGTTCGTATGATACGCCTTATAACGCAGCGCACGAGAGACGTACGATATTCTTCAGAACGACAACATACGCAACATGCATCCAGCAGCAGACACGTTGCTGTCAGACACTGCCTGTAAAGTTTTTGACAAGTTATAACTTTCTAAACCGCGTAATTTGTAACGAACGCCGCTTCATTTGTGCAGCTCTTTCGGCGCTATGTTTGTTTTTTCAGAGACAGCAGTAAGCTCCTCCACCCCTCCAAACGGAGGGATTTGTAGCCTTCGCCTTCCCCTCCGCCTCGCTCCAAAAGAGAGACTCAGCCGTGTTTAGCAGAGGCACTTTTACCCAGAATCCTTTGCGATCTGTTGTTACAAAAACCTCAGAATTAGTGCATTATTCAACATTAAAAGATATATGTTATATTTTAACTTTGTACAAATGACATAACTGACATTAATGGAGTTATTCTATCGGTATTAATGTATTCATAATCAAAACCCATAAGTCAGCATGACTTTATTTTTTCAAGACCTGCGCCTGACCGGAGCATTCGTAATTGACAAGTGACAAAGTTTTTTATTCGGCACACAAAATATTCAAAGAAAAAAAAATGAAACAATTCCACAAACAGACAAAACTAGTGAGTCCGAAAGGGTGTGGGCTGAAGCAAAGCTTATTAGCGCCCACCCCTGCTAGTACAAGTCAACAATTCTAATCAGTCATATTTACATAAATACAAATTCACTACTACATGTCGACACACAGACATACACATCAATATACTATTCACTTATAATTATATTATATAGTACCAGATCACAAGAAAGTCGAATCAAGGGACTTACGCCAGTAAGGACTAACCTTACCAACCCCAGAGCGAGCATAGGCAACTGTGGTGAGGAAAAACTCCCTATAAGGAAGAAACCTCAAGCAGACCAGGCTCTTGGGGGTGACCCTCTGCTTGGGCTGTGCCATATATACCTATATACATACGCATATACTTTACAAACATAATATATACATACATATACACAGTCACTTATATACATATACATATACACCTACCCATATCTATATATCTACATACGCATATACATACCCACACATTCAATATACAATAAGTCCCACTTATAAATTGAACATTCCATAAATCAAATTATATTGCTTCTTTATGATACTTAGACATGATGTTCTTTTTGAGTAGTTTCTTAAATCTTACTAAGGTAATACTCATTCTAACCTCTGTTGAACATTTGTTCCATTTCCTCACCCCAACCACAGACACACAAAAACCCTTTACATTTGTTCTTACTGGTGGTTTCATAAAAATTGCACAACCTCTTAAACTATATCTGGATTCCCTCAATCGGAACAGACTCTGGACATGTCTCGGTAAGGCTTGGTTTTCGCTCGAAAATAAAGTTTGAATTGTAATGTAATCGACCAAATCTATGAATTTTAATAAATTTAAAAGACACAAATAGAGAATGAGTTGGTTCACGATATTGTTTATGGCAGATGATTCGTATGGCTCGTTTTTGCAAAAGGAATAGTGGATTGGTATTTGATTTGTAAGTGTTTCCCCATGACTCAACACAATATGTCATATATGGTACCATCAGAGAATGATATAAAGTAAGTAACCCTCTTGTGGCAGTAGGTCTTTGGCTTTATACAAAATGGCTATAGTTTTGACAATTTGATTTCACATAATTATATGTGGTTTTCCAGCTAAGTTTATTATCAATTATAACACCTAAAAATTTATTCTCTGTTACTAACTCAATTTCCTTATTGTTTATAATTAAATTTTTACATTTGGGTGCCTGTTTATTTCCAAATATAATACATTTAGTTTTCCCAAGGTTGAGTGACAACTTATTAGCGTCAAACCAAACCTTAAATTTTTCCAGTTCTTTCTCCACTATGTCCAGAAGCTGTTCAGATTTTCACCGCTAGCAGAACACAGTTGTATCATCCGCAAAAAGGACACATCTCAGTGAACTCGACACCCAACTTATATCATTTATATAGATTATAAACAACAAAGGACCCAGCACTGAGCCCTGCGGCACCCCACATGTGACATCCCTGAGTCAGAATTTGTATTATTGAACTGAACATACTGAAATCTGCCTTGTAAATAACTAGCTATCCATTCATATGCCAGACCTCTGAGTCCATATTCTGCAGTTTAATTAATAGTATTCATGGTTAATTGTGTCAAACGCTTTCTGTAAATAAAAAAAAAACACCTATTGCGTATTGTTTATTGTCATTGCAGTTGCTATACTTTCCACAAAGTCCATCAAAGCATGTGATGTAGTTCGAGACCTTCTGAATCCATATTGTTCTTCACAAATGATGTTATGCTTCAGTAAATAATCATTTAATCTTTTAGCAATATTTTTCCAAAATTTGGAAAATTGTGGCAGGAGTGATATAGGTCTGTAATTAGAAAATGTGTGTTTGTCACCAGTTTTAAACAGAGGAATTACTTTGGCTATTTTCATTTGAGAAGGAATTTACCCGTACTTAGTGACATTGCAAATATACTTGAACGGTTTTACTATACAATCAATAACATTTTTAATAAAGCCATATCCAAATTATTAAAATCAGTCGATTTTTTATTTTGAACCATGAACCAGATCAAGTATTTCCCTTTCATGAGTACCACCAATGACATTGAAACAGATTTGTTAAACGTTGAATTATTTACCCAGAAGTTATTAGTTGATGAGTCAATTTTACTGGCAAGATTTTTACCCACATTAACGAAGTATTCATTAAAGTGTTCAGCAATAGACTCGTCGTTATCAATCGTGATGTAGTTGTTACTCTGAAAAAATGAAGGATAATCTCTAGTTACTCTATTCTTTTTTACTATTTCATTTAATATGTTCCATGTGTTTTTGATGTTATTTCTATTTTTGACAAGTAACTCATTACAATATATATTTTTTACTGAGTCTCATGATATTGATTAACTTATTCTTATATGTTTTATACTTACTTTCAGCTTCCTTAGTTTGTAGTTTTATGAAATGCTTATATAGTACGTTTTTCTTTTTACATGCCCTCTGAAGCCCCTTAGTTATCCATGGTTTGTTGCTATATTGATTTCTATATATTTTGTCAACAAGTGGACAGTGTTTATTATACAAACTGGAAAAAATGAAATGAAAGCATCATATGACCTGTCAACATCATCAACAAAAACATCTGACCAATTCTGACTTGATAAATCCTCCCTTAAATTATCAATTGTTTCAGGTGTTACTTTTCTACTCATGAATTTGATATTGCTTCGATACTTACAAACAGCCCCTCCAATGCAAAGACTGAGAAAACTGGCAAGTGATCACTGATATCACTGACCAGTAGTCCCCCACTAAGATTACCGGATATAACGTTAGTTAAACTATTGTCAATGAGAGTTGTTGTATCCATAGTTATTCTGCTAGGATGAATGATGGTTGGAAAACAGTCCTAAACAGTACAAGGTGTTTATAAATGAGGTAATTTGTGGATGATTGTGAGGGTTTAAAAAATCTATATTTGGAAATCTCCACAGACAAATAAATGCTTATTTCTGTTGATTTTGTTGTACATTCCTAAGATAATGTCTTCAAGGTGTCAATATTTGTCCCAGGAGCTCTTGTAAATGCAACTAACAACTATGTTTTTGGAGTTTATAGATGTAATTTCTATGGTAACACATTCCATGATGTTGTCCACTGTAAATGACATGTTTTTAATGAGTTTACAGTTATAATCTGACCTTACAAACAATGCAACGCCTCCGCCCCTTCTCGTCTGCCTATAACCAGGAACAATTCATAACCATCAAGATATACAGATCTTTATTATCCTCATTTAACCATGTTTCTGAAATTGCAATAACTGAAAACGTTTTTTGGATGTTATCAAACAATCATTAATAGTGGACAGATTACGAGAAAGACTTCTGCTGTTGAAATGTATAACTGAAAATCTCATCATTGATTTTATAATTTTGAATTGTTCTTCTGTAAAATATTTGCACTGTCTCACAATATTCTCACTGAAAAAGGTATCAGGATCATTTTCAGATTCGAAGGGGTGGTTAGCAGAGTTATTATAATTAAATGTATCTAGACAGAGCTCCTGGGCAGAAATAAAGGGATCATTATCCTTAGTCATTATGTCTCTCTTGTCTCCGGGTGTAGATGATGTGGATGAGTGGGTTGCTCCAGTCTGCATCATGGTGCTGTGATGTGTTTGAGTCCTCATACCTATTGTTCATATTTGTCCAGCTCCTCGATGTTCCTTATTGCCATAACCTTTGCTTGTTCTGGTGATCCGTTCAGTTTGATGAATATTTTACAGTTTGAAGTCCATGTGTGCTGGATTTTTCCCTGTTTCTTTAAGAAGCGTGCTTTCCTGGCGATGTCGGCATTCCGTTTGGTGAGATGTTCATTGATGAATACGTTTGTCCCTTTCAGTTTTCTTCCTCATGATGACGGTTCGTTTATCACCGCCATTTCTCCGGGGCAGAGAGTGGCACGCTTCAATGTTATTTAAATCCATTTCGATACCTTTAGATAGGAGGAAATCAACAACCTGTTTTTCCACAGAGCTGACCTCCTGTTCACTGGGATCCCCTCCGCTCTCATCTGTTACCGCCCGTGTGTAGGACCGTGGTTTGATGTGAAGACCTGTGATGATGACGTCGTTAATTCTGGTGTACTGCTCCAATTCAGCCACTCTATTTTCCAGCTGCACCAGATGCTGGTCTTTCTCGGCGTTTCTGGAGCCGTAATGCCTTCACCTCCCTCCACCAGATCCATGATTGATTTCTGTTGCTGCTTCACAACAGAAATCTCCTCTGATAGAAAGTCCAGAGATTTTTTTAATACCGTCACCTTCCTCCGCTGTCAGAACCTTCTTAGGCCCCATGGTCGGCTTATGGGCAGCTTGACGATCGCCGATGTTAACAGCCTGCGATGTTTGTCACCGGGATGGATCTGCACTGCGCTGGTGCTGCGCGGCCTCAGTGTTTCTGCGCTGATGGATCCGCGGTGGCTGCACAAGGCCTCGGGAAGCGGCACTCGTGACGCGCAGCTTTAATGACGCAGCGCGCGGCCTCAGTGAATTCACCACGTTAGGCGGGCCTCGGACGTTGTTGCTGTCCAGGCGCGGGGCTAAGTTGTCGGTTGAGGTGGTATTCCCACTGTCCGGGTTGGCAAACATCGGCGTGGCAGATGGCAACTACAAACACCACCTCTGAAAACTCAGGTACAAACTTTTTGCAGCTCGCTCTGACGACACGCAGCTCTCTAGTGACGATACTGATGATAGAGAGTTGGCTTTATGATGCTCTCGGGGTGCCTCTGTGCTGGGAGCGCTGTAGTTAGACAAGAGCTTCCAGCAGGTGCCAAATGTTGAAAGAAAGTGTGGACTCATTGTTGGGGTCAGTTGTTGTTTTAATATTATAACCTATTAAATTTGTTCTATTAGTAGTTGTAGATGTGTCAGAGGTAATATTGGAATTTATCTGCTATCGGTTATCTGTAACTTCCGATACATTTTTGGGTGGTTTATTGTTTTATCTTTATCGAAGATAACTTCTCAGTTATCTGATTATCTGTTATCGAAGTTAATTTTTTGGTTATCTGTGCCCACCACTGCTAACAAGGGTGGCAATGACAAAAAAAGTGTTTCGGGGGGGGGGGGGGGGGGGGGGGGGGTGGACAATAATTGTGTCTCTGTAAGAACGACAGAAGTCATGTTAAGTTCTGTAAAAGCAGGACTGAAGGTAAAAGGGAGTCTAGGACATGATCACACAGTGGACCACTGGCTGTCACACAATGTGTGCACTACTCAACTCTGAAGATAGCTTCTAAAAACACTACCAGCAAGGTTACAACAGACTTCTTTTTTTTTTGCAATACCAGTCATGCTGTGTAGGGTTTCACCTATCCAGTGACAATTTGGATGCAGAAAGATTTGGCTCTTTTTGTTACAAAATTTGAGTGACCCCCTTCATTCAAGTGGAAATTCCTTTGGGATAAATTAAATAAAAGTACGTAACCAGAAACCTCAAGAGCCTTGAAACCTGAACTCCTGCATTTCCCTGGACAACCAGCGGTCAGGTTCAATTTACAACACACACGCACACTTTGTACAATCAGTACATCAGGCTCAGTGGATATCATCATCATCATCCAAACAGAGAGAACATCAAACCATGTTTAACAGGCCACTTTCAGGCTTTTATGTGGAAGTTTGTCGACTGTTCTGTAGTCGGGTTTTTGTTGCATATCAAACATAAGATGCTTACATGTACACTGACTATAGTCAAGTGAGCAATACTCCAAAACCTCTCATCTTCTAAACACCTGCAGACACAAACTTGGTGAGGTAGTGAAAACTCTTTGGAACAGGTTTGCACTGGTTGATTCTAGATTTGTTACTGAGCAGCAGGTCTCCTCAGAGAGTCGTTTCATCTCATTTACCTCAATTTGAATTTCCTAAATGTGTCCAATGTTCAAGTCAGACATAAAGTTCATTCATAAAACTGTGGAACCACATAGGTTTTTCTACTCATGTGTTCTCATACTTTCCATTTTTGAAATTTAAATTTCAGCCAAAGCAGTTTTGTCTATCTGTGCCATGCTGGGCTTCTGCCTAAAAGGTATGGTGCTGTCATCAAACTCCTCAATGTTTCTTTAATCCTCACAGCAGTTTCTGTGGTGGCTTTTCCCAAAAGGAAACATCGCACAGATTTCAGCCGCTTTTGGAAGGTGAAAGGACTTAATTTAGTGAAGCGTCACACACCTGCACAACCACAGTGATCATTTTTACATAAGCTTTGAAAGCATCATCTCTTCACTTTGTGAAAATAAACCAAATACTGAATACTTGTATAAGATTCCTGGAAGTAACACAGACCAATGACTCTGGAGCTCTGCAGAACCATAGACCGTATACAGTATACACTGGATAAACCCTGTGTGATGTCATCCATAGGTTCTCTATGGAGACCCAGAACAGCTGGTATGAAGCCCATGTTGGTACCACTGACTTTGTCACAACAAACCCATAAATGGATAAAGAGGTGCAGCATGGGTGGCTCAGTGTGTGACAAAAGAAGCCTGCACATGCCCTCATCTTTGAGTCTGAATGAGCTAAGCTAACAAGCTAACCTCAGTTCAGGTGCATTTTTGAGGACTGTGCTGTGGTGCTCATAATGTTTTGCATTGGTGTGGGCTTTAAAAGTTATGTGTAGCTTATTTTCTCAGCAACGGTGCATTAATGGGGCTTAACGGGTGAAGATACAGATAGCTGCTAAAAGTGTTAATGCCGCTTGTATACAACATAAAAAACAAGAATTTCACTCAGCGGAAAAATTGCAGCAGGGACATCTTTGATTATCTGTTAGGTCATTTCACCACACAACAAGCCATATTACTCCAAGTATTACTCAGAAAATACTCAAAATGACAGACAGTCCTCCACAACAACAAAGTTATGGATGGTATGAGTGTCAAGATGCTGGGCTCAGCTGTCATTCAAAGTGACCACACCCCAAACTATGCACAACTCCCTTACAGTTGTCATGGAGAGGAAAACTATCTACAGAGACAAAAACAGTTTTGTTTTGTTTTTGTACCAGGTTGTAAACAATGTTAATTTCTGGGTGATTCTTTAACTACGGTCACTATTGGCCTTGTAAATGTCATTTCCACCACACCATTGCCTTACAATATAAAGCGCCTTGGGGCAACTGTTTGTTGTGATTTGGGGCTATATACATGTGCTCTGATGTCACTGTTTATCTCCATAGAAACTACCCAAACAATCTTTCATACAAACTGTTTAGGGACATTACAGTGTTGTGGTGGGAATTACGGCAATAGTGTGGGACAACTACATTTTGTTTAAAAAAAATCACAACAGTTGTATGACATTGAATACCCCAATTATGTTTTGATTATTTTACTGATATTTTATTCAGAGATATTTTAAAACATTAGAAAAAACATTTCTTTACCATTCATTTTTATCATTGAAGATCAAAAGTCTGGGTGTCGAACAAGCACAAAATGGCAATATTTGCATATAATGATGCTGGAAAAAGGTGAAAAAGTCATCACAGACTACTAGAACAAATTTCTTAACACACTTTCATTGTAAAGATAACTATAAAAGTGTGAAATTTCCCTTTTCTTCTGTTTTTCATACAATATGATCAAAGGACATAAGTGCCCGTAGTCTAAGAATCACCCTTCTGCTCTAAAGTTAGACATTTTAACATGGACTTAAATGGGAAACTGATTTTTTTTTTAGCCAGCCCCAAGCGGCCAGTCAAGGAACTACAACTTTTTTCTTGACCATCAAAGCTCACCACTTTGTGCAGAACCCACCTGTTCTATGTTGTCCTCATAAGGATCTTCCCCTTCTTCCACCTCCTCCCCACCTCTCTTCTGTCCACCGGGTATGTCCTCCTGAGCCTTCAGTGGACAGAAATCAAAGCCTGATTTTAAAAACACTAAGGAAAACATTAAAAAGGTAAAATAAGTATTGAACAGGTCACCATTTTTCACAGTAAATATATTTCTGAAGGTGCTATTGAGATGACATGTTCACCAGATGTCAGTACTAACCGAGGTAATCCACACATACAAAGAAATCACACCATAGATATCCATAAACTGTTATGCATAATAATATGAAATGACACAGGGAAAATGTATTTAACACCTGGTTAAAGGGAGGTGCGAAAAGCATGGAAAGCCAAAACACCATCTGAAATTTATCAGTAATTAGACAACAATCCTGCCCCTTGTCAGTGCAAAATAAAATATCAGCTAGTTTAGTCCTGAGTGATGGCCTATAAGAAGGTGTCTCATTACCTAAGTGTTACACAAGAATCATCTCATAACGGGTAAAAGGAAGTGCTCTTTCAAGATCTTCACAACCTTACTGTTGCAAAGCATACTGACGGCACTGGTTCCAGAAGGATTTGTAAACTTCTGAATGCTCCAGTGAGTACTGTTGAGGTCATAATACGGAAGTAAAAAAACAAAACAAAAAAACAATTTCACCATAAACCAGTTATGACCAGGTGCTCCTCACAAGATTTCTGACAGAGGAGTGAATAAATAAATAAGTACCTGGAATTAGCGGGTACAACTGTTTCAAAGAAAACAATAAGTAATGCACTCAACCGCCATGGCCTGAAAGCATGTTCACTACACAAGACTCCATTGCTGAAGAAAAAGCCTGTTGAAGCTCCTTTAAAGTTTCCTGAACAACATTTAGACAAACCTGTGAAATACTGGGAGAATATAGTCTGGTCAGATGAGACCAAAATTGAACGCTTTGGATGCTATAAAACACACCATGTTTGGAGGTCAAATGGCCTCAAAAACACCATACCAACAGTGAAGTTTGGAGGTGGGAACATCATGGTGTGTGGCTGTTTTTCAGCGTACGGCACTGGCAAACTTCATGTAACTGAAGAAAGGATGAATTAAAAAATGTACCAAGACATTCTTGATAAAAATCTACAAGGATGATGAAGATGAAACGAGGGTGGAGATTTCACAAAAACAATGAACCCAAACATACAGCCAAGGAAACGCTCAATTGGTTTCACGGAATGAAACCAATTGAGATTACCCAGCCAATCAGCTGACTTCAATTCAATAGAAAATCTATGGAAAGAACTAAAGATCAGAGTTCATAGAAGACGTCCACGGAACCTTCGAGATTTGAAGACTGCTTGTGTGGAAGAATGGGTCAAAATCACACCTGAGCAATACATGTGACTAGTTTCTCCATACAGGAGGTGTCTTGAAGCTGTTGTTACTAACAAAGGCTTTTGTACGAAGTATACATACATCTTCAACCGCTTATCAAGGATCGGGTAGAAGGGGCAACAACTCCAGAAGGGAACCCCAAACTTCCCTTTCCCAGGACACATTAATCAACTCTGACTGGGGGATCCCGAGGCATTCCCAGGCCAGTGTGGAGATATAATCTCTCCACCTAGTCCTGGATCTTTCCCGGGGTCTCATCCCAGCTGGATGTGCCTGGAACACCTCCCTAGTGGGCGACCAGGAGGCATCCTTACCAGATGCCCGAACCACGTCAGCTGGCTCCTGTCAATGCGAAAGAGCAGCAGCGCTACTCCGAGCTGCTCACTAATGGCCAAACTTCTCATATCAGCCACCCTCCAAGGAAGCCCATTTCAGCCGCTTGTACCCACGATCTAGTTCTTTCAGTCATGACCCAACCCTCATGACCATAGGTGAGAGTAGGGATGAAGACTGGACATTTTCACCTTTTGGCTCAGCTTCCTTTTCGTCACCACAGGACGGCAGAAGAAATGCAGCACCGTCCCTGCGGTGCCAATTCTCTGGCCTTTTGGTATGAAGTATTAATTTCAGCAGTTCAATACTTTTTACCCTGTGTATTACCTTTTATTACACTTAACTTCATTTTTGTACTTATTTCATGGTATGTGTGGCTGGACTTTTTCTGACAACATCATTGTCACTCGCACCTTTAGAAATATATTTATTGAGAATAATGGTGACATGTTCCATTACTTCTTAACCCAACATATCTGTCACCTGGAACTTATCTGCGTGTTTTTCTCGTCCACTTTTTGCATATAGTTCTGTGGACTGGCTCAGCTAAGGATGTAACTATGCTACACACTCATCCGGTTTCCTCCTGATACTGATCATCCACAGTGTATTCCTGTGATCAGGGTTTCCAGCCATCTGCACATACAGAAGAAACCCACAACTTACTGCGTTGCCTGCATGTCCAGCCAGACAGACAGTCATTTCCAAGCTATGCTGCATTCACAACTGGCAGAAAACCAGTCACACTTTTAATTTGTTACTTGACATTAGCTTGCAACATCTGACAATTGTGTAAGATGTTGTCATTTTTCTGTATTAACAAGACTGACAATTTGCTGGCGCTGACACATGACCACTTTCATCCTGGACTTTAATTATCTGGATACCTCTCATCATCAGATTGTTTATTTTTTCCTTCAGGTCTGTGTGCATTTACTTTTCATACTTTGTTCACACGTATTATATAACTGTCATGTTCCTTCCAAATTCTCTCCCTCCAACCCCACCCTTAGGCGAATCTCAATTCTAACCTTCGGCCCTTCCCGTTACCCCTTACCCTCAGTTTTGCGCGGGCACGAGAGAGAGAAGGGTGTCTCAATTCTCTTTTTGGAGAAAGGCGGAGGGGTAGGCAGAGGGCTACAAACCCCTCCAAATGGAGTGAATCTGGACGCACACTCCATTTGGAGGGGTAGGAGGAGCTTACCACTGGCTCCAAGGAAACAAACATGGTGACCAGAGCCGCACAAATGTAAGCAGCTTTCATTACAAATTACGCTGTTTAGAACGTTATAACTTGCCAAAAAACTTTACAGGGAGCCCTGAGCACACTTGTCTCCTAATAAGCTTCAGGCAGAAAATGAGACGTTTCATCAATGGGAGTAAGATGGAAAATATATACACACACATGTATATGTGTAACACATAACCTGATGTCCTAATAGACTGATATTATTTGTCAAGGAAATTTCTAAAGGAAATAGGGCTGGATGCAAAAAATGGGAGAATGTGAAAAAGAAATACAAGGTTAACAGAAATAGATGCAGCCCATAACATACATACAGGTGCTGGTCATATCATTAGAATATCATGAAAAAGTTTATTTATTTCAGTAATTCCATTCAAAAAGTGAAACTTGTATAATGTATACATTCATTCCACACAGACTGATATATTTCAAGTGTTACTTATTTTAATTACTAATTAATTCATTAATTAATTAATAATCATCAATTAATGGTTAATCAATTAATATTAATTACTATTATTAATGACTATCAGAATTAACACAAATTAATTACTAATTAATTATTAATAATATTAATTGTTATAAATTACAAATTAATTAAATTAATTATTAATACCACAAAATTCTCCAACATGATTGCGATGTGTCTAAGAAATCTGCAACTTCTTCTATTTCTTTGAATTTATGCAGAAAGTCGAGAAAATAAAAAGAGCGAACAGGCTACTGCAACAAGTTTCGCTTCGGGTTGCCATGCTGACAAACAGTGAAGACGGCAGTTTGAGACGGGCAGTTTTTTTTTCCCCCTAAGGCGGAGGGGTGTCTCAATTCATAGGGCTAGAGGCATACCCCTTCGCCTTACCCCTTGTTTTAAAGGGGTAGGGGTAGGGCCAAGGGGAAGGGGAACAAAAGAGAACTGAGATTGAGACTTTAAGTCTTCTTCCCTGCCTCATACTCCACACCGCTCCTCTTCACAGCAGGTTGTTCGGGCCTTTTGTGTGTGTCTGTGTGATGGGCTGGTACTACTGGCTCCTCTTCCTCCTCCACCACCACCTCCTCCTCCTCTGCAACCCTGTGTTGTGGCCGATCATCCTCCGCCTCTTCAAACTCATCCTCTCCCTGATTGTTGGGATCGTCCTCGGGGTCCAACTCACCGGTTACCTGGAGGGAGAGAAGATACTACATAATCACTGCAAGGAAGTTAGAGATGCAACAATGAAAAACAAAGTTATATTAATAAGGCAAAAAACACATCAAATCTCAACACCAGAACAAAACCTACGTATGAAAGCTTCAACAGTGGGAGAACTTGTTCATCTTTATACTCCAGGAAATGTACAGAACCAAACTGCTGTTCCTAAGTTTTAGTTCACTGTCCACAGCAGGGTGCCAAATTTTATAACCCCTAGTCAGAAAGATTTGGGTCATTATGCAAAATGAAAAACCTGTAGTGATTCATGCATTGCCTTTAACATGACAGCTTTTCCAAGGACATCCATGCATTTTTCAAAAAGACATTGCAAAACCACATTCTGCGCATGTTACAAAGAAGAAGGTACACCGCTGAAAGAAGTGGTACAGGTACTGGACTGGTCTGGCTGCAGTCCTGATCTGTCCCAGTATAGAATGTGTGTAGAATTTTGAAAAGAAAAATACAATGGTAACACACACAATATATAGACCGGGAGCTGAGATAGCCTACCATGCACCCCCCCACAACAACTGTCTTTGTGGTGTATTCAACTGAATATAGGTTGTAGAGGATTTGCAAATCACTGTATTTTGTTTTTAATTTACATTTTACACAACGTCCCAACTTCATTGGAATCGGGGTTGTATCTATATTACCATATGAATCATCATTCTAGAATTGTCTGAGTAAAACACTGCAAAACTTTATAGCTTTGGACAAATCACAGAGAAGGCAAATGCATTTTCTTAGTAAATTTCACTGCTTATGATATGTGCCGTGAACATGTTCAACACAATACTTCGCTTTCACCATAGCTTTGGTCTCAAATGAAAGCTAATGATTTGCAGTTATAATATTAGTGTTTAATCTAGGCCCTGATACTTCAGTTTTTATTACAAAAAACTATTCATAAAGGTTTTGGACATTTTTGGGTCCAGGTAAGGGTTGTGTATATGGGTGTACTGTAAGCCATATAGAGAAGTGCCATTTTATCTTACAGAAATGAGATGGGTATCATATTAAAGTAGAGAAAATGGGCTTTTTAGAAATATATAGATGGATATGGTTGATATTATATGTATAGGTATTTAAAGAAGGTGAAAAAGTGCAAAAATTCACCCCACATACAGCACTCACGAGTAGCTTTTAACCTTTAGCTGAATATTGCACCAAAAGGTACATCGGGGAATGACTTATTTTCCTGTTTCCACTCAAATCTCCACTAAGGACATTATAAAGGTTGGAAAAAAAATAAAATAAATCAAGTGGCATTTTGTTGTGTGTGTGTGTGTGTGGGGGGGGGGGGGGGGCATGGTAGGCTCTCTATCTATCTATCTATCTATCTATATATATATATATATACACACACACACACACACACACACACACACACGCACACACACACGTATGTAAAAGTTTGGGCGCCCCTGATAATTTCTATGATTTTCCTTTATAAATCATTGGTTACTTGGATCAGCAATTTCAGTTAAATATATCATATAGCAGACAAACACAGTGATATTTGAGAAGTGAAATGAAGCTTAGGGCCCTGTCCCACTGGCATTTAGGAGGATTTGCGTATGGATTGCACACAAAATTGGCCCATATTCGCCAAACATCCGCAATATCCGTGTAACATGCCTGTATGAGTCGGGCGTCATCCGAACATGCCCGTGATCATCCGTAGAGGCACGCATATCTGCAGCCAGGATTTTTGAGCTGTTCCAAAATCTGGATGTGGATAATATCCGCCTTACATACTCCATATATACTCAATTCATACACAATACATACTCACTCTATGCGCTGTATATCTGCCGTAAACCTCTGATATCCGCAACTGAGGGGGATTTGCGGTTTGATAGTGGACTGGGACAATGTGTAAAACAGATATATGTTGTGCCTATCATGTCCACATCACAAACTAAAATATGCTGTTGCGAATGCAAACAGATTGGTCACGAATAAAGCGTTTTTATTCCATCTGCTTTGCGGACAATCTGTGAATGCATAACAAACACGTCACGTAAACCCAAAGCATTATATGTGGCAGAAAACGACATACCTGCCAGTCAGTGCCGGTCTGGCTGTGTAAATCCACAAAGTAGTAATAGCTGCTGTAATCCAGGACTTTTATTTAACACCAACAAAAGGAAGAGTTGCTGTTTAGCCATAACTCATGCTGAAGTCTGTTTTCTGTGTCACTCTCAAAAAAAACAGTCTCACACCCCGAGCGGCTTCCCCCCTCCCACTCCCCAAACTCATCAACAGTTAACCCTCGCATGACAAAATGAACATCGACTCTGTGATCAACTTGTCCAAGTCCAGCAAATGCTCCAGAGGCTGTATTGTTGGTGTGAATAGTGATGCCAACGGCCCAAGTGCGCTTCTTTTATGATCGCAATGCAGATGCCGTGCACGTGATGCATTCATAATACACCCGTAATACTGCCGTGATAATCACAATGTGTCGGATCAGTTTCCTCACTACATGCGTTATATAACCGTGATTGTTCATCATATATTTGCTATATATTATTAATATATCCGTAATTCATACTGGGACATTTGTCACTTTTGGCCATTTTTGTTGCGGACGACAATGAACGCCCGCAATTTGTATACTCAATTCATGCGCAATTAATCCTCTCCCCAGTGGGACAGGGCCCTTATAGAATTTACAGAAAGTGTGCAATAATTCTTTAAACAAAATTAGGCAGGTGCATAGGTTTGGGCACCCCAACAGGAAAAAAATACTTCAATATTTAGTTCATCCTCCTTTTGCAGAAATAACAGCCTCTAAACACTTCTTATAGCTTCCAATGAGAGTCTGGATTCTGGTTGAATGTAAAACATCTCAGGTTTGTTGGTTTCTGAGCATGGACAGCCCGCTTAAAACCACACCACAGATTTTCAATAATTCCAGAATGTTGTCCTTGTTCCTCTGCATGAATGCCTTAGTAGATTTTGAGCAGTGTTTAGGGTCGTTGTCTTGTTGCTTGTTGAAAGATCCAGCCCTGGCGCAACTTCAAGTTTAAATGGACTGCATTTATATAGCACTTTTCCATCTGCATCAGACGCTCAATGCACTTTACACATCAATGCCTCGCATTCACTCCGATGTGAGGCTGCTGCCATGCAAGGTGCTCATTGCACACCGGGAGCAACTAGGGGATTAAGGACCTTGCCCAAGGGCCCTTGGTGATTTTCCGGTCAGGCTGGGATTTGAACCGAGGATCCTCTGGTCTGAAGCCCAACACTTAACCACTAGACCATCACCTCCCCTCACATACACACACATTGTATTTTCTATAGCTTCACAAGTTTTTCTGATTTGGGGTTGTAGTTAATAGTCGAGTTATTCTTTCTTCTATTTCTACCTCATTTTCTTATTTTATTGTATTGTTACAAGTATTATTATTATTATTGCTTATCCTTGTACACGCTGTTTGATGCATATTATCCTCTACTCGCACTCATCTTGTGTGTTTTTAAGAGCTGAAGTAATGTGAATTCTCCACTGTGAGATCAATAAAGTCTTATCTTATCTTGTCTTATTCAAGTTAAGGCTCCAACCCACCACTAATTGATATACCCCAGGAATAACATATTAAAAATAGAGAACAGAAGGGGTGGAAGGGCCCAAAAATGCCAATTCATGTTAATTAGGTATGAACATCAAAGGAACCAGTCAAACAACTGGAAATCTTGCATCTGTCATTAAAAGGAGGGCTGAAATGCTATACAAATTCACCTGTACTGTTGTAAGAAATACTAGAAACTGACATTTGGTGCCCTTTAAAAACCACATTTGTCTGAACCACCAGTTCTGTCATTTACAGGCTTTTACAAACCTACAAGTCACCCTTAAGAATGAAAACTGGAACAAATTGAGAATGTTAATGAGATCAAATGAAAGACAGATAAAGAAAATAAGATGTAAGGAGAGCAGAATGAGTGGATGGTGACCTGATGGTGTGGCACTCTTTGATCCACCTCCTGCCTCTCTTCATCCTCATGAAGCATGTGAGCATCTCTCTCTGTCAGCACACAAAGTAAATATAACCATCGATGTTCAGAGATATAAACTAGGATTTACCATTGACTCAAACATCATTTACATTTTGCATATTAAAGTACGAATAAAGAGCTGGAAGAACCAGCAGCAAGTAAAATGCTTTAATAGCTATTCTTCTGTCTCACCTTCATCAGCATGATGATCATCTTCACCCTGAACAATATTATTGTCCATGTTCTCATACTCTGTCCTCTTCCTAAAAAACATCAAGACAGCAGTCAGAAAGAGCGCACATTGTCTGGAAAATGTCAATAATGGTAATATGCAAACATGTTAAGAGCGTTGCACACGATTCGCTTTCCTTTGAGCAGAATGTACGAGTAACGAGACACCAATATAATGGGGCAATTTGTCCGCAGGTCCTTCTACACAGGTGGATCCATACAAGATCCACTTTAACACAGAAAATTTGGATTTGTTTAAAAAAAAAAGTAAGCATTTTCCAATACTTATATTTTTACAATAAATAAAATAAAAAATACAATATTTCTGTGTTAGCCTTTAGTAGCAAACATCAAAGCAGAAGTGATTTACCAGGTTCAAGTCAGAGAAAATGCAGTTTCCCCACAGTACATTGTGGTTTTACTGTGCAGGTTTCTGCACATATACAGTACAGCTAAAGAACAAAACATTCACAGCGGGTTTGGTGCAAGATTTCTGCAGCAGGGAGAATTTGCTATTTGTCTCAGCATCTTTTCTTGCAGTTAGTTACCATCTGAAGTCACAGAAATCTTTTAATGGGGGGGGGGGGGGGGGCATATTTTACTCCCAATCATATTTTCACGCAAATATGATATGAAATAATCTATATAATAGCCAAGTGGCCTCTGTATGTGTGTGTGCATACTGCTTTGAGCACGGAAAAAACCAGGGAAAGCTGACATTTGCGGTTTGGTATGCTGATGTATTTTCGGTCAAGGATGAATGCTGCCAAAACAGAACATTGACAGGACTAATATTTTTGGAAAAACTACAGATATTAGCCAACACTGAACAATAGCTGTTGATAATTACATTCTGGACTCATGCCATTCCAGCAGGGGGCGGTAAATCATCGATATATTAAAAGTGTGCATGCGCGCGTGTGCTTTTATTTAGTACGTTTAATGTAAGTACATAATATAATTGTAAATTCATGGATGACACAAGAAAGTGAAAACACCGATTTCCATTGTGGACCATTTAAAAATCAAAACAAAATAGAAGTAGTAGTAATATAATAATAATAATAATAATAATAATAATAATAATATGTGTATGTGATAAGAACAACCTAAACGATTTATAAATACTTTAATACAGTAAATTATCAATAAAAGTTACATAATTAACAGGAAATAAAAGGGTAAAGTTATTCTAAAAACAGCTGAGTATTATACCGTTGGGTAAACTAATTTTACCAAAGGGTATAATAATAAATTGAATCAATCTGAGGTCTAAGGTTCTAAAAACATTCTGGACTCACACGTCATTGCAACTCATTATAGAAACTGCATAATTTATTACCACCCTTGAAAAATGTCAGCTAACTACACTCAACAAAAATATAAATGCAACACTGTTGGTTTTGCTCCCATTTTGTATGAGATGAACTCAAAGATCTAAAACTTTTTCCACATACACAATATCACCATTTCCCTCAAATATTGTTCACAAACCAGTCTAAATCTGTGATAGTGAGCACTTCTTTGCTGAGATAATCCATCCCACCTCACAGGTGTGCCATATCAAGATGCTGATTAGACACCATGATTAGTGCACAGCTGTGCCTTAGACTGCCCACAATAAAAGGCCACTCTGAAAGGTGCAGTTTTATCAACCAGCACAATGCCACAGATGTCGCAAGATTTGAGGGAGCGTGCAATTGGCATGCTGACAGTAGGAATGTCAACCAGAGCTGTTGCTCGTGTATTGAATGTTCATTTCTCTACCATAAGCCGTCTCCAAAGGCGTTTCAAAGAATTTGGCAGTACATCCAACCAGCCTCACAACCG
The DNA here is from genome assembly GCF_902500255.1 of Thalassophryne amazonica. NCBI lineage: Eukaryota > Metazoa > Chordata > Actinopteri > Batrachoidiformes > Batrachoididae > Thalassophryne > Thalassophryne amazonica. The sequence continues at coordinate 73,074,160 of NC_047106.1, read as the reverse complement.
CAGACCACGTGTAACCACACCAGCCCAGGACCTCCTCATCCAGCATGTTCACCTCCAAGATCGTCTGAGACCAGCCACTCGGACAGCTGCTGAAACAATCGGTTTGCATAACCAAAGAATTTCTGCACAAACTGTCAGAAACCGTCTCAGGGAAGCTCATCTGCATGCTCGTCGTCCTCATCGGGGCCTCGACCTGACTCCAGTTCGTCGTCGTAACCGACTTGAGTGGGCAAATGCTCACATTCGCTGGCGTTTGGCATGTTGGAGAGGTGTTCTCTTCACGGATGAATCCCGGTTCACACTGTTCAGGGCAGATGGCAGACAGCGTGTGTGGCGTCGTGTGGGTGAGCGGTTTTCTGATGTCAATGTTGTGGATCGAGTGGCCCATGGTGGCGGTGGGGTTATGGTATGGGCAGGCGTCTGTTATGGACGAAGAACACAGGTGCATTTTATTGATGGCATTTTGAATGCACAGAGATACCGTGATGAGATCCTGAGGCCCATTGTTGTGCCATACATCCAACAACATCACCTCATGTTGCAGTAGGATAATGCACGGCCCCATGTTGCAAGGATCTGTACACAATTCTTGGAAGCTGAAAATGTCCCAGTTCTTGCATGGCCGGCATACTCACCGGACATGTCGCCCATTGAGCATGTTTGGGATGCTCTGGACCAGCGTATACGACAGCGTGTACCAGTTCCTGCCAATATCCAGCAACTTTGCACAGCCATTGAAGAGGAGTGGACCAACATTCCACAGGCCACAATTGACAACCTGATCAACTCTATGCAAAGGAGATGTGTTGCATTGCATGAGGCAAATGGTGGTCACACCAGATACTGACTGGTATCCCCGCCCCCAATAAAACAAAACTGCACCTTTCAGAGTGGCCTTTTTGTTGTGGACAGTCTAAGGCACACCTGTGCACTAATCATGGTGTCTAATCAGCATCTTGATATGGCACACCTGTGAGCTGGGATGGATTATCTCAGCAAAGGAGAAGTGCTCACTATCACAGATTTGGACTGGTTTGTGAACAATATTTGAGGGAAATAGTGATATTGTGTATGTGGAAAAAGTTTTAGATCTTTGAGTTCATCTCATACAAAATGGGAGCAAAACCAAAAGTGTTGCGTTTATATTTTTGTTGAGTGTATTTTATGAACACTACCCAATCTAGAGCCCGTGGATCCCCACGGGCAATATGCTAGTAATAACAATAAAAATAATAATAGAGCAAAAAGAATTAGACTTTGTATGTTCCGAGTCAAAGTATTGCAACCAGTACAAAAAAACAAAATATCAATAATAAACAAAATAATATCAATAATAAAAGTACAGATCTGTGATCAAACTCATAAAATGATAAACACACCCATTAAACAGGCCACTGCCATTCTTGTTGCATGCATAAATTGTATATAGGTGATATATTTAATGATGAAACAGCTTAATTAAACTTGTTGATCTCTGCACATCACTGACATATATGATGTATTTGTATAAAACCACAACAATATTTTCCCCTTGAAGAAGTCAGATTGGAGGACAGGGTAATTCATATATGTTTGCCCCACCTCATTATTTACAAAATTATTGCCTGTGACCTTTCCATTGACATTATGCTACAAGTCACGCAGGTGACCTTTCAGAGACAAATAATAGACTCACCCCGAATTGGTGAGACCACCACCACAGGACTTTGTCACAACACATTGGCGATTTAATGGACATTTTCTAATTAAGCCAATACCACATAAACCTTAATGTTTATTATGAACAGTGTCATGAGAAAAAAGTTTGAAACATAGATTTTATGTTAAAATGTTAGATTTTATTGTTTCATTTTGATGTCTAAAGAAAAAAAAAAACTGGCATGCAAGTTTACCCCTACAAAATTTTGTTATTCCCCATAGATACCATTAGTTCTTGACAGACTCTACATGTTGGGATTTTTTTTATTTTTATCAGAAAATGCTAGAATATAAAGGCTGAAACGTTAGCCATGCACGTTATGCCTTTTTTCTTGTTGCTAAACTAACTAATGATTCACTGACTACACAAAAAGTAATCAAATTGACCAATAAGCATAATTGTTAGTTGCAGCCATAATACAGTATCAGGGTATGTGTCTGCTTTACACAGAAGGCTATTTTTTAAACCAATTCGCATTGCTGTTTCACTCAAACAAATCCATTACGCACCTGACTTGAACTCTGATGTCCTAAAGGTTTTGTCACACTATAACAGATTGTGTAAAGTCATTAGTAAGGGCCCCTTCACATGTAACACGAGTAAAGACAACTGGAGTACAAAGGGGGAATCGCATGCCACTCGTGAAAAACTGGAGCTGCCTCGAACGTGTCATACAGCTGTTGCCACAACCATTCGCGTGCTGTTCGCCCCTGTAACCCATTCCAGTGGCGGGCAAGATGAAGTCGCATTGTCAGCTGATCGTGTTCGCAGCATTCGCGCGGCATATCGTACACAGGTTGGACATATCATGCTGAGACACGATATGCTGCACGAAATCATTGCCCATGTCGCACCATGGGTGAATGACACCATCAAGACAGCCTTCACACCAGTGGCCAAAAGACAGGCCAGAGTCCAGGTGCCACCCACGAACATCCAACACCACTTGCGGGGCACTTAGAAAAGGTGGTGCTATTCACGCAGCAGGCACAAGAGGAGAGGGCAGATAACTACAGTCGAGCTGTGCTGTGCCCCACAACTGTGCTCCCCCCAACAACACATATGTCATGCAAGTGTACCCCCTGCAACACATGGCGTGCACATGAACCAACATTGTCAGGTACTGTTGACGTGGCTGGAGTGTGAACGTTGTCCCGTGCAGCACGCATAAGGATGGCTGTAATGTGCAGCTGGAACAGCTGAGCGCTGTATACTCACAACTCAGCATATGTCATGCCATCAACAACATGAACCACACTCCGCGTATTGCGCGTGTGGGCGGGGTCTCGTGCTCTCATGACATGCTGATAATTATGTACAGAGAAGATCACATGGGGAGCGGCCAGCCACATCTGAGCGCGCACACATGGTAAGGCGCCTCTCAGCTGATCGCCAGCATCTGACTTACTGACAGCTGGAAATGACAGCTCAGTGCACACGTTACATTAAACAAACAAAGAACATAGGCAGGACAAGTATACAAATAAATACTACATTAGCTACATACATAATTACATAATAAATACATAAAATAAAAGCTCAAAGAACAAAGAAACCGAGAGTGACACTTTGTTCTGTGCGCTGATCACAAAAGTGGCCGTGTCGCTGCGAGCAGCAGCTGCTGGGATCTGTGGACCCGCAAGTCACAGCTGGAGAACATGTATCGTATAATGACGGACATGACCATACAACACTCCACCGTGAGGTGCGTGTATGTGCATTCTGTCTTCACATGGAAATACATACGTATCACTTTTGCACTGTGCAGCAGCGAACGTGCCAGCGCGCACAACATCAGGCGGCTACCCCATGTGACAAACTCCATGTGTAAACACTCAGCTGACAATTGGACTGTCATGTCCACCATGTGAGTTATGGGCCATACGACAATGTGTCCTTAGGTGCGCTGCTCGCTGGACACGCGGCGCCGGCTGATGTGTCGACGTTATAAGCGCATGGCTTCATTCATGTCACTCTATCAGCCTGTGTATGTGCATGACCATGTGGAACAGGAGGATGACCTGTATTGTCGCTCTTCATAACAGAAATGAATTATTGGGCTTCCATATATTTGTTAAATTATGTCCAGCATCAAACTACTCCTCTGTTGTGGGAGCGCAATGTGGTGCCACGTGCGCTCTCTGTTTATGCATGCGCCACAGTGTTGTGCACACCTGCCTGACCGTGTGTCCCTCCCAACAGCAGGTGGAATGTTTCGCGGTTCCCCGTTTAGATTTTTGGCTGGTTTCTGCTTCTTTTGCCCAGCTACGTGTGAAGGGGCCCTAACAGATGTAAATCATTTGGCTGGGTGCAAATTTTGCTTAATTCGTTGGTCTCCAGTGGATCTGGGGCTCTGATGAATGGATTACATGACATTTCCACTGGCAACACAAAGAATTGCATTCAACAGAATGATTTTCCCAAGTTCATACGTGTGCTGGGAGGAGCCGGATTTGAGCGGGATTCGCTGAGATCTGAATTCAAATGGGGCTAGAATCCAGCTAGCTAGGGGATCATGATGTCACACTTCCGCACCACATACTTGCACTAACACTCCACTGTGCTGGCTTTCACAGTGGCTTTAACAGTGAGGACAGCAAACAACCATCTCTCTCTATGGCGCCTTCTCAGCCAACAGAATCTGCAGGGTGCACTCTGACCTCTGGATAAAAACGCACACAGCTACACTGTCTTTTTCTTTAATTAAGTCTGGCCTTGGCTAAATGAACAACTGTGTTGCACTGGGAACTGTCCTCTCTCCCCTCATGCTGAATTCACACCCCACACCACAGAATTGGCCACTGGTGGTTGGCTCTCACTGCGGTATTGTATCACTTCCTGTTACGGAGCACAGCGGTGTTTTGCTGTATCTGTTAGCTGTTTAATCTGCGTAGTTAGATTGATCTAGATAACTAGATAACGATTTGTTTCACAGTGTAATCTTCACGTGCCTTAACTAAAGCACTCCCTCTGCTGAATTCACCTCTAAATTATTTACACATTATTCACTTTGTGTGTTTTTAGGAATCCGCTAGCTTAGCGCAGCTACTAGCTCTTAGCCGGTTTAGCATGGCAGCTTCTCCTGTCTCTCCCGCACTTCTCTGCTCTGGGTGTGAAATGTTTAGTTATTCCTCGGCCTCCGTTAGCAGTAATGGTACTTGTAATAAGTGTAACTTATTCGTAGCTTTGGAGGCCAGGCTGGGCGAATTGGAGACTCGGCTCCGCACCTTGGAAAATCCTACAGCTAGCCAGGCCCCTGCAGTCGGTGCGGAGCAAGGTAGCTTAGCCACCATTAGCTGCCCCCCAGCGGATCCCGAGCAGCCGGGAAAGCAGGCCGGCTGGGTGACTGTGAGGAGGAAGCGTAGTCCTAAACAGAAGCCCCCTGTACACCACCAACCCGTTCACATTTCTAACCATTTTTCCCACTCGGCGACACACCCGCCGAGGAACAAACTCTGGTTATTGGCTACTCTGTTTTGAGAAATGTGAAGTTAGCAACACCAGCAAACACAGTCAATTGGTGGTTGGCTCTCACTGCGGCACTGTATCACTTCCTGTTCCGGAGCACAGCGGTGTTTTGCTGTATCTGTTAGCTGTTTAATCTGCGCAGTTAGATTGATCTAGTTACCTAGATAAAGATTTGCTTCACAGTGTAATCTTCACGTGACTTAACTAAACCACTCCCTCTGCTGAATCACCTCTAAATTATTTACACATTATTCACTTTGTGTGTCTTTAGGAATCCGCTAGCTTAGCACAGCTACTAGCTCTTAGCCGGTTTAGCATGGCGGCTTCTCCTGTCTCTCCCGCACTTCTCTGCTCTGGGTGTGAAATGTTTAGTTATTCCTCTGCCTCCTTTAGCAATAATGGTACTTGTAATAAGTGTAGCTTATTCGTAGCTTCGGAGGCCAGGCTGGGCGAATTGGAGACTCGGCTCCGCACCGTGGAAAAGTCTACAGCTAGCCAGGCCCCTGTAGTCGGTGCGGACCAAGGTAGCTTAGCCGCCGTTAGTTTCCCTCTGGCAGATCCCGAGCAGCCGGGAAAGCAGGCCGACTGGGTGACTGTGAGGAGGAAGCGTAGTTCTAAACAGAAGCCCCGTGTACACCGCCAACCCGTTCACATTTCTAACCGTTTTTCCCCACTCGACGACACACCTGCCGAGGATCAAACTCTGGTTATTGGTGACTCTGTTTTGAGAAATGTGAAGTTAGAGACACGAGCAACCATAGTCAATTGTCTTCCGGGGGCCAGAGCAGGCGACACTGAAGGAAATTTGAAACTGCTGGCTAAGGCTAAGCGTAAATTTGGTAAGATTGTAATTCACGTCGGCAGTAATGACACCCGGTTACGCCAATCGGAGGTCACTAAAATCAACATTGAATCGGTGTGTAACTTTGCAAAAACAATGTCGGACTCTGTAGTTTTCTCTGGGCCCCTCCTCAATCGGACCGGGAGTGACATGTTTAGCCGCATGTTCTTCTTGAATTGCTGTCTGTCTGAGTGGTGTCCAAAAAATGAGGTGGGCTTCATAGATAATTGGCAAAGCTTCTGGGGAAAACCTGGTCTTGTTAGGAGAGACGGCATCCATCCCACTTTGGATGGAGCAGCTCTCATTTCTAGAAATCTGGCCAATTTTCTTAAATCCTCCAAACCGTGACAATCCAGGGTTGGGACTAGGAAGCAGAGTTGTAGTCTTACACACCTCTCTGCACCTTCTCTCCCCCTGCCATCCCCTCATTACCCCATCCCCATAGAGACGGTGCCTGCTCCCAGACCACCAATAACCAGCAAAAATCTATTTAAGCATAAAAAATAAAAAAAATAATAATATAGCACCTTCAACTGCACCACAGACTAAAACAGTTAAATGTGGTCTATTAAACATTAGGTCTCTCTCTTCTAAGTCCCTCTTAGTAAATGATATAATAATTGATCAACATATTGATTTATTCGGCCTTACAGAAACCTGGTTACAGCAGGATGAATATGTTAGTTTAAATGACTCAACACCCCCGAGTCACACTAACTGCCAGAATGCCCGTAGCACGGGCCGAGGCGGAGGATTAGCAGCAATCTTCCATTCCAGCTTATTAATTAATCAAAAACCCAGACAGAGCTTTAATTCATTTGAAAGCTTGACTCTTAGTCTTGTCCATCCAAATTGGATGTCTCAAAAACCAGTTTTATTTGTTATTATCTATCGTCCACCTGGTCATTACTGTGAGTTTCTCTGTGAATTTTCAGACCTTTTGTCTGACTTAGTGCTTAGCTCAGATAATTATAGTGGGCGATTTTAACATCCACACAGATGCTGAGAATGACAGCCTCAACACTGCATTTAATCTATTATTAGACTCAATTGACTTTGCTCAAAATGTAAATGAGTCCACCCACCACTTTAATCATATCTTAGATCTTGTTCTGACTTATGGTATGGAAATTGAAGACTTAACAGCATTCCCTGAAAACTCCCTTCTGTCTGATCATTTCTTAATAACATTTACATTTACTCTGATGGACTACCCAGCAGTGGGGAATAAGTTTCATTACAGTAGAAGTCTTTCAGAAAGCGCTGTAACTAGGTTTAAGGATATGATTCCTTCTTTATGTTTTCTAATGCCATATACCAACACAGTGCAGAGTAGCTACCTAAACTCTGTAAGTGAGATAGAGTATCTCATCAATAGTTTTACATCCTCATTGAAGACAACTTTGGATGCTGTAGCTCCTCTGAAAAAGAGCGCTTTAAATCAGAAGTGCCTGACTCCATGGTATAACTCACAAACTCGCAGCTTAAAGCAGATAACCCGTAAGTTGGAGAGGAAATGGTGTCTCACTAATTTAGAAGATCTTCACTTAGCCTGGAAAAAGAGTCTGTTGCTCTATAAAAAAAGCCCTCCGTAAAGCTAGGACATCTTACTACTCATCACTAATCGAAGAAAATAAGAACAACCCCAGGTTTCTTTTCAGCACTGTAGCCAGGCTGACAAAGAGTCAGAGCTCTATTGAGCCGAGTATTCCTTTAACTTTAACTAGTAATGACTTTATGACTTTCTTTGCTATTAACTATTAGAGAAAAAATTACTCATAACCATCACAAAGACATATCGTTATCTTTGGCTGCTTTCAGTGATGCTGGTATTTGGTTAGACTCTTTCTCTCAGATTGTTCTGTCTGAGTTATTTTCATTAGTTACTTCATCCAAACCATCAACATGTCTATTAGACCCCATTCCTACCAGGCTGCTCAAGGAAGCCCTACCATTATTTAATGCTTCGATCTTAAATATGATCAATCTATCTTTATTAGTTGGCTATGTACCACAGGCTTTTAAGGTGGAAGTAATTAAACCATTACTTAAAAAGCCATCACTTGACCAGCTATCTTAGCTAATTATAGGCCAATCTCCAACCTTCCTTTTCTCTCAAAAATTCTTGAAAGGGTAGTTGTAAAACAGCTAACTGATCATCTGCAGAGGAATGGTCTATTTGAAGAGTTTCAGTCAGGTTTTAGAATTCATCATAGTACAGAAACAGCATTAGTGAAGGTTACAAATGATCTTCTTATGGCCTCACACAGTGGACTCATCTCTGTGCTTGTTCTGTTAGACCTCAGTGCTGCTTTTGATACTGTTGACCATGAAATTTTATTACACAGATTAGAGCATGCCATAGGTATTAAAGGCACTGCGCTGCGGTGGTTTGAATCATATTTATCTAAGAGATTACAATTTGTTCATGTAAATGGGGAATTTTCTTCACAGACTAAGGTTAATTATGGAGTTCCACAAGGTTCTGTGCTAGGACCAATTTTATTCACTTTATACATGCTTCCCTTAGGCAGTATTATTAGACGGCATTGCTTAAATTTTCATTGTTACGCAGATGATACCCAGCTTTATCTATCCATGAAGCCAGAGAACACACACCAATTAGCTCAACTGCAGGACTGTCTTACAGACATAAAGACATGGATGACCTCTAATTTCCTGCTTTTAAACTCAGATAAAACTGAAGTTATTGTACTTGGCCCCACAAATCTTAGAAACATGGTGTCTAACCAGATCCTTACTCTGGATGGCATTACCCTGACCTCTAGTAATACTGTGAGAAATCTTGGAGTCATTTTTGATCAGGATATGTCATTCAAAACGCATATTAAACAAATATGTAGGACTGCTTTTTTGCATTTACGCAATATCTCTAAAATTAGAAAGGTCTTGTCTCAGAGTGATGCTGAAAAACTAATTCATGCATTTATTTCCTCTAGGCTGGACTATTGCAATTCATTATTATCAGGTTGTCCTAAAAGTTCCCTGAAAAGCCTTCAGTTAATTCAAAATGCTGCAGCTAGAGTACTAACGGGGACTAGAAGGAGAGAGCATATCTCACCCATATTGGCCTCTCTTCATTGGCTTCCTGTTAATTCTAGAATAGAATTTAAAATTCTTCTTCTTACTTGTAAGGTTTTGAATAATCAGGTCCCATCTTATCTTAGGGACCTCTTAGTACCATATCACCCCAATAGAGCGCTTCGCTCTCACACTGCAGGCTTACTTGTAGTTCCTAGGGTTTTTATGAGTAGAATTGGAGGCAGAGCCTTCAGCTTTCAGGCTCCTCTCCTGTGGAACCAGCTCCCAATTCAGATCAGGGAGACAGACACCCTCTCTACTTTTAAGATTAGGCTTAAAACTTTCCTTTTTGCTAAAGCTTATAGTTGGGGCTGGATCAGGTGACCCTGAACCATCCCTTAGTTATGCTACTATAGACTTAGACTGCTGGGGGGTTCCCATGATGCACTGAGTGTTTCTTTCTCGTTTTGCTCTGTATGCACCACTCTGCATTTAATCATTAGTGATTGATCTCTGCTCCCCTCCACAGCATGTCTTTTTCCTGGTTCTCTCCATCAGCCCCAACCAGTCCCAGCAGAAGACTGCCCCTCCCTGAGCCTGGTTCTACTGGAGGTTTCTTCCTGTTAAAGGAGTTTTTCCTTCCCACTGTCGCCAAGTGCTTGCTCACAGGGGGTCGTTTTGACCGTTGGGGTTTTTACGTAATTATTGTATGGCCTTGCCTTACAATATAAAGCGCCTTGGGGCAACTGTTTGTTGTGATTTGGCGCTATATAAATAAAATTGATTGATTGATTGAATTGTCTTCCGGGGGCCAGAGCAGGCGACATTGAAGGAAATTTGAAACTGCTGGCTAAGGCTAAGCGTAAATTTGGTAAGATTGTAATTCACGTCGGCAGTAATGACACCCGGTTACGCCAATTGGAGGTCACTAAAATTAACAATGAATCGGTGTGTAACTTTGCAAAAACAATGTCGGACTCAGTAGTTTTCTCTGGGCCCCTCCCCAATCGGACCGGGAGTGACATGTTTAGCCGCATGTTCTCCTTGAATTGCTGGCTGTCTGAGTGGTGTCCAAAAAATGAGGTGGGCTTCATAGATAATTGGCAAAGCTTCTGGGGAAAACCTGGTCTTGTTAGGAGAGACGGCATCCATCCCACTTTGGATGGAGCAGCTCTCATTTCTAGAAATCTGGCCAATTTTATTAAACCCTCCAAACCGTGACTATCCAGGGTTGGGACCAGGAAGCAGAGTTGTAGTCTTACACACCTCTCTGCAGCTCCCCCCCACCATCCCCCCATTACCCCATCCCCGTAGAGATATGTGCCTGCTCCTAGACTACCAATAACCAGCAAAAATCTATTTAAGCATAAAAATTCAAAAAGAAAAAATAATATAGCACCTTCAACTGCACCACAGACTAAAACAGTTAAATGTGGTCTATTAAACATTAGGTCTCTCTCTTCTAAGTCCCTGTTAGTAAATGATATAATAATTGATCAACATATTGATTTATTCTGCCTTACAGAAACCTGGTTACAGCAGGATGAATATGTTAGTTTAAATGAGTCAACACCCCCCGAGTCACACTAACTGTCAGAATGCTCGTAGCACGGGCCGAGGGGGAGGATTAGCAGCAATCTTCTACTCCAGCTTATTAATTAATCAAAAACCCAGACAGAGCTTTAATTCATTTGAAAGCTTGACTCTTAGTCTTGTCCATCCAAATTGGAAGTCCCAAAAACCAGTTTTATTTGTTATCTATCGTCCTCCTGGTCGTTACTGTGAGTTTCTCTGTGAATTTTCAGACCTTTTGTCTGACTTACTGCTTAGTTCAGATAAGATAATTATAGTGGGCGATTTTAACATCCACATAGATGCTGAGATTGACAGCCTCAACACTGCATTTAATCCATTATTAGACTCAATTGGCTTTGCTCAAAATGTAAATGAGTCCACCCACCACTTTAATCATACTTTAGATCTTGTTCTGACATATGGCATAGAAATTATAGACTTAACAGTATTCCCTGAAAACCCCCTGTTGTCTGATCATTTCTTAATAACATTTACTCTAATGGACTACCCAACAGTGGGGAATAAGTTTCATTACAGTAGAAGTCTTTCAGAAAGCGCTGTAACTAGGTTTAAGGATATGATTCCTTCTTTGTTATGTTCTCCAATGCCATTTACCAACACAGTGCAGAGTAGCTACCTAAACTCTGTGAGTGAGATAGATTATCTCGTCAATCGTTTTACATCCTCATTGAGCACAACCTTGGATGCTGTAGCTCCTCTGAAAAAGAGAGCCTTAAATCAGAAGTGCCTGACTCCGTGGTATAACTCACAAACTCATAGCTTAAAGCAGATAACCCGTAAGTTGGAGAGGAAATGGCGTCTCACTAATTTAGAAGATATTCACTTAGCCTGGAAAAAGAGTCTGTTGCTCTATAAAAAAAGCCCTCCGTAAAGCTAGGATATCTACTACTCATCACTAATTGAAGAAAATAAGAACAACCTATGCACCACTCTGCATTTAATCATTAGTGATTGATCTCTGCTGTCTTCCACAGCATGTCTTTTTCCTGATTCTCTCCCCTCAGCCCCAATCAGTCCCAGCAGAAGACTGCCCCTCCCTGAGCCTGGTTCTGCTGGAGGTTTCTTCCTTTTAAAAGGGAGTTTTTCCTTCCCACTGTCACCAAGGGCTTGCTCATAGGGGGTTGTTTTGACCGTTGGGGTTTTTCTGTGATTATTGTATGGCTTTTGCCTTGCAATATAAAGCGCCTTGGGGCAACTGTTGTTGTGATTTGGCGCTATATAAATAAAATTGATTTGATTTGATTTGGAGAACTGGCCAATGAGAAGCCCAGTCTGAAGCATCAGACAGCCACAGGATATCAATGCATGAGTATCGTAAAAGTAGCAAACAAGTACAGGACAAAACACTAAAACATGAAACCGCTGGCAAAGCTCTCTGTCGGATGTCTGCTCAAAGTTTTGAGCATGCACAAAACTTTGACGGACTCACCGTATATCAGCTGACATGGAACACATTTAAACGATGAGAAATGGACTTGCAGTGAACAAAAGTGGACATGAATGGACATCAAAATTTCGTATATGTCACTCATACATTTCCTCAATCAGTCATAAAGTGACAGACACTTAAAATCTAACCTAAGATGCTCCTCTCTCAGCAGCTGCTCCTGTCTGTCAGCCTCTCTGTGGTGTTGCTGCTCTTTCTCCAGCTCCTCTTTCAGCCTTTGCTCCCTCTCCTTTAGCTCCTTCTCTCTCTGGACACGGAGGACTTCCTGTTGTGTCCGGATCAATCTGCGCTCCTGGGCCCGCTGAGCTTCCAGGCGCTGCTGCTCCTGCTGCTGCTCATAGGGTGACTTTACATGCTCCAATTGGGCATGTGCCTCGTGCTGCAGTTGGCCCTCCTGGTGCAAGTCCATATGTGAACCCTGTCAGAAAATCAATTTAAAAAAACTTGAAAAACCACATCCTAAAACAATGTGCATAACACATAATGTAAAGCACATCATCACTGTGTATCTCACTTATAAACTGATACGTATCTAGATACATGGGCTACAATACAATTCAAGAACCATACTTTTTGTTAAAGATGTCCTGACTGAATTGATATGATTGGAATCGGGACAGATAAAGTCAGTTGTTGATTGATCGGTATCAGATAAAATAAACCAGAGTCACCAAATAAGTCGCAGACATACTTTTTTCCCTTCTGAAAAACAAGCCATAGAAATTACCTCAGGTTATATTAACACTGTGTGAACATAAGCATCTGTGTACAATAAAAGGAGTTTTCTGTCATTGTCTCAGGCGTGGAGGCTCATATAGATGCATTAAAAAACAAAAACGAAACAAAAATGTCTCTTAACTACTGTCGTACTGACGATTGTGGTAGGTGGGTTTACCCCTTAAGAAACAGCTTTGATTGAAGGCGTTTCTCTTTTTTTTTTTTTCCCTCAACACATGACAGATCTGTTAAACAGAATAGCATGTACATTAGTATGGTATCTCACTGGGCCACAACAGCGTGCAACCTGCATTTGCGAGGGGTTTCGCTTAACAGTTGCTGGGTGGTGCCATCACCTACCATGGGTCGCTGGCTGTCACTTGCGTATCGCTTGACTTTTGAAGAGTTCGAAGTTGGCGAGGCAACAAAGGTCCTCGCCAAATACTCATAGCCCACTGATTGTAGAGCTTGTGACTCAATGTGCGAGAATCGTGAGAGAACTTACTGAGGGGTTGATGATGGATGAGACTACATTTTGAGTGATCAGAGACCAAAATGAGGATATGACATTCCTCACGGGAGTCACACATGAGCTGCTTTGGCAGTATGCCGAAATAGCTGAGATGATCGGAGAGAGACCACGCTTATGGAAGCTGCCTCAGGAGTCCAGCAGCCACGGCTCAACTACTGACCCGTATGCATGCGTGTTCAGCGGGCTGAAAACACATGTCCACGGTAGCTGAAATAATCTATTTTTTTTCTTCTTCTAAATTACAGCCACAACAGGAAAAACTTTCATGCTGGCAGCCGTGTGGTGTGTGCCCGGATGGTCAGCCTGCACTCACAGAGGTGGGCTTTTGCACAGCAGTGTATGAATACTGGCCATTCCCGAGAACCAAGGAGGACATCTGTCCACAGGAGTGCTTCATGCACCATCCGTGCATGATGGTGCCACCCAGGTGCTCTTTGATGGCGTGGACTGCTGGACATTATAAGTTTAATTCTGCAGGAAATCATTCTACAAGTGGGTGAGTGCCCTGTTCAGTTTTCTTCCTGCTGTATTTTATTCTCCTCAGTGGAGGAAAAAAAAGGCTGTAAGGCTGTATTATTTATTTATTATATTTGATTATTATTTTGCTTTATTATTATTTACAGGGCTGTTACTGGATACAAACAGGGGAATATCTACACAGTCTATTCATATGAGTAATAGCTGGAAAATATCAGGTTAATGTCTGCAGTGTGTCATTTGTACCACTTCAGTGAGATACCAACTGTGAATCTGTTGAATCTCTCATTCGCGTGTTTGGTTGCAAATGTGCATCTCCAACCACTCTCCAACAGTCGGGCTCAGTGAGATACTGGCCTTAGGTTAACTTTAATGAGCGTGCATTTTGCTCTGTTCAAGTGTAACATCTTGGAAATTACAAGTACTGGACCAGGCCTCAGTTGGCCGATGCTCTATACTAAATGACTGAACAGAATAAAAAAAAAAAAAAAAAAAAAAAAAATCTGATCGGGACATCCCTACTTTTTATTATGTAATGATTCAATGTGATATGATATTAATGGTTTGACATTCATTTTCCATTATTACAATAAGCCAAAAGTGGTATTTCTGACCTTCAATTACAGATTTAATGAAAAATCAGGACTCTTTCGGGTTTTAACAGCCATTATTCACCACTAGAGGCAGCGTCACAAGCAACAGCAAAGAGTGCAGCATAGAAGAAGCCAAAAAGCCAGCTATTAGCATAGCATAATTTTCCCATTCTAATCTGGTATGACAACATTAATTTGTGAACTGAATGCAAGTTCAAATGGGTATATTTATACCATACTGATTTTGTTTTACTTCACAAAGTTACATGTTCATGTGACCAGTCTTGGAGGAGCCTTAAGCTGACCTTTGGCCAAAATTTGAAGATGCAGAAGTAGGACAGAATCAAGCTCAACTTAACAGATGTTTAAAGGACATGTTGCATGTTTAACGTCCCAGATAGCAACACAACATCGAAGTACTCATGATTGTAAGTCTCCCTGCACACATGCACTCATAATTAGTGGTTTCTGATGTTTTTTATTCCTCTCCCTAAGCAAGGTAACACATGCATTTCCGGAAAATGTCTCACTCGGCAATTCTCGATGACACACTTTACCCCAAAACTCAACTTTTTCAAAGTCTGTCGAATTTTGGAACCTAAAGTGTTGTGACGTTGCCATTTGTGTCACAGGATTCTGGTTTACTGCTGCTGTGATCATGGACATGCCTGGACAAGCAGATGTATGTCACGCATTGGAAAAACCCACCTATTTTCAGGAGAAAATGAACTATCTAATGTGCCACAATCATGACAGAATTTGAGTTGTAGGCAGAGCTGTAATCGGACATTACGCGCTCGTAGGATCAGAACCCGTGAGCAAGTGGACCTGGACTATTATTCTCTGGCCGAGTGGAACTTGAAAATGATCTCTGGCTGTGGATCCGAGTGAGGACAAGTGGACCGTTCCACTGTCCTCACTCGTGTGATGCGTGCGTGAGCACTTCTTTTTGTTGTGGACTAATTTGGAAATCTTTACACTGGGGTGAGTGGAATGTTAATTTTTTTTTCTTTTTCATCTTTTGCTTTGCGTTCTTTTCAATGGAGCTTTCAATGAAAGTAATTTTTGTTTACTCAGAAAGTCTGTGGATGTGGTGTGTGTGTGTGTGTGTGTGTGACAGCTGTTTTAACCCCCCAATTCAGATGAAGCTCTGGCTGAATTTGAACAATACATAATCAGTATTAATCTTGTAGACTCTCAAATGTCACAAAACTGTCAATCTCTATAAGGAACTTTTTAAAAGAGAATTAATGTTGAATAACCCCCTAAAAAAACAGCTGACATGCGGGTTAAAACAGCTGTTACACTGTTTTAACCTGCGTGTCAGCTGTTTATTGCTGTTTAATGGATGTGAAATGTCTCTGTGATGACAGATACATATAAATATATACATATATATACATATACACATATACATATATAAAAACGCCTCTTCAACCAGGGCGGGGCATCCCAAGAGCACTGCAGCCCACAGGGTGCAGTTCATTCAGGTGAAAGACTTCTCCATCTTTCTGCCAAGTCTCTGTAAGGAACATAAAATCCAGCCTTTCCCTGGTGAAGAGCTCATTAACAGAGAAAGTTTTATTTGTGATTGAGCGTGCGTTTAGCAAACACATTCGACATGATGTTGGTGTCGGCTCCAGCTCAGTAGAGTGCAGTGGGATTGGTTGCAGCCAGTTCCCACGATCACATGACGCCCAGCTGTTACACCAGGTCAGCTGTTGCTCTGTTGTTGGTGCCGGCGTCGGAGACCTGGAAGGATCCTGTCACCAAGTAGTAAGTCCACCCTGCCTCCAGCGCTGCTGCAGGGTTATGTTATTGGCCCTGAGGAGCGGCAGCGATGGAGTCGCGACATTATCTGCGCACCCCTGGAGCGGAACAATCCGCAGCCACCTGTGGCCTCGATGAAAGCGAGAGAAGCCGGCCAAACACGCACTACTCCTGAGCTTAACCTGGACCCCAGCCCTGCAGCCTCGTCTCTTGGCCCTCTTCCCAGGACCACCTGAAGACCTCAACAGAAACAGGTATTCTGAGGGAGTAAGCCAGCACCCGTATGGAGGGAGGAAAGTTTGTTTCTAACTTTCCCAGGTGCTGTATCGGCGCTCCGTTGACTCTTTGGTGTTAAAAAGAGCATTTCGATCATAAGCCCGGATGGCATAGGCACAATCACAGGGAACAAGGGCGAGCGAAGAGAACGGCATACAGTGTCAAGATTAACACAAGAAATTGGCAAAAAAGCAGACAAGCAGCGGCGTGGCCATACACAGGGCAATTTACAAATATTCCTTGATTTGTACACGTGTTTTGTGATCCACAAATCCAAAATTCCGATTTGTAACTAGTGTGTTGGTTTTTACATAAAAATGTGTATTGAAATATATCATTTTTTTCATTTGTTACAAAAAAGCATTTGCAAAACTGAAAATTCTGTTTGTGAAGTGTGATTCAGCATTTGTAGATCAATGATCACATGCATTTATCGTTTTGCTCACTTATGCAATATTGAGACATTCTGAACGCAAAACTGCTCAGTTTCACAAATATATGTTGCTATTCACATTTCCATCTAGTAGTTGGCAGTGTTGTTCTATGCATTTTGACAGGCGGGGGTTTGTTGCCCTGCCATGAAAAGCACCCCCTTTGCGGGAACGCACATTTGCAGCTTGTCGCCTTAAAGTCACATTTAACTGCACAGATACACAGTTTGCGCTGACAAAAATGTACACAAACGTACACAAATCAGTATGTGTTTAAATATATTTTTTTGTCTTAACTAGTTGCATATGGAAACAGCCTTTTGATGTAATTTGCAAGTTGCAATTTTAGGGGCTCTTCTAAAATAAGAAAAATAATAATAAAATAAAAAATGGTTGTTTGTGCAATATTTTGTGTGGGGTTTTGGTGGGGGGTTACACCTCGGGAGGAAATGACCACTGCTGTCCGCCTTCCCCCAATAAATCTGTTTCCATATGTAACTAGTTACACAAAAATATATTTAACACACACTTTTGAAAATACATATGCTTTCACTTTTCTTTTGTATTTGGAGATGAAGTAAGATGGAATGATAACCACTGATTTGTAAACATTTTTATCATAATAATAATACTACTAACAGTAGTCCACCGTTTAATCGGTGATCTACAAATGCTGAATCACACTTCACAAATAGAATTTTCAGTTTTGCAAATGCTTTTTTTAACAAATGAAAAAGTGATATATTTCCAAATACATGTGTTTTATTTATTTATTGTAAAAACAAACACACTATTTACACATTGGAAATGTGTGTTGGTGGATCCAAAAACGTGTACAAATCGAGGAATATTTATAAATCACCCTCTGTGAATTTGCGAGTATGACAGTGTTGCTTTGTGTGAATCGCCAGCTGTTTGTTTATGGATTAGTGCAGTTTTGCACTGAGAATGTCTCAATATTGCATAAGTGAGCAACATGATGAATGCGTGTGTTCGGTGATCCACAAATGCTGAATAACACTTCGCAAACATAATTTTCAGTTTTGCAAATGCCTTCTTTTTTTTTTTTTTTTTTTTACAAATGAAAAAAACTGTATATTTACAAATAAACATTTATTTGTAAAACCCAACACACAAGCTACAAATCAGAAATTTCTGTTTGTGGATCACAAAGCACGAGTACAATTCAAGGGATATTTGTAAATCACCCTCTGTGCATCTGCAAGTATTAATGAGACAAATTTAACTCCATACACAAAAATGTTCTCACAGCTGCTGCTTTTACAATGACTGCATCAAAATAAACAGTTATCACTTAAAAACGAGTCATCATAACAACCTCACACTTGTGTAAACTTTGGAATTAATCTGTGCCTCAGTTCTTAACGTTACTAGCTACATTCCATTAAAGCGCACGCTGGGACACTTCTAGTGACTACGTCACCTGTTGTAAACACTGGAGTACTCATGAGTACTTTGTTTTCATAAGTCTCTGTAGCTGTTTGCTGTGAATGCCGTATACTTTTTTAACCGGTCACAAAAGTGCACAAAGTAATCCCGGTGGATCATCGGATGGTCACTACCAGCCTAAATCTAAACTTATGATTTCAGTGCGACATCTCCTTAAAAGAAGAAAAAAGAGCCATCGGCTGGTTCTTAATACATTTACATCAATTCAGGGGTACGTACATTGATGTAGTTGCATCTACTACTTTAAAGTGGATTTTCAATTCATTTTGGTTAATTGCTTCCGCCTAGAAATAATCATATAAACCAGCTCTGACCTGTTGTGGAAGGCGTCTCTGTTGATCCAAGGCATTCTCATCTGGTTGTTCTGCCTCTTCTTCTTCCTCTTGATGCTCATCCTGCTGGTCATGTTCATCTTCTAGCTTCTGAGGCTGTCCTGCTTGTGCCATCTCCTCCTCTGCTAGCTCTCTTCTCCTCTCTGCTTCTCCCTCTCTATCTTCCTCTTTCTCAGATAAGGCATGGTGGGACACAGTTGAGTGATACTCAACCTTTGTATGTGTGTGCAGGTCCTCCTCTTGGTGCTCCAACTACAGAGGAAACAATAACACTGTGTTTTCTTATCTGTTACAGATTAAAGCAAAGTTATAGAATGCAACAAGAGATAATGACACGCTCCCACTTTACCCTGGACTGAGTGTCGTGTTTATCCCCCTCCGAGCTGGGCTTTTCTTTAAGAGGACTTTGCAACATTACTGCTTGCTGGGATTGATGGACCTGAGATTGTGCGACAACTACTCGTGGCTGCTGAGGGGCAGTGCTTTGCTCCATCTGCCTTAGCCCGGGCATCCTGTTCAGAGAATCCTTCAGCTGCTTGTACTCAGCAACTTGTAACTAGAAGATAAATACAAGCCACGCAAGAGGTAAGGAGATGATAAGGGGGAGAGCGGGGGGTGGGGGGTCCACAGAGGGGATTTCTAAACTAAGTCAAATGCCATTGTATTGAATTAATATACAAATCAAGCAGCCAGCAGTACTTACAAGTAATGTGAATGTTTAAGTACTGCACAAATTATTCACAATTGCCTATTTAAAACCAGGTGACTCTCCAGACTTAAACGATCTCTTGCTGTCTGTTTTTCCTCCTCATTAAAGATAAAACAACTTTCAGTTTGTCCGTGCCACTGTAAGCAGAAAAAGTTTACACTTTTGACAGTAAGTGCTGTCGCAGCACGTGGTTACTGTGGTTACAGATAGAGGTGGAATAATTTTTCCTCTCATTGAGAATAAAGGAACACCTAGTTTTCAGCCTGCCGATTACTGCTCACGAGAAAGTAGTATAAGAGCTTGGTGCATCTGTTAATTAGTGATTGCTAAAACCAAATCAGTTTCACTGCAAAATGTCACTTAAGTACAGGTATTAAAGCAAGTGACTTTAGTATGAAAAGTATTTAACAGGTATTTCACCTACATGTGTTGGTAAAACCCCCTTTACACAGGGACGGGGTCTGTCCAAGGGTCCTTGTGTGATCATGAAATCGCGTTTAACACTGCATGATGCCAAAGAGGGGTTCAGCTGCGCCCGGGACCTTACAAGGTCTGCTCGGTATCCTCTCACAAACCTCCGTCATCGCAATGGTCACCGTGAAGTATGAAGCTGCACCGGATTTCCGCAGAAGAGTCGTCAAGCCCTAAAAATGTACAAACACCTCACAGACCGCCCCATGACTGCCTGACAGGGGCGAAATACAGCGCCGTGTCAACAGCAGATTGTCCAGTGACACATGACCTGAGTGATGCGAGTTTGGACATGAACTCAAGGAAAAAAAAAAAGAGCAATATCATTTCAATATCACAGGCAATGGGCGCACAGTGATTGGGACTGTGTGCCGTGATTTTTATTAATAAACTTCCTTTTATGAAGTGCTGTTATAAAAGTCGAAATGAGTTCGTTGTCAGCTGATGTCAGGAGTTTATCACAAACTTTTGTGCGTGTCAAAAACTTTGAGGGGAAATCAGGCAGAGAGATCTGTCTTCTACATTTCCTGTCGCTGATGGTTCATTCTGAGCTTCTGAAAGCTCCGGGTGTCAATTCAGCACAAGCGGACATGCAGCTCAACTGTCACCAAAAGCACGCATCATGTCAAACACATCAGACAAGTAATCTGCACCCCGATGACTGTTATGATGACACTCTGTAGCATTTCCCAACTAAAAACCTGAAAGAAAACCTGAAGAAAAAATTAGATAAATATTAAATGCATCCTTTTTCCACATTTCTGCATGTGCAGTAGGGTGCATCATTTTCCCCCTTAGTCATAGATTTGTATGTCCCCCACCTTAAAAAATGTTCCATTCCAGAAAATAATACAGACGAACCCCGTGTCCCACGTATGCGTAACTCGCATTTCGGTTTTACCTACCACAATCCAGGAAAATTGTTGGGAAAGTAGTCGTTGCTGTACAGAGAAGGTGGATCGATCTGCAAGTAATCGGCATGAACACTGTAAATACAGATGCAGCTCACCTGTTGTCTCTACAAACCCACACCTGCTGCTGCTCTTCAGAATAAAACAAAGAGCAGCTATTTTATTATTTGAAATAGTTGTTGCATTTTATATTTTAATTTTAAGTGAATAATTAATTGAACATTCAGTCAATAAGACACTTGTGCCTGCACAGACAAAAGAAGCTACGCCCCTACTGTGTATAATTGCAAGGATTCACAAACCTTATAAATGGTCAAATCCATATTTTTGTAATTACTCTGTAGTGATAACATTAAAGGAAAAGAAAATCCACTGATAATTTATGATTGGGTTGGTAGATTATGATATTGAGAGCCCATATGAAAAGTTGTAGGCAGGTGTGATCATTTATGTTAAAGTTAAGAGCGTTTTTGTATGGCTGGTCTAAAGCCACCAGCAGGCGGCCATGCCGGCTGCTATAACAGCAATGTGTGACGTCACAAGGGTATAGAGTTTCCAACTCCACCAGTGTCGCTCTTCCGTATAGAAGGGGACAAGGCACGTAAGCGGCAATCAACATCCCAGATCGGTATCGGGTTCCGACACAGACGTAATTTGTGGATCGGAATTTACCGAACCAACCTGCGGGATTTTCCGACACTGGAGAGAAACCATGCCTGTGACATCTCTCTCGTGCTGCTTGCTCTCTGCTCTGTTTACTGCTGAACGGGAGGAGAGGAAGGGGAGTAGGATGTTTCTGCACTGAAGGGAATCTGTTTCTTCCTCGCACCGCAGCCGAGACGAGTTTTAATCCACCGGTAATGGCAAATTTCCGCCTGGCTCTCGGGTTCAAATAGTCTGTGCCGCAGAACACGGATTTTCCGAAAAAAGGAACTGAATTGTTACTCTTGTGAGCGCCAATGATGATACATTTAGAAATTTAGTTTATTTACAGTTAAAAGGCTTTGTGTTTGCTCAGCAGGAAAACAGCGAGCAAGGGAGAGAGCAAGGTAGAGAGAACGAGGTAGAGAGAGAGAGAGGACTTAGCTTTCTGTGCCCATGCCACGTTACAGCAGTGCCACAAGCGATCCGGGGGGTTTTTTCCTGCTTGGTTAAAATTGTGTCAATGGAAGCATTTATGAAATAACTGAATTCTGCTTAAATGTCAACTTTTGGAGGCAGATATTTCATTTGTAAGAGCTCCTTACTTTCACTGTTACACATCAATCTTTGGTTTATAGCACAGTCTATCTTCCCCGCTGTATTTTATCAGTTGGTTTTCTTTTCCTTTAAAAGCAATGACCGACTGAATAAGGACATATTTAAATGTTTGAATGACTAAATCAAAAAATTATTTCCTCGTGGGGTTTATGTCACATGACTTCATGTGCTGACAACCATGAAGAGTAAATGTAATGTGACTTCAGCAAATGTTTTAGCTGCCGTTGTTTGTTCACGGTCGCCACAGCGGATCCAGCACAGATCCACACTGGGATTTAGCAAAAGTTTTACACTGGGTGGTGACTGTATCAAATACACTCTGACATTTATTTTCTGTTGTGTTTTATAATAAATATTTATATACTGTGTCTTTTTATTACTGGTTGAAGTGCAGATATGAGTGAATTAATCTACCATGTTTAATAATGTACACATTACATTTCACGCTATTTTATCAGTCTAAAAATAAATGTCCAAGGTATATTATTGTTTTAATCAAAAAACAAACAAAAAAATCCTCTCTTCTGAAGCAACAACAATGGACAAGATATGATTTTAATTTACAGAGAAAAAGATGTCTAAAGTAAGAAATTTCTGCTTTTTAAATTCAAATGGTAAGTATTCATTACAAGTTTTCTAACAATTTTTTTTATTCAAAATGGAATCTAACCAAAAATGAATCTTGGTGGAAACAAAATATTTGAAAGTATTTTTTAATAGAAAACTGCTGTGTATAAAACAGGCTATAGGTGGGAAGCAGTCAGTGAAGACCACAGACTGCAGCTGGAAGGAAGTCTGCCATCACTTCCCTCCACCATCCTCTTTGCGATTTAATTTTCCAGTTTTAATTTTGATCATTCCTTTGCATGGCTGTTTGAAAACAAAAAAGCAACGTCCTTGTCGCTTTTAAGTGTGGCAACTTGTGCGCACTTGAAAATGAAAATTCAAATACAGTAGTGTTCAGAATAATAGTAGTGCTATGTGACTAAAAAGATTAATCCAGGTTTTGAGTATATTTCTTATTGTTACATGGGAAACAAGGTACCAGTAGATTCAGTAGATACTCACAAATCCAACAAGACCAAGCATTCATGATATGCACACTCTTAAGGCTATGAAATTGGGCTATTAGTAAGAGAAAAGTAGAAAAGGGGGTGTCACAATAATAGTAGCATCTGCTGTTGATGCTACAACCCCTGGCAATAATTATGGAATCACCGGCCTAATTTTGTAGAAAAAAAGCAGATCACAGACATGACACAAAACTAAAGTCATTTCAAATGGCAACTTTCTGGCTTTAAGAAACACTATAAGAAATCAGGAAAAATAATTGTGGCAGTCAGTAATGGTTACTTTTTTAGACCAAGCAGAGGGAAAAAATATGGAATCACTCAAGTCTGAGGAATAAATTATGGAATCACCCTGTAAATTTTCATCCCCAAAACTAACACCTGCATCAAATCAGATCTGCTCGTTAGTCTGCATCTAAAAAGGAGTGATCACACCTTGGAGAGCAGTTGCACCAAGTGGACTGACATGAATCATGGCTCCAACATGAGAGATGTCAATTGAAACAAAGGAGAGGATTATCAAACTCTTAAAAGAGGGTAAATCATCACGCAATGTTGCAAAAGATGTTGGTTGTTCACAGTCAGCTGTGTCTAAACTCTGGACCAAATACAAACAACATGGGAAGGTTGTTAAAGGCAAACATACTGGTAGATCAAGGAAGACATTAAAGCGTCAAGACAGAAAACGTAAGACAGAAACCGCCTAAAGGAAATGGGATTTACATATAGAAAAGCTAAACGAAAGCCATCATTAACACCTAAACAGAAAAAAACAAGGTTGCAATGGGCTAAGGAAAAGCAATCGTGGACTGTGGATGACTGGATGAAAGTCATATTCAGTGATGAATCTCGAATCTGCATTGGGCAAGGTGATGATGCTGGAACTTTTGTTTGGTGCTGTTCCAATGAGATTTATAAAGATGACTGCAGGAAGAGAACATGTAAATTTCCACAGTCATTGATGATATGGGGCTGCATGTCAGGTAAAGGCACTGGGGAGATAGCTGTCATTACATCATCAATAAATGCACAAGTTTACATTGATATTTTGGACACTTTTCTTATTCCATCAATTGAAAGGATGTTTGGGGATGATGAATCATTTTTCAAGATGATAATGCATCTTGCCATAGAGCGAAAACTGTGAAAACATTCCTTGCAAAAAGACACATAGGGTCAATGTCATGGCCTGCAAATAGTCCGGATCTTAATCCAATTGAAAATCTTTGGTGGAAGTTGAAGAAAATGGTCCATGACAAGGCTCCAACCTGCAAAGCTGATCTGGCAACAGCAATCAGAGAAAGTTGGAGCCAGATTGATGAAGAGTACTGTTTGTCACTCATTAAGTCCATGCCTCAGAGACTGCAAGCTGTTATAAAAGCCAGAGGTGGTGCAACAAAATACTAGTGATGTGTTGGAGCGTTCTTTTGTTTTTCATGACTCCATAATTTTAGTGTATATTTTTTTTCCCTCTGCTTGGTCTAAAAAAGTAACCGTTACTGACTGCCACAATTTTTTTTCCTGATTTCTTATAGTGTTTCTTAAAGCCAGAAAGTTGCCATCTGAAATAACTTTAGTTTTGTGTCATGTCTGTGATCTGCTTTTTTTCTACAAAATTAAACAACTGAAGGAACATCCTCCAAGGCCGGTGATTCCATAATTATTGCCAGGGGTTGTAATAGCCCACTTTCTTAGCCTTAAGAGTGTGCATATCATGA
Organism: Thalassophryne amazonica; assembly: GCF_902500255.1. Taxonomy (NCBI): domain Eukaryota; kingdom Metazoa; phylum Chordata; class Actinopteri; order Batrachoidiformes; family Batrachoididae; genus Thalassophryne; species Thalassophryne amazonica. The sequence goes on along the minus strand of NC_047106.1, from coordinate 73,049,330 downwards.
ATGCTTGGTCTTGTTGGATTTGTGAGAATCTACTGAATCTACTGGTACCTTGTTTCTCATGTAACAATAAAAAGTATACTTAAAACCTGGATTAATCTTTTTAGTCACATAACACTATTATTCTGAACACTACTGTAGGTTGACTGAATTTTAAGTCATGTTTTTAAAATAAAAAAAATATGCTATTTTTTTTTTTTCTTTTGACTGTGCAAGAAGGAGAAGAGTGAGGAAAGCCACAAAGACACCCAGACAACCCAGAAGAAGTTACAGGCTTCTCTGGCTGTGATTGGAGAAATTGTGCACAGTGCATGCTTTGCATTTTGGATTGCATTCAGGATTTCACCAAAACTTCAAATCTAGGCTTGCTTCTCAGATGTAACTTCTGGCAAGTTGTAGCTGAACTTTCAGGTCTTCTTTTTACGAAGGTCCTCTTCTATACCACTTAATCATGACTGTCACTCAGTTTTTGAGTCTACTCCACACAGATTCACCACAGAGTGCCATACTGTTTGTATTTCTTCATAACTGATGTAAATAAAGTCCAAGGCATATTCACAATGTTCATGTATCCATCCTCTGACTTGTCTGAAGAAAACTGACAATAAAACTGATTATTTACAGGTGTTACACCAAAGCATTCCATTACTTATGCAACCCATCATCTTGACTATTATATTTTGAATTAATTTATATCATGTTGTAGAGATTTGCTTTGAGTTTGTGATTAAGAAAGATCATTTTTATAAATTTAAATTTTTTGTAATTTTTTTTTTCTATTTTTTAAATTTAATGTGACAAATTAAAATGTGTGAAATACCAAGTGTTCCAATACTTTTGGAGGGTACTGTGTATGTATGTATGAAAGAGAACCAAAATGGCTTTTATTGTTCATCTTTGATGACTGACTGCTGTGTTTTTTTTAAACACGTACAACTCTGACAGCGTAGGAATAAACCAAACTCCCTGCTGTAAAGGAAAGATGTGCATACATCAGTGTGCACAGAGGGCTTGAGCATGAAAGGATTTAACACAAATTAGCAAATGAAACTTTACATACAAAGGGAGAGAAACTGAATATTCAACCAAACAGAAAAAAAGACAAAACAGCAGCAGTGGCTTTGGTTGCCAGCAGGCCTAGACTCTGTCAATTAAAGAAGCAAAAAGTTGACTCAAAAGATTTAGCATTTTGCTCTATGTTATGCTAAAACTGGAGTTTTACTTTGATTGCTGCTTATACACTAATTTTTCCTAACACCACATCTCATTTAATTTCGCTCTGCAACATTAGAGAAATTATTCTTGTTCAATCTCTCGCTGTGTATTTCTATACTGTTAAAGGTAAAACATCCAGCTTCTTGGTGTTGTGGCAAGTGAGAAAAGAACCTTTTTTTGCTCTTGTTTTACTTTTGATACTCTGATACCTTTGACATGCTCCCCGCCAGTTGGCAGAATTTTCTGTCTCACCTGGTTTATGGTCTACCACATCCAGCCAATATGTGCAGAATTGTTTACTTCTTTGATTTAGTACATTTCTGTGCTGACACTCAACAACACATGCACCTAATCCATCACCCAAGTCAGCATACGCTAACAATTTTAGTACATCAATACTGTGCCCCACAACCCATAGTGTGATAGATAAGACTGAAGCACAAACAACAATACAGTAAGCCCATGTAGCGAATAACCCTGTTGTGTCTGATGATTTGCGGATGTTAATGCTGGATTTTACGGTCGCAAACTGAGTAAAAGGGTTAATTGCGACCGTAATATTAGCATTAACGTCCGTAAATCATCAGGCACAAGGGGGTTATTCCCATTCTAATCCAATTCCATCGTTTGCATGGTTTATTTTTCTGTAAGTAATTCGACCTGGATCCGTGTTTTCAGTGAAAAACCGCTTCACCCCTGAAGACTACATCTAAACCTGCATAATAATATAGTTCGATGAAACAGTTACGCAGACTGTAGTTTTAGAGAAATGTTGCTAGATTCCCGGTCCCGAGTCATCAAATAATCACCGCTAGCATTGTATTTATCGGTTATCACAGCAGTAACCGCAATATTTACATAGGTTGGCGAAGCCGTAGCAACAGCGTCTGCATGCCAAACCTGAAATTCTGTGAGCAGACCCACAGATTTCTCCATCTCGTCAATTGCATTGAGTAATTCTGTATCAGAATCCATATTAATACTTTTGTATGATCGATTAAATTCAGCCATTTCTGCATCGTCGTCGCTCCACCAGTTTCCTCTCTGTGTAGCAACGCGGTCAGGGCGTGGAGTAATACATCAAATGCGAAACGGTTGAATATTTTTTGCACCGTCAACACTATATTTTATGGTCAGAAATCTCACAGGATTAACCAATCAGATTTGCGGAACAAATGTAACGATTAGAATCCCAATTTCATTTATTCAAACTTTCTGTTCAGCTCCTGCTTAGCATTTAGTTAATTAGGTTGCATGTGGAGCATGATCAAAAGACATTAATGTAGGTTAGGAAGACCTGAAGAACAAGTCCAGAGACCACTGCTGTCAAAAGTGAAACGGTGCCATTGTACACACTTACGTGAGCTGCAGCTAGCGCACTCTTGTGGTCTTCCAGTGTTAGTGCAAGGTGGTCATGTGCCGCCTTCAAATCCTGATGCCGAATCTAAACAAATGGCAGGAATCAAACATTCATATTCAACTTCATCCAAGATTCAGCCATTGTACCTCAACTGTTTTCCACATTTTCTGATCCTTATTAGTAAATTAACAACATATGCTGAACACAGTTGATTATCTTTTTTTCCCCACTTTGTGTTTCAAATGTGTTCATTCTTTTTAAGCTGTGTAAGAGTTGTATATAGACATATTCTTACTTATAAGTATAAACAGAGGTCTTTTCTCACCTGTGCATCCTGTAGCTGTATGTGAATGTCATGATGGGCTTTCCTCAGTTGTTTATTTTCTTCTCTAAGGTTATAAACATTTTCTACAACATAAAAAGTATGAATATAACTAACAAAGGACACACAGATGTTAAGAATTTGCTAATCAGATCAATTTTATCTAATTATTTGTTTTTAATTCTTATATTATTAAACTGCTGTTATAATAAAGTATTATGTAACAAAAACTCGAGGGTAAGACAATTAGTGTGAGGTACAAATTTACAGCATTTTCTACACTATAATTGGAACATGTCAAACACAAAGTACACTGCAGATGTTTTACATATGCAGTACTCAACTACGACAGAAGATGGAGACAAAGTACTTAAACAAGAAGTTATTGACAATACCACTGTATGAAGTTACACGACAAGGACAAAATACAGTACAAGTCACTGAATTGTATTTGAAATGGCATATATTCCACACAAGCACATATACAGCACCACTAAACAGTTTGAAACAGAGGGAAGGACAACAAGAAACCAAGAATGCAGAAGAACAAACGACTCAAGCAAAGAGAAATTCATCCCTCTTATCATCTGTACCTTTGAGTTGAGACACTTCCACCTCTTTGGCTTGCTGAAGTTTTTCATAACGATTTCTGTGTTCATCCAAGAGTCTGTTGTGGTCATCTCCCTGCACCTGATGCTGCTCCTGCAGCTCATAATACTGCTTCTTTAAGTCATCATGCTGGTTCTAACAGAAGATTGAAACTGAAACTTTACACCACACACAAATATTGTACACCCCAGAGGAAGGGCACAGAGTACACACCACAGTAAGGTCAGGTAGAGGTTTGGTCTGTGTGTGTGTGTGTGTGTGGTGGGGGGTGACAAAAGCAAAAAAGACCACAACAACTGAAGAAAAGCTAAATCTGAGGTCATCTGTATTTTTGACATTTAAGAAAATTACAGCACAAACATACATGTGATTCAGTGTATAAGGACAAAAATACCTTCAGCATTTGATGTTGTACTTGTAGAGTATTTAACCTGCTGCTGGATTCTTGCTGTTTGAACACAGGTGTTTTACACACACACACACACACACACACACACACACACACACACACACACACACACACACACACACACACACACACACACACACACACACACACACACACACACACGATGAGGCATTAAAAACAACCAGCAAAAATTTCTTGCCCAGGTTTGCTTTGACAACAGGTAATGGAAATAAAAAAATACTAACTATAAGTGGCAGATGCATTTACACAGTTTGCACAATTATCCAAACAAAAGTCAGACACAAATCAGGAAGGAAGGTGATAAGCAATTACACAATCTACAAACAAGCTTTAAAATATGCATAAGCTGATATTTATGAAAACATACCTTCTCCTTGTTGAGTGTCTGTTGTGCTTCGAGTTTATAAACCAGATAATCTGGGAATAGTGTCCAAATAAATCCAAAACATTTCTCCAGTTAATCACACAACACCTTGACCAACATGCACTTTACAATCAACAGCCATTGGTTATTATTCTCACCTTCTTTAGCTTTTTTATGCTCCAACCGCTCCTTTTGAAGAGACTTCTCCAACCTGGAGCGATGCTCATACACAACTGAACAAATGAGACAGAGATGGAGAAGGAGGAGGAAACGATAGGACAGATGAAAGCAGAGAGAAAACACCCAGTTAGAGAACCGTCACTGAAAGAAACAGGTGGAAGGCTGGGCTGCATGATTAAGTACATTTTGAATGTTGTTGCAATAATTAGTAATTCAATAAAGTCATTGCCATGACCACAATAAATTGCAATAAAATTAATTAAAATCAAGTCATAGAAGAAGTGCACAAAACACTGAGAAGCCTCCCCGTGCTTGAGCAGGGTTTTGAATGTCAAGCAGCTGTTGAAATTGACCCCCCTCCACGGTGTGTTGACCAACTTTTACTAATAAACAAAAAACAATTATAAACTCATTTTAAAGTGAGTGCAGCAGTGATTATACTGACAAACAGGAAAAAATTTTCTAAAACGCTGCAATTCTGTCACTGATCCAATCAGACACCTGAGTCAGTATCACACCACTGAGCACAGTAATGTGGTCACTGTATGTGTTTGGAGTGGTAACATAGTGGATCATTCAAGCTGACATACTACTGCAATAAAACATTCATCTGTTCATTCAGAAGATTCAGACGGCTTTCGGTGACTTTTCAGTCGTGTTTGCTTTATAGTACAGAGGTGAGCATATCCCAGGAATAAACATCTAAGCCTGATAGTGTCATGTGATTGATTGATTAAATGTTACCAAGCAATTTGTAACTGCTTACAGAAAAGCTCTTTTCTGTGAGCAGTTCGTTCAGGATGAGTGATCTGTTTGCATTAGCTGACATGATGTCTCATAATATGCTGCAGAATGAAATCAAAGCTACCAGTAATCTGTGGAAAAGCTCAAGGAAAATTCATTCTTTAAAAGCCGAGTCCTGTGCTTTTCATTAGGATGCACGGTATTTACATATACATCTAATTCAGCTAAGACTACTCTTGGAGTATGTTTGGCAGCTGCCACAAAAACAAAAACTGATGTGCAAGGTGTCTTCAGAAGCTGAATATGGTAACAAATGTATTTATTCAAGTAAAATATTTTTTGAGTCAGCTAACAAAAGTGATTTATCCCCTCCATTAAAGTTGGGATTGAATTAATTTAAATAGAAGTTGTAGTGATGTATAATCACACTTTTATGGCATCTCAAAGAGTGCTGTCAAAGTGAGTAAAATAAATTGATTCTGCAAAGGCAGAAATGTTTGACTCGTTATGCAAGTTGTTGAGTAGCGGTAGAAGGCATGCTGTGAAGCGACTTTGCAAAAATTCAGCATGCAGGTGGGGTGCATTGAAGACCCGAGCAATCAGAAAAGGACATGCATGTGACAGATGACGGATAGGGTGGTGGGGATGAATTGGTTGTCTGCTTGGGTGGCTGCCACCCAAAACCCAGAGCAATTCTTCAGTGTGGTAGATGCAGTGAAGCATGCTCCCAGACGTGACCTATTCAAAGTGGACCACGCATAATACATTTAATACAATGCATGCACAACATAAAATTCAGAGTATGCATGTAACACAATATGAAACTATTATGCCGCGTTCACACCGGGCGCGACATGAGCGACAGGAGCAACAGGTTGCCATGTAATCCCTATGGAACGACGCGTTTTGGTGCCAAATCACAGCGCGACGCGATGGACGCGAATGAAGCGACGCGAGTGAAGTGATTTTGAGCGATTGGCGCGTTTGTGGCGCGATATTGCGTCACATCACGTTGCATTGCCCTCCTCACCAAGTTGAAAAATCTGAACTTTTTCATCTCGTCGCTCCGCAATGACCAATCAGGGACTGAACATGTAGTGACGTGAAAATGTCTGGAGTTTGACTGAAGATGTGAACATGCCCTGTATCTGGTAGCAGCCTGTGAACAGGACTTATGTCTCTTTTGTCCTTTATTTCACAATTATGACTTATGAGTTTTTGGAGCGAGCAGCAGCCCCACAGGAGTGGGAGCAGAGTTTCTTTTTCTTTTTATACTACGTGCGCGCGCGAGCGAATCATCTGTGGAGAATATTTTATTAATTAACTACACAGATGTATAATAAAGCAAATGGTGACTGGTTTCTAAACACAATTATGACAGTTTTTTGGGGGAAGAGCGAGGTGCAGCCCCGCAGCAAGCAGCGGAGTTTGTTTTTGTTTTTTTGTTTTTTAATTGTTTACATGTGCGCGCGTGAACGGGACAGGAGGTCCTCAAACTGGGTCCCACAGAGGCGGAAGGACCGCTGAAAGCGGCCGTCATCCAGACGCAGCTCCTGCAGCAAATAATGATACTCCCTGTATTGGGAGCTTTCCACAACTCGCTCCATGTGATGAAGGTCCGTCATGTTAACTTGACTGACAACCAGAGCTGGCGAGCGGAATGGAAGTTCCTCCTATTTGATGACGCACCGGGGCGAATTTTCGCAGCAAAAGCAGAGCGACACACCGGGCGAAGGAGGCGCGTCCGTCGCCACACAACCCCGGCAAATTTGTAGCGTCTGATCGCGCCCGGTGTAAACGCGGCATTATACGAGGTCTGTCAATAAAATAAGGTCTGTTACTACAGCTTTAAGGACCCCTTTAAGGACGCTCGGCTCACCGCACTCCAAGCTGCGACAACGTGGCACAAGCCACCGGACCATTTCTAAACGGGTGCGCGGAGGCTTCGCGCGTAAAGACCGATTCGCTTTGGAAGCGAGACAAAGGAACACCTCCGTTTCGGAGTGTCAGAGGACAAGTTTGGACATGTCCAGCTCTCCACAATTTCACTGATACTTACTGGACTGGTAAGCATTGAAAGCCAAGATAGACATGTCCAAACTTGTCCTCTGACACTCCAAAACGGAGATGTTCCTTTGTCTCGCTTCCAAAGCGAATCGGTCTTTACGCGCGAAGCCTCCGCGTGGCTTTCCATGACAAAATCTCTTGTTAAAAGTGAAATCTGCCGGAAAATGGCTGATGTCCAGCTCTTGTGATAACCAGAGAAAGAGCACACGACGGTCTCGTATCCACAGAGCCATCCGTTTAGAAATGGTCTGGTGGCTTGTGCCGCGTCGTCGCAGCTCGGAGCGTGGCACGCCAAGCGTGGCACGCCGAGCGTCCTTAAAGGGGTCCTTAAAGCTGTAGTAACAGTCCTTATTCTCTGTGAAGCCCGTAAAATTTTCACCGAAAGCCAGATCAATTTTTCGAATGGTTTCCAGGTGGCAGTCTAACAGCTTCTGAAAAAATTCTGATGGAAAAAAATTCCTTTTCATTCCGCCATTTCCAGACAATGAAAATCCGACGAGGGGGCGGGACCACTCCTTCCCAAGGCGTGCTCACAGGCGAATGACGTCACCGACAGGCATGGAAAAACTCACGCATGTGCACGAGGGTTCAAGCATGTCTGACGTAAAAACATATGAATGAAATCCATATAGTTTTTGAAAAAAATAAAAAGGACCGTTACTTTATTGACAGACCTCTAATTTTGAGACCATCTAGATCAATGGTGTCCAAACTATTCCAGAAAGGGCAGAGAGGGTGCAGGTTTTCTTTGCAGACACTGACTCCAGCAGGTGATTTCACTGATTAACATCACTTTGAGCAGGTGGGATCAGTTCCTCGGTGGTGAAATTGCACACGAAGCAGGAAATGCATGCAAGTTGTGTAAAATTGAAGCTGCCTCCAATGCCTTGTATATACCTGTTGCTACAACTACAACCCCTGGCAATAATTATGGAATCACCAGAAAAGCTAAACGAAAGCCATCATTAACACCTAAACAGAAAAAAAAAGGTTACAATGGGCTAAGGAAAAGCAATCGTGGACTGTGGATGACTGGATGAAAGTCATATTCAGTGATGAATCTCGAATCTGCATTGGGCAAGGTGATGATGCTGGAACTTTTGTTTGGTGCCGTTCCAATGAGATTTATAAAGATGACTGCCTGAAGAGAACATGTAAATTTCCACAGTCATTGATGATATGGGGCTGCATGTCAGGTAAAGGCACTGGGGAGATGGCTGTCATTACATCATCAATAAACGCACAAGTTTACGTTGATATTTTGGACACTTTTCTTATCCCATCAATTGAAAGGATGTTTGGGGATGATGAAATCATTTTTCAAGATGATAATGCATCTTGCCATAGAGCAAAAACTGTGAAAACATTCCTTGCAAAAAGACACATAGGGTCAATGTCATGGCCTGCAAATAGTCCGGATCTTAATCCAACTGAAAATCTTTGGTGGAAGTTGAAGAAAATGGTCCATGACAAGGCTCCAACCTGCAAAGCTGATCTGGCAACAGCAATCAGAGAAAGTTGGAGCCAGATTGATGAAGAGTACTGTTTGTCACTCATTAAGTCCATGCCTCAGAGACTGCAAGCTGTTATAAAAGCCAGAGGTGGTGCAACAAAATACTAGTGATGTGTTGGAGCGTTCTTTTGTTTTTCATGATTCCATAATTTTTTCCTCAGAATTGAGTGATTCCATATTTTTTTTCCCTCTGCTTGGTCTAAAAAAGTAACCGTTACTGACTGCCACAATTTTTTTTTCCTGATTTCTTATAGTGTTTCTTAAAGCCAGAAAGTTGCCATTTGAAATGACTTTAGTTTTGTGTCATGTCTGTGATCTGCTTTTTTTCTACAAAATTAAACAACTGAATGAACATCCTCCAAGGCCGGTAATTCCATAATTTTTGCCAGGGGTTGTATTTGCACATACCAGCGGCAGAAAGACAGAGTGTGCCCTGTGAGAGCCCATTCAATCCCTCTCGCGTCAGGTGTCGGTCAAATTCCAGGTGACACACACAAGCATCTAACACCGCTCGCTTGGCATTAAAAAAAATGTGTGGCCATTTGCGCTGTTAGCATGAAAATAGTGAGCAGACAATCACTTTCGACCTGGCTGTAAAATTTGTCTAAGTGCCCCATGAGTGTGGCGGCTCCTCCCCACCCAACACATGGCGTGCGTGTGAATCACGCGTGTGTTGCGCTCCCCCACCCCATCCGCAACACGTGGTGGATGTGTTGCGGATGGGGTAATAACTAAATAGCAGTAAAAATAACTAAAAAGAAATGATCACATAGACACAGAGTGACGGTGTGTGCGCTGAACTGATGGGGCGTGTCTGCCAACACCCGCAGCTGTTGATATCTCTGGTTCTGGACGTTCCAGTTGGAAAACACGTACCGTGTTTGGATGGACATGAACTTACAGTATCCACTGTGACACGCGTGTGTCTGCTTTAGGGCTGTCACGATTAGGAATTTCTAGAGACGATTACTTGTCAGACAAATAACTGCGACTGACGAATATATTGTCTATTTTTTTCCCCTTCTTTATATTCTACTATTGTAGTATAATTACACAACTCTGGAAGAACGTTTGGCTTCTGTGAGTGGAGAAACTGGGTATAGTGCAACATTTTTATTTTTATCTTCATTTTACTTACAATCCCAACTTTTTCTGAATTATTGTTTCTGTTGCATTTCTGAAATTGTTTCTCCTCATCAGTCACGTTTTGTGCTTAAACACTGCATTAAGCCCATATTGAACAAATAAATACCTTTGGAAAGTAACAGCTGTTAAAGTTCAGAGTTCTCACCTGCTTTTTGTGATCTGTGCATCTGAACATCACCACAGCTTCTCCATGTCAGGGTTTTTTTTTTTTTTTTGTGGCTCAGTTCATTCATATATTCTCATTTTTTAAATATGTTTTTAAAGCTATTTGACCGTTTATTTCATCTCATGATCTCATAAATTCAGCATACGACGCGCATATGGTGTGAACAGGATGCTAACGGCAGAATCACACCTTTAGAGAAAGTTCAAAGAGAAGTAGAAGCAGGTCCACGTTTTGTTTTTTTTTGTTTTTTTTAACTTGTTCACTCAGGTTAAAATCCTCTCTCTGCTCCGCGCTCGCTGCGCACTGATGGTTCTCAGACTGTAACGTGTCGCGCCTGCATTCAGGAATCTCCCTCACGCACCCCCTCCCTCGCAGTCTGCAGCCTCTTGACTCCGCGCGCGCACACACAGACACACACACCGACAGCTCCGCATTTTAGACGGCTTTTGAAGAAGACGGCCACTGTTTTAATCGGCCGTCTTATCCAAACGGCAGGACGGATCGCTCTTCAGCCTCCATGTTATTGTCCCGCCTTAAGACGAGAGCGAAGCTGCAGCACAATGACGTCAGATTCTGAGTCGTTTTATGCTTTGTGGATAAAATAAATAATTCACGGTAATCGCGAATATGAAAAATAATCGCGATTGACAATAATTGTGACAGCCCTAGTCTGCTTGTTGTCCTCACGTGGACATATATATATATAACATATATTGCTGTTGCAACAGACTGCAGCGAGCGCACGGCACGCACACTGACAAGCTGTCCCAGGTGAAATGGTCCAAAATAACATGCAGTGGGCGATCTGAATGTTACATCACCCATGTGAGCTCTGTTCCACATGACACGGTGTCTGTCCTGCAGTGCGCCGTGCACAGGACACGCACAGGCCTGCTGGACACATCAGGCCATTAGATGTGGACATGATTAAGAGCGCATTGCATCATTCATGTCATTACATGACTGTACATCTGTGACCATGGGTCAACTACAGAGGGATGGTTCATACTTGTATTGTTCGCTCGATAAGAGGGATTCAATAAAATGTGGTGTTTTTATGGAGTGTGTGGAAAAATTTCTGGCTGGTAATCAGAGCTTTTATAAATTGCAGGTTCAAATCCCATGGGTGGCATGTATTTTTGTTCACAGCAGTTGCACGATGTCGTTCCACATGCTAAAGAATGTACATTGCCTGTTGAAAAAGAAAAAAAAAGGGTAGTCGCCTACTTGTACAAACTATCACCCATTAGCAGTACCGTATTTTCCAGAGTATAAGTTGCATTTTTTGTTACTAGTTTGAGAGGTCCTGTGACTTATAGTCCAGTGCAACTTGTATACGGGGAGGAGATAAATCACGATTCACAACCATGAATTTTCTTTACATTTGAAATGAGGAACACACCATTATACTGCCTTTTCGTTTTAATAAAACAAGTGAGATGGAAACTTCCTAACAAGGCTTCATTACTTTCAGCATGTGCTTAAAACCAAGCCGGGTCACATTTAACATTCTTTAAAAAAAGGAGCGACCATGATGGCAATACTATTGAGCTACTTGTAGTAGCTCAATAGTAGCTACTACTGAGCTACTATTTGAGCTTCTCCTTGGCTGTCTGTAGCTGGGAAAATAGCGAAAAGGGAGAATCCACATACGAAGTGGTCCACCGGCCCACACCTTCAGCTGGCGGAAGAGGGGGAGGGCGACAGGGCATCTGCTCCCTGTGACACCGGCTTCTCACCCAAAGTTACGGTGTGGCAACAAATCTGTCCAGAGATGCTTTTCTTCAGGAAGAAGAAATCAAATATCAGGAGCCACCAAAATAAGATCCCGAGAGAAAGAAAGAAACCATTCTTTGTTCTGAAAAAATACCATAACATGTTCTGTGCTAGAAGATAACACTTTTGAATGAAGATGGACTCATTTTATTTATTTATTTATTTATTTTTCTAACTCAAAGAAACATTATTTGGACTTATTTGAAAGTCTACAGCTCTTTTAACTAGAAGAAGAAAATTAATGGTAAGCTTATTTTATAAATGGACTAAAGGAGTATAATTTACATTAAAATTACTTTGTACTTTCACCTCGCATATGATTATCTGTTCAGTGGTTTAAAGAAGCAGTTTGTGCTTGTAAAAAAACGTTAATTAGTTCTTAACTTCCAACGGCCAAAGCAGTGGTTGTGTTATGAACATATCAATGCTTTTCAGGTTTTCAGCTTCATTGCGTGGTATGTTCACATCACATATGATCGTCTGTTCAGTGGCTGAAAGCAGCAGTTTACTCACATTTGTGCCCTTATAGTGACATTAGTTTGTTAGCTGTGCTCTTTAACACCATGTGTGGCTTATAAATTAATAATACTTAACACCATGTGTGGCTTATAAATTAATAATACAGCGATTAAATCCATTTTGCTTCTTGCACGAAGTGATAAATGCAACTTATACTATGGTGCAACTTGTATGTTTTTTGTTCTCTTAAAGACACAATTTTGGACCAATGCAACTTATACTCCAGAAAATACAGTATATCTGTCGAAAATCCATACAACACCTTGTGAATGCTCCATCTTACTCTTCTTTTATTTTTTCCTGGTTTCCATTTTATCCATTTACACATATGAAAGTGTAATTAATCAAACATCCAGAGAAAAAAAAATCCTCAAACAGAGATTTGTGACTGATAGTGTTCCCAGTATACACAGGTGGCCAATAGACTTTGTCCACTTCTAAATAGTTAAAGGTCACCATCACACAGAGCCCTCTTGTTTAGACTTCACCAATGCACTTTACCCAAGTGGTAATGGAAATCTGTTACCAGCTTTCCAAGTGGAAACTGTGACAGTAAGACTTAATTCCCGTGCTGATTGACATTTCACTGAATTACAATAGGTATAAAATGTGTGTGCTTAACAAAAATGTTACATTACTAATTTCACAGAAGCAAAATCCATTACTTACAGGGGTGTGAGTAGCAAATCGGAGAAGAAAAAAAAAAAAAAAAGGAAGCTCAGGGGGTCCGTGGGTATGGTCCCCTAGAAAATGTTTCCAACTTAGGTCTTTTTTCCTTACATTTCAGCATACAAATTTGGGTAAAAAGAATGCATGATTTCAACAGAATAAACCGTTTAATCAAACACATTTCACAACTTATGTGTACAAAACAAAGTAAGAAAAGTAAGCTATAACAATTGATATTCAAGTAGTAAAACGTGAAACTTTGATCAAAGCGGTCAGTCAATTGTTAGACAACTGCACTATCACATCATATGACAGTACTTCACAGTACTTCATTCAATACCAATTAAAATCTCAAGCCTGTAGTTAGGATATGAAATGGGAGGGGGGAGAATGGTGAAGGTGGACTTTGCTGTCCGGGGGTCTGGGGGCCATTCAAACCCCTCCAGAAAATTTGGGTCTGGAGAGTTTTTTAATGACTATGACGCAACACGTGGTTTTGTGTAAACAGCCATACTGGACGGCAAGCTCTGTGTACACCACAGCATGGCCGATGCTGGATCATCCATGGACGGCCAAGCTAATTTGCCCGATATAGCTAAAGTGCTTGACCCTGAACATCAGAAGAGGTATTTAGAGAAAATACAGCGAATCAACATGGATCACTACAATATTTCCCTCAAGCTTCATTGTGGCTGTTTAGGTGCAAAATGTGGCCATCAGTCGGGTTACTGATGACATCTCTGTAATAAAAGCCAGAATAGTAAAGTTAGCAATGACTGTTGCAATTGTCAGACTACTTTACAAAATGTGACATTAACTTTTAGTTTGGAGTGACAGTGACATTTGCCTTCAGCCGCTTAAGGCTGAATGCAAGCATTGGCCTGCAAACCTTGCTGATCAATTGTATACAGGGCATCCAGAAAGTATTCACAGTGCTTCACTTTTTCCACATTTTGCTACAGACCTATTCCAAAATGCATGAAATTCACTTTTTTTACCCTCAGGATCCTGTTTCCACAGATTATCCTTCAGATATTTCTACAGCTTAATTGGAGTCCACCTGGGGTAAATTCAGTTGATTAGACATGATTTGGAAAGGCACACACCTGCCTACATATAAGGTCCCACAGTTGACAGTGCATGTCATACCACAAACCAAGCATGAAGTCAAAGGAATTGTCTGTAGACCTCCGAGACAGGATTGTCTCAAGGCACAAACCTGAGGAAGGGTACAGAAACATTTCTGTTGCTTTGAAGGTCCCAGTGAGCAGAGTGGCCTCCATCATCCATAAATGGAAGAAGCTCGGATCCACCAGAACTCTTCCAAGAGCTGGTTGCCCATCTAAACTGAGCAATAGGGGGAGAAGGGCCTCAGTCAGAGAAGTGACTGAGAACCCAATGGTCACACTGTCAGAGCTTCAGCATTCCTCTGTGGTAGAGGAGAACCTTCCAGAAGGATAACCACCTCTGCAGCAATCCACCAATCAGGTGAGCCGTCCTTAAAGGGGCAGTAACACCCCGTAATCTGTCTAATCCCCATAAAATCGTCCCTGAAAGCCATATTAATTTTTCGAACGGTGTCCACCTGGAGGTCTCTCACAGTTTCTGGAAAAAAATTGATGCAGCAAAGATCCAAATCGTTCAGACATTTATTCGCAATAAAAAATAGACAAGAGGGGTGGACCACACCTCACTCAAAGCCTGCTCACAGGCGAATGAAGCAACCGACAGCCATGAAAAAACTCACATGCGCACGAGGGTTCAAGCTTGGCTGATGCAATCACACGTGATTCAAATCCATATGGTTGTTGAAAAAAATAATAAGGTCGGATACTTTTCTAACAGACCTCGTATAGGGCAAAGGGTGCGAACACTTAGGTACATGTGATTTCTTAGTGTTTTATTTTTAATAAATTTGCAAAAATTTCACACAAAGTAAACTTTCCATGCTGTCATTGTGGGGTGTTGTGAGTAAAATTTTGAGGGAAAAAATTAATTTGCTCCATTTGGGTATAAGGCTGTAACAAATAAAATGTGGAAAAAAGTGAAGCACTGTGAATGCTTTCTGGATGTACTGCAGATATCAGCCCTTAAAAAAAATCCATGTCGGTCGACCCCCCCAATACAAGGTAGCCCAGGGCCTGACACCAGTTGGGTCAAGCGTGGAAATATTCACATCGAAATATCAGATCTCTGAGTGTGCACTGAGTCTTCATGCTGTCCTGTGGACTGGAATTACTGACTTGTAGTCGGAAGTCGACTAAATACAGCACCTCTGCAGGAATGCACTTACAGAAGAAAACTACTGGACATTACACAACCCCAATTCCAATGAAGTTGGGATGTTGTGTAAAATGTAAATAAAAACAGAATGATTTGCAAATCATCTTCAACCTATATTCAGTTGAATACACCACAAAGGCAAGATATTTAATGTTCAAACTGATACTTTATTGTTTTTGTGCAAATATTTGCTCATTTTGAAATGGATGCCTGCAACACGTTACAAGAAAGAAAAAAAAAAAAGCTGGGACAGTGGTATGTTTACCACTGTTACATCACCTTTCTTTCTAACAACACTCAATGAGCATTTGGGAACTGAGCACACTAATTGTTTCCCATTCTTGATGTACGACTTCAGTTGTTCAATAGTCCTGGGTCTCCGTTGTCGTGTTTTGCGCTTCATAATGCACCACACATTTTCAATGGGCGACAGGTCTGGACTGCAGGCAGGCCAGTCTAGTACCCGCACTCTTTTACTACAAAGCCACACTGTTGTAACACGTGCAGAATGTGGCTTGGCATTGTCTTGCTGAAATAAGCAGGTACGTCCCTGAAAAAGATGTTGCTTGGATGGCAACGTGTTGCTCCAAAACCTGGATGTACCTTTCAGCATTGATGATGTGAAAGTTGCCCTTGCCACGGGCACTAACACACCCCCATACCATCATAGATGCTGGTTTTTGAACTTTGCGCTGGTAATAATCTGGATGGTCTTTTTACTCTTTTGTCCGGAGGACACGACATCCATGATTTCCAAAAACTATTTGAAATGTGGACTCATGAGACCACAGCACACTTTTGCACTTTGCATCTGTCCATTTCAAATGAGCTCAGGCCCAGAGAAGGCGGCTACATTTCTGGATGTTGTTGATGTATGGCTTTTGGTTTGCATGGTGGAGTTTTAACTTGCACTTGTAGATGTAGCGATGAACTGTGTTAAGTGACAATGGTTTTCGGAAGTGTTCCTCAGCCCACGAAGTAAGATCCTTTACACAATGTCAGTTTTTAATGCAGTGCCACCGGAGGGATCGAAGGTCACGGGTATTCAATGTTGGTTTTCGGCCTTGCCGCTTACGTGTAGAAAGTCCTCCAGATTCTCTGAATCTTCTGATATATTATATATACCAGGTCTGTTAGAAAAGTATCCGACCTTTTTATTTTTTTCAAAAACCATATGGATTTGAAACACGTGTGATTGCACCAGCAAAGCTTGAACCTTCGTGCGCACGCAACTGGTGGTTGGCTCTCACTGTGGTATTGTATCACTTCCTGTTCCGGAGCACAGCGGTGTTTTTCTGTATCTGTTAGCTGTTTAATCTGCGCAGTTAGATTGATCTAGTTATCTAGATTACGATTTGTTTCCCAGTGTAATCTTTACGTGCCTTAACTAAAGCACTCCTTCTGCTGAATCACCTCTAAATTATTTACACATTATTCACTTTGCGTGTTTTTAGGAATCCGCTAGCTTAGCGTAGCTACTAGCTCTTAGCCAATTTAGCATGGTGACTTCTCCTGTCTCTCCCACACTTTTCTGCTCTGGGTGTGAAATGTTTAGTTATTCCTCGGCCTCCTTTAGCAGTATGTACACCGCCAACCCGTTCACATTTCTAACCGTTTTTCCCCACTCGGCGACACACCCGCCGAGGATCAAACTCTGGTTATTGGCGACTCTGTTTTGAGAAATGTGAAGTTAGCGACACCAGCAACCATAGTCAATTGTCTTCCGGGGGCCAGAGCAGGCGACATTGAAAGAAATTTGAAACTGCTGGCTAAGGCTAAGCGTAAATTTGGTAAGACTGTAATTCACGTCGGCAGTAATGACACCCGGTTACGCCAATCGGAGGTCACTAAAATTAACATTAAATCGGTGTGTAACTTTGCAAAAACAATGTCGGACTCTGTAGTTTTCTCTGGGCCCCTCCCCAATCAGACCGGGAGTGACATGTTTAGCCGCATGTTCTCCTTGAATTGCTGGCTGTCTGAGTGGTGTCCAAAAAATGAGGTGGGCTTCATAGATAATTGGCAAAGCTTCTGGGGAAAACCTGGTCTTGTTAGGAGAGACGGCATCCATCCCACTTTGGATGGAGCAGCTCTCATTTCTAGAAATTTGGCCAATTTTCTTAAATCCTCCAAACCGTGACTATCCAGGGTTGGGACCAGGAAGCAGAGTTGTAGTCTTACACACCTCTCTGCAGCTTCTCTCCCCCTGCCATCCCCTCATTACCCCATCCCCGTAGAGACAGTGCCTGCTCCTAGACCACCAATAACCAGCAAAAATCTATTTAAGCATAAAAATTCAAAAAGAAAAAATAATATAGCACCTTCAACTGCACCACAGACTAAAACAGTTAAATGTGGTCTATTAAACATTAGGTCTCTCTCTTCTAAGTCCCTGTTGGTAAATGATATAATAATTGATCAACATATTGATTTATTCTGCCTTACAGAAACCTGGTTACAGCAGGATGAATATGTTAGTTTAAATGAGTCAACACCCCCGAGTCACACTAACTGTCAGAATGCTCGTAGCACGGGCCGGGGCGGAGGATTAGCAGCAATCTTCCATTCCAGCTTATTAATTAATCAAAAACCCAGACAGAGCTTTAATTCATTTGAAAGCTTGACTCTTAGTCTTGTCCATCCAAATTGGAAGTCCCAAAAACCAGTTTTATTTGTTATTATCTATCTTCCACCTGGTCGTTACTGTGAGTTTCTCTGTGAATTTTCAGACCTTTTGTCTGACTTAGTGCTTAGCTCAGATAAGATAATTATAGTGGGCGATTTTAACATCCACACAGATGCTGAGAATGACAGCCTCAACACTGCATTTAATCTATTATTAGACTCTATTGGCTTTGCTCAAAAAGTAAATGAGTCCACCCACCACTTTAATCATATCTTAGATCTTGTTCTGACTTATGGTATGGAAATAGAAGACTTAACAGTATTCCCTGAAAACTCCCTTCTGTCTGATCATTTCTTAATAACATTTACATTTACTCTGATGGACTACCCAGCAGTGGGGAATAAGTTTCATTACACTAGAAGTCTTTCAGAAAGCGCTGTAACTAGGTTTAAGGATATGATTCCTTCTTTATGTTCTCTAATGCCATATACCAACACAGTGCAGAGTAGCTACCTAAACTCTGTAAGTGAGATAGAGTATCTCGTCAATAGTTTTACATCCTCATTGAAGACAACTTTGGATGCTGTAGCTCCTCTGAAAAAGAGAGCTTTAAATCAGAAGCGTCTGACTCCGTGGTATAACTCACAAACTCGTAGCTTAAAGCAGATAACCCGTAAGTTGGAGAGGAAATGGCGTCTCACTAATTTAGAAGATCTTCACTTAGCCTGGAAAAAGAGTCTGTTGCTCTATAAAAAAAGCCCTCCGTAAAGCTAGGACATCTTTCTACTCATCACTAATTGAAGAAAATAAGAACAACCCCAGGTTTCTTTTCAGCACTGTAGCCAGGCTGACAGAGTCAGAGCTCTATTGAGCTGAGTATTCCATTAACTTTAACTAGTAATGACTTCATGACTTTCTTTGCTAACAAAATTTTAACTATTAGAGAAAAAATTACTCATAACCATCCCAAAGACGTATCGTTATCTTTGGCTGCTTTCAGTGATGCCGGTATTTGGTTAGACTCTTTCTCTCCGATTGTTCTGTCTGAGTTATTTTCATTAGTTACTTCATCCAAACCATCAACATGTTTATTAGACCCCATTCCTACCAGGCTGCTCAAGGAAGCCCTACCATTATTTAATGCTTCGATCTTAAATATGATCAATTTATCTTTGTTAGTTGGCTATGTACCACAGGCTTTTAAGGTGGCAGTAATTAAACCATTACTTAAAAAGCCATCACTTGACCCAGCTATCTTAGCTAATTATAGGCCAATCTCCAACCTTCCTTTTCTCTCAAAAATTCTTGAAAGGGTAGTTGTAAAACAGCTAACTGATCATCTGCAGAGGAATGGTCTATTTGAAGAGTTTCAGTCAGGTTTTAGAATTCATCATAGTACAGAAACAGCATTAGTGAAGGTTACAAATGATCTTCTTATGGCCTCGGACAGTGGACTCATCTCTGTGCTTGTTCTGTTAGACCTCAGTGCTGCTTTTGATACTGTTGACCATAAAATTTTATTACAGAGATTAGAGCATGCCATAGGTATTAAAGGCACTGCGCTGCAGTGGTTTGAATCATATTTGTCTAATAGATTACAATTTGTTCATGTAAATGGGGAATCTTCTTCACAGACTAAAGTTAATTATGGAGTTCCACAAGGTTCTGTGCTAGGACCAATTTTATTCACTTTATACATGCTTCCCTTAGGCAGTATTATTAGAAAGCATTGCTTAAATTTTCATTGTTACGCAGATGATACCCAGCTTTATCTATCCATGAAGCCAGAGGACACACACCAATTAGCTAAACTGCAGGATTGTCTTACAGACATAAAGACATGGATGACCTCTAATTTCCTGCTTTTAAACTCAGATAAAACTGAAGTTATTGTACTTGGCCCCACAAATCTTAGAAACATGGTGTCTAACCAGATCCTTACTCTGGATGGCATTACCCTGACCTCTAGTAATACTGTGAGAAATCTTGGAGTCATTTTTGATCAGGATATGTCATTCAAAGCGCATATTAAACAAATATGTAGGACTGCTTTTTTGCATTTACGCAATATCTCTAAAATCAGAAAGGTCTTGTCTCAGAGTGATGCTGAAAAACTAATTCATGCATTTATTTCCTCTAGGCTGGACTATTGTAATTCATTATTATCAGGTTGTCCTAAAAGTTCCCTAAAAAGCCTTCAGTTAATTCAAAATGCTGCAGCTAGAGTACTGACGGGGACTAGAAGGAGAGAGCATATCTCACCCATATTAGCCTCTCTTCATTGGCTTCCTGTTAATTCTAGAATAGAATTTAAAATTCTTCTTCTTACTTATAAGGTTTTGAATAATCAGGTCCCATCTTATCTTAGGGACCTCGTAGTACCATATCACCCCAATAGAGCGCTTCGCTCTCAGACTGCAGGCTTACTTGTAGTTCCTAGGGTTTGTAAGAGTAGAATGGGAGGCAGAGCCTTCAGCTTTCAGGCTCCTCTCCTGTGGAACCAATTCAGATCAGGGAGACAGACACCCTCTCTACTTTTAAGATTAGGCTTAAAACTTTCCTTTTTGCTAAAGCTTATAGTTAGGGCTGGATCAGGTGACCCTGAACCATCCCTTAGTTATGCTGCTATAGACGTAGACTGCTGGGGGGTTCCCATGATGCACTGTTTCTCTTTTTGCTCTGTATGCACCACTCTGCATTTAATCATTAGTGATCGATCTCTGCTCCCCTCCACAGCATGTCTTTTTCCTGGTTCTCTCCCTCAGCCCCAACCAGTCCCAGCAGAAGACTGCCCCTCCCTGAGCCTGGTTCTGCTGGAGGTTTCTTCCTGTTAAAAGGGAGTTTTTCCTTCCCACTGTAGCCAAGTGCTTGCTCACAGGGGGTCGTTTTGACCGTTGGGGTTTTACATAATTATTGTATGGCCTTGCCTTACAATATAAAGCGCCTTGGGGCAACTGTTTGTTGTGATTTGGCGCTATATAAAAAAATTGATTGATTGATTGATTGATGCGTGAGTTTGTTCATGCCTGTCGGTTGTGTCATTCGCCTGTGAGCAGGCTTTGTGTGAGCAGTGGTCCACCCCTCTCGTTGGATTTTTATTGCGAATAGATGTCTGAACGATTTGGATCTTTGCTGCATCAATTTTTTCCAGAAACTGTGAGAGACCTCCAGGTGGTGCAGCAAAGCTCCAAATCGTTCAGACATTTTATTCGCAATAAAAATCCGACGAGAGGAGTGGACCACTGCTCACACAAAGCCTGCTCACAGGCGAATGACGCAATCGACAGGCGTGAAAAAACTCATGCATGCGCACGAAGGTTCAAGCTTGGCTGATGCAATCACATGTGATTCAAATCCATATGGTTTTTGAAAAAAATAAAAAGGTCGGATACTTTTCTAACAGACCTCGTATTATTGACTGTAGATGATGGAATTTCAATTTCAATTTATTTTCATTTATATAGCGCCAAATCACAACAGAGTTGCCTCAAGGCGCTTCACACAAGTAAGGTCTAACCTTATTAACTCTCAGAGCAACAGTGGTAAGGAAAAACTCCCTCTAAGGAAGAAACCTCAAGCAGACTAGACTCAAAGGGGTGACCCTCTGCTTGGGCCATGCTACAGACATAAATTACAGAACAATTCACAGAAACAATTCACAAAACGAACATACAGGAAATGCTGTTGGTGCACAGGACAGGAGGGAATCCCTAAACTCCTTGCAATTGAACATAGAGAAACATTGTTCATAAACTGTTGGACTATTTTTTCACACAGTTGTTCACAAAGTGGTGATCCTCGCCCCATCTTTGCTTGTGAATGGCTGAGCCTTTTGGGGATGCTCCTTTCATACCCAATCATGACACTCAGCTGTTTCCAATTAACCTGTTCACCTATGGAATGTTCCAAACAGGTGTTCTTTGGGCATTCATCAACTTTCCCAGTCTTTTGTTGCCCCTGTCCCAGCTTTTCTGAAATGTGCTGCAGGTATCCTTTTCAAAATGAACAAATATTTGCACAAAAACAAAAAAAAGTCTATCAGTTTGAACATTAAATATCTTGTCTTTGCGGTGTATTCAACTGAATATAGGTTGAAGAGGTTTGCAAATCATTGCATTCTGTTTTCATTTACATTTCACACAATGTCCCAATTTCTTTGGAATTGGGGTTGTATGACATGGCAAATCAGAAAAAGTACAGCGTTAAAACTTTGTAGCTGAATTATTAGCAATAATAAATTGGCCAAAATGAACATTAAGAGTCATTAGTTTTTAGATTTCACTCAGTCTTCATTGTTTAAATAAAATGCACCGATGTCAGATTTATTTGTACCCTTTGAGTGGAATAAAGCAGTTAAAAATTCTGATGTGTCACAGCAGTGATAAATAAGGTTGTTGTTCCACTAAACACGGCAGTGAAACTGTAAACCTAATAAGTGAGTTATCAGAAACCACTGATACAAGAGGCATGATGTGAATATTTGTGACAGCAATACCACGTACGAGAACCAAATCCAAGGTATTTCCACTAATGTGTGTTGAAACCTGAATGTATTGCTGTAATGCAAATGCATGCATAATTTCCATAAACGATTTGCAGAGGGGATCAGAAGACTTATTTACATGAATGTTGAAGTCACCAATAATCAGAATTTATCTGCACTAGTTGAAAGGTTAGACATAAACACACCAAAATCATCTAAGAATTCAGAGTATGGGCCAGGGGACCAATATACAGTGACAAAGTAATACAAAAAAAACAATACTATTGTATTTTTACTGACTACACAAGAAGTATCATGAAGTCGGTTGTTTCTTCCAGATAAAATAACTACACAGTATGTACTAGAAAGAAATTTAAGTAGTGTGTGGGACTGTAGTACCAGTGCTTAAGTTTTTTGGAGTTGTAGGAAAAAGCAGAACACTGAAAAAAGAGCAGAAGGCAATAAAAGTCACATTTCTGATCTGCTGATTACAGGAGGATGTATCAGGGTTTTTTCTAAACTAAACCAGGAAATAGGGACGCCGTGCCCCCTTGTTTTGGCTGCACGCCCCTTGCCAAAATGCCAATTTTTTGTAAGCATTATTCCTAGCATACAGCCTTCCCATTGGTGATCAATTCTTCTGTAAATACATAGCACTGATGCCAGGAAATAGCAAACCCATTTGTAATAAAGTGTATTTTGTTTCCTGAATACTAAATATGTGGCAAAATTACAGTAAGAATGCATAAACGTGTCCTATTTCTCTCAGCTCCCATGCTCTGTTGTTGTTCTAGTCATTCAAGAAGCCTCAGAATGCCCCATTTTGACCTCAAATTTTCAAAAGCTCTGCACTGTGGAAAGGAGGGCCACCCTTCCACACCTTTACAACACCACATATGATTCAAAGTTAATTCTTGTTACACACACACACACACACACATACAAAATCCACTCTGCTGTAAGCCGTATGGATGCATGAAGAGCTGTTCAAATGGAAAGCTGACATGATTTTTGGCTGGACTGAGGAACCACACAAAGTCTTTTTTTTTCTTTTTTTATGGAAGTCCGAAGTCAGTGCATAGCATCACAAGACTACACGTCACAATTTGGACTTTAGCAGCAGTGGAACACCAAAATGTAAGTCCCTTTTCTGGTGTTTATAAATTTCTAAAATATGAAATGACAAGGATCTATTTTAGCCGTTATATAAAACAAATAAATGTTTTTACATTCTTTCAATGGAACAAATATGTAATTAGGTGAAAGCTGGAACAAACCATTCAATGAGGCGAAGCTTTCACCTCATGAAATATTCGTATCATTGAATTCATAAACATTCATTATTTGAATAACAGTGAATCAATCAAGTTTGTGCAATGAGATTTCTGAGCTGTCCCAATATAAAGTTGATCCTTCTCATCCTCACTCCCCTTATGATAAGCCTCAAAATGTGTTACGTTCGGCTTGGAAGCGTAACAAATGCATGGCAAACAGACTGCTTTTCTGCAGCACTTTTACATCTGAAGCTCAAAACACATATATATTTATATACACATACATACATACATACATACACACACACACACATATATATTTATATACACATACATACATACATACATACACACACACACACATATATATTTATATACACATACATACATACATACATACACACACACACACATATATATTTACATACACATACATACATACATACATACACACACAAACACATATATATTTACATACACATACATACATACATACACACACAAACACATATATATTTACATACACATACATACATACATACACACACAAACACATATATTTACATACACATACATACATACATACATACACACACAAACACATATATATTTATATACACGTACATACATACATACACACACAAACACATATATATTTATATACACGTACATACATACATACGTACATACACACACACACACACATATATATTTATATACACATACATACATACATACATACATACATACACACACACACAAACATATATATTTATATACACATACATACATACATACATACATACATACACACACAAACACATATATATTTATATACACATACATATCAACATACTGTCACGCAAGGTTCTCCAAATGCACACCAGAGCAACTTGGGGGTTAAGGACCTTGACCTTAGTGATTTTCTGGTCTGATTGGGATTCAAACCAAGGAACCTCTGGTCCCACACCTACAGCTTTAACCCCTTGACCATGACCTCCTCATGAATAAATACAAGGTAGCATATTTAGGAAGCATTTATTTATAACTAAAATATAAAATAATAAAAACATTTTAGTTATCAAAGTGCTCAACCATTTTTGAGCTAAAACCTTTATTTTGTTAATTTCTTGCTAATTACAAAGAATGCAGGTATTATGACAAGTATGATCCATTGTGGTCCACTGTGGGCATACTGGTTTTGTTTGTATATGTTTCTATAGGTGGTTACTTAATTATTGTAAAGCCTTGAGAAGCCTGCTTCCTATTGTTAAAATTACTCACAGGCTGTTCCTCCACTTATTTCAAAAATTTCAGGAGAAATACGCTTGTGGTGACTGGGCCAGCGAGCCTTCACGGACCATGTTGTATCTGCCTCTAGGTCATGTCACTTTGCTCTTACATTAGGAAGATAAGAGGATCATTCCATATCAAATAAATAAATATCTCCCAACTCAGCGTCTTGGATGTGCTTCCAAAAGACTTGCTTTCAGGAAATGATACATTTGTGCCCAGTAATGAGGACAAAATTTTAGGCCTGCAGTTACACACTTTGTGAGATACTGGTAACAAAAACAAAAAAGAAACTACTTTTACAGTATGTCAGTTTCCATGGTCAGCATTTCCTGACTGAATTGAACAAGCTAGGAAACATTGCAAATCTGTTGATTTTACATGGAATGGCCTCGGACCCCTCCCGTCTAAGGATGCAACTTGGCTTGTAGTGCAGGCATTCAGTGATTCAGCTGGGGCCCGTGTCAATAATGCATTAAACATACGAAGTAAGTCATTTTTCTGGTCTCTAATGCATCCAAAAGCCACATCAACACATGAACATTTAAATCAGGCTTCAACATTTTTCCACAGTGTGAACCGCAGATTAATTGTAGATTACCTAAATGTGACTGTGTCATGGTGAATTGATTTTAAAATCTGTAAAAGTCACAGTCCTTTTGGAAGAATACGTCTCAGCTCAGTTCACACAGCCTGTTTAAAAATAATAAAGTATCATGGAGAGAGCTCCCATAGCCAGTTTAGCTGCTGTGCTCAGGCCCTCAAATGTTAATGGAGATTTTTGTGTGTGTGTGTTTTTGGATCTGAAGTGCCTCTTTGAAGAGGCTATGACAGGCTGCGTGTCCACAGAAGCTGGGGAACATTCATCGATGTCAAGGTGCCTTGACACTTGCAGGCATTTTGGCTCCACACTCTCGCTCACTTCGTCGTGACAATCCCACCCACTGTGTTCCCAGCTGGATGCCGCACTTTGTTCCGCTGGACGCTGCATAAAATAATTATTTTGTAGCGGATTAATCATTTTCTCTCAGAGTTGGGCTGATGAAAACCCCTCTAATCGCTTCCAGAATCACTGCCACTTTTTTCTCTCTCTCTTTCCTGCACTTCATGAGATGGAGAATGTATTTGGAGCCATCTGAAAGGTAATTATTTGTAATGTTTATATTCTAATGGCTTGGTAAAACAGCTGCATGTTCATTCCTTCTTATGACCAGCTGTAAAATTATGTTTATGATAGATTTATCATCTCATTATAATCATTCAAATGAGCTGACGCAATCACTCACACTCAGTGTTTTTAACTGTGTAATGTTCACATGAAGTTCACATAATTAATGCATGACGGAGATTTTGAACATTTCCAAATTTTCTTTGTGCACTTGTATGAAGCCGCGCACAGTTTACAATGGTCTGCGGCGAGTTTACTCTCCAGTGATGAGAGTGGGCCATGGGAAAAAAAAAAAAAAATTGGCAAGGACTGAAGACCTTGGCAGGGGGTCTGGGGGGTTCTCTCCCAGAAAAAAAAAATTAAAATCTCAGATGTATTCTGCTGCATTTTCAGGTCTATTTACCCATAAAATAAATAAATAAATAATATATATATATATATATATATATATATATATATATATAAATCATCATCATCATCATAATTTTTTTTTTCTTGAATCAAGTGAATTTGCCCACCCCAGTCTTTTCACACAACTTTACATTTTGGCCCAGAAAGTACACAGTAAAGCAAATCACAAATCAAAGAACTCAAAAATAATAATTCTCAGTATCAATTCAAATGGAACAACAGAAGTATTATGGCACATGAATGCATTTATGCACACAGATGCATCTCTGAGCACATTAAACAGACATGTTTGTTTTGGATCTGAACAGTTCGCATTCAAGTGTCTGGGTCAAACTGTCCCACATCATCTTTGTACAAACTCTGCACAGACATTCCACTACACATCAAAGTGTCCAGATTTTACACACCAGTTCATGACCTCAGATGTGGAAAAGCCACAAAATTTCATGAAGAAAAAAATGATAACCAGTACTTTGATTTTGTGAAATGCAAGAATTACATCTGCAGATAGCACAGTTACATTCTGTCTGGAGAACACTGAAAATGTTGAAGGTTGAAAATGTGAGAAAATGGGGCAAGTTAAATGGGAAAAAGTGTTCACTAAACTTTAAATAGTTATTAAATGTAGTGTTGGAATTAAAAGTGTATGTCTCTTTTCTAAATAAGTTGTTATTGGTTTAACCTAGTTTTTTTTGACTGCTAGGGTTCTGCCTGCGGTGGAAATGCAAACCAAGTCAGACTTAACTGTTCCAACACGTATCATACCATGCAGTTCCCCATTTCCACCGAACCACTCGGTGGAAATGGGGCTGTCAAGCATACGCTGGTTAAATCGTCAAGGTGTGACAGCTGCATAATTTATTAGACGTATGCCCGCGTATGCTAGCATTTTTACTACAATCGGCATATGCTGGCTAAATCGTCAAGGTGCAACAGAGCCCTTACCGACAACAAGCAAATATCAAGTTTGTGCAATGAGATTATGCAGATGGCATGAAGGAGTAGGAACATGTGAAAGGTTTAATTTTTAAATTAAACCCATGTGACCTAACCTACGTTTGGTTATTTCAGCACTTGGCAGAAGATTGCAATCACTAGGATTGTTGTTGGAATAGAGCACACTGTTAAAGTAACAATGGATTCTTTGCACAGAAAAAAAGAGATATGCATAATAGTAAACAATATATGAGCATTTTGGTCACGAAATGCAATACATTATGTTGCCATTTTTAGTCTCAGACATAAATTTTGAAATCTCTGCGGGGGCTTGATCAATTGTAGTATGTGTATCAATACAATAGCTGCATCTGTACCTGTTATGGAGCCTTTTTTATCCCTCTAAAATAAACTGTGAACCTAGTGTCTAACATTTTCTGGAATTCTTTCTGCATAGAGTCAATGCTTTAATGACATAAATCACAATTATGTAACTAATTACTGCCCACATACTCTAACATGTTTAATCTGGTCTATAACGTCACCACAGAAACTGTGTCATGGCATGTTGTTGCTGTATTTGTTTCCAGACAAGGGAAATTTTGACTACATTGCTGATATTTAGCTTTGGATCTTTCATGTGAATACTAAGGAATACAATCCCAGTGGGCAGGTCGAAAAAAATCCTCTTTAGGACTTATTTTTACTTTTTTTAATGAAGCAGGCCATTACTTGTATGTGACAGCACACTACAACATAAAACTGCATGTCCAGCTCTTTAACGTGGAAGAATAAACTTTGCATTGGGTTATAGCTTTTTATTTGCAGCCTATATCTGGGATATAGGCTGCAAGTGCCACACTTCACCGCATTCACGACACCACAGACCTGCCTTGGGTTCCAGTTTCATGCATAACAAGGTTTCTGCACTGCAGTAAAAGAAAATCAATTTCCATCTGTGTGGATAGATCAACATTGAATTGGTCCTTGCACCTTAATAATAATAAAAATAAATAAATAAATAAAAAAAATTCAACAGCATGTGCCATCACAGTGTGTGGTACCCATCACACAGGCAACATCAGGTACACTGTCTGCAACACATCACCTACATGTGAATGCAGCTTGAGCCTTTGCCAATCAATGCAGAAAAGTAAACAGCTCTGTTACAGCATATATATTGTTGCCAGTGATGATAAAAGCCAAGTCTAAAGGCACAAATTGAGGCCACCTTTTTTAAAAAGACAAATACCAATCACAATGTGATTCATTGTTCAGGAATATTGCCATTTGTTACAAGCTCCATAATGTATAGGGACATACATTAGATATCTTAAAAGGAATCATCCTGGTTCAAATAAACATAACTTTCTGTAGATAAACAAGTTCAGCTTTATTTACTTTACTCTAAATAGTTGTGTCGCATTTTCATCATTCCGTTGGTATGTGGTAAATTTTGCAGTTACATTTACTCTGCTGGGATAACATTTGGTCCCAGTCCAAATAGAGTTAAATATACTCAACTCTATCACAGTGTAAAATCAACTCTTATTGGAGTAGAAACACTTGATTTGACAAGATGGTAGAGCTGATTTCACTCTATAATAGAGTGTATTTTACTCTACTTAGACTGGGATCAAATGTTATCCCAACAGAGTATATTTTACTCAGCAAAATTTACTGTGTACGTAGGTAGCTCGGTCAGTAGGTGGGTGGGTAGACAGATACATACACATGTGAATGCCACTGTTGAGCAATTGTTGTGGCTTGAATCCGGCTAGCTCGGGGTCATGATGTCAAACTACATCTGTGCACCCTATGTCTTCTCCAGTGAAGCACTTGGCACCACCACACAGGAATGCACACATACACAACCACACACCCACGGTTCATTCAGATATCACCGTCAGAAAACTGTCACAGCAATATTTGTCATCTGCAGCTACAGACTGCAGGTTGATGATGTGAGCTTAAAAACTGAACTTTTTGTGTGGTTATAAATTAATTACTTTCTGAAACATAACACAAATTCACGTTTACTCATTTGAAGCAGTAGACTCTCTACAGTGAAATAATCCATCAAGCTGTTCTTTATTCCTCATTGGTAAACAAACAGCAATTCTTCCTCCTTGCACGTGTGCATGGCTTGAATTTGGGCGTGTGAGTAGGATGAGGTCGGGACCATAACGTTAATCTATGTCTGTGCACCCGGTGTCTTCTCCTGTAAAGCAGTTTCTCTGCGGCACCTCATCACCACACAGAAACACGCACCCACTCAGATGTCACTGTCAGAAAATGGTCACAGGATCCAGTCTGGAACGTCAGCCGTGCACAGAGAAGGTCTTCCCCGTGCAGCTTCCCCCACAAAAATTCACATCTATGCAAATTAGAGCTAGATAAAATAAACAAAAAAAAAAAAATCTGCATCTGTATGATTTAAATGACCTCTAAAATCTGCAGTCTATACCTGTACATTGAAAGCAGGGCTGCCACGATTAGTCAACTAGTCACGATTACGTCGACTACCAAAATAAAATCGTCAGCGACTAATTTAATAATTGACGTCATTGTTTTTTTTTTAAGCTTTGTTTTACTCTCAAAATTGCTGCTGTATCTTCCACTACCTTTCTGTCCTTGACGCACATGTGCAGTAGTGGTAATCGGGGTCAGCCGTGATGTCACTAGAAAAATTATGCCCAAACAATATTATGGTTAGCCGTCAGCAAAGCTCAAAATTTTGGGAGCATTTTAACCAAATTAAAGACAAAAATGTGCAATGCAAAATCTGCAAGGCAGAACCTGCCTGCCACGGCAGTAATACGGCAATGCAGGAGCATCTGAGAAGGAAACACGTAGGTGAGTCAGATGCTGACAAAGAGGAACAGCCATCTCGATAATCTAATTGGCTAGTTAGCTGCTAACATTAATGTCTATAGTGAGATACGTACTTATATTGATAGCTGTAAACGTTAACATTAACAATGACGATTTCATTAGCCTTACCACAAATATGTTGTGTGTTTGCTCTGACATTATAACAGTGATGTCATGTTTGAATAGGACATATGATAACGCTAATATTTAATAATGCTACATTACACTGCTAAAAAAAAAATATATGTTCCTCTTGAATAGACGATTTTGTTACCAAGTAAAAGTTGACAGAACTATTATCTTAATTGTCTTTCTGCATTTGTCAATGAATCTTCCATAGAGGGGTCTGGAGGCATGCCCCCACAAAATCTTTGAATACTTAGGTACTGTTTCCTGCATTCTGGTGCATATTTCACAATAAAATACACAGAGAAAAGATACTTCATACCTGCTTTTGATTCATTTGAACTCTTACTGTACAATACTGAATGTGACCGGGGGAGGGGGCGGGGGGCACATCCCCCGGGTCTGCCCCTGACATTCACATTTGGGTCATTTCATTAAAAGTTTTTATCTGTAAAAACAGGGACCTCTTTTCAGATAAAACCTCAAAGAAGAAAAACCAAACCCCACCACATTTGTGACATACAACACTGAAGTATTATTTTGGTAAAAATAAACAAAAATCACTTCAACTAATTTATCTGAATTTACCTTGGATTTGATGGGCACAAAGTAAAATTAATCCCCCGCCCCCCCGTAGTGTCCCGCTCTGTTACATTTAAAACCCATATTCCTAAACTGCTAATTTATTCAATAAATAAAACTGCAGTTGTGTTGTTTGAAAGCACCACTCTTGAAAGCTTTAAAACCATGGGGAGAAGGAATTTAGTTGAACAATAAAGCAACAGTCACTGATTAATTGCTTTTTGTTTGTTTTGTGTTCCAATTTGCCGAGTTACGCTTGAGTCCTAATATAGCTGCCAAAAATAGCACTCTGGGGCTTTTCTGCGAGCACCTCTAAAAATGACTTATCTCAATGGTAGATTTTATGTATTCTCCACAATCCATTTATTCGTATCTTACAGTATATATCACCTTGCTAGAAAATTTAAAAACTGACCCTCTTATCACATATTGGTGACCCCCGCCCCCCCGTCCCCCCCCCTTTATGAAGTGACCCATCTCCATTTTTCTTGCAAATGATCATGGATTCTGTCTGAATCACAGGTAGCAGACTTAGTCCATTGACATTAAACAAACAATCTTGTGATTGTATTTAATGATATACTCGGTGGATTTATTACTCAAAACGGTCACTACTTGACAAGCTATGGAAAACCAGGTAAATCTGAATTTTGAAGTCTCTGGGATAAAATTTATCAGTTTATTGTTAGGTATTCAATTCCAATTTATTTTCTGTGCAAAATAGCAGAGAGCCCAAACTTTCCAGTGTGGTGTAAGAGGTGGCTTGAGCTGGACTGCAAACCCCAATCTGAACGCAGGATGAGACAGATTTGAAAACAAGTGTGAACGCTATCTGGCTAGAAAGCAATCAGGATTGAATCTGGTTTAAACTGGATTGCAATCTCCAGACTGAATGGGGCCTTGTTGGTCATTATACAAATAATGAATGGCTCAATGCCACGAATATTTCATGACATGAAAGATGGAACGTACCATTCAACAAGGCACAGCCAAGTTGAACAGTACATTCCAGCTTTCATCGAATTAAATATTCATTCCACTGAACAGATGGAAAAAAACATTCATTATTTGTTTTATATAATGACTAAAATAGATCCTTGTCATTTGATATTTTATTAATTTATAAACAACAGAAAAGGGACTTACATTTTGGTGCTCCTCACTGGTGCTTAACAGTCCAACACAAACTTCAAATAAGTGTCCAAAATTGTTCTCAGTAGTCCATGATGCAGTCCACTTACTTTGTGTACAGACTTCCGCCTACTTTCCTCACTCCAGCAAAAAAAAAAAAAAAAAAAAAATCACATAAATTTGTCCAGTTTTTATCCTAACTTCATTCTAACAGCTCTCCATGCCTCCAAACAGATTAGGGCATGGTGGATTTGTTTTGTGTGTGTGTTAGAAGAACTATCAGCGTCAATTAGCTCCTTCAAATCGTCATCTGCCAGCATAACAAACTTTACTATGTTTAGCTAAATACCGCCCCCGGTAGTGTAAGCATGTGTGGTGGTCAGGGCGTGCAATAGCACATTTTATATAGCAGCAAAACTGCACGCTAAAAAAGAACTACTGCACAGTCAATGAAACACAATGGCAAATGGTATGAATAATCCATGTCACATGACATACATGCCACCAATGAAATGACAAGGATCCACTCAGCTGTTATATAATACATTCTATTTTGAAATGGGGAAGCAAAGTAGTATTGGATGCTGAAAACACCTCTAATCGTTTCTGGAATGACAGAACTGTTTCATCTGAACACTTTTTTTTCCCCCCTCTCTTTCCTGCTCCATGTGGAATGTATTTTGAACAACTCAAAGTAACCATTTTTAATGTTTTTTATAGCTTGATAAAACAGTTCCTAGCTGTGAAAGTATGTCTATAGTTGATTTAATGTCTTGTTAATGGATCACTTGAGCTCCGCTGTGTGTGTGCACCGCGCACTGATCCAAACGAGCATTTAGGCAGAACTCCAGCTCACAAAAGAGTGATTTTTCAGTCAATACTGGACAAACACAAAGTTAAAATTTGGATGACTGTGAGAAAGTGGATGTATGTTTAAAGCCGCGGAAGAAATAACTCCAGTGAAGCCGCTAAAAGCAGCGCCGAGCTGTGCGGCAACACAGAAGGAGAAGCTCGCAAAAGACCGATTTTGAAGACATAAAGTTAAAAGTTGTATCATGGTGACTTGTAAGCTGTGGAAGAAATAAAGAAATATATATATATTTTTTTTTTTCTCAAAGTGATCCACAGGTGTATATAATTAAAGCGGCCACCTCATTCTGTAGGCAGAAGGTACCGCACGCAAAAGAGCGATTTTGCAGAAATAAACGGAAGAACACAAAGTTAAAAGTTTTCACAGTGTAAAAATGACTGTTTAAAGCCAGGGAAAAATAAAGCCAACAAGCCACAGATGGAAAGGAAGCCAGTGAGAAGGAGCACAGAGGCGGCTCTCCAGGAATGGACAACAGCAGTACGTGCGCCAAAGAGCGATTTTGCAGAAATAAATGGAAGAACAAAGTTTATAGTGGGATCATGGTGTGTGTGTTTAAAGCTGCAGAAGAAATAAAGCCACCAAGCCGCGGAGCCAGCAAGGAGCACAGAGGCGGCTGTCCAGGAACCCGTGGTTCGATTCTAGCTGGTCTGGTACATTACAGGTGGACAGCAACCTGGCACACAGCGCACAACTGTGAGACTGTACTAGAGCATCTATTTTTGGACTGCATTTAAAAAATGTGACATCTTTAAATGCTGCTGTGAATCTGTGAATTGAAAACCCACACTTTAAAGGGACCAGGTGTGGGAGGGCTGGAGGTTTGAACCAAACTCATGCCTAAACATACGCCAACATGCCGTTATCATGGTGCTATCACGGCACTATGTGGCTTAGTGTGGCTGATGCGAGCCATTCAAGGCTCTAATGACAGGTCGGTCGTGGCTCACTAGAGGCTGCTACGTGGCACATGCGGGGTACAGAGAGGCACATAGAGGCACCTTCATAGCGGATACGTAACAGATGAAAATGTGGGTCATTCTTTGAATAATCGCTGACACACCCATGCGTGGCTCATTATTCATCTTTCATTATTCAGTGGGACCCAGCCTTAACTGTTTTAAAGGACAGAAACAACAGTCCCTGGCAGTCTGGCTGCAGAACAGCGAGATAGTGCCACTCCAGTATTTCCTGGAGGCGGAAGTAAAACACAGCACAATGTGATGTGCTCCTTGATCAAATACTGCTTCTCTAAAAATCTATCTTCATGCACTTTGAGCAAGCACACCAAACACTGTGTGGCTCTCTGCCGAGTCAAGTTATAGCCTGGCTGAAATTAATAACTTCAAAGCAAATCGACATTTTAAAAATCAAATGACACCTCTTTACAAATATAAACAAACTACAATCAACCAAAACGATTTTTTCCTCCCAAAATGAGACGTCCTGTGTACTTTATGAATTACATCCTCACGTGCAGTGGAGCCGGCTGAGCTCAGCTCAGAGTCTATGTATGGAGTTACATTTGCGCCATTAAAGTCTGAAAGGAAATACTTTTGACAAAACCTACAGATGGGTCATTCCATGCGAAATCTTCAGATTTTCCAAAATCTTCCCAGGTCACCAACTCTGATTCTGAAGATTTTTTTTTTAACAAGTACCTATGTCTGATGAACACATGCAAAATATTTTTGCTTAATTCTAAGTAGTTTTTTAGATAAAAAAAAATTTAAATCAGGGTACCCACAATCCTATTTTACACTCGCAAATGCATTTTGAGCTTTCCCCCCATTTTTAAAAGGCATTATCTCAACTAAAAATGCAGTGTGTTTGTCTGTTTTTTTTTTTTTTTTTTTAACAGTTTCATCTGCTGCTTGCTCTCCACTCTACGTGGGGAGTGGCTATTTGCGCGGCGGCCGGTGGCTGCCTCTCTCTGTCCAGTGTGAGCGGCTCAGCATTGCCCTCACAGCTCCGTCCCCGGACACACTGAGTCTCTGGAAGAAGATCCACTCTTCCTTCTCTGTTTTGCTCACACTCGAACTGAGTGTTTTGCTTTTTAATTTTCGCTTTTTTGGGCAACACACAACAAGAGCTTATGGTTTCCTGCTGTATTATAAACATTACCCACACAGCACTCCAGTGGTTTCGGTCCTACCTGACTGACAGATCTGAGTATGTGGCTCTGGGAGGAGTTAGGTCGAGGGCCCACACCGTCACCTGTGGAGTACCTCAAGGGTCAGTCCTCGGTCCCACATTATTCTCCATCTATATGCTCCCCCTGGGCCACATCATCAGCAGGCATGGAGTTGCCTTTCATTGCTATGCTGATGATACTCAGCTTTATGTCAGGTTGGACACTACATCGCCTTCACTTTCATTAACTGCTCTTACAGCCTGTTTGGAGGAGATGGGGGCATGGATGAATGACAATTTTCTTCAGCTTAACAGGAATAAAACAGATGGTGTGCTCATTGGGACCCCTCACCAACTTCAGCCCTTGCCTCTGACTGTTTTTCCATTTGCCGGCCACAACATTCCCCTAAATTCCTCGATAGAATTAAGAGATTATCGCCCCGTTTGCGCTTAAACTGCCTTGTTTCTGCTTACAATCATCTTTAGAATGATTAAGAGGTTTTACATTGTCATCTGACAGTTAATAATCACATTATTAGTGTGAAGTTCGCTGATCCACAGCAGGATTGTTTTCCACAAGCGCGGCTCCACCTGAAGCCCGAGGCGTCAGCACAGTTCCACCGGTGCGGCTCCACCTGAAGCCCGAGGCGTCAGCGCAGTTCCACCGGCGCGGCTCCACCTGAAGCCCGAGGCGTCAGCGCACATCCACCGGCGCGGCTCCACCTGAAGCCCGAGGCGTCAGCGCACATCCACCGGCGCGGCTCCACCTGAAGCCCGAGGCGTCAGCACACATCCACCGGCGCGGCTCCACCTGAGGCCCGAGGCGTCAGCGCAGTTCCACCGGCGCGGCTTTACCGAGGCCCGAGGCGCCAGCGCGGAGTTATCTGACCATGGGTCCGAAGAAGGCACTGACGGCGGAGGAGGGAGACGATATCAAGAAGTCCCTGGACTTTTTGTCTGAGGAAATCTCTGTTGTTAAAATGCAGCAGAAATCCATTATGGAGCTGGTGGAAGAAGTGAAGGCTCTCCGGATCCAGAATGCCGAGAAAGACCGGCGTCTGGTGTACCTGGAGAACCGTGTTGCGGAGTTGGAACAGTACACAAGGATGAACGACGTTATTATTACAGGAATTCATATTAAACCTCGATCCTACGCACGGGCGGTGTCAGAAGACAGCGGAGGGGAGGCCAGTGAGCAGGAGGCCAGCTCAGTGGAACAACAGGTGGCTGACTTCCTGCAATCTAAAAGTATTCAAATGGACTGTAATAACATTGAAGCGTGCCACCCCCTGCCCAGGAGAGAGGATGGAGACAAGCGAGCAGTTATAATGAGGTTTGTCAACAGAAAACATAAAATGGCATTGTTAAAACAGGGACGGAAACTTAAAGGAACAAACGTATTCATCCATGAACATCTGACCAAAAGAAACGCAGACATCGCCAGGAAAGCTCGTTTCTTAAAAAAGCAGGGAAAAATTCAACAGACATGGACATCCAACTGCAAAACATTTATCAAATTGAATGGAACACCAGGACAAGCGAAGGTTATGGTAATCAGGAACATCGAGGATCTGGACAAATACGACCAATAAGGTATGAGGACACAAACACATCACAACACCATGACACAGACCAGAGGAACCTATTCATCTACTACATCATCTACATCTGGAGACAAGAAGGATATAACTCACAGGATTGCTGATCATGGAAAAGTAGAACTGAGAACATTTAAATACACAGACCACAATGTACTGGACTTGGAGCACGATATAGACCCGGACAATAATTTCTTCTCAAATATCAATGACAGTTGTTGCTATTATACAGATGAACAGTTTAATCGGATCATTAAAACAGATAACAAATTATCAATAATCCATTTCAACAGCAGAAGTCTATGTGCAAACTTTAACAACATTAGAGAATATTTAAGTCAATTTAAAATAATATTTAACATAATTGCTATATCAGAAACATGGATCAATGAAGATAAAGGAATGGATTTTGAACTGGATGGATATGAATTTAATTGTGTAAACAGAAAGAATAAGAGTGGAGGAGGAGTGGCTGTGTATGTGGATAAGAACATGGATTATAAAATAGTAGACAATATGACAACTGTGATTGATAACTTATTAGAATGTATAACTATTGAAATATGTGAAGAAAAAAGCAAAAATGTATTAGTCAGCTGTATATATAGAGCACCAGGATCTAGTATTGAAACATTCACTGACTGTATGGGAAAAATGTTCTCAAAAACTAATCAAAAAACTGTGTTCATTTGTGGTGACTTAAATATTGATCTGCTCAATCCAAATAAGCATAAAATAACATGAATTTATCAGTATAATGTACAGTATGAGTTTATATCCAAAAATCACCAGGCCAAGCAGAATTACATCCCATAGTGCTACCTTATTTGATAATATATTCAGCAATGATATTGAGAATAACACTGTGAGTGGATTATTAATCAATGACATTAGTGATCATCTACCAGTTTTCATCGTTTATAATAGAAACCATCGGCGGAATCAGCCAGAGGAGAAAATAAAATACAGGCGAGTGCGGACAGAGGAAAACATGAACACACTAAAGAAGGATTTACAGGAGCAAAACTGGGAAAAGGTATACAGTGAAAGTGATGTTGATAGTGCATATGAAACTTTTTTACAAATATTTACATCATTATATGATAAAAATTGTCCAATTAAACAAGACTACAGAAAACAAAAAATCCAAGCTCGACCATGGATGACGAAAGGGTTACGAAATGCATGTAATAAGAAAAATACACTGTATAGAGAATTCACAAAACTAAAGACTAAAGAGTCAGAAAATAGATATAAGAAATACAAAATAGATTAACTAATATTATACGGGTATGTAGGAAGGAATATTATAGTAACATATTATATAATAACAAAAACAATATTAAAGGAATATGGGATATATTAAATAGCATTATCAAAAATGGTAATAAAAAACAGAGTTACCCTCAGTATTTCATTGATAATAATGTCAAGAAGGAAAATAAGGATGAGGTAGTCAACGGTTTTAATAATTTTTTTGTAAATATTGGACCAAGCTTGGCAGAAAAAATTCCCAATTCCCAACCTGAGGATTGGGATAATAATCTCATAGAAAGAAATCCCTGTTCAATGTTCCTCACAGCAGTGGATGGAAAAGAAATTATAGACATTGTGAATAATTGTAAATATAAAACATCTACCGATTTAAATGAAATTGATATGGTGGTGGTAAAACAGGTCATTGAATGGATTGTAGAACCATTAACATACATCTGTAACTTATTTCAAACCAGTAAATTTCCCAATCAAATGAAAACAGCTAAGGTTGTGCCACTGTATAAGACTGGGGATAGACACCACTTCACAAATTATAGACCTGTTACTTTGCTTCCACAATTTTCCAAATTATTAGAAAAGTTATTCAATAATAGATTAGACAAATTCATAAATAAACAAATTACTTACTGATAGTCAATATGGATTCAGAGCACATAGTTCAACATCACTTGCATTAATAGAATCAGTTGAGGAGATTACAAACGCCATAGACCACAAATTACATTCAGCTGGAATATTTATAGACCTTAAAAAGGCTTTTGATACAATCAATCATGACATATTAATCAATAAACTTGAACAGTATGGGATTAGGGGGTTGGTGTTGCACTGGGTGAGAAGCTACTTAAGTAACAGAAAACAGTTTGTGAAGTTGAGGGAATATACATCATCATGCTTGGACAATGCTTGTGGCGTCCCACAGGGGTCAGTATTGGGTCCAAAACTGTTTCTAATTTATATAAATGATATTGTCAATGTTTCCAAAATATTAAAATTAGTATTATTTGCAGATGACAAGCATTTTTTGTTCAGGGGGGGATTTGCAGGAGTTACTGAGGAGGATCAGTATAGAAATGGGAAAATTGAAAATATGGTTTGACAGAAACAAATTATCATTAAACTTAAGTAAAACAAAATACATGTTATTTGGCTATTGTAATACAGACATACAGGTTCAGTTACAAGTCGAGGGGGTAGATATTGAAAGGGTACATGAAAATAAGTTTCTGGGGGTGATAATAGATGATACGATAAACTGGAAGACTCATATAAAACATATACAATTAAACTGTCAAGAAGCATTTCAGTTCTAAACAAAGCGAAACATATTCTGGACCACAACTCACTCCGCATTCTTTACTGCTCACTGGTTTTACCATATTTACAGTACTGTGCAGAGGTATGGGGTAATACTTATAAAGGTACAACACAATCACTATCAGTAATGCAGAAAAGAGCTATAAGAATTATTCATAATACTGGCTATAGAGATCATACAAATCCACTATTTTTACAATCCAAATTCTTAAAATTCACAGACTTGGTTCATTTTCAAACAGTACAAATCGTGTATAAAGCAATAAACAATTTACTTCCAGCAAATATTAAAAATATGTTTTTTAACAGATCAGGGGATTGCAGTCTGAGGGGGAAGTGGGCACGAACAACATTAAAAGGTTTCTGTATTTCTGTCTGTGGGGTGAGGATGTGGAACAGATTGGGAGTGGGGCTCAAGCAATGTCCAAGCATGAACCAGTTCAAACAGCGGTACAAAAATATGTTTTTTTTCTAGGTATAGGGAGGAGGAAGGGTAATGAGGGTTAGGGTGTTTTTGTTTTTTGCTTCGGCTTGTAAATATATAGTATTTTGTATGTAAGTAGGTATGTGTAGGTGTATATTTATGTTTGTGTATATATATATATATATATATATATATATATAGATATCGGTTTAGGTGTGTAGGAACCTATGTGTATATGTGGCAAAGGGTATTACTGGTTGTGGGGAAGAAGGGGTAGGATAAATAAGCTGATGCTTCACCCTACCCCTTTTCGGACATGTTGGGTACACAGTAGGAACTTTTTTGTTGTTGTCTTTACTGATCTATCTTGTAATTGTTGTTGTATCAAATGTTCGAAATAAACAGTTTTCATTCATTCATTCATTCCTCTGTCGCTAACCTTGGGGTACAGTTTGATCCCCACCTGTCATTTGACATCCACATCCAGCACCTCTTCAAAACTGCTTTCTTTCATCTCCAGAATACTGCCAAGCTCTGTCCCTCCCTTTCCTTACCCAATGCTGAGAAACTGGTCCATGCTTTTGTCTCCTCCAGGCTGGACTATTGCAATGCACTCCTCATCGGGATACCTGGCAGGAGCCTGCAGAGACTGCAGTATATTCAGAACTGCGCTGCTAGGATCCTGATGAGGGTGTGGAGGTCCACGCACATCACACCCATTCTTAAAAACCTCCACTGGATCCCTGTTCGGTTCAGGATTGAATATAAGATCTGTCTCCTGACCTATCAGTGTGTCTATGGCAGTGCTCTAGTGTACCTTAAAAATCTGATTAGTCCTTACAATCCATCACATCATCTTCGCTCTGCTGACAGTCACCAACTCCAGCCTTCAAAGGCCAAGCTCCGCACTATGGGAGATAGGGCCTTCCAGACGGCTGCACCCCGACTATGGAATGCTCTTCCCTACCATCTAAGACTGCCACAGTCAGCTGAAACTTTTAAAAAACACTTAAAGACGTGCTTGTTCTTAAAAGCTTTTTCTTAATTTTTTTTTTTTACTGTGTTTTATTGTGCTTTTATGGTAGCGCCTTGAGATTGGCTTGCCAACTGTAAGGTGCTTTATAAATAAAATTTATTATTATTATAATTACCCCATAAGCTAATATCACACTTCCAGTTTGAATGCGGTACCTCTAGTGGAAATTTATTTTTAGCAGATTTGTTAAGAGTGATAGTTATTAATAGAAAATGCAAATTTTGAAAATAACTGTAAAAATTAGTTTTATTTAACACTTAGAATGACACCATTATACAAAAAAAAATTAAAAGAGTTCCCTTTTAATAAGCCTTCATGCAGCCCTAAGGAGTATCAGTATCAATAAAATCCTCACAATGCCATCCTGACCCACCTTGTTTTGAATGCAATACAAGATACAGCATAGTCTCTCCCATTATGACAATAGAGCAGAGTATTTTTGTACATATGTAGTCAGCTTAGAAAAGTGATACGAGTGCACATTTTCATGATCAAGCAGGGCATTCAATTACAATGTCTTGCCACCACCAGCTAATATTTCTACTTCCCTAACCTCAAAGATATTTTGTGATGTCATTTGATGTTAGAGGCCTGATAAATTGGTTGGCCAATGGCCATGCAAAATCCAGTCATTCCAAATCTACAAATGTTAAGTTGTCGCCAATTTGTACTTGGCTACGACCAGTGTGCAAATATTAAAGAATATGAATGTACATTTTCATTTTATTTATGGAAACCTGTGCGATTTGTAATTTTTCCTTTAAATTATAATTTTAAACTGCATTTTTCTCCATATTAACAATAAAAAGGACTCACTGTTTCACATCTAAACCCTGTATTTGTTGGAAACAGGAGATCAGACATGTTGATCCATGTTTGATAGCGCTTGTGCAAACAGACAGACGTGTCCTTTAAAAAAAAAAACCCTCTTTCTGCTTTGCAGCATGGTTAATTATTAACAAAGCAAGCCATCTGATAACTGAACAAATGAATTATGAACATTTATACATCTTCAATCCACAGCCATACACTGTCTCTTACAGAAAAACATGTGACAGGATGCTTTTGTGGGATTTAAACTTTGACCTCTGGCTGGCAGCTGCGTGTGTGATGAGTTCTGCAAAATGAAGTGTGAATCACTGATGAACATAAAAGAGTGTCAGCACAGACTAACAATTTTGTTTAGTCTCGGACCTACTTTAGACATGTATGCACATTATTCAGGAGAGGCTATCTCAACTGTTCTAGACTAAGGCCCCATTAAAAAAATAGTTTATCATCATCATCATCAAAAAGTGATGAGGGCAGATTTGTTTGTTGTTTTAATTTTTCTCATACAAAAAGAGAGGATTTTCTTCAAAAGAAGATGTGAAATTTCAGTTACAGTTTGCCAGAAGGCACACGGAATATAATGAGTCAACACAGAGCTACAGCTGCCTGAGGAAAAACTCACCTTGCAACCATTGTACATAGCATCCAAGCTGCCTCCGTTGTCAAACAGCACGTTCCAGGCTTGGCTCAATAACCTTCGGCCTTCTTTGGCCAAAGCATACTCGCCACCAGTGGACATGCCACCAGCTGTACCGCCATCAATGAAATTCGGCAAAAGAAAAAAAAAATTGATGCCAGCCGATTTCTGCATACGGGCAGGCATGAAAAAGTAATGTCTTTTTTTTTTTTCATTTGTTTTAAATGGGGCCTAATATGACCCCAATGAGCAACTTGTGATATACGTCAAAATCTCTATCCAGGATGAACAACCCAAAAATGACCACACCCTTTTTAGTCTCAAGTGTTACTGCAAATACAGCTGTATTTTCAAAACTGCAGCAGCTACAGATTTTCCAAGATATACAATATGTTCAAAATGAGCAGTACATGTTTAGAAGGGTCATAGAAGAGTGTAAAATTTCTAATTTTGATATTTTAAGAGAAAACATTAGGTCAAACAACCTACATACAGTTCGGAATCCCCACATATCAGTAACTTAAACTTTCTGGGCTATTGGCTGTTGGGAAATTTCCCTGATAATCTCTAGAAGATGATCTCTAGATACTGCTGTCTGCTAAAGATAAGTTCTGTTTGTATTTTTACTTTAAAACAATATTCCATTGGTAACAGTATTAGTGCAGCAGATAAGTGAATATTTACAGAGGAATCCTTCAAATGGTGATGCAAACACCAAATTTGGCACAAATACATTACTCATTTGAAAAAAAAAAAAAACGAGTGGCCACTTGACTCTTCAATGGGCAGCCAGGTAGGGGGTTAATTGAAGGGTTTCACAAGGGTCAAAATCTCAAAATACTCCAATCATGTTGAAAGGTATTCTGTATTATTTGTCTGATCATAAAGATTTCAAAAGGTATAATTTGGACTGTGACTGAATTCTATAGAGTAAAAAAAAAAAAAAAAAAAAAAAAAAAAAGCAAAATTTCAGGGGTCAAAAGTTAAAGTTGCTGTAATTTTTGGTAAAATGTGGTGCAAATTATTGGTTGAGCTAAAAGTGGTGCAAATTATATATCGAGGCTCCGCTGACAGCAGACAACAAAGGCATCACCGGGGCTCGAAATAGTACGTGCATGTGCTAGTTTGTGCATGTATTATTCGAGCGGTGCACGTAATTTTATACTGCACTTGCACTGGTGCAAGTAACTTTATCCAACTTTTATCAATTATAAGCACCAGTAAAATGAACCAATAAAGGAATAAATAAGGAAAAAAAAAATTTCCAGTGTGTTGTCTTCATCTTCCCTGCATTTTATGACTCTCACACACGGAGCGAGTTGCTGTGCTCTATTTGTTGTGTTCGCGTGCGCACATGTAAACAAAGAAAAGAAAAAAAACTGGCTGGCTGCAGTTCCTCTCTCTCCCCCTCAAACTCTGTCATCATTGTGTTA
This sequence comes from Thalassophryne amazonica, assembly GCF_902500255.1. Lineage (NCBI taxonomy): Eukaryota > Metazoa > Chordata > Actinopteri > Batrachoidiformes > Batrachoididae > Thalassophryne > Thalassophryne amazonica. The sequence continues at coordinate 73,005,511 of NC_047106.1, read as the reverse complement.
TAAACCAGTCACCATTTGTTTTATTATGCATCTGTGTAGTTAATAAAATTATCTTCACGGACGATTAGTTTGCGCACACGTGAAAAAAAACTGCTGCTGCTGCTCTCTCCTCAAACTCTCCCCTGAGACGAAGAGTATGACACATCAGAGGAGGAGTTTTAAGGTTGATATAAGACTGAATTTTGGTTGTGCAAGTAACTTTTTTTTTGGTGCAAGTAATTTTTTTGTTACTAGCACCAGTGCAAGCAGGTTAAAAAAATGTATTTCGACCCCTGCTTCACTGTATTGGCTGTAGCAGACGGGACACCAGTCCCGTATCGGCCCAGCCACACCAGGCGCTACAACTCAACAACTTGATGGACAACCTCTGGCACAGAAACAATGATTTGATGGAACCAAGTGCACAAAGTGTGGGTACTGAAACCATGATCTGACAGAGCCAAGTGTGCAAAGTATCGATGTCAAAACCATGATCTGATGGAGCCTGTGACACAAAACGCCAGTGTCTAAACCATGAATGATCTGACGGAGCCAAGTGCACAAAGTGCCAGTGTCGAAACCATGATCTGATGGAGCCTGTGACACAAACCACCAGTGTCACAGCCGGACATCTCTTCAGCCACAACAAGGAATTATTTTCAGACATCATTTTCCAAGGAGGTTTTATACTTTTTCATCTGTGATGTTGACACGAACAGGTAAGACTTTATATTTGCTCCATGTGTGAATGGTCTAATATTTGAAAGTCTGTTAGCATGAGGGCACAGCTTTCAGCCAATCAGTGGATGGCATTAATGGATGTATTTCAACTTATGAGTAAATTACAAGAAACCCATGTCAGCAATCGCATAACTTACTTACTACAACTTATGTCCCACATGTGGAACATATGAGTCATATGCTGGCATGTGTTGAAAATTTTCAGCATGCCCAAAATTTTTTGAGGTGGTCAGCGTATTAGGACGTATATCAGTGTGCTCTTAACTTACGCAAAACTTACCCATACTTTGTTAGGACTTACGCCCACGTATGCCAGCATTTTTAAAACGGTCAGCATACACTGGTTAAATCAAGGTGTGACAGGACCTTTATTTTAGCCATTTTCTCTTAAAATATCAAAACAGGAATTTTACACTTTTCTATGACCCTCCCAAACTTTGGTCATTTTGAACATTTTGAATACTTTGGAAAATCCACAGCAGCGGCAGTTTAGAAAATACAGCTGTACTTGATGTCACACTCGGGACGAAAAAGGGCGTGATCATTTTCGGGCTGATGGTCCCGGATAGAGATTTTGGCACATATCCCCAAGTTGTTTATTGGGGTCACATTAGTCTAAGAACGGTGGAGTTGTCCGCTTATAAATGATGTGCATACGTGTCTCAGCTTCGTCCTCTACTACAACGGGTTGTGGTGATTTGCAGTGAAAGGGTCACCTGGATGGACCAGGAGCACAGTGACGTCATCCCCGCGGGTTTACCTTGGAGCTGCGCCGACAGGGACTCCTGATGTTGTTGGTACTTCAGAGCCATGGATTCGGTCCTCTTCAGCTGTTTGTGCATCTCGTAGGAGATCATCCCTCCGTACATCACGCCGCAGATCACCGTGACCACCAGGAGACACTGGAAGATCCTCCGCTGGCGGCGCGAGCACACTCCGTTACCCATGGTGGTGGACACGCGCCCCTCGCGGCTGTCCGCGCGAGCTGAGCCCGTCTCTGCTGCTGGAAACTTCCGACTCAACTTCAACCCCCACCCCGCCCCACCCTCCCCCCCCCGTGCCCTCACTCCCCGAACAAAACGTTTACTTCTGCGCTCAGACTGGTCGATGGAGACATTATTTGCTCAACAAGACTCTTCAAAGTAACGAAGCCGCTGAGATTTTCGTCTGACTTAACCTCAAACTGCTGCTCCGCCTTCGCCGAAAAGCGGGACGAGCCGAGGCTGCTGGACTCCCCGCTGCTCCTTAGCGTTCACGAAGCGGTCTCCTCTTTCCCCGATTAAAAAAATTTGAACTTTAAGTCCACAACAAGGCCCGCACAACACCTTTAATTTTAGTTACGTGTCAGCCAAGCAGCTGTCTCACTGCCGTACAGAATTGTGAAGGAAGTCCCGCCTCCGAACCTCATAAATTTCCCTATTCCCACCCTCAGAGGAACGCTCGTTATGTATTGGTCAGCCGTGACGTCTATCAAAAGGAGAGGCTGGACAATACGTTCATTTGCAGTGAGATTTTTCTCTCTTTTTTTGGCTTTATTTTTGAAAACACCTAAATTTAAGACTCAGCATCAATCATTTTCATGTGTTTTTAATTATTCTAATTCACATAAAGAAATGACAAAAGTGGCCATTTATTCAATCTTTCATTTTCTGCAGGTTATCTGGGTCTACGGTCATGGTGGCAGAAGACGAAGTAGCTCACCCACACTTCCCTATGCTCGACTACATCCTCTAACGCTTTGTGGGGGTTTCCAAGGTGTTCCTAAAACTGCTGGGAAATATAATACTTCCAGCATGTCCGGGGTCTTCCCAAGGGTCTCCTCCCAGTTGGACGTGCCTGGAAGACCTCCCTTGGGAGACAACCATGGGCATCCTCCCCAGATGCTCAAACCACCTGAGCTGGCTCGTTTTGATAGGAAAAAGCAGCAGCTCCACTCCGATGATATTCAAGCGTCCCATCCTGTCCCGGAGCCCATCAGATACAGGACAGCGAAACCACATTTCCACTGTTTGTATCCATGACCTTGTTCTTTTGGTCATTACCCAAGGTTCATGACCACTGGTGAGGATAGAAGCAGAAATCGAGAGTCTTGCCTTCTGGCTTCGCTGTTTCGTCACCATGGCAGTCCAATACAGCGTCCACAGAACCTCACATACAGTGGTGGTGAAGTAAATGGTGCACTTGTTTTGTGACCAGACGGCTTCTAGTTAAAAACACTTCTGTCCATTCTTCATGTCATTTGGAGTTGTGTCACGAACAGTGTTGCCACAGTTACTTTAGTTACATTCAGCAGCTGCCGACAAGAATCTAGTAATCGAATTTAGGTACTTTTGTACTTTTGTAATTAAGGCAGTGTTTCAAGGAGTAAATAGTAATCAGCTTACTTTTTCAAACTAACTGTGGCAACACTGGTCAAGAAGCACATCCAATGTAAAAATCAACATAGAGATCCACAGCAGATTTGCTGGGATACCCCAGAGCACCAAAAAAAAAAAAAAAAAAAAGCAGACAATGAAAAAAAAACTTGTTAGTTTTCTTATTTATCATCAAATATTTTTGTTCTGTATTTCTTGTTAACTGTGTTGGTCTTTTAATCCTCTGTGAAATGCTACACCAATGTAATGAAAACAGTGTTTGTTCTTGTTTTTCTTTTTTGTTTATTTATTTATTTATTTATTGCAAAACAATAAAAAGAAACCCATTTTGGTGAAAAAGACAGTTAAGACTCTAACTCTGGAACATGCAGACTTCACGCTGTGCTTTCATTGAAGACACGCACATTTACTCTTACATACGCAACAGTTTTGGACTTTCAGCGTGCCTAAAATGTTAGATGCTGTTTACTACATTTTGCACAAGCATCACCAAGGATGAGAACATATTTTCTTCACTTTTTCAAGGAGAGATTGCTATTTACAGGGTGGGCCATTAAAATGTTACCACTTTTTTAATTCGTAGGCAATTACAACAACCCACAGACCACTGAGGCCCCGAAGACCAACATCCGTCAGGAAATTCGGAGAATTCCTCTTGAGATGTGTGGCAATGTCATCACAAACTTCAGTGTGCGTGTTGGAGCTGTAATCCAAAGAAGAGGAGCGTGGATTGAACATGTCATCAACTATTGAACCGTGTGGAAAACCAGAGACAAAGTGGGAAACCTTTGGTATCAAATGTTAATTTGATGCTTCTGTTACAAGTCTGTAAATAAAATGTTCAAATAAGTTCTCATTTCAAAAACTTGTGTACGATCAAAAAGTGGTAACATTTTATTGGCCCACCCTGTAAATAATGTAACATTTAAACAAAGAGTGTGTTAGTTTGTGTGTTAGTTCTTAGAAGCCTCTGCCATGTTGCCAGCGGCGAGGATGAGCTCACTTGCTGGAAAAACAGACACTTAGAAACTGAGTATATATAAGTAATAAACAGACCAACAATAATAATGTACTTACCATGACTCTTGTGAAGTTAGCGGCACTAAATATCACTGGTTTCCATTTTTGTCCATCTTTTGTGGTTGTCCTTCAATACCAATGGTGGCTGCTGGTGTAGTCATGAATCAAGTCCAGCACCCTCGAATTTAGCTAAATGCCTGTGTTTAAGTCATTGTGCAGCCCATCAAATTAATTGTGGGTCATCCTGATGATTCATTTTGTGTATTATTTTGATTAGTAAAATCTAATTGAATTAGCCATGCTAGTGTGCAGAGAAATGTTGCCGCCTAACATATATCTTGTGTTGCTCCAAGGCAAATTTAACCAACAACATTTTGCCATGCCTACTCTGTTGCATCCTCTCGACAAATACTGGGTTTTCTCTCCATTCATCCTTACTCCTGTACGATGGCAGAACACAGGCATCCAGTGCTCATTGAAGGTGCAAATATCAGGGATAGGGGTGCCATAAAGGGGAGAATTGTTGTGTGGGCCGCCAGAAGAGGAGAAACTGCTGGCCCACCACCAGAGGGCGCCCTGCCTGAAGTGCGGGCTTCAGGCACGAGAGGGCGCCGCCTTACAGGAACAGCCGAGGTGACAGCTGTCACTCATCAACTATGACAGCTGTCACCGATCATCTGCATCTCACCCTGGATAAAGCAGGATGACACCTCCACCACGTCGCCGAGATATCGACTTCTGTGAGAGGTAACTTTCTCTGCCAGCATTAAATGATTCCAAGAGCTATTGTGTTGCAGCTGTCAACCAGAGGACCGGCGTGGGTCGCGACTGTTTCGTCCTACTTCCCGTCAGATAAGTGGTTAAACAGACGCTGCACGAGTGTGTGTTAAAGGTGGAGGTGGAATTCCCACCGTTATTGTTACGGGGTGTATACACACCCACACTTGACTGTCTTTGTTCTCCGCCAGCAGTACCAGATCCGACACGCTGAGACGGTGGCCACCTGGGGACTTCGGGACTTGGCGGCTCCAGTATCCTTCAGGTTCGGTGGCGGTGGAAATCGTGTGGTTCCGGTTCATCTCCAGACAGGCGTCTCCTATCGTCGAGCCTGCCCACACGACACCTTCATTAATTGACTTGTATTTATTCTGTAATCTGCTGTGTGTGGTTGTGACATTCACAACAGTAAAGTGTTTAATTTAACTCCCTCTATTGTCCGTTCATTTACGCCCCCTGTTGTGGGTCCGTGTCACTACACTTTCCCAACAGGATATCTCGGCCAGCGTCATGGACTCCGAGGGGCGTCACCCAGCTGTTGAACGACCAATGGGAGAGCAGGGAGCGCAGGCAGCTGCAGGAGGCGTGATTGGTGAGCTGCAGCACATCCTCACCGCCTTTACGGCTCGGTTGGATCAGATGACCGAGCAAAACATCCTCCTGAACCGCAGGGTGTAGGCTCTCTCCGCGCAGGTGGCGGCGAGCGCTCAGGGCGCTGCTGCAGCTCCTCCTCCTGCCGACCCTGTGCAGGATATGAATGTTCCAGTGGTTGTTCAACAACCCCTCCCACCATCCCCTGAAGCATACATAAGCCCTCCTGAGCCGTACGGAGGTTGTGTGGAGACGTGCGCGGACTTTCTCATGCAGTGTTCGCTCGTCTTTGCACAACGTCCCGTCATGTACGCGTCAGATGCTAGTAAAGTAGCTTATGTGATTCATCTGCTTCGAGGAGAGGCACGCGCTTGGGCTACGGCGCTTTGGGAGCAAAATTCACGGCTCCTTCACACGTACACTGGGTTTGTGAGGGAGTTCAAGACTGTGTTTGATCACCCTAACAGGGGAGAGACCGCTTCGACTGTGCTGCTGTCAATGAGACAGGGACGCCGGAGCGCAGCCGCTTATGCAGTCGACTTCCGCATCGCGGCTGCGAGGTCCGGCTGGAATAACGCTGCACTCCGCGCCGCCTTCGTAAATGGACTGTCGTCGGTCCTGAAGGAGCACCTGGTGGCCAAGGATGAACCGCGGGAATTAGACAGGCTTATCAATCTTGTTATACGGTTAGACAATCGGTTGGAAGAACGCCGTCGGGAACGAGACGAAGGGCGTGGCCGGGCACGCGCCGTCCCTCTTCCTTCCGGGTCCGAAAAAGGTCCGCCCTTCCCACGCTCCCTGGCCTCTACGCCCCGTGTGGCGACAGCTCCCCCTGCTGACGAAGCTATGGACACGAGCAGGGCCACATTCAGACCGCCGAATAGACAGAGGAGGCTTCCCCGCGGGGCGTGTTTTGTTTGCGGCTCAATTGAGCACCAATTGAGTAATTGCCCCGAATGGTTAAACACCAACGCCCGCCCTTAGAAACTGGGCTTAGGGTGGGCCAAGAAATTCACGTGGGACACACACACATTTCCACACGGCTCCCAGTTACAATCCTTAGCGGGGATTTAACCCTTCAGGCCCCAGCACTGGTAGACACCGGGTCAGAAAGGAATCTGCTAGACAGCAGCTGGGTCAGGGAGGTAGGGCTCCCTCTGGTGGCGCTTCCTTCACCATTGCAGGTGCGAGCACTAGATGGCACCCTACTCCCTTTAATCACACACAGGACGCTACCAGTAACTCTGGTGGTGTCAGGGAATCATCGGGAGGAGATAGAGTTTTTTGTGACTCCCTCTACCTCCCGTGTGATTCTGGGGTTCCCCTGGATGCTAAAACACAATCCCCGGATTGATTGGCCGTCCGGGGTGGTGGTACAGTGGAGCGAGACCTGCCATCAGGTGTGTTTGGGATCCTCGGCCCCTCCCGGTTCCCAGGCTAAGGAGCAGGTCAAAGTTCCCCCCAATCTGTCGGCGGTGCCGGTTGAGTACCACGATCTTGCTGACATTTTTAGCAAGGATCGGGCACTCACCCTTCCCCCGCACCGTCCGTACGATTGTGCCATCGATTTGATGCCAGGCGTGGAGTTCCCGTCCAGCAGGCTGTACAACCTCTCCCGACCTGAGCGCGAATCGATGGAGACCTACATCCGGGACTCCTTAGCTGTCGGGCTGATCCGTAACTCCACCTCCCCGATGGGAGCAGGTTTCTTTTTTGTGGGCAAGAAAGATGGCGGTCTTCGTCCATGCATTGATTACCGGGGGCTGAACGAGATCACGGTTCGCAACCGTTACCCGTTGCCTTTGTTGGATTCGGTGTTCACCCCCCTGCATGGAGCCAAATATTCACAAAGCTGAATCTTAGGAACGCATATCACCTAGTTCGGGTCCGGAAGGGAGACGAATGGAAGACGGCATTCAACACCCCGTTAGGTCATTTTGAGTACCTGGTCATGCCGTTTGGCCTCACTAACGCCCCCCCGCTACGTTCCAAGCTTGGTAAATGACGTCTTGCGGGAACTTCCTGCACCGATTCGTCTTCGTATATCTGGACGATATACTCATTTTTTCTCCGGACCCTGAGACCCATGTACGGCATGTACGTCAGGTCCTGCAGCGGTTGTTAGAGAACCGGCTGTTTGTGAAGGGCGAGAAGTGTGAGTTTCACCGCACCTCTTTGTCCTTCCTGGGGTTTATCATCTCCTCCAACTCCGTCGCCCCGGATCCGGCCAAGGTCGCAGCGGTGAGAGACTGGCCCCAACCTACGAGCCGTAGGAAGCTGCAACAGTTCCTCGGCTTCGCAAATTTTTACAGGAGGTTCATTAAGGGGTATAGTCAGGTAGTTCGCCCCCTGACAGCCCTGACCTCACCAAAAGTTCCCTTCACCTGGTCGGACCGGTGCGATGCCGCGTTCAGGGAGTTGAAACAGCGCTTCTCGACTGCACCCGTCTTGGTGCAGCCCGATCCTAGTCGCCAGTTTGTGGTCGAAGTGGACGCCTCTGACTCAGGGATAGGAGCCATGCTATCCCAGAGCGGAGAGACCGATAAGGTTCTTCACCCGTGTACCTATTTCTCCCGCAGGTTGACCCCAGCAGAGCGGAACTATGACGTGGGCAATCGAGAGCTCCTTGCAGTGAAAGAGGCTCTTGAGGAGTGGAGACACCTGCTGGAGGGGCTTGTCAGTGCCTGTTCACGGTTTTTTACTGACCACCGGAACTGGCGTATATCAGGACCCGCCAAATGACTGAACCCCAGGACAAGCCTGCTGGTCACTGTTTTTCGGCGTTTTGCCTTCCGGATCACCTACCGCCCCCGGGACCAAAAACCAGAGGGTCGGATGCCCTGTCCTGGGTGCACGAACATGAAGTCAAGACCGAGCTGTCAGATCCACCGGAACCCATCGTACCGGAGTCCACTATCGTGGCTACCCTTACCTGGGACGTGGAGAAGACCGTCCGGGAGGCCCTGGCACGGAGCCCGGATCCCGGAACAGGGCCGAAAAATAGACAATACGTCCCACCAGAAGCCAGGGCTGCCGTCCTGGACTTCTGTCACGGGTCCAAGCTCTTCTGCCACCCAGGGGTGCGTAGGACCGTGGCAGTGGTCCGGCAGCGCTTCTGGTGGGCGTCTCTGGAGGCTGACATCCGGGCTTATATCCAGGCCTGCACCACCTGCGCCAGGGGCAAGGCGGACCACCAGAAGGCACAGGGACTCCTTCAGCCGCTTCCTGTGCCTCATCGCCCCTGGTCCCACATCGGTCTGGATTTCGTCACGGGCCTCCCGCCGTCCCGGGGGCACACCACCATCCTCACGATAGTGGACCGGTTCTCCAAGGCGGCCCTCCCGAAGCTCCCATCGGCCCAGGAGACAGCGGATCTCCCTGTCCACCATGTTGTCCGTCTGCATGGGATACCAACAGACATCGTCTCGGATCGCGGTCCCCAGTTCTCCTCGCAGGTGTGGAGAAGTTTCTGCCGGGAACTGGGGGCCACCGCGAGCCTCTCGTCTGGGTATCACCCTCAGACTAACGGACAGGCTGAACGGGCCAATCAAGAGTTGGAGCAGGCCCTGCGTTGTACGACATCCGCACACCCGACGGCTTGGAGTGAACACCTGGCCTGGATCGAGTACGCGCATAACAGCCAAGTGTCCTCTGCCACCGGCCTCTCCCCGTTTGAGGTGTGTCTGGGGTACCAACCCCCTTTGTTTCCTGTGGTGGAGGGAGAGGTCGGTGTGCCCTCGGTCCAGGCCCACCTGCGGAGATGCCGTCGGGTGTGGCGCACCGCCCGTTCGGCCTTGTTGAGGGCCCGGATGAGGGCAAAGGTCCATGCAGACCATCAACGGTCCCCGGCCCCCGCATACCAGCCCGGGCAGGAGGTATGGCTATCCACGAAGGACATTCCTCTCCAGGTGGACTCCCCAAAACTGAAGGACAGGTACATCGGCCCCTTCAAGGTCCTCAAGGTCCTCAGTCCCACCGCAGTGAGGCTCCAACTCCCGGCCTCACTGCGGATCCATCCAGTCTTTCATGTCTCCCGGTTGAAACCACATCACACCTCACCCCTCTGTGCACCCGGTCCGGCGCCGCCTCCTGCCCGTATCATCGATGGGGAGCCAGCTTGGACAGTACGCCGGCTCTTGGATGTCCGTCGAATGGGCCGGGGCTTCCAATATTTGGTGGACTGGGAGGGGTATGGACCCGAAGAACACTCCTGGGTGAAGAGGAGCTTCATCCTGGACCCGGCCCTCCTGCTCGATTTTTACCAACTCCACCCGGACAAGCCTGGTCGGGCGCCAGGAGGCGCCCGTTGAGGGGGGGGTCCTGTTGTGTGGGCCGCCAGAAGAGGAGGTACTGCTGGCCCACCACCAGAGGGCGCCCTGCCTGAAGTGCAGGCTTTAGGCACGAGAGGGCGCTGCCGCCTTACAGGAACAGCCGAGGTGACAGCTGTCACTCATCAACTATGACAGCTGTCACCGATCATCTGCATCTCACCCTGGATAAAAGCAGGATGACACCTCCACCACGTCGCCGAGATATCGACTTCTGTGAGAGGTAACTTTCTCTGCCAGCATTAAATGATTCCAAGAGCTATTGTGTTGCAGCTGTCAACCAGAGGACCGGCGTGGGTCGCGACTGTTTCGTCCTACTTCCCGTCAGATAAGTGGTTAAACAGACGCTGCACGAGTGTGTGTTAAAGGTGGAGGTGGAATTCCCACCGTTATTGTTACGGGGTGTATACACACCCACACTTGACTGTCTTTGTTCTCTGCCAGCAGTACCAGATCCGACACGCTGAGACGGTGGCCACCTGGGGACTTCGGGACTTGGCGGCTCCAGTATCCTTCGGGTTTGGTGGCGGTGGAAATCGTGTGGTTCCAGTTCATCTCCAGACGGGCGTCTCCTATCGTCGAGCCTGCCCACACAACACCTTCATTAATTGACTTGTATTTATTCTGTAATCTGCTGTGTGTGGTTGTGACATTCACAACAGTAAAGTGTTCTAATTTAACTCCCTCTATTGTCCGTTCATTTACGCCCCCTGTTGTGGGTCCGTGTCACTACACTTTCCCAACAAGAATAAGGAGAAGGATTCTAGGGGCCCATTATTGACAGGGGCTCAGAGAGGCCCCTAATACAGTTACAGTTGTATGCAAAAGTTTGGGCACCCCTGATAATTTTCGTGATTTTCCTTTATAAATCATTGGTTGTCTGGATCAGATTTCAGTTAAATATATCATATAGCAGACAAACACACTGATATTTGAGAAATGAAATGAAGTTTCTAGTATTTACAATAAGTGTGCAATAATTATTTAAACAAAATTGGGCAGGTGCATAAATTTGGGCACATTATATATTGTCCTGTATATTCGTTTTGTGAATTGTTTCTGTGAATTGTTCTGTAATTTATGTCTGTAGCATGGCCCAAGCAGAGCGTCACCACTTTGAGTCTGGTATCCTTGAGGTTTCTTCCTCGGAGGGAGTTTTTCCTTACCACTGTTGCTCTGGGGGTTAGTAAAGTTAGATCTTACTTGTGTGAAGTGCCTTGAGGCTGATTTGGCGCTATATAAATGAAAATACATTGAAAACTGAATTCTTATTTTATTGATTTGAATACATTTAACACTAATTATTGGAACACAAAATTATTTTGGTAGGCTCATTGACCCTTGACCTCCATACACAGGTGAATCCAATCATGAGAAAGGGTATTTAAGGTGGCCATTTGCAAATGTTTCCCCTCTTTGCATCTCTTCTAATGAGTGGCAACATGGGAGCCTCGAAACAACTCTCAATGACCTGAAAACAAAGATTGTTCAACATCATGGTTTAGGGGAAGGATACAAAAAGCTATCTCAGAGATTTCAGTTGTCATTTTCCACTGTGAGGAACATAGTAAGGAAATGGAAGACCACAGGTACAGTACTAGTTAAGGACCGAAGTGGCAGGCCAAGAAAAATCTCAGATAAGCTGAAGCGAAGGATAGTGGTTAAGGTTTTGGGCTTGAGTCCAGAAGATCATGGGTCCAAATCCCCACCTGACTGGAAAATCACCAAGGACCCTTGGGCAAGGCCTTTAATCCCCTATTGCTCCCGGTGTGTAGTGAGCGCCTTGTATGGCAGCACCCTGACATCGGGGTGAATGTGAGGCATAATTGTAAAGCGTTTTGAACATCTGATGCAGATGGAAAAGCGCTATATAAATGCAGTCCATTTACCATTCATAGTCACCCCACAGACCTGCTCCAAAGACCTACAACATGATCTTCTTGCAAATAGTGTTTCTGTGCATAGTTCAACTATACAGCGCACTTTACACAAAGAGATGCTGTAATGCAGAGGAAGCCTTTTCTGCATACACGTCACAAACAGAGTCGCTTGAGGTATGCTAAAGCACATTTGGACAAGCCAGCTTCATTTTGGAATAAGGTACTGTGGACTGATGAAACTAAAATTGAGTTATTTGAACATAACAAGCGGCGGTATGCATTGCTGAAAAAGAACACAGCATTTCAAGAAAACACTTGCTACCTACAGTAAAATTTGGAGGCGGTTCCATCATGCTGTGTGGCTGTGTGGCCAGTGCAGGTACTGGGAATCTTGTTGAAGTTGAGGGTCACATGGATTCCAGTCAATATCAGCAGATTCTTGAGAACAATGTTCATGAATCAGTGACAAAGTTGAAGTTGCGCCGGGGCTAGATCTTTCAACAAGACAACGGCCCTAAACACTGCTCAAAATCTACTAAGGCATTCAAGCAGAGGAACAAGTACAATGTTCTGAATGGCCATCTCAGTCCTCAGACCTGAATATTGTTGAAAATCTGTGGTGTGATTGTAAGCGGGCTGTCCATGCTTGGAAACCAACAAACAGAGATGTTTGTAAAGAAGAATGGTCCAAAATACCTTCACCAGAATTCAGACTATCATTGGAAGCTATAGGAAGTGTTTAGAGGCTGTTTTCTGCAAAAGGAGGCTCTACTAAATATTGATGTATTTTTTCTGTGGATGTGCCAAATTTATGCACCTGCCTAATTTTGTTAACGAATTATGCACACTTTCCTGTAAATCCTATAAACTTCATTTTCCACTTTTCAATATCACTTTGTTTGTCTGCTATATGATATATTTAACTGAATTTGCTGATCCAAACAACCAATGATTTATAAAGGAAAATCCTGGAAATCATCAGGGGTGCCCAAATTTTTACAACTGTATAATACTGACAAAATGATATTGGGGATGGCCCAGTAAAATCCCTGGCTGTGCCCCTGATCAGGGGCCATGCTGAAATATAAAATGGGTGAAATGTAGCGAAATGGAGCAAAATGGGAACTGATAATTAGGAAATGGGGGTAAAATGTAACGAAATTGAGCGAAATTTTATATACATGTAAATGGGACCATTGTTGGGTCAGTGGGTGAAGTTTCATTTCTTGAACACAGATGGTACACCTGCCCATTTTGAGTAAGCTTGCACATTTCCAAAATGTCACAAAGAAAACACCAAAAAAATTTTAAAAGTTACTAATTTACTCATATTTGGAGTCTGGGCCAGTCTGGGTCATTTGGGGCCAGGGTATATCATCACACCCTATTTCACGCCATTTTGCTCCATTTCCTTACATTTTACCCCATTTCATAATTATCAGTCCCCATTTTGCTCCATTTTTTACATTTCATCCATTTAATATTTTAGTATAACCAAATATCAGCAGTCATTATATTTTAGAACACTGCTTGGGTCTGCCTTTTGCATTTTCTGAAATGTTTATGTGTGATTTTTGCTGTCAAGACATATTGTTCTGATTTCATTCCTCACTGCTCCCTGTTGCCGTGTTACAGCCAAATTTGGTCATGTTTTTAAAGGAAGATGGCAGTAAATTGTAACTACAGTACAAATGGTCCCACATTATGACAATTACTCTACTGGTGGTTGGCTCTCACTGCGGTATTGTATCACTTCCTGTTCCGGAGCACAGCGGTGTTTTTCTGTATCTGTTAGCTGTTTAATCTGCGCAGTTAGATTGATCTAGTTATCTAGATTACGATTTGTTTCCCAGTGTAATCTTTACGTGCCTTAACTAAAGCACTCCTTCTGCTGAATCACCTCTAAATTATTTACACATTATTCACTTTGCGTGTTTTTAGGAATCCGCTAGCTTAGCGTAGCTACTAGCTCTTAGCCGATTTAGCATGGCGGCTTCTCCTGTCTCTCCCGCACTTTTCTGCTCTGGGTGTGAAATGTTTAGTTATTCCTCGGCCTCCTTTAGCAGTAATGGTACTTGTAATAAGTGTAGCTTATTCGTAGCTTTGGAGGCCAGGCTGGGCGAATTGGAGACTCGGCTCCGCACCGTGGAAAATTCTACAGCTAGCAAGGCCCCTGTAGTCGGTGCGGACCAAGGTAGCTTAGCCGCCGTTAGTTCCCCCCCTGGCAGATCCCGAGCAGCCGGGAAAGCAGGCCGACTGGGTGACTGTGAGGAGGAAGCGTAGCCCTAAACAGAAGCCCCGTGTACACCGCCAACCCGTTCACATCTCTAACCGTTTTTTCCCACTCGACGACACACCCGCCGAGGATCAAACTCTGGTTATTGGCGACTCTGTTTTGAGAAATGTGAAGTTAGCAACACCAGCAACCATAGTCAATTGTCTTCCGGGGGCCAGAGCAGGCGACATTGAAGGAAATTTGAAACTGCTGGCTAAGGCTAAGCGTAAATTTGGTAAGATTGTAATTCACGTCGGCAGTAATGACACCCGGTTACGCCAATCGGAGGTCACTAAAATTAACATTAAATCGGTGTGTAACTGTGCAAAAACAATGTCGGACTCTGTAGTTTTCTCTGGGCCCCTCCCCAATCGGACCGGGAGTGACATGTTTAGCCGCATGTTCTCCTTGAATTGCTGGCTGTCTGAGTGGTGTCCAAAAAATGAGGTGGGCTTCATAGATAATTGGCAAAGCTTCTGGGGAAAACCTGGTCTTGTTAGGAGAGACGGCATCCATCCCACTTTGGATGGAGCAGCTCTCATTTCTAGAAATCTGGCCAATTTTCTTAAATCCTCCAAACCTTGACTATCCAGGGTTGGGACCAGGAAGCAGAGCTGTAGTCTTACACACCTCTCTGCAGCTTCTCTCCCCCTGCCATCCCCTCATTACCCCATCCCCGTAGAGACGGTGCCTGCTCCCAGACCACCAATAACCAGCAAAAATCTATTTAAGCATAAAAATTCAAAAAGAAAAAATAATATAGCACCTTCAACTGCACCACAGACTAAAACAGTTAAATGTGGTCTATTAAACATTAGGTCTCTCTCTTCTAAGTCCCTGTTGGTAAATGATATAATAATTGATCAACATATTGATTTATTCTGCCTAACAGAAACCTGGTTACAGCAGGATGAATATGTTAGTTTAAATGAGTCAACACCCCCGAGTCACACTAACTGTCAGAATGCTCGTAGCACGGGCCGGGGTGGAGGATTAGCAGCAATCTTCCATTCCATCTTATTAATTAATCCAAAACCCAGACAGAGCTTTAATTCATTTGAAAGCTTGTCTCTTAGTCTTGCCCATCCAAATTGGAAGTCCCAAAAACCAGTTTTATTTGTTATTATCTATCGTCCACCTGGTCGTTACTGTGAGTTTCTCTGTGAATTTTCAGACCTTTTGTCTGACTTAGTGCTTAGCTCAGATAAGATAATTATAGTGGGCGATTTTAACATCCACACAGATGCTGAGAATGACAGCCTCAACACTGCATTTAATCTATTATTAGACTCAATTGGCTTTGCTCAAAAAGTAAATGAGTCCACCCACCACTTTAATCATATCTTAGATCTTGTTCTGACTTATGGTATGGAAATAGAAGACTTAACAGTATTCCCTGAAAACTCCCTTCTGTCTGATCATTTCTTAATAACATTTACATTTACTCTGATGGACTACCCAGCAGTGGGGAATAAGTTTCATTACACTAGAAGTCTTTCAGAAAGTGCTGTAACTAGGTTTAAGGATATGATTCCTTCTTTATGTTCTCTAATGCCATATACCAACACAGTGCAGAGTAGCTACCTAAACTCTGTAAGGGAGATAGAGTATCTCGTCAATAGTTTTACATCCTCATTGAAGACAACTTTGGATGCTGTAGCTCCTCTGAAAAAGAGAGCTTTAAATCAGAAGTGTCTGACTCCGTGGTATAACTCACAAACTCGTAGCTTAAAGCAGATAACCCGTAAGTTGGAGAGGAAATGGCGTCTCACTAATTTAGAAGATCTTCACTTAGCCTGGAAAAAGAGTCTGTTGCTCTATAAAAAAGCCCTCCGTAAAGCTAGGACATCTTTCTACTCATCACTAATTGAAGAAAATAAGAACAACCCCAGGTTTCTTTTCAGCACTGTAGCCAGGCTGAGAAAGAGTCAGAGCTCTATTGAGCTGAGTATTCCATTAATTTTAACTAGTAATGACTTCATGACTTTCTTTGCTAACAAAATTTTAACTATTAGAGAAAAAATTACTCATAACCATCCCAAAGACGTATCGTTATCTTTGGCTGCTTTCAGTGATGCCGGTATTTGGTTAGACTCTTTCTCTCCGATTGTTCTGTCTGAGTTATTCTCATTAGTTACTTCATCCAAACCATCAACATGTTTATTAGACCCCATTCCTACCAGGCTGCTCAAGGAAGCCCTACCATTATTTAATGCTTCGATCTTAAATATGATCAATCTATCTTTGTTAGTTGGCTATGTACCACAGGCTTTTAAGGTGGCAGTAATTAAACCATTACTTAAAAAGCCATCACTTGACCCAGCTATCTTAGCTAATTATAGGCCAATCTCCAACCTTCCTTTTCTCTCAAAAATTCTTGAAAGGGTAGTTGTAAAACAGCTAACTGATCATCTGCAGAGGAATGGTCTATTTGAAGAGTTTCAGTCAGGTTTTAGAATTCATCATAGTACAGAAACAGCATTAGTGAAGGTTACAAATGATCTTCTTATGGCCTCGGACAGTGGACTCATCTCTGTGCTTGTTCTGTTAGACCTCAGTGCTGCTTTTGATACTGTTGACCATAAAATTTTATTACAGAGATTAGAGCATGCCATAGGTATTAAAGGCACTGCGCTGCGGTGGTTTGAATCATATTTGTCTAATAGATTACAATTTGTTCATGTAAATGGGGAATCTTCTTCACAGACTAAAGTTAATTATGGAGTTCCACAAGGTTCTGTGCTAGGACCAATTTTATTTACTTTATACATGCTTCCCTTAGGCAGTATTATTAGACGGTATTGCTTAAATTTTCATTGTTACGCAGATGATACCCAGCTTTATCTATCCATGAAGCCAGAGGACACACACCAATTAGCTAAACTGCAGGATTGTCTTACAGACATAAAGACATGGATGACCTCTAATTTCCTGCTTTTAAACTCAGATAAAACTGAAGTTATTGTACTTGGCCCCACAAATCTTAGAAACATGGTGTCTAACCAGATCCTTACTCTGGATGGCATTACCCTGACCTCTAGTAATACTGTGAGAAATCTTGGAGTCATTTTTGATCAGGATATGTCATTCAAAGCGCATATTAAACAAATATGTAGGACTGCTTTTTTGCATTTACGCAATATCTCTAAAATCAGAAAGGTCTTGTCTCAGAGTGATGCTGAAAAACTAATTCATGCATTTATTTCCTCTAGGCTGGACTATTGTAATTCATTATTATCAGGTTGTCCTAAAAGTTCCCTAAAAAGCCTTCAGTTAATTCAAAATGCTGCAGCTAGAGTACTGACGGGGACTAGAAGGAGAGAGCATATCTCACCCATATTGGCCTCTCTTCATTGGCTTCCTGTTAATTCTAGAATAGAATTTAAAATTCTTCTTCTTACTTATAAGGTTTTGAATAATCAGGTCCCATCTTATCTTAGGGACCTCGTAGTACCATATCACCCCAATAGAGCGCTTCGCTCTCAGACTGCAGGCTTACTTGTAGTTCCTAGGGTTTGTAAGAGTAGAATGGGAGGCAGAGCCTTCAGCTTTCAGGCTCCTCTCCTGTGGAACCAGCTCCCAATTCAGATCAGGGAGACAGACACCCTCTCTACTTTTAAGATTAGGCTTAAAACTTTCCTTTTTGCTAAAGCTTATAGTTAGGGCTGGATCAGGTGACCCTGAACCATCCCTTAGTTATGCTGCTATAGACGTAGACTGCTGGGGGGTTCCCATGATGCACTGTTTCTTTCTCTTTTTGCTCTGTATGCACCACTCTGCATTTAATCATTAGTGATCGATCTCTGCTCCCCTCCACAGCATGTCTTTTTCTTGGTTCTCTCCCTCAGCCCCAACCAGTCCCAGCAGAAGACTGCCCCTCCCTGAGCCTGGTTCTGCTGGAGGTTTCTTCCTGTTAAAAGGGAGTTTTTCCTTCCCACTGTAGCCAAGTGCTTGCTCACAGGGGGTCGTTTTGACCGTTGGGGTTTTACATAATTATTGTATGGCCTTGCCTTACAATATAAAGCGCCTTGGGGCAACTGTTTGTTGTGATTTGGCGCTATATAAAAAAATTGATTGATTGATTGATTACTGGCTTTTAGAAAGCTTCTGCAAAGTCTCTCAAAATTCTGACATTTAAAATGATAATGGGTGACAACAGAGAGTGCGCATAATTATTAAAACAAGGTGTCGGCTTATAAGTAAGGTCATGATGAAATGGTCTCAGCCGGTTTACATTTTGCTTCCTGTAACACAGATGGCTTCCAACTCTTGGACTTTCACAATGTGTTGCTTTTATTGTAGTAGAGCGCTTGTTCCTCCACATATTGCAGCAGACAACAGAATATTTGCAGATAGTACAAACTATATCTTTTTGGAATAGTTATGATCAGACACATAATGTGGTATAGCTTTCAATATGATTGGAACATTTTTTTAATTTTGACCCCTGTGCAATTCTTCATTTTCCCCTATTTGGCCACCAATTGAAAATTCAAATGGCTAATGTTACTTGTCTATAATATATACCAAAAGGTATACACAGTCAAATTTTGGTGCTTGTAATAACATTTGAACAATTGTTACAGTTATCTGCTCCACTAACATAATGAACTAGACAGTGATCACTGCTGCCATATTGCTGCTTCTTTGTAGAAAACAAAGTGACAAGCACTGTTTTCATATCAAAAGCATGCAAAGTATCTATTCCAGGTCAGGACTAACCTGTTCTCCAGGTTTCATGGAAACCAATTGTCTATTTGTTGTGTAATCTATCTATCTATTTATCAAGCTAATAAAACAAAAGAAGCCAGGGAAAGACAAGTAGGAGACAACATGACCTACAAATGAAAGTAAATTATCTTCTTCCTCTTAATATAAACTGAAGCCACAGTCTAACAGTGCTGATGTGCAATATATAGCCATTGTCTTCCAAAAATGACTGGAAAGGCATTACAAAGGCAATGTTGGGTCAATTTGTTCTCTGCATTCACTGTTACAGTATAAATGGAATTTGCTGTTTGTGACATAAAAACAAAGATTAGCAAGATCTGCCTTATCCTTCATATTTGTCACTGCGCATGCGTGCGTGCACGTGTGTGAGTGAGAGAGAGAGACGGAGAGAGATGTTTGGCGTGGAAGGCCAATGGAAGCTTATTAATTGCTGGAGGCACAACAGAAACCTGAGTTGTTGACTCTCAGTATCTCTCCTTTTCCTATTGCTCTGAATATAAATTGAAATGAAAACAAATTTTCTGATCCTGACCCAGGGTCGGATTGGGAACAAATTTCGGCCCTGGCATTTTTCCTCTGGACCAGCCCACTATTGGCCTGATGAATCCACACCCAAAAACGCACACCCACCCGTCCATACCGAACCCCCAATGAACAAATACTATACACCTAAACACCATGAACACACACCTAAACACACACTTTCACTGTCATTTCACCTTGATCATAGTACAAAACGCGGACCCGGCGCCACGAGGGGGGCGTCCTGATAAAATTAAAGGCAATTAGGCTACATATTTTGACGAAATTACAAGTTTAAATGACTATATATATATATATATATATATATATATATATATATATATATATATATATATATATATATATATATACGAGGTCTGTCCAAAAAGTAACGGACCTTTTTATTTTTTTCAAAAACTATATGGATTTGAATCACGTGTGATTGCATCAGCCAAACTTGAACCTTCGTGCGCATGCGTGAGTTTTTTCATGCCTGTCGGTTGCGTCATTCGCCTGTGGGCAGGCTTTGAGTGAGGACTGGTCCAGCCCCCTCGTCGGATTTTTATTGTCAGGGAACTGGCTGAGAGACTGCCGCTTTGCTCCATGAAATTTCTTTCAGAAACTGTTAGAGACAGCCATTTGGAAACCATTCGAAAGATTCAGATGGATTTCGGTGGAGATTCTGTCGGCGTCACACGGATTAAGGAGTGTTAAAACCTTTTTAAAGATGGCCCACAGCGGCGGAGGGCGTGCAGCGCACCGAGCGGCCATCGATAGGCTGGAACGACCAGATCATTTCTAAACTGAACGCTGTGTTGATCCGGGACATCATGTGACTACCACAGAAATGGCAAGAGAGCTGGACATAGCACTTTTGCGGCACATTCCACTGTTACAAGAGATTTTGTAATGAAAGACGTGCGGAGGGTTTTGCGCGTCGGCACGGAGCCGCTCATGGCGTGCAACAAAAAAAAAACACCTCCGTGTTGGAAATCATTCAGAAGATTCACATGGCTTTCGATGGCTTTTCAGTCGAGTGAGTATCCGCGAAATTATGTAACAGCTGGACATGCCACAACATGTCCTGTGAGACTTCCAACATGGAGGTGTTTTTTTTGTTGCGCGCAGTGAGCGGCTCCGTGCCGACGCGCAAAATCCTCTGCACGTCTTTCATTACAAAATCTCCTGTAACAGTGGAATGTGCCACAAAAGTGCTATGTCCAGCTCTCTTGTCATTTCTGTGGTAGTCACACGATGTCCCGGATCAACACAGCGTTCAGTTTAGAAATGATCTGGTCGTTCCAGCCTGTCGATGGCCGATGGCGCCCTCCGCCGCTGTGGGCTGTCTTTAAAAAGGTTTTAACACTCCTTAATCCGTGTGACGCCGACAGAATCTTCACTGAAATCCATCTGAATCTTTCGAATGGTTTCCAACTGGCTGTCTCTAACAGTTTCTGAAAAAAATTTCATGGAGTAAAGCGGCAGTCTCTCAGCCAGTTCCCTGACAATAAAAATCCGACGAGGGGGCTGGACCAGTGCTCACTCAAAGCCTGCCCACAGGCAAATGACGCAACCGACAGGCGTGAAAAAACTCACGCATGCGCATGAAGGTTCAAGCTTGGCTGATGCAATCACACGTGATTCAAATCCATATAGTTTTTGAAAAAAATAAAAAGGTCTGTTACTTTTTGGACGGACCTCGTATATATATATATATATATATATATATATATATATATATATATGTATACTCAACAAAATATAAACGCAACACTTTTGGTTTTGCTCCCATTTTGTATGAGATGAACTCAAAGATCTCAAACTTTTTCCACATACACAATATCACCATTTCCCTCAAATATTGTTCACAAACCAGTCGAAATCTGTGATAGTGAGCACTTCTCCTTTGCTGAGATAATCCATCCCACCTCACAGGTGTGCCATACCAAGATGCTGATTAGACACCATGATTAGTGCACAGGTGTGCCTTAGACTGCCCACAATAAAAGGCCACTCTGAAAGGTGCAGTTTTGTTTTATTGGGGGGGGATACCAGTCAGTATCTGGTGTGACCACCATTTGCCTCATGCAGTGCAACACATCTCCTTCGCATCATCTGTGAAGAGAACACCTCTCCAACGTGCCAAACGCCAGCGAATGTGAGCATTTGCCCACTCAAGTCGGTTACGACGATGAACTGGAGTCAGGTCGAGACCCCGATGAGGACGATGAGCATGCAGATGAGCTTCCCTGAGACGGTTTCTGACAGTTTGTGCAGACATTCTTTGGTTATGCAAACCGATTGTTTCAGCAGCTGTCTGAGTGGCTGGTCTCAGACGATCTTGGAGGTGAACATGCTGGATGTGGAGGTCCTGGGCTGGTGTAGTTACACGTGGTCTGCGGTTGTGAGGCTGGTTGGATGTACTGCCAAATTCTCTGAAACGACTTTGGAGATGGCTTATGGTAGAGACATGAACATTCAATACAAGAGCAACAGCTCTGGTTGACATTCCTGCTGTCAGCATGCCAACTGCATGCTCCCTCAAATCTTGCGACATCTGTGGCATTGTGCTGTGTGATAAAACTGCACCTTTCAGAGTGGCCTTTTATTGTGGGCAGTCTAAGGCACATCTGTGCACTAATCATGGTGTCTAATCAGCATCTTGATATGGCACACCTGTGAGGTGGGATGGATTATCTCAGCAAAGGAGAAGTGCTCACTATCACAGATTTAGACTGGTTTGTGAACATTATTTGAGAGAAATGGTGATATTGTGTATGTGGAAAAAGTTTTAGATCTTTGAGTTCATCTCATACAAAATGGGAGCAAAACCAAAAGTGTTGCGTTTATATTTTTGTTGAGTGTATATATATATATAAAACATCATGGGGTTTATGTCACAGAAATCCTACTTTACAATCACACTACAGTCATTGTTAAATTATTTCCTTTTGCATTTATAATAAACATTTGTATTTATTTAGTGTTTGTTTTTCTGGTTGAAATAAGATATAAATAATCTACCAGACTTCAAAAAATATACAAGTTTCCATGTTATTTTATTTGTCTAAAAATAAATGTCTGAGGTTCCTTATGTTAAACAAGAAATTATCTAATCTGAAATAACAGATGGTTTTAATACAGATGAAAGGTTTCTAAAGAACCATTTATTGATTTATTTACCTGTTTTAATTACAAGTGTTGTAAACTTTTTTAAACAGTAATCAGACATTTTGAGGTAACAACAACAAAAAAACATTTCCAATGATTTTTCTTCAGAAAACTGCTCTATAAATGAGCAGTCCTGTCACACGTTAATGTTTTGTACAGATCAGTGGTTTCTGCACCAATCGGATTGGTCCGATCCATTTTGTAGAGATCAGTGGTTTCTGCCACGAGTCTTCCGTGTTTTGGCCCGGCGCGTTGTTCCTATTGGACAATGCAAAGGTACGTCACAGCTCAGAGTGTCGAAAGTTGGCGCACCTCATCTCGACAGAATACCGGCTCTGTGTGGTATGTAAGAGATCACTTGACCGAGCGTCTATACGTTCAAATAATAATTTTAAAAAATACTGTCATCACTCTTCATTCTTAGTCTTACAATGGTGCAGCATAAATACACGAGCTTTACAGGAGCGCATGTCTCCTCCGGTGTGCACTTTTTTTGGGGGGGGCGACCCCGCCCCCTGTGATTTTTTTTTTTTTTTCTGCCGCCGGGTCTGACAAAATGGAAGCAAAAGCACACAAACGGAAAAAAGTTTTTGTGTCTCCAAAGTGTGTGTGTGAGTGAGTGAGTGAGAGAGAGAGAGAGAGAGAGAGAGAGAGAGAGAGAGAGAGAGGGGGGTAATGTGTAACCACTGCTAGGATTCACACAGCAGCAAATTAAGGAGCTGAAGTCCGTAGCTGTTGCATTTAAAGATTAACAAAAGTAAAGCACAGTTAATTAAGATAAAAGAAACGATTCCAACCTTGTATCAGTAGAAGAGCGGAGAGAAGTCCAGGCGCCGAGGACTCAGTCCATTCACAGGGGCAGGAGCGGCTGCCTGCTCTTCCTGCAATCTGATTGGCCACCCTGTATGCTTCTCCATTGTCATTGGCTGTTGGTCATGTCAATCATTGTGCTCGATGTAAGTCTCTGTTGTGTGATCAAACGGAAACAAAACTGAAACCTAGAATAAGACTGTGCCGTGTATGAAACACTACAGAACTTTTATTTTGACACAAATTCAGGAAGTGGCTCTGCAGCTGCGCCGAGTAAATGCTGTAGCTTCACCGATCACGGATTTTCCTCATGTTGACAGCAGCACGCGGTTCGAGAACACTGTATATTTCCATAATCTCTATAAATATGGGACGGCCGGCCCACGCACGTCTAAACGTGCAGCGGCCCACCAGGCAAATGCCCAAAATCACAGATTACCAGTCCGAGCCTGTCCTGACCATATCTAGGCCAGTGCAGAAGGCCTTGCTGGCCCTGACAGCCCAGCTCTGCAGTTTATGTACTGTAGTTAACATGTCAGCCGCGACAATTCTGGTGGTAAATTCATTCTGCAGACATTTGTAATTTGTGTTCCAAGAGATTCCCAGCCCATATCTTACCAAGATGACAGATTCATCACGGCTAAATGATTTACTGGATACACACAATTCAGTGCTATGGGGTTTTCATTACCATCTTATAGCCCCAGTTAGACAGCGGTGCTGGGAGCGGTCAGGCCTGAAATTTTTGGAAAGTGGGGGGGGAGGACACAAGTAGTCAGATGACAGCTAGTGTGCACAGTTCCGCCCGTCTCCTCTGCTGCAGGTGCACTGTTAAACCAAACACTCCATTTTAATACAATAATTAAGTTAACGTAACTCTGAAAAAAGTTATAGTTACTCATTTCCATTAATTAAACTAACTCAAAAATGAATTGTTGTCATAACAACTCAGTTGCTTTAAGTGCATTTAAAGTTTTGGGGCATTTAAGTGTTGGTGATGTATTTCCAGTGTATTCCATTCACTCATTTTTTAAATTGAGTTTATGTAACGGAGGCCAGCAGGTGTCGCTGTGCATATGTAGTTAGTAAACCTCACTCCCAAGAGCTCAAAACAATTCTCTGGTCACAAGGCCAGAGCCTGGGTTTTAGCCTTCTGGTTAGAGAGTCCGACTTCCATGCCGGAGATCGTGAGTTTGCATCCTGAGGGGAGTGAATGGACAGAGTCATAACAACACAACACAGAGTGAACGAGTAATGGCGATGGTTCTGGCCTTCTGGCCGGAGTGCCTGCCTCCCAGTCTGGAGATTGTGAGTTTACATTCCGAGTGGAGCGATGTAACAAAGAAACGCATACACAAGGCAGAGGTTAAATTTACACTGAGAGGTTTGAAAAAAAAATCCCACTTATGTTACTTTGTAAGAAAAAGTGCCACTATTTTTTACCTTGTAATTAAGTGGTTTTAACATAAAAATATACAAATTCATCATTACAGAACAATACTTAGAGTGCAGTCCTTTGCCAAAGCTAAGCAATTTAGAATTATTGTGCACAACATTTTATGTTCATTTTATCTTTTTGTGCACTACCATCATAAGATTTGTCCTGCGTGTTAAAAAAACTCAACATGGAGCTAACATGAAAAATAGTAACTAACCGCCATCAGCAGGGGGCACTCAGTCTTTAATTGTGTTTTGTTTGTTGTTGGTGGTGTTTTTGTTTTGGTTTTTTTTTGTTTTGTTTTTTTGCAGTGCCATGCTATGTTTAATGTCATGACCCTGTCTGACCCCTGGATTATGAAGACCAAAGAAGATCAGCATAAAAGTCAAAATGTTAGTGAGTATTCGCTCACAACTGACAGCATCATGGACAAGACAGAGTGAAACGACAAGGTTTTTATGATGGTGGCATAATATTTACATTTTTTAATAAAACTACTACTAATAGTTTTTGGCAAAAAGTGATATGTTAACTGTCTCCACTCTCAGATAATCAAGAGTGTGTTGCCAGATCGTGACAACTGTAGTTACCTGGACAAGCTATGCAGTGATCTGCGATTTGTCAAAAATAAGTTGATCATGGAAAGGCTTTAAAGCGGCACATTTGTAACTAAGAGGTTCCCCTGCTTTTCCGTTCAGGTGGATTCCATTCTTCATGATGACTTTCTGAAATCACTTTTGGATTTTTATACAGGACAGGGTAACATAATAACAGCTATTTAAAAACTGTTACTTCTAAAATTATACTGAGAAACATAACGTTCTCATGTCTCTTGATTGATAAACTTTGTGGGAGCAGCCGATGCGAGCAGCGGCACAAAGTGAGGAAACATACTAAGAGATGGAACGCCACACAGAAATCAACAAGAACAGAGACAAATTAGAGCTCATTCATCACCCCAGAAAGTATGATTGTCATATTCCATCCCACAGACAGACTCAAACCATCTGACATTCCAAATTCATGATAATTTCAAAAATTAGCAGTTAAAACTGTTAGGAAATTCGTAATTCAGTTTTTACTGATTGGTTTCATTACTACAAATCTGATGGCAGAATTTGGCATCTGGTGTCTCACCACCACAAAGTGGGCAATATGCAAAAAATACTGCTTGTTGGAATTTTTGTACCTGTATTTTTGTTTTTGTTCAATCTATGTAGTTTAATTGGTACATTATAGTATTTCAATAGCTAGTCTACACACACACACACACACACACACACACACACACACACACACACACACACACACACACACACACACACACACACACACACACACACACACACACACGGAATATGAATGGTTTAAAAATTCACTTTTGAAAAATAAATTTTAAAGAATAAAACACTATATTTGCACATTTATATTTTATAATTTAAAAATGCAAAAAAAAACAAGTTTTTAAGTTGAGGTTTTGAGATGTATTTTTAAGCTGTCTGTTTTCATGTGGAAAAGATTAAAACCAAGACAAATCAAAGTGTACTTTTTTCTCCATAAATCACGGGTTATTTAAATAGTCTGTCTGATTAGTAGCAGTATTTATTATTGGCAAAAAACAAACAAAAACAAAACAAGCATCCAGACAATGCAAAACAGGCACATTATATGTTTGATACAAATTTAACCAAACCCAATAGCTCAAAATCATTTTTCTGTGAAATAATTATTTCAGCTCTCTTCAGTACTTAACTGGATCACTGATTTATGGCTTACATGTGATAACTGGTAATCAGATTTTTGTTCATCTGACACAACTGCTACTTTCTTAAATAAAATATACTGCAATATTTGAAATTTTTAAAATGATAAATGGACTGCATTTATATAGCGCTTTTCCATCTGTATCAGACGCTCAAAGCGCTTTATAATTATGCCTCACATTCACCCCGATGTCAGGGTGCTGCCATACAAGGCGCTCACTACACACCGGGAGCAATAGGGGATTAAAGGCCTTGCCCAAGGGCCCTTAGTGATTTTCCAGACAGGCAGGGATTTGAACCCATGATCTTCTGGACTCAAGCCCAACACCTTAACCACTAGACCATCACCTCCCCCAAATGAGTATTTGTTTCAATTTCAAGTTAGCTTTTTTACTGACATCGTGAAAATAAATAGCTAATCTGAAATTAAAACAAATACCTTGAATAAGGTGGAAGAAGCTACCTGGGATGCTTGAGACTTCTGCACTGTTGTAGACGTTCACATTACTGAATTGTACAGAATGTCAAGGATCAAGATGTAACCAAGGAAACGTTAACCTTGAGTCACTAATAGATTTTCGTAATCTGTTCATTTAACTGAATTCAGTCTGTCCCCCAAAAGCGTGAAATGCTGAAATGTTGCTTGGCAACATCGCACCTAATTATGTGCTGATAACTTTTGGGCTTGTTCCAAGCAGGCAACCACCAAGTGTTTGATGGTAGTGTGAGTCACTGAGTAATGAATAATAAGAGCAATCATCAGGACTCAGCTTTTTATTAACCAAGTCTGGTTAAATAAACGAAGTATTTATCAGTACGATTGAATCATAAAAAATCTTGATGGCTTGTTGCTGAAAACAAATAAGTTGTCTGTGCATATTTGGATTCTCACAATGCAAATATGGTTTCAGTTGTTTAAAACAGCTGGGATGCACAGATTTACCAAGGTGATCCCCCGGTGCTGAGGAAGGACAACAGCAGCATTATTTTCAATGGTTGATTCTTGTTAAACACAAACAGTACTTACATACAGCCACTATTTACGACTGACTTATAAGTAATTTGCCCCTTGGACCGTCGACAACCAAAGCCCGATGAAGCTGTCCAAGATCTTGTTTCAGGACAGCGATGCACACACACAGCCCACGGTAACGGGAGTCAAACCAACAAATTGTCACTTATGTTTTTATGGAGATGTAAATGGAAGAAATGGAATGACATGAGAAAGACAGACACCTGTTAAACCAGAAATTACCACTGATTTACAGGTAGTTGTTCTCTTGACACATCAAAGACAGAAAAAAGGCACAGAGAATGGTTAATAGCATACGCACCCGCACTGACATGGCTCAAGGATGCATGGCACAGATAGTGGGAGGACACAAAATGCAGACTCAAATACAAGGTGCTAGAGGTAAACAAAATCATCTTTATCATTCAAACAGGGTGGGGTAGGGTATACAGGAAGGCAGGCAGTGAAGCAGAAATACAGGTAAATGCAAGGCAAAAACATGGTCGAAGGACAGGCTGGGTTCAAAAACACGGAGAGAAACTGTAACACGGGCTGAGGCAAAAACAATGTCCGGAAAACAGAACAAGGTCAACACACTATGAGGCAAAAAAACAGGACAATGACAAAGGCTGGGACGAGGACACAAAGATCGCTGCGAACTGGCAGGGGAGTGGAGAAAGTGAAGGGCTTAAATACACAGGTGATGTAATTAAGGGAACAAGGTACACGTATGGAAGAATGTTCTAAAAGGACGGGGTGGTCAAGTGAATACAAGAGGATGGAAGAGATGCAAGAGAGAGGGAGTGATCAAGGCAGACAGAGACAAAGCTGAAATGGGCAGGTGCAAGAGTGTGAGTGTATGATTGAAGCAGATGGAGACAAAGATGCGTCAGGCAGGGGCAAGAGAGTAAGTGAACACATGGAGAACACAGAGACAAAGAAGAGACAGACAGGTGCAAGAGTGTAAGTGAACGAAATACAAATGGTGACCACAATCAGTGACTAATAAGGTAACAATCTCACATATGGCTAAAGTCTAAAAGATAATAAACATAACAAATTAACCTATAGATAAACAGCATAACTGCAGAACTGAAAACAAAACCCAAGACAACTGTATAATGTGCAGAACAAAAAAAATGAATGAAATAACTAAAGACTACGAGGGCTGTCAATAAAGTATAGGTCCTTTTTATTTTTTTCAAAAACTATATGGATTTCATTCATATGTTTTTACATCAGACATGCTTGAACCCTCGTGCGCATGCGTGAGTTTTTCCACGCCTGTCGGTGACGTCATCCGCCTGTGAACACTCCTTGTGGGAGGAGTCGTCCAGCCCCTCGTCGGAATTCCTTTGTCTGAGTAGTTGCTGAGATACTGGCGCTTTGTTTGATCAAAATTTTTTCTAAACCTGTGAGACACATTGAAGTGGACACGGTTTGAAAAATTAAGCTGGTTTTCAGTGAAAATTTTAACGGCTGATGAGAGATTTTGAGGTGATACTGTCGCTTTAAGGACTTCCCACGGTGCGAGACGTCGCGCAGCACTCCCAGGCGCCGTCGTCAGCCTGTTTCAAGCTGAAAACCTCCACATTTCAGGCTCTGTTGATCCAGGACGTCATGAGAGAACAGAGAAGTTTCAGAAGAAGTCGGTTTCAGCATTTTATCCGGATATTCCACAGTTAAATGAGATTTTTTTTAATGAAAGACGTGCGGACGGGTCCGCGCGTCAGGACGCAGCCGGCGCGGTGCAGCGGCACACGAAAAACACCTCCGTGTTGATAACCATTTGTAAAATCCAGGCGGCTTTTCAGTGGAGTGAGTATATGAGAAATTGTTTAACAGCTGGACATGTTCCAACTTGTCCTTAAGGCTTCCAACAGAGGTGTTTTTCCTGTGGCGGAGCATCGCAGCGGCTGCTAGCCGACGCTGCAATCCGTCCGCACGTCTTTCATTAAAAAAAAATCTCCTTTAACAGTGGAATATCCGGATAAAATGCTGAAACCGACGTCTTCTGGAACTTCTGTTCTCTCACGACGTCCTGGATCAATAGAGCCTGAAATGTGGAGGTTTTCAGCTTGAAACAGGCTGACGACGGCGCCTGAGAGTGCTGCGCGACGTCTCGCACCGTGGGAAGTCCTTAAAGTGACAGTATCACCTCAAAATCTCTCATCAGCCGTTAAAATTTTCACTGAAAACCAGCTTAATTTTTCGAACCGTGTCCACTTCAATGTGTCTCACAGGTTTAGAAAAAATTTTGATCAAACAAAGTGCCAGTCTCTCAGCAACTTCTCAGACAAAGGAATTCCGACAAGGGGCTGGATGACTCCTCCCACAAGGAGTGCTCACAGGCGAATGACGTCACCGACAGGCGTGGAAAAACTCACGCATGCGCACGAGGGTTCAAGCATGTCTGACGTAAAAACATATGAATGAAATCCATATAGTTTTTGAAAAAAATAAAAAGGACCTATACTTTATTGACAGACCTCGTATATTATAAGAATCAGAAAATAAAACCAGAAACAAAAGCATAACACAATGGAAAAAACAGTAACTGGACAGAAACTACAACTGAATAAACCACATGTCTAAAGTATGATAAACAGAAAATACAAAATAAACAGAAGACAAAATCAAAAACTACAAAATACTGAACAGAAAATAAATGATGAACTAAGAACAAAAACTAATGACTACAACATCGAACTGCGGAAAGGGGAAACCAGAGAAGCAACAACACCCCAGGGCTAAAACCTGACGCACAAACAACATTATCTCCAATTAGAAGTAAAAATGAAAATGTGCAACCATTCCTTAGTTCCCTTGCTTTTTGTGCACATTCTTACTGTTTGGTTGTGAGACCTGGATGGTAGTCACCTAATAATCAGGTTCACAATGCCCAAGATACTCGCTTTCATTGGAATTTTGTGGAGATTTGCAAAACTATGCATTTTTTTGAAACTGCATACCATAGATAACCAGAAATAGGTCCTTGTCATTTGATTGGTGGTTTGTATGTCATGTGATATGGATCATTCATCCCATTTGCCATTGTGTTCCATTGACGGTGCAAATGTGGGTCCCTACATTTTGTACCTTGCATGGTGCCACCACTGCATGCGCTCACAATAGCAGCGACAGCGCTTAAAAACAAGCAAGCATGAACAAAACAAGCATGGCCGGGTTTGTTTAATTGACATGTTCATTATTGTAACACACATTAAACAAACAAATTGAGTTCCCTATAAGCTGTCTGGAGGCATTTACAGTATTCATTGGGACGTCGCTACCTGAAGTGCAAGCACTGTCTGATTAAGAGATGTCGCTATTTTTCGCTGGACTGAGGAAACCAGGGGGCTGTCTGTACACAAAGAAGTGAATGCACGGCAGCAGGTACACACTACATCATCAGGATTGTTAGGCATTATATAAAACAAATAATGAATTTATAATGCAATTTCAACATCTTGGGTTCTCCTTGCATTCTGTACCCAACCTTGACATTTCTCTTGCCCCGTACATCTTACTCTCACTTGCCTTAGATCTCTTTGATCCATGTCTGCAAAGAACAATACAGAGGTGGCACTTTTTAGGAATACAGACTGGCTGTTGACTGAAGATTAGTTTGAAGGAGTTTCACACAAGTGCATTAGTCATTTCATACTGATGCAGGCCATTTCTAACAGCTGTGAACAAATAATTTCCTTTTGTTACCAAAGTTAGACTAATGGAGTTTTGGCTTCTTGAATGACATCCATGTAAACATTTACCAAACGGTTTTTAAAAGAAAAGGTGTGAACACTATGAAAAAGTATCAACATATTTTTCAAGACATGTTGAGAAGGTGATGACAAAGATGAGGTGGATCAGTTTCTTTAAGCAGGTCAAAGCAATCAAGAAAAACTGTAAAATAATGTGCAAACTATTCCTTTAAAAAACTATTAGCCCAACAAATAATGTTTTTTTTTTTCATTTATTTTCATTTATATAGCGCCAAATCACAACATAGTTGCCTCAAGGCGCATCACACAAGTAAGGTCTAACCTTACTAACCCCCAGAGCAGCAGTGGTAAGGAAAAATTCCCTCTGAGGAAGAAACTTCAAGCAGACCAGACTCAAAGGGGTGACCCTCTGCTTGGGCCATGCTACAAAGAAATGTCCGTAGCATGTGCATCACTTTTTACCACAATTGGAGCATTAACTTTTGACCCAAGTTCAAACTGAAATTGACTTTTGGCACCATCTTTGGTGTTTTTACCTCACTGGCCATAAATAGTTCAAACTATTCAGTTTTGGAATCTTTATGATCAGTCAAATAATGTGGTATACTTTTCAATGTGAATGGAAGATTTTTAAATTTTGAACACTGTGTAACCATTGACTCTTTCTTGGTTGTGGCTACCACCTTGGGATGGTTATACATTTTTGCGTAGGCCATGGTATACCAGTGTTGGATTGTAAGTGTTGTTTAGGCACATTAAGCGGTACCGAAAACCTGCTTGGTGTCATGGACTAAATGTTTAGGAGTTGTGAAGAGATTGACAAATTCACTGAAAATCAATTTGATCAAAAAGCCCTGTGCAAGGTGGTACTGTGGAAACTCTAGACAATTGTCCTTACTCTTTTACATATGTATGCCAAAAACTGAGTGCAATACACTTGAATGAGTGAGAAGTTCAAAGGAATGAACTAGCTCTTCAGCCACGCAAACTTATTGTTTTGAAAAAGCACATTCTCATTCAAGAAATGAACCAAAGGAAATGAGAGGAAAAAATAAACCCAAATAAACTTTTTGAGTATTCACTGCAATGCAGTCACTTTGCCAGCAGATGTCCGCCGTTAGCCATTGTAATGACAGCAAAACAAACGAAGAACTTCTGGCCAACTCTGTCGATTCGTGTAACGATTGGTTGAAACACTTCCATGTGACTGCAAAGGCGCCATCTTGACTCCAAACCCTACAGGTTTGGATTTGTTAATTTGGACACACACACACACACACACACACACACACACACACACACACACACACACACACACACACACACACACACACACACACACACACACACACACACACACACACACACACACACACACACACAAAATGAGTCAATTCGGAAAAGGGACATCTGTAAACAAATCCAGTAGAAGTAGTAGGGTGCCCACCTTGTATTACTGAAAATGTGGGCACATATGTGAAAATGAGCCTTTCAGTAGCCGTACTTGGTCCTAAAACACATTTTTCTGAAAACAGGGCAGATCCTGTAGTGTTGCTGGTGGTGGTAGTAGTAGTAGTCGTCGTAGTAGTTGTTGTTGTCATTGTAAAATTATACTATTTTTTATTTACTATATAACAATACAAAAATGAATAAAGTATTTTACAAGTCGTTCAACTGAACAAATGGATAAGGTTTCATATTTGGTCTTTTAAACAGCAGCGTGGCTTCTTTTGCAAACATGCTCGCTTGTTTCTTTCGTGAACCAGGCAACATGTGAGAGCGGTGACTTTGATCTCCGTCATCGTATCTATCTGTTGCGCTGTATGCTCCTGGCGGCCGCACGGTGGCGCTGTTCGACGCTATAATGACAGGTTTTTTTCTGTGGGACAGTTTAGAGCTGTGCTGGAGGGATTTCTGTCGAAATGTGTGGCTTTCGTCGGAAATTTGGAGGAACTGTAAACTCCCTTCAGGTAACATAGCCGATATGTAGTTTTTGTTTGTTATAATTCAATTGTTTTTGGAGTATTCTTTAAAAAGAGTTTAGAAATACTCGAATTGCTGGAGGAAATTCGCTAATTGCGACCAGCTCGTTTGATGCTGGTCAAGTTCAGATTCGTTCATCAAATACTTCTGTGAAAGTGCAACAGGTGGAATGTAGAAGAGCTTTTGTTTCGCCAAATAACAGTGCAGATAATGTCTGACGTGCTTCAGTGACAAAAGAATAATTATGTTATTTAGAGTTATTTAGAGTACTTTTGTCAGAAATATAGTAGTTACTGCAAACATTACTACACATTTGTTCACTTCCACTCGGTGTATCCGCGCTGTTCTTTGGCTGTAAATTCTCAGGAATGTGTTTTTCCACAGCTTGAATGTCAAGTTCAATCACATTCCTCACATTTAATCTGCATTTTTTTTTTCTTTTCTTTTTTTTGCTGCAGCACCTGCAGGCATAAGTTGAATTTCTTCTATGAATAATGTCTTTAAAGGAGTCACGTTATGCTGAATTGATGATCAAATTATTAGTTAAATGGAGTTGGAGCTTTGCGGGGAAACGTGACAGTTTCACTTTTGTGCATGTGTAGATATTCCCAATAATAACAATGGAGATATGAAATGACTAGTTTTAAACCTCCGTAACATATGTTACAGACATCTGGTTCTGGACTCCTCCTTTTTCTGCAATACTTTACCGTTTTATGGATCCTTCAGTTTTAACTACACCTGAAGTGGTCTGAGAACTGAGCTGGCTCAGATTTAAATTTCTGTATTGAATGGAGTCAAAATATACTCAACAAAAATATAAACGCAACACTTTTGGTTTTGCTCCCATTTTGTATGAGATGAACTCAAAGATCTAAAACTTTTTCCACATACACAATATCACCATTTCCCTCAAATATTGTTCACAAACCAGTCTAAATCTGTGATAGTGAGCACTTCTCCTTTGCTGAGATAATCCATCCCACCTCACAGGTGTGCCATATCAGGATGCTGATTAGACACCATGATTAGTGCACAGGTGTGCCTTAGACTGCCCACAATAAAAGGCCACTCTGAAAGGTGCAGTTTTGTTTTAGTGGGGGGGATACCAGTCGATATCTGGTGTGACCACCATTTGCCTCATGCAGTGCAACACATCTCCTTCGCATCATCCGTGAAGAGAACACCTCTCCAACGTGCCAAACGCCAGCGAATGTGAGCATTTGCCCACTCAAGTCGGTTACGACGACGAACTGGAGTCAGGTCAAGACCCCGATGAGGACGACGAGCATGCAGATGAGCTTCCCTGAGACGGTTTCTGACAGTTTGTGCAGAAATTCTTTGGTTATGCAAACCGATTGTTCCAGCAGCTGTCCGAGTGGCTGGTCTCAGATGATCTTGGAGGTGAATATGCTGGATGTGGAGGTCCTGGGCTGGTGTGGTTACACGTGGTCTGCGGTTGTGAGGCTGGTTGGATGTACTGCCAAATTCTCTGAAACAACTTTGGAGATGGCTTATGGTTTGAGACATGAACATTCAATACACGAGCAACAGCTCTGGTTGACATTCCTGCTGTCAGCATGCCAATTGCACGCTCCCTCAAATCTTGCGACATCTGTGGCATTGTGCTGTGTGATAAAACTGCACCTTTCAGAGTGGCCTTTTATTGTGGGCAGTCTAAGGCACACCTGTGCACTAATCATGGTGTCTAATCAGCATCTTGGTATGGCACACCTGTGAGGTGGGATGGATTATCTCAGCAAATGAGAAGTGCTCACTATCACAGATTTAGACTGGTTTGTGAACAATATTTGGGGGTAAATGGTGATATTGTGTATGTGGAAAAAGTTTTAGATCTTTGAGTTCATCTCATACAAAATGGGAGCAAAACCAAAAGTGTTGCGTTTATATTTTTGTTGAGTATATGTTCAAACTCGTCATGATCACACCACCCAAGATCCTCTCTGCCCTCTGCCTGTTCTCTTGGGTTTTTTTTAAACATAGTTTTATTATTTTGTCAACAAGTTAACACCAATCAACAGCGTCATATAGGCAAAAAAAAAAAAGGAGAAAAAAAGAGGGGGGGTCAGCAGATATTGACATCAACATATATTACAGTTGTTCAGCATTTACATTATCTTCAGTAAGATCATAAGTATCAAGGAATGCGTAGAAAGCTGTCCAAATGTCCCAAAACGTATCATTTGTTTCTTGCCATGTAGGTGATTTTCTCCAAAGCCAATATTGATGTTAGTCCACTCAACCACTGTGACAATTCACACACTTTTTGGTCCTTCCAAGCTCTTGCAATGCAGCGCCTTGCCTCAAGAAACCCAATGTTTAATAACATTTTTGTCTTTCCGTGAAATTCTAGTTGATCAAGATAAACATTAAGAAGGCACAAAGTAGGATCCAGCGGTACAATTTTCCCAACAACCTGACTTAACACTTTCAATATTTTGTTCCAAAAGAAAGCAATTTTGGGGCATTCCCACACACAGTGATAGAAAGAGCCCTTCTGAACCCCACATTTAATGCATGTATCTGGATTAAAGCGATGCAATTTAGCCGGTGTAATATATTGTCTAGTTAGCCACTTATATTTCAAAAGTTTAGAATGGGTATTTATAGTTTGAGTCTGAGCTAAAGAGCACGTCCTACACCAATCGTCCTCTGACACATCCACTTTTAAGTCTCTTTTCCAAGCCTCCAATATTGACTGTGTTGTTTCATTATAACTGTCCACAAATTGTTTATATAATACAGACACCTGACCCCTTCCATTTAAATGCTTTATAATAATCCTTTCAAGAGTCGATAATAAAGGGGCTTTTAAGCTGGAGCCCTGTTTGATCATAACATAAGCTCTTATTTGAAGGTATTTGAAAAAGTGTTTCGATGGTATACCAAAAGATTCTTTTAACTGCTCAAAAGACATAAAGGTACCATCTTTGTACAGATCAGACACCTTCGTTATACCTTGATTAAACCAAAATTTAAAACCCAGATCTGCCCTACCAGGAGGGAAATTATCATTACCAAAAATTGGAGTAAAATGGGACAGTTGTTGTGAGTCTCCCAAACATGCTTGAGCCTCATACCAGACCTTTATTGTATTTTTTAGAAATGGGTTTGTAGTCTTTTTAATAAGTTTCTTCTTATCTGCCAAGTAAAAGTACAAATTTAAGGGAATGTTGACAGATGAAGACTCCAGTAAAACCCATGCAGGTGTCTGGTCTGTAACAAAGTAGAACATTGCAGCTCTGATTTGAGCAGCCCAAAAATACCAAATTAGGTTAGGTAATTTTAATCCCCCTCTATCATATGGAAGATACAATAAGGAAAGTCTGAGTCTGGGCCTTTTGTCATTCCAAATAAATTTTGAGAACAGTTTCCTTAAGGTCTGAAAAAGAGAAGTTGGTGGGGATAGAGGAATTGACTGGAAAAGGTAAAGATATTTAGGCAGGATAGACATCTTTAAAATATTAATACGACCAATCAGAGATATAGGTAGGTCCATCAATCGACTTATAAGCTGTGTTACTGTCTCTGTCATAGGGTCATAGTTAGCTTCAACAAGTCTGTCAACAGAAGGGGTAATTTTTACTCCCAAATAAACAAAGCCCGTGTCCGACACTAAAAAGGGTGTTTGAACTGGGGGATTTCGCCTTTCATTTTCATTTAAAAATAATAAAACTGATTTACCGTAATTTATTTTATAACCAGAAAATCTACTGAAAACATCTATTAAGTTCAATATAGAAGGTAACGAGGTGTCCAAAGAGGAGCAGAACATAATCACATCATCTGCGTACAGAGCAATACGATGGTCTGTATTGCCAATTTTAATGCCTGATATACCACCATGAGTGCGAACAGCCATAGCCAACAGCTCGATTGCAAGAGTAAACAGGAGGGGGGAGAGGGGGCACCCCTGACGGGTCCCCCTATGAAGGCTGATTGGTGTTGAGAGAAGGCCGTTAGTCAATATCTCAGCTTGAGGGTTGGAATAGAGCAGTTGAATCCATTTTAGGAATGTCTCCTTCACACCAAATTTCCTCAAAACTTCAAATAGATATTGCCATTCTATCCTGTGGAATGCTTTCTCTGCATCCATTGACAGTAAAGCATTACCAATATGCCCACCTTTCTTGTGAATTATGTTCAACACCCTCCGTATGTTGTGAAAACCCTGCCTACCGTTAACAAAACCATTTTGGTCAGGGTGAACCATAAGAGGTAGAAGAGGTTCTAACCTCCTTGCCAGAAGTTTACCGAGTATCTTAAAATCATAATTTAACAGTGAAATTGGTCTGTACGAACTACAGTGAGATTCTGGTTTATCTGGTTTGAGTAATAAAATAATTGTTGCAGTATTGAGTGTAGGAGGGAGAGATCCACAGCTAAACGAGTCAAGATACATATCTAAAAGGGGTTTAACTAGTTTCTCTTTGAAAATTTTGAATATTTCTATTGGGATTGAGTCAGGGCCTGGGGTTCTACCCCCTTGCATGCTCTTTATGGCTTGGGCAATTTCATCAGTAGTGATATTAAGATCAAGGTTATCTAAGGAGTCTTCGCTCAGAGTAGGAAAGTGTAATTGTTCCAAGAATGTATTTTGTTGTAATGGGGTTACACCAGAATAATCCGATTTATATAAGTTCTGATAAAAAAAAAAAAAAAAAGTGTCACTAATTTCTTTTAAGTCTGTGGTAACACAGCCATTATCTGTGGTAATTGAATTTATTGCCCTATCTGCTTGCATCTGCTTAATGCGCCAGGCTAAAAGTTTACTGGCTTTTTCACCCTGCTCATAGTATGACTGCCTTAGCCTGAGCAAGCTTTTTGTGGCTTTGTTAACTGACAAGACATTATATTTAGCTCTAAGTCTATTAAGTTCTGAAAATAGTGAGTCAGAAGGGTTCCTGTGAATTTCCTCTTCCACATCTTTAATTTTAATTTCCAGTTGCTCCATTTCTGTTTTGGATGTCCTATATCTGAAGTTAGTAAAGCTAATCATTTGCCCTCTTAAAAAGCTTTAAATGCCTCCCACCTTATCCTTGCAGATGTTTGGTCAGTGTTATATTGAAAATAGTAATCAATTTGCTTTCCTACATAGTCTAAAAATTCTGGATCCTTCAACCAAAAGAACTGAAGATGCCATCTAGGGGTGAGAGGTGGGCGGTTTGGTGAATTTAACTGGAAAGATACACTTGCATGATCTGAGATTACTATGCCATCATACCAGGAGTTAGATATCAAAGGAGTCAAGGCTGCAGAAACCAAAAAATAGTCAATTCTGGAGAACGTATAATAGGCATTAGAGTAACAGGAGAAAGCCATCTTATCTTTGTACGTTTCTCCATACATCAACCAGATTAAAATCTGCCATGCACTGCAACAATTCCTTTCTTGTATGCTGGTGTGTGGTGTCCACCCCTGATGCTCTGTCAATTTCAGGTCGAAGCGTACAATTGAAGTCACCCCCCAAAATTAGGTAACCGGGAAGTGGTGCAAGTTGTAAAAACAAATTCCTAAAAAATGAGGGGTTATCATTGTTACATCCATACATGTTAACTAAATTAAATCAAACTGACGCAATCTCACATTCAATAACAATATACCTACCAGATCGATCTATAGATGTATTATTAGGTGAAACTGAACAGAGTTATGTACAAGTATGGCTACTCCCCTAGATTGAGAGTTGTATGGAGCATGAAACACCTGGCCTGGCCATCTCCTTTTTATTTTAAAAATATCTTCCTTAGCCAAGTGTGTCTCCTGTAAAAACACACTTTCATTTGACGAATCCGGGACATAACTTGTTTCAGCTTAACTAGTCTATTCAACCCTCTTACATTCCAAGAAGTTAACTGAAGATCAGGCAAGTAGGTCATCTAAGTCAGAAGTGCATAGTGTAAAGTCTGCTTGGGAAATACAAAAGGGGAGAGGGAGAAGAGAAAGAAGAGAGAGAGAGAGAGAGAGAGAAAAAAAAACCAACCACAACACCACCAGTAACCGAGAGATAACATCAGAACAATAGAACAGTGTAAACCAAGGTGCACTCATAACTCCCATTAAAATGCACCTACCCCATCCCGAATACACACTTCCTAAAGACCCACAAGAGGGCCACGCCATGGAGCTAAGCTGGTCCACAATCATCCTACAAGGAACAGCGTACGACTAACAGTCAACAAACAGAGCCCTATATTTTATTATTAATAACTTAAACCACCAAATTAGAAAATATTAAACTCTTGTCAAAATAAGTATATGTATATATAAGTATAAATACTCACTGTACTTCACCTCCTTAGTGAAAGTAATATAAAAAAGTAAAACAAATAATAATAAAAATAAAAGTAAAAAGTAAATTTTGTAACAACCACGCACTGTAATCACCAGTCAGGTTTTAGTAGTATGTCACATGGCAATATTTATCGAGTCCTGCCGTACTCACTGGCATCCACCGTCTTTCAGTTGCTGAGCAAACCTGTTAGCCTGCAACGCGTTGTCGTTTCCCTTGATATGTTACAAGTAGTTTTGCAGGGTGGATAATACCAAAATGCAGATCCGGAATAGAGAGGGACACCAACATCTTCTTGACCGCGTCGTAAGTCTTACGTTTCTTGAGGAGTTCCGATGAGACGTCAGGAAAGAACATGATTTTCGTGTTGTTGTTGTAGAGCACGGTGCCCATCTCCCTGGCAGCCCTCATCACACGGGTCTTGTCCCCGTAGTTCAAAAACTTCATCACCACCGCTCTGGGGTGAACTGCCGCAGCCGCATTCATCCCAGGGGGCTTCCCCATTCTGTGTGCCCACTCGATTATCAGCGGTCCTGGAAAGATGCCCGTCCCAAACACCTCCGGTATCTATTTGGCCAGAAATGTGCACATATCGCCGCCCTCTGCCTTCTCAGGGAGGCCCACCAGATGCAGGTTGGAGCGCCTGCTTCGATTCTCCAAGTCGTCAACTTTACGTGTTAGTGCCTCCAGCTCACTTTTAAAAGTACTATTATCAGCCTTTAGCACCACAATGTCATCTTCATTGGTCCCTATTCTGTCCTCTGCCTGTGATACGCGGGTAGCAATTGACTGAATCTCATTCTGCACTCCCTGTATTGCGTGAAGTAGGCCATCAAATCTTGAAGGAAAGTCAACCTGCAGTGACTTAATAGCTGACATAACGTCAGGAGGAGCTAAACCTGGTTTGCCAGCTCCAGCATCTTCATCAGCCTGGTTAGCCTCATTAGCTTCACTAGCATCTTCCAGTAGCATAGCTGTAGCTCCCTCGCTAGCTGACGATTCAGACTCACACAGAAGGTCCAGCTTCTGATGTTTTTGCGTTTGCTTCGAACTTCTTGCTGGCATGATGATAAGGTCTTGTTTCGCACAGGCAGTACACTGAAAATTGGGAGGTTATATGAATTGTATCGGTGGTTTAATTCAGAGTCTCTCAGAGTGGCTCTGTTCCACGTCTGCTCAGAGGCGCACCATAACCGGAAGTCCCTGTTCTCTTGTTTTAGTTGCACGTGTAGCAGCTACTCTGTCTGTGTTGTGTTGGCTCCTCCCACTCACCCCCTTCGGGATACTAACGCGCAATTTCCAGCATGGGAGGCGGACGGTTGAACCATAAGGTTCTGGCCTGAGTGGTCAGAAAGTCCTCTTAGCTGTTGGGGAGTGAGGTTTACTGACTATACCGATTATCACATACACAGCGACTCCTGCTAGTCTCCGTCACACTCGTATGTAGTTTCCTAGATTATTGCAGTTGTCGCTAGTTAACTTTGATAGTAGTACATCGGAAACCGGATGAGAGGCAATTTTTATCCACTAGGTAGCAGCTCATGTAACGAGCAGCGTGTATTGGTTTGGACCTTGTTCAGTTACTGTGTGTCTCAGATGGTTTGTTTAATTGACTGAAGGAATTAGAGGCACGCCTTATTAGCGGTGAGCATCTCAATCCAACCTGGTCCTTTCTTTGTGCAGTTTGCATGTTCTCCCCGTGTTTACGTGGGTTCCCTCCAGGTGCTCTGACTTCCTCCCACCTCCATGTATGCAGGTTCCACATTTAGGTGACCCTAAAATTGGCCGTAGGTGTGAGTGAGAACAAACTTTTTTTGTCTATGTGTGTGCCCCCTGGTTCAGAAAACGAGTAACTAAAATACCCTTTGTAGTGCTTATGCTCAATAAGCCTTGACAGCTTGAACAACAGAATTACAAGACCATGCACTCACCACATCACAAATTGAAGAATTCAGATGCAAAACCCAGTAAGTCCTTTTTTTCAAATGGAGAAAATGCAGTTGAAAAATGGAGATTTAAAGGAAACCCTATGCGGAAATGCACAGACTTTCATCAATAACATGAAAACAGTTTGTTCAAATTCTTTCATATTTTGCACACTGATGGTCCTCTTGACAGCCAAGTACATGTTGGCGTCAACTAAAAATTTATGGTTTTGGAGATACTGGGTTTTGCATCTGAACTCTTCAATTGCAATATTTACCGCAGTAATCCTAATAGGACTGTTTCACCAAGTTTTCAGCCCTACAAGAAACCAGCAATTTATTGAATACTATGAGCCCCAGGTGTGATATATACAGTTGTATGCAAAAGTTTGGGCACCCCTGATAATTTTCAGGATTTTCCTTTATAAATCATTGGTTGTCTGGATCAGAAATTTCAGTTAAATATATCATATAGCAGACAAACACACTGATATTTGAGAAGTGAAATGAAGTTTCTAGTATTTACAGAAAGTGTGCAATAATTATTTAAACAAAATTAGGCAGGTGCATACATTTGGGGACATAA
The DNA here is from genome assembly GCF_902500255.1 of Thalassophryne amazonica. Taxonomy (NCBI): domain Eukaryota; kingdom Metazoa; phylum Chordata; class Actinopteri; order Batrachoidiformes; family Batrachoididae; genus Thalassophryne; species Thalassophryne amazonica. Next base: position 72,963,566 of record NC_047106.1, on the reverse strand, counting down.
CTGGGTATACAACTGTATCACTGTGTTTGTCTGCTATATGATATATTTAACTGAAATTACTGAATGCTGATACAACCAACCAATGATTTATAAAGGAAAATCATGGAAATCATCAGGGGCGCCCAAACTTTTACATACAACTGTAGTTATTGCAGCAAAGCATAAACCGCCAAATATTAGACGTCATCTACTTTAGGACTTAATTGTTCAAACATTATTGCTCATCCAAAAACTGAATGGTTTGACACAAAATGTTCTGCACTACTATACAGAAAAAACATGAATTGGCCTCATCACAAGTTCCAGTACTTTTTGGAAGAGAATTTGTTTTGTGTGAGCTTGTGAAAGTTGATGTAGTACTTCTCGATTTAGCCCAGCAAATCAAGACAATATGTACAATTCCAATAGGTAGCTGACATTTTCAAGGGTGGTAATAAATTATGCAAACTTTCTATAATGATTTGGATTGGCGTGTGAGTCCACAATGTAATTATCAATGTCCATTGTTCACTGTTGTTACGTAATAGCCGTAATTTCTCCAAAAATATTAGTGCTATTACTGTTTCCTTTTGGCGGTGTTCATCGTTGAACCAAAATACACAAGCATACCAAACGGCAAATGTCAGCTCTCCCCAGTTTCTCCGTGTTTGAAGGTACACACACATGCACGCATACACATACACATACACAGAGGCCATTTTTGCTTTTAATGTATAAATTAATATTTTTCTGTGTCAGAGCCATACGCTGAAACCAGAACTTTCTTCCATTCAGCGTTTGGCAGAATTTAGGCAGCTGAAGGCAGAGGGGAGTAATGAATAATGAATGGTTTTGAAAATGTGCATGATTGTGTGTTGGTTGAATGTGGCAGTAATGCGCTCGCCCTCAAGCAGATTGTGGAAATCCTCTCAGCAGTCGTCTGGAGTGAAAAGAAACCCTCCATACATTCAACTGGTTTCAGCACCATTTGACACAGTTACGCTCACAAAGCCTGAGACTCACATGCACACTCACACCAAGTCTGAGGTACAGCACACACAGAAAGGAACAAAATCGGCCTGCAGAGGACTTTTGTTGGAAAGGAATCTGCATTTTTTTTTTCTTGTTTTTTTTTTTTTTTAACACCCCCGCTTGGACCTGAATTCTTTTGCCCTCAAATCCAGTGCTACAATTTGCAAAACATGTTTTTCCCCTCATGTGAACACTTGTTATACATACACAAGAGATCAAGTTGTGCAAGCATTGGCACAGGTTTTTAAGCAAATAAAATAATGAAAGTGTTTCAGGAGATATTTTTGTCTTTTTTTCTTTTTTATACAAAATACTCACTGTTTAGTACTTCATGAGAATTGCACTGTTTAGTAGTCATGTCATGATAATTACAATATTACTATATGTGTGTATATATATATATATATATATATATATATATATATATATATATATATATATATATATATACACACACATACACATACAACCCCTGGCAAAAATTATGGAATCACCGGCCTCAGAGGATGTTCATTCAGTTGTTTAATTTTGTAGAAAAAAAAGCAGATCACAGACATGACATAAAACTAAAGTCATTTCAAATGGCAACTTTCTGGCTTTAAGAAACACTATAAGAAATCAGGAAAAATAATTGTGGCAGTCAGTAACGGTTACTTTTTTAGACCAAGCAGAGGGAAAAAAATATGGAATCACTCAGTTCTGAGGAAAAAATTATGGAATCATGAAAAACAAGAACGCTCCAACACATCACTAGTATTTTGTTGCACCACCTCTGGGTTTTATAACAGCTTGCAGTCTCTGAGGCATGGACTTAATGAGTGACAAACAGTACTCTTCATCAGTCTGGCTCTAACTTTCTCTGATTGCTGTTGCCAGATCAGCTTTGCAGGTTGGAGCCTTGTCATGGACAATTTTCTTGAACTTCCAAAGATTTTCAGTTGGATTAAGATCCAGACTATTTGCAGGCCATGACATTGACCCTATGTGTCTTTTTGCAAGGAATGTTTTCACAGTTTTTGCTCTATGGCAAGATGCATTATCATCTTGAAAAATGATTTCATCATCCCCAAACATCCTTTCAATTGATGGGATAAGAAAAGTGTCCAAAATATCAATGTAAACTTGTGCATTTATTGATGATGTAATGACAGCCATCTCCCCAGTGCCTTTACCTGACATGCAGCCCCATATCATCAATGACTGTGGAAATTTACATGTTCTCTTCAGGCAGTCATCTTTATAAATCTAATTGGAACAGCACCAAACAAAAGTTCCAGCATCATCACCTTGCCCAATGCAGATTCGAGATTCATCACTGAATATGACTTTCATCCAGTCATCCACAGTCCACGATTGCTTTTCCTTAGCCCATTGTAACCTTGTTTTTTTCTGTTTAGGTGTTAATGATGGCTTTTGTTTAGCTTTTCTGTATGTAAATCCCATTTCCTTTAGGCGGTTTTTTACAGTTCGGTCACAGACGTTGACTCCAGTTTCCTCCCATTCGTTCCTCATTTGTTTTGTTGTACATTTTCGATTTTTGAGACATATTGCTTTAAGTTTTCTGTCTTGATGCTTTGATGTCTTCCTTGGTCTACCAGTATGTTTGCCTTTAACAACCTTCCCATGTTGTTTGTATTTGGTCCAGACTTTAGACACAGCTGACTGTGAACAACCAACATCTTTTGCAACATTGCGTGATGATTTACCCTCCTTTAAGAGTTTGATAATCCTCTCCTTTGTTTCAATTGACATCTCTCGTGTTGGAGCCATGATTCATGTCAGTCCACTTGGTGCAACAGCTCTCCAAGGTGTGATCACTCCTTTTTAGATGCAGACTAACGAGCAGATCTGATTTGATGCATGTTTTTGGGGATGAAAATTTACAGGGTGATTCCATAATTTATTCCTCAGAATTGAGTGAGTCCATATTTTTTCCCTCTGCTTGGTCTAAAAAAAGTAACCGTTACTGACTGCCACTATTTTTTTCCTGATTTCTTATATTGTTTCTTAAAGCCAGAAAGTTGCCATTTGAAATGATTTTAGTTTTGTGTCATGTCTGTGATCTGCTTTTTTTTCTACAAAACTAAACAACTGAATGAACATCCTCCTAGGCAGGTGATTCCATAATTTTTGCCAGGGGTTGTATGTATAGTATATGTATATATATATATATATATATATATATATATATACACACACACACACACCGCATCCGGTAAGTTTTCACAGTGCTTCACTTTTTCCACATTTTATGTTACAGCCTTTAGTCCAAATATGGAGTAAATTTATTTTTCCCCTCAAAATTCTACTCACAATGCCCCATAATGACAACATTTTTGCAAGTTTATTAAAAATAAAAAAAATAGGTATTCACACCATTTGTTCAATACTTTGTTGATGTAGATGCACCTTTGGCAGCAAGTACAACCTCAAATCTTCTTGAATATGATGCCACAAGCTTGGTTTTGGTCAGTTGTGCTCATTCCTCTTTACAGCACCTGTCAAGCTCCATCAGTTTGGATGGGGAATGTTGGTGCAACACGCAGCAGGGTGACTCCTCCTACTGTGCCTGACTACTCGTGATTTTTGGCCCTGTTTGTGTTAACATTCGGCCCACATTCAGGAGACATGCGCTAACGCGTTGTTGGTACCAGTTCAGTGAGATTCCAACTGTGTTATTGTTACTAATTTGGCTGTTTTGTCATGATTTTCTGTCTTCACCTATGTAAGAGTGTTTCATGATGCATAACACAAAATGGCTGATGCACATCCAAAATGTCCTTGTAACTATCTGATCTTAACCTAACTGCTTTTCAAAATGGCTGACGCGCAAAATGTCCTTGTATTTGGTAAAACTATTTGATCTTTTTACACCTGTCTAATTGATAAAACCATCTGATTGTTTTATAGATGTTTAATTGATAAAACCTATCAGCATGATGGAACACTGTTATATCGCGTGACACTACACTACATACATAAACACACATTATAATATTTTTACATAACAACCTTGAATGCACCACGGACAGACAGCCACCTATTTTCACTTCACTTTGCAGCCATCTCACATAGACACTGATTCAAGCCAGGTTAAGGACTGCCCATATGGGGGTGGCTTAGGCTGAAGGAACAAAAGGTAGTGAAGGAGAAAATTCTAGGTTCTTTGTACCAGGTGTTTACATGTGACCTGGTGAAAAGATCCCAGCACTGAGATGATTCCTGTATCAGTGTAACAACTCTTTACAATACAACATCTAAACTTTGAAGTCTGTTTCCTGTCCACTTCTTTGAAGATCACTCACTGTGATAAAAAACCTAACGCCTATTTTCCAATAGTCACCGCTCAGTGAGATACTACCCTAAGCGACCAAGCCTTTCGTCTGTCGACCTATAGATGGTCAAAGTGTTGAACTGTTGTAATGAAAACAGGTTTTATCAACATTTGTTGTTCTCAGTTTGTACCTTACCGATTTCAAGGTTTTTGTTTTTTTTTTGTATACCACACACAGCTGACAGTGCAGTGAGATGTATGCAGGATGCAGTCAGCACTATGGATAGCTCAGGCACAAAATAATTACGTAGCATGCATTATCTCTTTATTGATGCTTGAAGAAATACATAATATGTTGAAGTTGTTCTTACAAATGTTGATGGATATCACTCTTCAGAATCTGTACATGTCTGTACAGATTTTTTTTCGTACAGAATCTGTACGTCTTCCACCATTCAGAAGATTCAGATGGCTTTTGGTGGCTTTTTAGTCGAGTGAGTATCCGAGAAATTGTGGAGAGCTGGGCATGTCAACATGTCCCGTGAGACTTCCAACACGGACTTGCTTTTGTTCTCCGCCATTGCGGCTTCGTCCCGACGCGGAAATTCCGCCACACGTCTTTCATTACAAAATCTCCTTTAACAGTAGAATGTGCCTTAAAATGGCTATGCCCACCTCTTCCGCAATTTCTCTGGGTCACACGACGTCCTGGATCAACACAGCCTTCACTTTGGAAATGATCTGGTTGGGTAAATGGGTGTCTCTGGCATTACTTATTTGTCTAGCTGCAGATGGAAAGAAGATGTTTTTGTGTCTTGAGGTTTTGGTCCTGATGGACCTCAGCTGTGTGCCAGAAGGGAGGGTAACAAAAAGTTTGTGTCCTAGGTGAGCGGGATTGGCCACAATCTTCCTTGCTTGCTTCAGGGCCCTGGAGGTGTACAGGTCCTGTAGGGATGGCAGATTGCTGACAATCACCTTATTTGCTGCATTGATGATATGCTTCAGTCTGCGTCTGTCCTTAGGAGTGGCAGCAGCGTACCAGATGGTGATAGAATTGGAGATGATGGACTCAATGATGGCACTGTAGAAGTTCACCATCATTTTTTTGGCAGGTTGAACTTCCTCAGCTGCCACAGAAAGTACATCCTGTCTTGATGAGTGATCTGATGTTCAGTTTCCACTTGAGGTCCTGAGTGATGGTTATCCCCTGGTAGTGGAAGGACTCCACAATGGCGACTGGGGAGTCACACAGGGTGATGGAGTTGGCCAGGACTGTGTTGGACTGGACTGAATACTGCAACATGAATGAATTTTTACCATTAGAGTGGACAGACACCAAACTATTCTTTTCATAAAAAACACAGTCCAGAGGAGTCTTGGTGTTGTTCCATTATGAGCCACTGGTCCAGGAACTAACCTGAGAGCTGTGATTGTAGCGTACAGTTTTGCACATTTGTCTTGACATTCCAGATTAGGGACTTCAGTTTTCCAAATGGATATCAACTGTCTCTCTCCTCCCCTGCTCTGCAGTGCCCCAAAACACATTGGGCCTCATGTATCAACGTTGCGCATGTGTAAATTTGAAGTACACCAAAGTTGCCGTGACATGTATCAAGCAGTGTGCACCTGCCCATTTCCAGCGTATGCCTGACGTGACCTTGATAAATGCGGCGGGTGAAAACAATCGTAATTATAATAGACACGCCCATAAATACTCAGACTCCGCTTCAGACACACCCTCATTTTACGACATGGAAGCCAGGAAGACGGCAAAGAAAAAGAACTCCACCAATCACGACGCGTGCCAATAGAGCATCAAAAGCGGCCGTCGTATTAATTGTTTTGTAGTATAATCAAAAAAGTGTTACAGTGGTCCCTTGTTTATCTCGTTTATTATTATAGACATTTTAAAGCTGTAAAAACCCTGTAAAACCACTTTATACACTTTTCTCAATCAGGCATTAACATTTTCTCACTTTTCTCTCGTGTGTAAACACTCTCAAAGTTCAAACCTTAGTAGAAAAATAAGACCAGACTGTTTTCAGGCCCAAACATTTGCTTGAGAAATAAAAATAGAATGTTTTCCTATAAATAATTATGATGGCTTTTAGAACTAACGAATGTAATTTTAACGATCAACGTACGAGGTTGGACACATAAGAAATTATTAATAGTGACTGACCAGTATTTCACAGTTCCTCTGATCGCGCCTCTGCATCCTGACGCCGCGCCTTTTTCCACTCACACCTCGCTGCAGGTGTCTGTTTCCGAGTGACAAACACAGTTATGAGTAATTGTTGGCGCTCTTTTTTCTTCTGGGTGAGAAGATTCTTATAAACAGACATGTAGAACACAGAACACTGTAAAAAAAAAGGCATGCATAATTGAACTAAAAACTCCGTGAAACGGCGAGGCCGCGAAAGGTGAACCGCCTTATAGCGAGGGACCGCTGTATTCTCTTTTCACATGTCAATAATTCTTGACATGTGGATATTTGCTCGCTCATTTAATAATACACTCCTAATTTTTCAGATTTCTTTATTCTTAAAATGTATTTATTTATTTATTTTATTGTGACAAACGAATGGAGAAAACAAAACCTGACTGCAGCACGGGCGAAGGGAATGACAACACTACAGTTGTAATTATCAATTTCATTGTCTAAAACGATCACACCACATAAAGTTAAGCTCAGCGCTGCTCTGGCTCCAGGCTCGAAGTCTGGAGAAAAAGGCGAGCAGCGCTTTCTTTGCGGTCAGCGCTGTGGCCACGGATCGTGCTCAGTAGACAAGCAATCCCGCAAAAGCGGGATTTGTATTGATTATTATGTAGTATAATCAGGAAAGTGTTATTTATGTAACATATGCATTGATTTGTATAATGGCACTGTTTATCATGTTGATCATCTTCATTTTTATGTGGATTCCAGTGCTGGTTCATTTTGGTGTATAATTTACGCCACCTCTCGACCTGGTGTATATTTTCAGCGCAGCGTACGCCAATGACCACATTGATAAATGCCAAGTAGCGCAGCCGTTTTTGCGTACACCCCATATACGCTCAAATATCGCCGTACGCACGTTGATACATGAGGCCCAGTAAGTGCATAAATAAGGACAAAAAGTAAGACAACAGAGAGTTAGTGAGTGTGAGTTTTTGTTAAAATGTGGGAGAATAAGAGAAGGCAAAGCTGAGAGAAATATTCAGGGGTTAGTTCATAAGTCACATTTGTATTGTGGAATGCAGCACTTATGCAGCCTCCTTCTGTCTCTCCTCTTCAGTTAGCCACTCTCTAAGGCTGAGCAGGTGCACAGGACAGGGTCGACCGAGCGGAGAGAAAGGGTGGGGGGTGTCTACAATAAACTACATACAAAAGATCCAGTGTTTTCTCTCATGCGCTGTGCTGACTGCAGACAGTGATGGCGGTAGAGACTCATGGAATTATCCTCACACAACCCCACACCCACTGCTCCATGCACAGCACAGGAGTGAAAAACTGGAACTCACAATTCAGTTACAACAGAATTGATTTGCTGCCATACTGACAAAACAACATATCAACAACTGGACAATCTCAGCTTTACTCATCTCTGTTGTTTTCTTACAGTTTATCCAGATAAAAGTCTCTAACCCGGCACCTTCAGGCAAAAATGATCAGTTATCCAGAAGCTGCTGACTGTTGTTTTTGTGTGTATTTTAAGGCTGCATTCCTGAGCTTGCTGATCCAGAGCAGAGTGATTAATGTTGACTTATGGTTTAAAGCTGAAATTCCTCTGTAGTGCAGCAGATAGAATATTTACAGAGGAATCCTTCAAATCTGGAAAGAAGCACCAAAGTTGGCACAAATACTCCTTAGACATTACTGTTTTGAAAAAACTGAGTAGCCACTTGAATTTTCAGTAGGCGGCCAGGTAGGGGTCAATTGAAGAATTACACAGGGGTCAAAATTTAAAAATGTTTCAATCATATTGAAAGCTATACCACATTATTTGTCTGATCACAATGATACCAAAAAGGTATAGTTTGGACTATCTGACTGAATGTTATGGAATTATGGGGTAAAAACAGCAAGAATGGTAACAAAGGTCAGCATTAGTTTGTACAGGGGTCAGATGTTAAAGTTGCTCTAAATGTTGTAAAATGTGATGCAAATTATTGGTTGTACTGTGTTGGTTGTAGTCAGTACTGTGAGGCATGTGAGCAAAGGAAAGGGCACAATGCATAAACACTACACCTCAACAGTGACACAGTCTGTGCATGCAGACAGTGTCTCATACTGTACAGTATATATATATATATATATGTACAGTTGAATGCAAAAGTTTTGGGCACCCATGATAATTTTCATGATTTTCCTTTATAAATCATTGGTTGTTGGATCAGAAATTTCAGTTAAATATATCATATAGCAGACAAACACACTGATATTTGAGAAGTGAAATTAAGTTTGTAGGATTTATAGAAAGTGCGCAATCATCATTTAAACAAAATTGGGCAGGTGCATAAATTTGGGCACCCTTGTCATTTTATTGATTTGAATACATTTAGCACTAATTGTTGGAACACAAAATTGGTTTGGTAAGCTCATTGACCCTTGACCTTCTTACAGAGGTGAATCCAGTCATGAGAAAGGGTATTTAAGGTAGCCATTTGCAAATGTTTCTCCTCTTTGCATCTCTTCTAATGAGTGAGGAACATAGTGAGGAAATGGAAGACCGCAGGCACAGTACTAAGGCCCGACGTGGGCAGGCCAAGAAAAATCTCAGATAAGCTGAAGCGAAGGATGGTGAGAACAGTCATAGTCAACCCACAGACCTGCTCCAAAGACCTACAACATGATCTTGCTGCAGATAGTTTCTCTGTACATAGTTCAACTATACAGCACATTTTGCACAAAGAGATACTGTATGATGCTGTAATGCAGAGGGAGCCTTTTCTGCGTACACACCACAAACAGACTCGCTTGAGGTATGCTAAAGCACATTTGAACAAGCCAGCTTCATTTTGGAATAAGGTGCTCTGGACTGATGAAACTAAAATTGAGGTATTTGGACATAACAAGGGGTGGTATGCATGGCTGAAAAAGAACACAGCATTTCAAGAAAAACACTTGCTACCTACGGTAAAATTTGGAGGTGGTTCCATCATGCTGTGTGGCTGTGTGTCCAGTGCAGGTACTGGGAATCTTGTTAAAGTTGAGGGTCACATGGATTCCAGTCAATATCAGCAGATTCTTGGAAACAGTGTTCATGAATCAGTGACAAAGTTGAAGTTGCGCTGGAGCTGGATCTTTCAACAAGACAACAACCCTAAACACTGCTCAAAATATACTAAGGCATTCATGCAGAGGACTAAGAACAACATTCTGAAATGACCATCTCAGTCCCCAAACCTGAATATGATTGAAAATCTGTGGTGTTATTTTAAGTGGACTGTCCATGCTCAGAAACCACCAAACCTGACTGAACTGGAGATGTTTTGTAAAGAAAAATGGTCCAAAATACCTTCAACCGCGTGACTCAGGGTTGCTGCGAGACCTTCACCAACTTGCCTCAATTCGGATAACAGACTTCTTCAAACTTAGTGCACATAAACAATGTCAAATGTGTATGTGCTGTCTTTAATTCTGATGTGTGCCATTATTACGGTAAACAAGTAATAATTGTGGACTAATTGCTGTCTGAGGTAACTGGAGTGTAAACATAATTTCTCCACTGTGAGATCAATAAAGTATATCTCATCTCATCCAGACTCTCACTGGAAGCTATAGGAAGCATTTAGAGGCTGTTAATTCTGCAAAAGGAGGATCTACTAAATATTGATGTATTCTTTCTGTTGGGGTGCCCAAATTTATGCATCTGGCTAATTTTGTTTAAAGAATTACTGCACACTTTCTGTAAATCCTATAAACTTCATTTCACTTCTCAAATATCACTGTTTGTCTGCTATATGATATATTTAACTGAAATTGCTGATCCAAACAACCAATGATTTATAAAGGAAAATCATGGAAATCATCAGGGGTGCCCATAGTGTGTGTGTGTGTGTGTGTGTGTGTGTGTGTGTGTGTGTGTGTGTGTGTGTGTGAGCGAGAGAAAGCGAGGCATTCAGGCAGAATTATGGAAGTTCAGTGAACAAAGTTTGCACTGGTTTTGTAAGAAATGCAAGACACTGAAATACTTAACCCCCCCCCCCCCCTTTTTTTTTTTTTGGTAATCTGTCCACTTTGTTATTCATGTGTGAGTCCAACAAGTATTCCTCATCTTTACTTGATAAAATACTTGTGTGGGCTTGTTCGAGGTAATGATCTTATCACAGGCATGATGATAAGATCATTATCTCCAAGGAGTGGGTATAGTTAAAGTTACTTTTAGCTTGAAATGAGCTTGTCAGTTTCTTTAATTTCCAAAGCCTAGTTTGAGTTTCACCAAGGCCACTGCTGCCTGTGTGTTTGTATTTGGCACATCAACACAAAGAGAGTAGTGGCCTTGATGGTTACTCAAACTAGGCTTTGGAAATGAAAGATGCATTGTTCTTATGGCTGTTGCAGTCCTTGGCTTGGACTAGTAAGGATTCCTGAGCTGGTGTCCTGGTAATGGGTGGGTTTCTTTCGCGATCGCTGACTTGGCAGAAGTGATGTGGTCTCCTGAGTGCAGTGCTTTGTGATTCTCTTTGCTCTAGTTAGTTCTTGTTTCAGTCCGACTTTCAGGGAACAGTCTGAGGACAAGATGACACCTGATTCTTGGGGAACAACGCAGACACCATCACATTTAGATATCAATGTCAATCCTATGTACTTTACTGAGTGTAGATACTAGTATCTACACACATATAGATACTCTATTATCCACATCCCACACAGATGTAAAACATCCAGACTCCTGACTGGCGAGCAGACCGTTTATGGAGAATGTGTGTTATTTACATTTTGTTCATTTGTCTGTGTGTGTGTGTGTGTGTGTGGGGGGGGGGGGGGGGTGGCAGATGCACTGGGCAATGATGGACTTTTTACCGTACTGATGAGGACTGGTGGGTCAAATTGGAAAGCATCGGAACTGAAAGAACTGATGCCTATGAAAAGATGTGGGATTAACACGTGTCTGAATTAGGCATGTGAATCTCACTGACGATTCGATACGCACCGCAATACATATAGCGATACATGACCATATGATACGGTGCAGTATGATTCACCCCTGTTCCCGATTTGATGCAATTTATTAACTATTTGATAGTGATTCAACTCCTCACAATGCGGTACAATTAATGATGGGTATTGATAAGATTTTGTCAATTTTCATGCCATTATCGATTCCGCTTATCGATCTGATTCTTTATCGATTCTCTTATCAATACCTCTTGTGAATTTTCTGTGTGCTAAAAGTAGGCTTTACAGGTTTTCTATGTCAGCAACATTTTATTGCATCTTAAAGTAAATAAATATGAAATTGGTCACTGGATCCTTGATCTCTGGACATAAATAAAAATCAATAAAATCTGTACATGGTCACTGGATCCTAGATGTACATGATGGATCCTGATCTCTGGACATAAATAGAAATAAGCAAAATCTGTAGTTTTGGACAAAAGCATTTCCTTTCAGATATTAATGACAGAAATGTAAGTCACTCTGAGCTCAGCTCTTCAGCCGGCTGCGCTGCAAATCAGGATGTAATTCATAAAAAACGGAGGATGTCTCATTTTGGGAGAAAAAAATGGTTTTGGTCGGTTGTAGATTATTGTTTGTATTATAATGCTTACATGTTAGTATTGTCAAGGCAGATGGTTACCCCGCAGAGTCTGTTCTGTGTGCGGTTCCTTTCTATATTCAAAAAACACCTGAAGGAGTTTTAGGGTGTCTTGTGCTGGGATTTGGCACTTTATAAATAAATACGAGGTCTGTTAGAAAAGTATCGGACCTTTTTATTTTTTTCAAAAACCATATGGATTTGAATCACGTGTGATTGCATCAGCCAAGCTTGAACCTTCGTGCGCATGCGTGAGTTTTTTCACGCCTGTCGGTTGCGTCATTCGCCTGTGAGCAGGCTTTGAGTGAGCACTGGTCCACCACTCTCGTCGTTAAGGAAATGGCAGAATGATTTGGAGCTTTGCTGCATCAATTTTTTCCTGACACTGTGAGAGACCTCCAGGTGGACACCATTCGGAAAATTAATATGGCTTTCAGGGACGATTTTATGGGGATTACACAGATTAAGGAGTGCTCCAGCCAGTTTAAAGACCACCCACAGCGTCTGAGAGCGCGGCGCGCTCCGAGCGCCGATCGACAGGCTGAAACCCCGCTGAAACAACCAGATCATTTCCAACGTGAAGGCTTTGTTGATCCAGGACGTCGTCTGACTTTCACAAAAAGGCAGAAGGCGTGGACATCAGCACTTTTTCGGCACATTCCACTGTTACAGGAGTTTTTTTTCATGGAAAAAGAAGCGGATGAATGCGCCACTGTGCCGCTCATGGCGCGGGACAAAACCACCTCCCTGTTGGTCTCTCAGGACGGCTTTCAGGTGGCTTTCAGACGGCTTCCGGTTGCTTTTCAGTCGTGTGAATATCTGAGAAATTGAGCATGAGCTGGACATGCCCCAACATGTCCTGTGAGGCTTCATCACGGCGTTGCTTTGTGCCATGCGGCTCTGCCGCGACTCGCGGGATTCCTCCGCTCCTCTTTCCATGACAAAAACTCCTGTAACAGTGGAATGTGCCGTTCATTTCTAAACTGAACACTGTCTTGATCCGGTATGTCGTCTGACTAGCACAGGAATTGCAGAAGACATCAGCACTTTTTCGGAACATTGAGACAGACGTGCTCTGAAATAGACCTTACCGGGGATGCTGAGGAGTGTGATCCCCCTATAGTTGGAACACACCCTCCGGTCCCCCTTCTTAAACAGAGGGACCACCACCCCGGTCTGCCAATCCAGAGGCACTGTCCCCGATCGCCACGCGATGTTGCAGAGGCGTGTCAAGACAGTCCCACAACATCCAGAGACTTAAGGTACTCAGGACGGACTTCATCCACCCCAGGAGCCTTGCCACCGAGGAGCTTTCTAACCATCTCGGTGACTTCTGCCTGGGTAATGGATGAGTCCGCCTCTGGGTCCCCAGTCTCTGCTTCCTCTTCGGAAGACGTGACGATGGGATTGAGGAGATCCTCAAGTACTCCTTCCACCGCCCAACAACATCCCCAGTCAGGGTCAACAGCTCCCCACCGGCACTGTTTACGGTGCGGGTGGGGAGCTGCTTCCGCCTCCTGAGGCGTCGGACGGTTTGCCAGAATCTCTTCAAGGCTGACCGATAGTCCTCCTCCATAGCTTCCCCGAACTCCTCCCAGACCCGGGTTTTTGCCTCTGCGACCACACGGGCTGCGGCTCGCTTGGCCTGCCGGTACCTGTCAGCTGCCTCTGGGGTCCCACCTACCAACAAAGATAAGTAGGACTCCTTCTTCAGCTTGATGGCATCCCTTACTTCCGGTGTCCACCACCGGGTTCGGGGATTGCTGCCGCAACAGGCACCAGAGACCTTGCGACCACAGTTACGAGCGGCCGCATCAACAATGGAGGTGGAGAACATGGTCCACTCGGACTCCATGTCTCCAACCTCCCCCGAGATCTGGGAGAAGCTCGTGAGCAGACCCTCACGATACGTTTGGGCCTGCCAGGTCTGACCAGCTTCCTCCCCTCCCAGCGTATCCAACTCACCACCAGGTGGTGATTGGTCGACAGCTCTGCCCCTCTCTTTACTCGAGTGTCCGAGACACGTGGCTGAAGGTCAGATGATACGACTACAAAGTCGATCATCGACCTCCGGCTCAGGGTGTCCTGGTGCCACGTGCACTTATGGACACCCTTGTGCTCGAACATGGTGTTCGTGATGGACAAACTGTGACTACCACAGAAGTCCAACAACTGAACACCACTCGGGTTCAGATCGGGGAGGCCATGCTTCCAGATCACCCCCCTCCAGGTCTCACTGTCGCCGCCCACGTGGGCGTTGAAATCCCCTAGGAGAACAATGGAGTCCCCAGTCGGAGCGCTATCTAGTACCCCTCCCAGGGACTCCAGGAAGGTCGGGTACTCTGCACAGCCGCTTGGTCCATAGGCCGAGACAACAGTGAGAGACCTGTCCCCGACCCGAAGGCGTAGGGACACGACCTTCTCGTTCACCGGCGTGAACTCCAACACATGGCGACTGAGCTGGGGAGCAATAAGCAATGCAACCCCAGCTCTCCGCCTCTCCCCGTGGGCAACGCCAGAAAAATGAAGCGTCCAGCCCCTCTCCAGGAGTTGGGTACCAGAGCCCATGCTGTGCGTGGAGGTGAGCCCGACTATCTCTAGTCGGTATCTCTCAACCTCCCACACAAGCTCAGGCTCCTTGTCCCTCAGCGAGCTGACATTCCACGTCCCAACAGCTAGGGGCTGTGAGCATGGACCGGGCCGCCGGGCCACCCGCCCTCGACCGCCACCCAATCCTCTCTGCACCCGACCCCCATGGCCCCCTCTGCAGGTGGTGAACCCACAGGAGGGCGGGCCCATGTTGCTGCTTCGGGCTGAGTCCGGCCAGGCCCCATGGGCTAAGGCCCGACCACCAGGCGCTCGCGCGCGAGCCCCAACCCCCGACCTGGCTCCAGGGTGGGACCCCGGCTCTGCCATACCGGGTGACGTCTCGGTCCTTGATCTTTCACTGGTCATGGAGGTTGATAAAATATTACAATTAAAAACCCATCATATGTACAGTATCTATTTTCAAAAGTCTGAAATCTGTTTAATCTTGTTCACTTTAGATTCAGAGCTGTTGAAATCCAGTGAAACAGATATCTGGTTTAAATTTTATTTCAAGTGTTATGTTTAAAAACTTTTTAAAAATCAATAAAAATAAAGCTAACACATTTAATGAATTTAGCAGCAGTTTACACGAGAAAACATGAGAAACAGCAGTGTGCATTCCTTTTCCTCACACTGTGACAGTTCATCGTGTTAATGTTTTAATGTTTAATTGAGGCTCACAGAAAGCGCGGTAATGACCAGTAAATGGTTAACATACACATGCATTCCTATAGTCTTAAATCTTGTACTGTCTCATGAATGAGGTTAAGCTTTTGGTTTACTTTTATGACAAAATTTAATTAAGATTTTAAGAATTTAGGTAGACAAATACATTTCTGGTGATTTGTTTAAAGAATGTCTGTCTGTTGACTGGTTTAAAAAAAATATAGTCACCCATCCCAGGAGTACATGCATGCAAATGTGCATGTGTGGGTTTTTATATGTACTGTATGATTGTTGTTCTCAGACTCAGAAACATGTCACAGAATTAAATTTTTGATGCACTGCACAATTAAATAAAAATACAGAATAAAAGCACAGAATAAAAATCCAAGGTGTATGACAGTTATAAATAGGATAAAAAAACTATTGATAACTATCTTCTGTATCTGTATATACACAACATACCATAAATAAATAAAGGACACAGGATATTGCACATGTGAAAATGTTACAAGGATGAAGTTACTACAGTGTATTCTATAGTCTGCATTTTATATTGCACCATTCTTTCTATACAATTATGGAATAACCCTAATTGTATTGAAAGAAACTAAAAGATTTTATAGAAAAGAAACGCAAATTGACCTTATGGATATTTGCGACTGTATAACTGCATGAACATCCGCAAATCATCAGGCACAAGGGGGTTATTCCCATTCTAATCCAATTCCATCATTTACACAGTTTATTTTTCTGTGGGTAATTTGGTAGGCGAGGCTTACCGTGAGGCAGCGTCGCTTCAACAGCGGTCAGTGCGTAATCCATCAAATGTGAAAATCTATCAAATGTGAAACAGTAATTCTGTATCAGAATCCACATCAATACTTTTGTATGGTAGCTTAAATTCACCCATTCGGTACGCGACTTTCTCTCGCTCTCAACTGACAGCGCTAACAGCTAGCAACGCGCGGCCAGTGTTCTGTGAAAGTCTTCCGGATGAGCCCCACTACGGTTCTGTTATCAGCATATTTGATGATATGATTTGTGCTGAACTTTGCACAACAGTTGTGGGTCATGAGGGTGAAGAGGAGGGTACTCAGTACACACCCTTGTGGAGAGCCTGTGCTTAAGATGATGGTGTTCGACCTGCTGTTACCTCCATGCACAAACTGAGGCCTTTATCCAGTTTAGCAGGGGGGTATTCAATCAGATGCTGTGGAGTTATGGTGTTAAACACAAAACCAGAATCAACCAGCAGCATCTGTACCCATGCATTTTTCCTCTCCATGTGTTCCATGGACAGGTAGAGAGCAGTGGATAAGATTTGGTCAGTATGGAAACTGTTGGGGGGTTGATTGTCGGAGGTAAAATGGAGGTGATGTGCTTTTTTATTAGTGTTTTAAAACACTTCATGATTATGGAAGTGAGGTCTACAGGGCAGTAATCATTAAGGGTGGTGATGGAGGGTCTTTTGGGGACTGGGATGATGGCTGACGTTTTGAAACACAAAGGCACAATTGCTTGACACAGGGAGATGTTAAAAATGTCTGTCAAGACCTCTGCCAGATGTTCTGCACACCCCTTGAGCACACAGCCAGGTATGTGGTCCGGAAATGCAGGAATCAGCATACAGCAGAGGCTAGCTTTAGCCCTCGCGCTGAGCCCACCGCGCACCCCCCCACTTCTGCTTCTGCATACACCACCGCCATTGCAGCCTCTCTCGGAGAGCCGCCATATGGGGAGGCATTGGTGCTGAGCTGGCCTCTCTGTGTCTGCGTAGCTGGGAATGCAATAAATCCCAGGTGTTCAGATCGATGTGTCCAATCCTTGCTGCGTGGAGTAGCAGTAGATGTTGTCAGTCATAAACCTTTCTATTCTTGCTTCTTTGACGGGGGTTGACTTTAAACTCTGTTTTTCTCTGTGTTGTTATCATGAGCTGGTGTCGCAGACCGAATGACCCACCCATAAAATCGGTCCGCCTTTTGCATCTGCGCATGCGTCATTTGGGACCACAGCAGCATGTCAGAGCTGGAGTCTCTTCACCCAAAGCAATCAAATGGATTAATGGGATTATTAACCATCAGATGATAAAGGTAAAACCTCTTAAATCATTCTAAAGTCTGTTTTAAGCAGAAACAAGGTGAAATTCCGTGACGCTTTGAAATGTCCGATGTGCAGTGAACGCATCAGCTAGCAGCTCGATTAGCCACAGCGCTCTGATCGCTTCTGCCGCCTTTGATGAGGAAATAATACTGAATTTATGTGGAAATGATTGTTGTACAAAAGCTTCAGATATCTGTCACTGAGATAGATGATGACTGGAGTGCAGTCTGAAGCAGAAATGAGGTCTTGATCCGTGAACCGGGTCATCGGGGGCCCAATTTTCCAATTTTTAGGGGAACCATTCGGTCGGCGACACCGCTGCAGCCACTGC
Source organism: Thalassophryne amazonica (assembly GCF_902500255.1). Lineage (NCBI taxonomy): Eukaryota > Metazoa > Chordata > Actinopteri > Batrachoidiformes > Batrachoididae > Thalassophryne > Thalassophryne amazonica. Next base: position 72,945,847 of record NC_047106.1, on the reverse strand, counting down.
CAACTCTGGCGCTGCCATTTATATCACATGCCATATATTACCAAGGAGCAGTACCATTTCTTCATATTTTATCTTGTTTAGCTGCATTCCCTCTGATTGCACCTGTACTTAGCAAACTACATTTTAAAATAAACAAGGTACATTCAAAAAGAATTTGACATTTTGTCATGAAAAATACAATTACTCACATGGGGTTTTGAAATCTTAACTCCCTTTTGAAGTAGTCACTTTGGGACTTCACACACTTCTCCCAGTAGTCCCTGCCACTATTGGAAGTTTTCTGGAAGGCCTCTTTTGGAATGGTGTCCAGCTGGGTCATCGTGTTCTGCATGATGTCTTCTCACAACTCAAATAGAGTCCCTTTTAGTGTTGTTTTGATCTTAGGGAACAACCAAAAGCCATGTCAGGAGACTTGGGAGCCTGACAAATCACAAGAGTGTTGTGTTTGGTCAGGAAACGCTGAATCAGCTGAGCAGAATGGGTGGGTGCATTGTCATGATGGAGCTGCCAACTTTTTATCACCAACACATCCTGTCATTTACAGCACATAGCATCACAAAGGTGATGTAGGACCTCACATTAATATTCTATTAATATTTTGGCCTTCTGGTGCATACTCATGATGCACCACCCCACAGGAGTCAAAAAACGGTAAGCATGACTTTGACATTGCTGCACACCTGCCGTGCTTTTTTGGCCTCAGCGATGTTGCATGTTTCCATTGTTGTTGTTGTCCATTCGCCTGCTCCCATTCTGTTCAGGGTCACCACAGTGGATACGAGATTTGCATCGGTATTTGCCACAAGTTTTACGCCAGATGCCCTTCCTGACGCAACTCCAGTTTTACCTGGAGAAACACACCAGCCGCTGGTGGTCCAAAGAGGTCTCCAATCCAAGTACTTACCAGATCCCACACTGCTTAGCTGCTGAGATTCAATGGGATCAGGCTGACACAGAGCAGACGGGCTGTGCATGTTTCCATTGTGATGACTGAAATTTGGTTTCCTGGTTGTACCTGTAAACCCATGTCATCAGTGTTGACAGTCTTTGGGAAGTTGGGTAGCCATTTGTGCATTCCAGCATGTCCTGCGAAACCTCCAGATGCAGTTGCTTCTGCTCCACCATGAGAAGCTTCAGCACTAATTATGCTGAGACTCTCCACATGCCCTCGTCCACAAGTCTTGGATGGTGACACAATGATAATCCATGACCAAAGTCTGTATTCTGACAATAACTTGGTCATTTTGGCTTGTGGATGGCCTACCAGAATATGCTTCGCTCACGACTGATTTGTACCCATTTTTGAAGTGGTTATGCCACTCTTTCATTTGCATTCATGGCATCATTGCCAAAAGCCTACTGAATTTTGCAAATGGTTTCCACTTGGGTATCACTAAATTTTGCCAAAATTTAGCAAATACCTTTGCTAAATTCATTCAGTCATGTTATAGCAAATGAGAATCTGATGGCTGTTCAGTACATGTGTTTACTCTAAGGCTGACTGCTAGCATCTGATGCACTCTGCAGGTGGGGAAAAAAAATGCACATATAGGCAAGAAAGTTCCCTACACAGCAGTAGAATGATTCTCCCATCACCCTGCTGGGAGAAGGTTTTTTTCAGCTACTTTTCGGAGTGACGCCGACCGAGGGAGGACTGACGACTTGGTGGGATATCGATCGAACCGCGACAGCGGGCCGACCTGCACGGAGAAGCTGGCCTTTAGGCATCATCAGTGGGCAGAGCGAGGCAGGCAGCTGGGGGGATGGAGCAAACCCACTCAGTCCAAAATCTCCCACTTTTTGGATATATGCGAAGTCCCAGTTTGCCCAACGGAGTTTAGTTCTGCAGCTTTATCGAGGTGAGGATAAAATAAAAATAAAACGTGACAGTTACTGCACTCCTGTGAAGGTTTAATGATCAGTTAATGTTAGCTTAGCCTTTTAGCACAGTTGATCTGAGCTTTTTTCAGATACCACAAAAGCTCAGTTTTAAATAACTTTTTTTCAGGTGTTTTTTTTTTTCTTCTTTTTTTTAATATATAAACTGTTTAGTGTTTCTTTATATTTAAAGGAATATTTTTATTTGTCCCAATCAGGCACATTTGCTGTGCAGACAACCAAACTTCCATTGATGAGCTGAACACCACGAAGTCCAGTCGAAAGAAAACATCTCTGCTCTTCAGCAACACCACCAGAGTTCAAAGCTGCAGAAGAGACCTTCATCTGGTCCCGAGAATCCAGCATAACATCACCTGCTTCTAAATAAAAGGCTCTTTCAACAGCCACTATTTTATTATTTTTTAAAAAGCTGTTTCATTTTATATTTTAACAATAAATGAACAGATCATTAAAAATGTCCACAAATCAAAGTCAAAAGACATTTGCACAGATAGAAGCTCTCCACGTATTGTGCTCAAATTCATATTTTAGAAATGACTCTGTCCTGATAACAACATTAAAGGCAATTACATATTTTGACGAAATTACAAGTTGAAATGACTATAAAAAATTCATCATGAGGTTTATGTCACAGAAATCCTACTTTACAATCACACTGCAGTCATTAAATTATTTCCTGTTGCATTTATAATAGACATTTGTATTTATTTACAGTATCTGTTTTTTCTGGTTGAAATGAGATATAAATAATCTACCAGACTTAAAAAATGTACAAATTTCCATGTTATTTTATTTGTCTAAAAATAAATGTTCCTTATGTTAAACAAGGAATTATCTAATCTGAAATAACAGGTAGTTTTAATTTACAGATGAAATGTTTCTAAAGAACCATTTATTGATTTATTTAGCTATTTTAATTACAAGTGTTCTAAACTATTTTTAACAGTAATCAGAAATTTTGAGGTAACAAACAACAAAAAAACATTTCCAAGGATTTTTCTTCAGAAAACTGCTCTATAAATGAGCAGTTCTGTGACACATTTCTGTTTTGTAGAGATCAGTGGTTTCTGCACCGATCTGTTTTGTACAGATCAGTGGTTTCTGCTACTAGTCTTCCGTGTTTTGGCGCGACGCGTCATTCCTATTGGACAGCGCGAAAGTTGGATTGGGTTGAAGTTCTGAACCTGTCAGAAGGTTCGCTTTAGCTCGGCTTTTGACGTGACGCTTCTGACGCATCTAAAAAGCAATGCGTCTCATTGAAAATAATGCTTTTTAGACCGATTTTTGACGCATTTGATGCTTCCGACGTGTTCAGTGAGAAAGGCCCATTACACGCTTCATTGGTTTCTGTGAATTAAATGGTGTTGGATACTTTTAAACCTGTTGTTAATCTTCATTTTCAGTAAATGTTTCTGTAATGTGTCTTGTTTTCTCTGGTTGTGTCATATTTAGGTTCTGTGTGGGTGCTTTTGTTTTTCATATCCTGATGATGAAATAGGGTAGGGCAGCATGGTGGCTAATTGGTGAGCACTGTTGCCTCACAGTGGGAAAGTCCCAGAAGGGCTTCCAATCCAGTCCATTTAATGCAGAGTTTGCTTGTTCTCCCCGTGCTTGTGTGGGTTCCCTCTGTGTGCTCCAGCCTACTCCCACTTTGAAAGACATTGAGTTCAGGTGAACAGGACAATTTAATCCTGTTTTCCATTTATAGTTTCTCAGACTTCAACAAAAGTGTCAGCGATATATTTTTTTCTTGTCAAAACTCTAACCATTTGCATGCTTCTTGGTCATAATTTAAACCTCCCTGTCTTCTGTGCTCTCTTTCAGGATACCCCTCTGCTTTTGACAGAAAATTCCTCATCTCCATGGTAACATGCCCCAACTAGACCCAAATGACATTGGCCAGAATCCATCCAATGTTATCTAAGCTATCTGACCTGGGTCACACTGATGAAAAATTCAAAACACGCCAATAATAATTTTTTTTTTTTTTTTGTATTGTTAATAATCTGTATTCCTCTGTGGAGTCAGAGTTACCAGCCGGAAAATTGATTTTTGTTGTAATTGGGCATCACTTCAGAAGGTGTTACTTCATATTTTCTTGGGATATTGTTTGTTTGTTTGTTTGTTTTTAAGCCAAGAAGCAAACAACTGTTTTGCTCTTTATTATTCATTGCTGGGTCATAACGTTGAGGCTCCACTCGTTCTTAATGAAAATATATTAAACTCTGCCGCATGAGTCCTGATCTGGTTTGAAACCCAAAACCTCGCTGGCCCAAGATGCACCAGCTGTTCAGTCAGGTTCTGGATCAGAGGGATCTGTCCAGAGCAGGGGATCTGTTTTCTCTAGAAGATGCAGAAATTGAAGACTGTCTGTCTCAGGCTTTGGACAAGATCAAGGCCATCTCCTGCTCACTGGTTAGTCGCATGTGTAAACCAAAACTCAGACAAATTCAAACCAATAGCTGGGAAGGTGCCTGGACTGTATGAGACACCAGAACAGCCTCAGTGCGTCTTTACAGAGCTTCTACAACTCTTTCAAATGTTATGTCATGTATGAATGCCATACGGTGCATCCAGAAAGTGTTCACAGCGCTTCACTTTTATCACCTTTTGTTATGTTACAGCCTTATTCTAAAATGAAATAAATAAAAATTTTAGTCAAAATTCTACACACAATATCCCATGAAAAAAGGGTGAAAAAAGTGTTTGGAGGGATTTTTGTAAATTTATAAAAAAAAAAAAACTCAAAGAAATCACATGTACATAAGTATTCACAGGCTTTGCCATGAAGCTCAGAATTAAGCTCAGGTGCATCCTGTTTCTACTGATCATCCTTGAGCTGCTTCTGCAGCTTAATTGGTGTCCACCTGGGGTAAGTTTAGTTGACTGGACATGATTTGGAAAGGCACACCCTTGTCTACATATAAGGTCCAACAGTTGACAGTGCATGTCAGAGCACAAACCAAGCATGAAGTCATAGGAATTGTCTGTAGACCTCCGAGACAGTATTGTCTCAAGGCACAAATCTGGGGAAGGGTACAGAAACATTTCTGCTGCTTTGAAGGTCCCAGTGAGCACAGTGGCCTCCATCATCTGTAAATACAAGAGGTTCGGATCCACCAGGACTCATCCTAGAGCTGCCTGCCTGTCGAAACTAAGGTGTTGGGAAAGTGTAGTGACACGGACCCACAACAGGGGGCGCAAATGAACGGACAATGGAGGAAGTCAAATAACAACACTTTACTGTTGTGAATAAGCACAACAAACACAGCAGATTACAATAATAGTCAATCAATCAATCAATCAATCAACTTTTTTCTTGTATAGCGCCAAATCACAACAAACAGTTGCCCCAAGGCGCTCCACATTGCAAGGCAAGGCCATACAATAATTATGAAACACAGTCTACGTCTAAAGCAACATAACCAAGGGATGGTCCAGGGTCACCCGATCCAGCCCTAACTATAAGCCTTAGCGAAAAGGAAAGTTTTAAGCCTAATCTTAAAAGTAGAGAGGGTATCTGTCTCCCTGATCTGAATTGGGAGCTGGTTCCACAGGAGAGGAGCCTGAAAGCTGAAGGCTCTGCCTCCCATTCTACTCTTACAAACCCTAGGAACTACAAGTAAGCCCGCAGTCTGAGAGCGAAGCGCTCTAATGGGGTAATATGGTACTACGAGGTCCCTAAGATAAGATGGGACCTGATTATTCAAAACCTTATAAGTAAGAAGAAGAATTTTAAATTCTATTCTAGCATTAACAGGAAGCCAATGAAGGGAGGCCAACACGGGTGAGATATGCTCTCTCCTGCTAGTCCCCGTCAGTACTCTAGCTGCAGCATTCTGAACCAACTGAAGGCTTTTTAGGGAACTTTTAGGACAACCTGATAATAATGAATTACAATAGTCCAGCCTAGAGGAAATAAATGCATGAATTAGTTTTTCAGCATCACTCTGAGACAAGACCTTTCTGACTTTAGAGATATTGCGTAAATGCAAAAAGGCAGTCCTACATATTTGTTTAATATGCGCTTTGAATGACATATCCTGATCAAAAATAACTCCAAGATTTCTCACAGTATTACTAGAGATCAGGGAAATGCCATCCAGAGTAACGATCTGGTTAGACACCATGCTTCTAAGATTTGTGGGGCCAAGTACAATAACTTCAGTTTTATCTGAGTTTAAAAGCAGGAAATTAGAGGTCATCCATGTCTTTATGTCTGTAAGACAATCCTGCAGTTTAGCTAATTGGTGCGTATCCTCTGGCTTCATGGATAGATAAAGCTGGGTATCATCTGCGTAACAATGAAAATTTAAGCAATACCGTCTAATAATACTGCCCAAGGGAAGCATGTATAAAGTGAATAAAATTGGTCCTAGCACAGAACCTTGTGGAACTCCATAATTAACTTTAGTCTGTGAAGAAGATTCCCCATTTACATGAACAAACTGTAATCTATTAGACAAATATGATTCAAACCACCGCAGCGCAATGCCTTTAATACCTATGACATGCTCTAATCTCTGTAATAAAATTTTATGGTCAACAGTATCAAAAGCAGCACTGAGGTCCAACAGAACAAGCACAGAGATAAGTCCACTGTCCGAAGCCATAAGAAGATCATTTGTAACCTTCACTAATGCTGTTTCTGTACTATGATGAATTCTAAAACCTGACTGAAACTCTTCAAATAGACCATTCCTCTGCAGGTGATCAGTTAGCTGTTTTACAACTACCCTCTCAAGAATCTTTGAGAGAAAAGGAAGGTTGGAGATTGGCCTATAATTAGCTAAGATAGCTGGGTCAAGTGATGGCTTTTTAAGTAATGGTTTAATTACTGCCACCTTAAAGGCCTGTGGTACATAACCAACTAACAAAGATAGATTGATCATATTTAAGATTGAAGCATTAAATAATGGTAGGACTTCCTTGAGCAGCCTGGCAGGAATGGGGTCTAATAAGCATGTTGATGGTTTGGATGAAGTAACTAATGAAAATAACTCAGACAGAACAATCGGAGAGAAAGAGTCTAACCAAATACCGGCATCACTGAAAGCAGCCAAAGATAACGATACATCTTTGGGATGGTTATGAGTAATTTTTTCTCTAATAGTCAAAATTTTGTTAGCAAAGAAAGTCATGAAGTCATTACTAGTTAAAGTTAATGGAATACTCAGCTCAATAGAGCTCTGACTCTTTGTCAGCCTGGCTACAGTGCTGAAAAGAAACCTGGGGTTGTTCTTATTTTCTTCAATTAGTGATGAGTAGAAAGATGTCCTAGCTTCACGAAGGGCTTTCTTATAGAGCAACAAACTCTTTTTCCAGGCTAAGTGAAGATCTTCTAAATTAGTGAGACGCCATTTCCTCTCCAACTTACGGGTTATCAGCTTTAAGCTACGAGTTTGTGAGTTATACCACGGAGTCAGACACTTCTGATTTAAAGCTCTCTTTTTCAGAGGAGCTACAGCATCCAAAGTTGTCTTCAATGAGGATGTAAAACTATTGACAAGATACTCTAACTCCCTTACAGAGTTTAGGTAGCTACTCTGCTCTGTGTTGGTATATGACATTAGAGAACATAAAGAAGGAATCATATCCTTAAACCTAGTTACAGCGCTTTCTGAAAGACTTCTAGTGTAATGAAACTTATTCCCCACTGCAGGGTAGTCCATCAGGGTAAATGTAAATGTTATTAAAAAATGATCAGACAAAAGGGAGTTTTCAGGGAATACTGTTAAGTCTTCTATTTCCATACCATAAGTCAGAACAAGATCTAAAATATGATTAAAGTGGTGGGTGGACTCATTTACTTTTTGAGCAAAGCCGATAGAGTCTAATAATAGATTAAATGCAGTGTTGAGGCTGTCATTCTCAGCATCTGTGTGGATGTTAAAATCGCCCACTATAATTATCTTATCTGAGCTAAGCACTAAGTCAGACAAAAGGTCTGAAAATTCACAGAGAAACTCACAGTAACGACCAGGTGGACGATAGATAATAACAAATAAAACTGGTTTTTGGGACTTCCAATTTGGATGGACAAGACTAAGAGACAAGCTTTCAAATGAATTAAAGCTCTGTCTAGGTTTTTGATTAATTAATAAGCTGGAATGGAAGATTGCTGCTAATCCTCCGCCCCGGCCCGTGCTACGAGCATTCTGACAGTTAGTGTGACTCGGGGGTGTTGACTCATTTAAACTAACATATTCATCCTGCTGTAACCAAGTTTCTGTTAGGCAGAATAAATCAATACGTTGATCAATTATTATATCATTTACCAACAGGGACTTAGAAGAAAGAGACCTAATGTTTAATAGACCACATTTAACTGTTTTAGTCTGTGGTGCAATTGAAGGTGCTATATTATTTCTTCTTTTTGAATTTTTATGCTTAAATAGATTTTTGCTAGTTATTGGTGGTCTGGGAGCAGGCACCGTCTCTACGGGGATGGGGTAATAGGGGGATGGCAGGGGGAGAGAAGCTGCAGAGAGGTGTATAAGACCACAGCTCTGCCTCCTGGTCCCAACGCTAGACAGTCACAGTTTGGAGGATCCCAAAAAATTGGCCAGATATCTAGAAATGAGAGCTGCTCCCTCTAAAGTGGGATGGATGCCGTCTCTCCTAACAAGACCAGGTTTTCCCCAGAAGCTTTGCCAATTATCAATGAAGCCCACCTCATTTTTTGGACACCACTCAGACAGCCAGCAATTCAAGGAGAACATGCGGCTAAACATGTCACTCCCGGTCCGACTGGGGAGGGGCCCAGAGAAAACAACAGAGTCCGACATTGTTTTTGCAAAGTTACACACCGATTCAATGCTAATTTTAGTGACCTCCGATTGGCGTAACCGAGTGTCATTACTGCCGACGTGAATTACAATCTTACCAAATTTACGCTTAGCCTTAGCCAGCAATTTCAAATGTCCTTCGATGTCGCCTGCTCTGGCCCCCGGAAGACAATTGACAATGGTTGCTGGTGTCGCCAACTTCACATTTCTCAAAACAGAGTCGCCAATAACCAGAGTTTGATCCTCGGCGAGTGTATCGTCGAGTGGGGAAAAACGGTTAGAGATGTGAACGGGTTGACGGTGTACACGGGGCTTCTGTTTAGGGCTACGCTTCCGCCTCACAGTCACCCAGTCAGCCTGCCTTCCCGACTGCACGGGGTCTGCCAGGGGGGAACTAACGGCGGCTAAGCTACCTTGGTCCGCACCGACCACAGGGGCCTGGCCAGCTGTAGAATTTTCCACGGTGCGGAGCCAAGCCTCCAATTCGCCCAGCCTGGCCTCCAAAGCTACGAATAAGCTGCACTTATTACAAGCACCGTTACTGCTAAAAGAGGCCGAGGAATAACTAAACATTTCACACCCAGAGCAGAAAAGTACGGGAGAGACAGGAGAAGCCGCCATGCTAAAACGGCTAAGAGCTAGTAGCTATGCTAAGCTAGCGGATTCCCAAACAGGGAATCCGACACTAAACAGGCTGTGGAGCAGCACAGGTAACGCACGACAACAGTGCTAAAATAAAATAAAAATCCACTAGACAGGCTGTGGAGCAGCACAGGTAACGCACAACAACAGTGCTAAAAAATAAAATAAAATAAAAATAAAAATCCACAGGACAGGCTGTGGAGCAGCACAGGCAACGCACGACAACAGTGCTAAAACAAAATAAAAATCCACTAGACAGGCTGTGGAGCAGCACAGGTAACGCACGACAACAGTGCTAAAAAATAAAATTCCACTGGACAGGCTGTGGAGCAGCACAGGCAATGCACGACAACAGTGCTAAAACAAAATAAAAATCCACTGGACAGGCTGTGGAGCAGCACAGGTAACGCACGACAACAGTGCTAAAACAAAATAAAAATCCACTGGACAGGCTGTGGAGCAGCACAGGTAACGCACGACAACAGTGCTAAATCAAAATCCACTGGACAGGCTGTGGAGCAGCACAGGTAACGCACGACAACAGTGCTAAAACAAAATAAAAATCCACTAGACAGGCTGTGGAGCAGCACAGGTAACGCACAACAACAGTGCTAAAAAATAAAATAAAATAAAAATAAAAATCCACTGGACAGGCTGTGGAGCAGCACAGGCAACGCACGACAACAGTGCTAAAACAAAATAAAAATCCACTAGACAGGCTGTGGAGCAGCACAGGTAACGCACGACAACAGCGCTAAATAAAAATCCACTGGACAGGCTGTGGAGCAGCACAGGTAACACACGACAACAGTGCTAAAAATAAATAAATAAATAAATAAAAATCAAAATCCACTGGACAGGCTGTGGAGCAGCACAGGTAACGCACGACAACAGTGCCAAAAAATAAAATAAAAATCCACTGGACAGGCTGTGGAGCAGCACAGGTAACGCACGACAACAGTGCCAAAAAAACAAAACAAAAATCCACTGAACAGGCTGTGGAGCAGCACAGGTAACACACGACAACAGTGGTAAAAAATAAAATAAAAATCCACTGGACAGGCTGTGGAGCAGCACAGGTAACACACGACAACAGTGGTAAAAAATAAAATAAAAATCCACTGAACAGGCTGTGGAACAGCACAGGTAACGCACGACAACAGTGGTAAAAAATAAAATAAAAATCCACTGGACAGGCTGTGGAACAGCACAGGTAACGCACGACAACAGTGGTAAAAAATAAAATAAAAATCCACTGAACAGGCTGTGGAGCAGCACAGGTAACGCACGACAACAGTGCTAAAAATAAAATAAAAATCCACTGGACAGGCTGTGGAGTAGCACAGGCAACGCACGACAACAGCGCTAAAATAAAATAAAAATCCACTGAACAGGCTGTGGAGCAGCACAGGTAACACACGACAACAGTGCTAAAAAATAAAATAAAAATCCACTGAACAGGCTGTGGAGCAGCACAGGTAACACATGACAACAGTGTTAAAAAATAAAATAAAAATCCACTGAACAGGCTGTGGAGCAGCACAGGTAACACATGACAACAGTGTTAAAAAATAAAATAAAAATCCACTGAACAGGCTGTGGAGCAGCACAGGTAACACACGACAACAGTGCTAAAAAATAAAATAAAAATCCACTGAACAGGCTGTGGAGCAGCACAGGTAACACATGACAACAGTGTTAAAAAATAAAATAAAAATCCACTGAACAGGCTGTGGAGCAGCACAGGTAACGCACGACAACAGTGCTAAAAATAAAATAAAAATCCACTGGACAGGCTGTGGAGTAGCACAGGCAACGCACGACAACAGCGCTAAAATAAAATAAAAATCCACTGAACAGGCTGTGGAGCAGCACAGGTAACACATGACAAGTGCTAAAAAATAAAATAAAAATCCACTGAACAGGCTGTGGAGCAGCACAGGTAACAATGAAGTCAATGAAGTCAATTCACAAAAATGTGTCGCGTGGGCAGGCTCGAAGATAAGAGACGTCTGTCCAAAGCAGAACCGGAACCACACGATTTCCTCCGCCACCGAACCCCGGGAATACTGGAGCCGCCAAGTCCTGAACTCCCAGGTGGCCACTGCCTCCGCTTGTCGGATCTGGTACTGCTGGCGAGGAACAAAAACAGTTAGATGTGGGTGCGTCTGCACCCAGCAACACGTATGGTGGAAAACCACCTCCACCTCTCGTTGGAAAAAAGGAAACAAAATATCTGCTATCCAACACACAAAGTAACAGGTATTCCTGTCAGGAAGACAACAAAGTCGGCTGAGTACGTTACCTCCTCGGTAGAGCGATATCTCGGCAAAGAGTTGATTGGATGATTGGTGACAGCTGTTGTAGGCGATAAGTGACAGCTGTCACCCTGGCTGCTCCTGTGAGGCGGCAGCGCCCTCTGGTGCCTGGAGCCCGCACTCCAGACAGGGCGCCCTCTGGTGGTGGTGGGCCAGCAGTACCTCCTCTTAAGCGGCCCACACAACATAAGGGATCAGTGAAGAAGGGCCTTAGTCAGAGAGGTGACCAAAAACCTGATGGTCACTCTGTCAGAGCTCCACATTCCTCTGTGGAGAGAGGAGAAGCTTCCAGAAGGACAATCATTTCTGCAGCAATCCACCAATCAGGCCTGTATGGTAGAGTGGCCAGACAGAAGCCACTCCTTAGTAAAAGGCACATGGCAGCCCGCCTGGAGTTTGCCAAAATGCACCTGAAGGCCTCTCAGACTGTAAGAACAAAATTCTCTGGTCTGATGAGACAAAGATGGTGTGAATGCCAGGCGTCATGTTTGAGGGAAAAACAGGCACCATCCCTACAGTGAAGCATGGTGGTGGCAGCATCATGCTGTGAGGATGTTTTTCAGCGGCAGGAACTCGGAGACTAGTCATGTTTGAGGGAAAAATGAATGCAGCATTGTACAGAGACATCCTGGATGAAATCCTGCTCCAGAGTGCTCTTGACCTCAGACTGGAGCGACGGTTCATCTTTCAGCAGGACATTGACCCTAAGCACACAGCCAAGATTTCAATGGAGTGGCTTCAGGACAACTCTATGAATGTCCTTGAGTGGCCTGCCAGAGCCCAGACCTGAATCAGATTGAACATCTCTGGAGAGATCTGAAAATGGCTGTGCACCAACGCTCCCCATCCAACCTGACGGAGTTTGAGAGGTGCTGCAAAGATGAATGGGCAAAAAATGGGCCCAAAGATATGTGCACGAAGCTTGTGGCATCATATTCAAGAAGGCTGTAGTTGCTGCCAAAGGTGTATCAACAAAGTATTGAAAACTGTACTATGTACTTGTGACTTTTTTGTGTTTACACCCGAAACATTTTGAGGAAAAAAAAAAAAAATCAACACTCCATTTTGGAATAAGGCTTAAAGACATGCAGGTTAAGTGAATTGAAACTTTATAATTGTCCAGTTCTCCCTTGCAAAATAGATCTTGATCTTAGTGGGACTAACCTGGTTAAATAAAGGTTAAATTAAAAAATCTAATTAAAAACATAACAAAATGTGGAAAAAGTGAAGCGCTGTGAATACTTTCCGAACGTACCGTATTTCTAAAACATTTATTGTGTAGTGTTGCTGATGGTGTTTAACAGCACTTTGTAGTAAGTACATCTACACAGTACATGCTAAACTCTGAGACCTGTATGGTCAAAATATGCAGAAAATATCTGTTTGCAATTTATTATCCATTACTTTACATGTCATCCTCAAATTAAAATGCTACCCTTCATTCTTTATGGTGCCTGGCTGACAGGAATATTTGAACAATGACAACAACCAAGCTGTGGTGGAGATCTGCATAACGCGTATCACCACAGCTATAAGGGAGACGGGCTCCATAGAGAAACACAGCAACGCACTGGTGGGACTGTGGGAGTCGTGTCTGGAACATAACCTCACACCTCAGGGGGAAAGCACAGACGACACGCCGCATGCTAAGATAGCCTCAGACATCACCAGCTGCATCCTGCAGGTACGCACACTACATGAACAAAAGTAGTCATTAAACATCCACTAGAAAGCTAACACTGCTGGTATGCTTTTCCATTTAATGGTCATTGTATGATTTTCTTTTTCAAAAAAGAACAAAAAAGAGCAGAAACAGTTCTGAGATTTTATTGTTGAATTGAATTTATTACTAATTTGCACAAAGAAAGTATGAACACCCACAGAATGTTGTTCTTTAAGCTAATATTCATTTAACTTTTGCATTTCCTAAATTTTATTTTTAAACTGGTCGATGTTTTTACTTTCCATTAAGTGATCTATTAAGCTATTCCATAATTTTTCCCCTGATATCGAAACACACATGCTTTTTAAAGTTGTTCTGACATACTGCATTGAAGAGCATGAGGAGTGGAAAGGCAGTGGGTCCAGATGACATTCCAGTGGAGGCGTGGAAATGTTTAAGAGAGATGGCAGTGGAGTTTCTAATCAGATTGTTTAATAAAATCTTGGAAAGTGCGAGGATGCCTGAGGAGTGGAGATGAAATGTGGCATTCCTATTTTTAAGAACAAGGGCAGAGCTGCAGTAACTACAGAGGCATAAAGTTGATCAGCCACAGCATGAAGTTATGGGAAAGAGTAGTAGAAGATAGGCTTAGAAAACAGGTGAAGATCTGTGAGCAACAATATGGTTTCATGCCGAGAAAGAGCACTACAGATGCAGTGTTTGCTCTGAGAATACTGATGGAGAAGTACAGAGAAGGCCAGAAGGAGTGATATTGTGTGTTTGTGGATTTAGAGAAAGCTTATGACAGGGTGCCAAGAGAAGAGTTGTGGTATTCTGTGAGGACGTCTGGAGTGGCAGAGAAGTATGTGAGGATAGTGGAGGACTAATGCGACAGTGGTGAGATGCACAGGAATAACAGACTCGTTCAGCGTGAAGGTGGGATTACACCAAGGATCAGCTCTGAGTCCTTTCTTTTTCGCAATGGTGATGGACAGGTTGATGGACGAGATCAGACAGGAGTCTCCATGGACTATGATGTTTGCAGATGACATTGTGATCTGTAGTGAGAGTAGAGAACAGGTTGAGTCTAACCTGTAAAGGTGGAGGTATGCTCTAGAGAGAACTCAGTACAGTAGGAGCAAAACTGAGTACACGTGTGTGAATGAGAGGGAGTCCAGTGGAATAGTGCAAGGAGTAGTATTGGGCAAAAACATGGACTGTCGTAAAAGCATACTGACTATCAGTGTATATGGTCACTCTCTTTCCCTTCATTAAACTACAGGCCTCGGTCAAGGCTATGAGCTCTGCAGCCTGGGCTGACACACAATTTGGTAAAAATTTAACGATGAAGACGTTGTGTCGGCCAAGACGACAGCATAGCCTGAAACGTTGGTACCTTCAGGATGGTTCTCACAAGAATCACAAAAAGTGATTGATTGAATGAGTGATAAGAATTGATTAATGTCGGTTCTTCAGTAATTTAGCTCTGAATAGATCTGTTGACTGAAACACCAATAATAAAATAGACATAAATGAAAAATTGAACAAGGCATACATCAAATGTTTAATAAACGCTTCATCGGTTCTTTACGAAAGCCTGCAGCTGCTTGTTTGATGTTCAGCGGGGGCTAATAGCATCTCATGAAAGTTCATATTGTCACAATCAAAACACAGGAGGATCACAATATTGAGTTATTACTATTTGTTGCCTCTACATTGTTGTCAGTTCACCCTCACCAATATTAATGCTTCCAACAGGAGCACTATAAACACCATTGTCAACCCTGTTTTACTGTCCACATATCATACAACCCTCTGCTCTGCTCTCTGGCTGGAGTGTTTTAACCATACTTTGTTTCCAAAACAAACCACGCTCCAAAAAATTAAATGTTGCATTTACTTGGTAAAGTTAATGTAACGTAATGCAAAACAACATTGTTGCTGGAATTGATTACGTCAAATAAACAATATCTCTCTAAATTTAACAGTAACAAACACTTTTAAAATAATAGTATCAATTACATGTAAAACCCCTGTGTTTCATGTGTTAGATAGAGCACAACAAAATTCCGCTGCAATGTTTCTCAATTTCTCAAGCAGTTGTGGGGGTGTGGAGTGGCAGGGAGAGGAGGAGGAGGGGGGAGGTGAATATTTAGCCCTTCCCTCAGCATTTGTACATATACACGCTCCTCCTCCAGCACCCTAGACCAAGAACAGAACCCCACAACTGCTACAAGCATAACAAACAAGCTAAATAAACCAACTCTTCTCAAATAAAAACCAAAAAAAAAACATCCACAGGTCCAAAATGACCTGTGTCCCATTACACTCAACATATTATACACACATGTATACACGTAGAACTCAAAGGAACCATTAATTACAGTGCCCTGATAGGAGACTTTTCCTGCAAACCTTCTACCAGGCTATTTGGGGCCTGGAGGTCAAGAACCAGGTGTTAATTCACAGTCTCACAATCAGTTTTTAATAGTCCTCAGAGAATCTACCACAAGTCCTGCTTCCATCTGTCTGTTATGTGCCATCAAAAAATAATTAGTTGACCAGTCAATTAACAATTTTTAACCTTTTAGCAGTATTTAATATGTATACTGGGGAACTGATTCATAGAAATGTTTTATAACCCAAAGTCTTTATTGCCTAGATGAGCCTGTTTCCAGACGAGTATGAATACCCGCTGGAACACATTGATCTAATTGGTCAGTTCCACAGTAGCTCATTCATGATTTCTGAGGCAAGATTGGCCAAATACTGCAATGTTCAATTGAAGCAATCAGTCTGAATTTTTTTTCCCCAGACAGAAAAGATCCAACCCACACAAATTTCAAACCAACACCACACAAAAATATCCACAACAATAAATCCAATCATTAACTAGTCTAACATTGTATAATCTTGATTAGCTTTACTTGAAATCTGTTAAGTAGGTGGAACTAACCAACTTTTACACTTTATCCAGTGTGCAAAAATCAACCATATTCTAACCACTTCATCCCACTTACTCGTTCGTATATGATCATTCGATATGCAAGTAGGAAGGCAATAGTATTTATTGTTTTTGAGTTATCATCTTAACAAGCTGAAAAAAATTTATTTCATCAACAGATCTATTTCAGAATTTTCCCTTAAATACTCTATCTTTGTCCCTGGACACTAACTCACACACATATACACATACAAAATTGATTAATGTGCATTTGTTTCTCAGTATCTTAACTCCACACTTTAAAATTGTGGAGTGCCAGCAACTGTGACCTTGACAGTATTATCTAAAACAATTCACAATAAATATACACAATCCATCTATATAGTGACAACAGAATAAAAAAGTAAGGAAAATTTGATTAAAACAAGTATAATCCTCTCCTCGTGAATGTGTGTACATTCACGCGTAAAGTGTCCATTTTTCCCACACTTCCAACATGACAATTTCCTCTTTATTTCACGCCCATGGGCTTTGCCTCTGGCCGCTCTGCGGCGCTGACCTTTGCCCTTTCCTGCAAAATACACTTCTTCCTCACACACCATTATGACTGCTCCGGCAGGTTTAAAAACAGCTGTGTCTGGAACAAAAGCATAATCTGGTGTATTTTCCACTCCACATCTCTCTGGGCCTTTTTGTAAAATCACTGGTGTTCTCGTTTATGGTATCAAATGATTTTGTTGTGGAGTTTATAATTTACCCGAGAAATTAACTGACAGTCGCCACATTTTTAAGTGTTCAGGTGATGCTGGATCTTTTGTCTCCATGTACCTAAAATCATTTGACTGTGGCTGTGTGTCATGTTTGCTGTGAGAACAACAACAGTTGCCCATTTTAGCCGTTCAGGGGGGTTATCTCATAGGGAGATCTACCGAACAGGTTGTTGTTCTTTTTTCACTGTTTGGTCGCCGATCAGCCTGAAAAGTGTCACCACTTCGACCTCTGAGAGGTGGGTGACCTTGCTTAAGGCTTCTTTCCAGACTCGTAGCATTGCAAACAGGTGTGGTGCGTATAGAGCGCTTACAACTTACTTCGCAGTCGGTGGCTTTGTTTAGGTCTGTTGGTTAGACAGATGTCAGGCCACCCGCGATTCAGTTGTTCACACTCTCAGATATACAGTAGTGTTCAGATTAATAGTAGTGCTGTGTGACTAAAAAGATTAATCCAGGTTTTGAGTATATTTCTTATTGTTATATGGGAAACAAGGTACCAGTAGATTCTCACAAATCCAACAAGACCAAGCATTCATGATATGCACACTCTTAAGGCTATGAAATAGGGCTAATAGTAAAAAAAAGTAGAAAAGGGGGTGTTCACAATAATAGTAGCATCTGCTGTTGATGCAACAAACTCAAAACTATTATGTTCAAACTGCATTTTTAGCAATCCTGTGAATCACTAAACTAGTATTTAGTTGTATAACCACAGTTTTTCATGATTTCTTCACATCTGCGAGGCATTAATTTTGTTGGTTTGGAACCAAGATTTTGCTTGTTTACTAGTGTGCTTGGGGTCATTGTCTTGTTGAAACACCCATTTCAAGGGCATGTCCTCTTCAGCATAAGGCAACATGACCTCTTCAAGTATTTTGACATATCCAAACTGATCCATAATACCTGGTATGCGATATATAGGCCCAACACCATAGTAGGAGAAACATGCCCATATCATGATGCTTGCGCCACCATGCTTCACTGTCTTCACTGTGAACTGTGGCTTGAATTCAGAGTTTGGGGGTCGTCTCACAAACTGTCTGCGGCTCTTGGACCCAAAAAGAACAATTTTACTCTCATCAGTCTACAAAATATTCCTCCATTTCTCTTTAGACCAGTTGATGTGTTCTTTGGCAAACTGTAACCTCTTCTGCACGTCTTATTTATCAGAGGGACTTTGCGGGGGATTCTTGCAAATAAATTAGCTTCACACAGGCGTCTTCTAACTGTCACAGCACTTACAGGTAACTCCAGACTGTCTTTGATCATCCTGGAGCTGATCAATGGGTGAGCCTTTGCCATTCTGGTTATTCTTCTATCCATTTTGATGGTTGTTTTCCGTTTTCTTCCACGCGTCTCTGTTTTTTTTGTCCATTTTAAAGCATTGGAGATCATTGTAGATAAACAGCCTATAATTTTTTGCACCTGCTTTTTCCCCTATCCAATCAACTTTTTAATCAAATTACGCTGTTCTTCTGAACAATGTCTTGAATGTCCCATTTTCCTCAGGCTTTCAGAGAGAAAAGCATGTTCAACAGGTGCTGGCTTCATCCTTAAATAGGGGACACCTGATTCACACCTGTTTGTTCCACAAAATTGACAAACTCACTGACTGAATGCCACACTACTATTATTGTGAACACCCCCTTTTCTACTTTTTTTTTTTTTCTAATAGCCCAATTTCATACCCTTAAGCATGTGCCTATCATGAATGCTTGGTCTTGGATTTGTGAGAATCTACTGAATCTACTGGTACCTTGTTTCCCATGTAACAATAAGAAATATACTCAAAACCTGGATTAATCTTTTTAGTCACATAGCACTACTATTATTCTGAACACTACTATACACATTCATGTAAACACATTCACACCACTGCACTTCAACTGTTACCACGTTTTATCTCTGCTGTTATCACGTTTCTGCTCCAACCGCTTTTTTAATATTTCCTGTGGATAATATTAAGGGAACAATTTATCCCAGAATTTTACGGCCCGCCCATGAAGGTTTCATCGACCCAACACTGTACAGTTTTACGTGCTTTTACCGGACCCGAAAGTGGTCTTAGTTGTCTCTTGCTTGTTTTTGTTCCCAATTGTAAATCGCTGTTGGCTCAACATGGAGCTGACAGCCTGCATCAGGTGTCTGACACAGCGGGAATGCAGCGCGAGCGCACGGCTCCGTGACAAATGGTCTGTAACCGCTGTGCCACCTGATTTTTCCCTTTCTCTCTCAGAAAGTAGAATTTAATGCTTTACAGCCTGACTTTTACCTCACACCTTGCAGTGTTTTAGGCAAGAGACGAACCAAAAGACATTATGGGGTTTTTTCTTGCGTTGACTCCCAGCCACATGCCACACACGTGCACGTAACAAAAACAGGTCTCACCCATGATCAAACTCTGCAGCTGAACTTCGAATGCCTTCATCCCAGTAAGCGCCGACCCGTCAGGGAGGAGTCCACCCCCCAGAAAAGGGTCTGCAGAATCTGGTCCTGGTCACTGCCACGGTCTGTCATGGGGTCCTCCGTCACAGGTTGACAACTTCCCGGTCTATTGGCATCCGGTTCGAAGGACCATGAAATGTCAGAGTTGAAACTGAAAAAGAGAACAACTTAGTTAAAACAGAAAATAATCATGCAGGAGACACTGAATTTCTTTTCCTGAATCAGGAGAGAGCAAACGAACGTGACCCTCGTCACCGACCATCTCGTCAGCTCTGAAGGGCCCCGCCCACTTCCCTCCTGTATTTATTAAAATAAACTTGCATACAGACATATGGAAGAGACAATATACAAAACAAAGTGGCGACTCAAAGTCTGTTCTGACATTGAAATGAAAATTGTTATGGCTTTAAGCCTCAAGTCTCATGGGTCTTCTCATAACATGAAGAAAACAGCATTCATCCCTGAGCTAGTGTGCAGGTCCCATCGCTCTCTGCTCAAGGCTGGACTGTTAATTAAAATGTACGTCTGTGCTTAGCAAAAACATGGTCTTAGCAAAAACATAGTCTACACTCTCCATGTGAGCAAAAGTTCATCTTCCTGTGTGAGCAGTTTAATGATTACTTTAACCGGTCAGTGAATAATTACTTTCACACACATACAATGATCACACACATATATATATAAGACAGAATCAAAGACATTTATAATTGATAAGTATCTTGGAAATTCCCCATCAATGGCCATTTTTGTGACCTTTGAGTGCTTCATCCTGACATCTTTGGCGCTGACGTGAATAACTGTGACTGTATCTCGTGTTATTTTCCTTTGTCTGTCTACCCTTCTGCAGCATCAGCACCCTAAGATGGGAGGCAGTGTCAGGAGCTCTGGCCTCAGGAATACATTTAACGTCAGCCAGCATCTGTAACCTGACTTTGCAGGTGTTAGAATCCCCTATCACTAAAGCCCGGCATTTCGGCCTGGAGAGAAAATGGATTCACAGTTCACAGTGGCAAGTGTGATCGGGGTACAACAACTGGGCACCAAGCCCTAAGTGACCTCCTCCGTGTAACCACAGTCCGAAAGCCAGTGTTTCTAGGCTGATGCAAATGGGCACGCTAGCCGGCCCAACACAAACCTCGTCTGGAGTGCCTGTAACATCTATCTCCACTGAGCTGAGATGCTGTTCTACCTTAAAGACACGGCTCTCTAAAAGTGTCACCTGATCTTCTAGCATCACGCAGGATTTACGTAAAGTGTAAAGTAGTGTACTTTGTGCACCAGAAAATATGCTAACCACCCCTAAGGTTCACACAGGAGTAAATTAATGAGCTAAAATTCACAGCAGTTACACTGAAAAAAGTAACAGAAGTATTAGACTGGTAGGAACAGTAATAAAAGAAACGGGGGGGGGGGGGGGACTCCTAAGAGTAAACCACTCCTACGATTTAAAACAGTACAGTAATGAGCTAAAATTCACAGCAGTTACACTGAAAAACTAACAGAAGTATTAACGAAATTGGGGGGGGCTTCGACCTAGCTAACGCAAGCTAATCGCTAGCGAAAATACTCACCACTCCTAATATTTACACATGAGTAAAATAATGACCTAAAATTCACAGTGGTTACACTGAAAAACTAACAGAAGTATTAGACTGGTAAAAACAGTAGGCTAATAACAGAAACGGCGGAGGGGGGAAGTTGACCTAGCTAACCAGTAGTGAAAGCTAACCGGTAGCGATTCACAACAGGACTGTAGTTAAATCAGATTCAGAGTAGATACACTTAAAAACCAAAAGAAGTGTTAAACAGAAATAGAAAAACGTATAGAGGATTTTCAATCACGTGACCGATTACTTACCGTCTCCATCGTGGATTACTACGCGGTGTCAGGCCAGACGGTTGCCAGGTTTCCATGGCGGCAGGACCCGCAATGCAGATTCCCAGATCAGGCTTTGGTGTAAAAGAAGTTGTTGTCTTTATTACAGGCTTAGGTTCGGTGCACAGGTTATCATTCAGCGGAGCAGAGGTACAAATTGGGCTAGGCATACACGCAGTCATGGTCAGGCAGGGTTTAGAGACATAAGCAAACACAGGCATCAGAGATGAGGCAAAAGGCTCAGTCAAAAACAGAGCAAAAATACGGTACACAGCTAGACAAAAACAGGGCTGTGAATAAAGGCTGGAGAGTGTACTAGGACAACAATCTGGTGGTGAGCTGTTCTTCTTCTTCTTCCCACCTTTGATTGGCAGGTGGCAACATCACCTTAGGTCCATACCACCACCTACTGTACCGGATGTGTCAGTGGATGTGTAGATACTTCAGGTTACATAGGCGGTGAGCTGTGAGACTGTGAGGGCTTAAATAACAGGTGCTGTGAACAATGTGCATGTGCAGACTGATTAGGTAATAAGATGCAGGTGTGGAGGGAAGATTCCAAAAAGGGGGCATGGTTAGTAGACAAAAATCAAACAATGTGCAAGAGAGTGATGTAAGGAGCAAAGATACTTGGGCCAGTGTAGGGAGTGTGAGTGAGATGAAACAGCGCAGACAGAAACAAGGTGAGAGACATGGGGCAGGTGCAATGATGTGAAGAACTACAGGGAACTATGAACTGAGGCAGAACACATAATCAAAGACCAAATAATTAACAGAAAGCAAAACCCGATAAGGAAGCATAACTGGTGACCCAATAAACAAGTGATAACCTAATGAAAACTACATGAGAATAAGTAGAGATAAATACTAAAACAGAAACTGACTTAAGAAAACAAGGTGGTAAAACAAACCATAAGAAAAGTAGTGACAAAACAATAACAGCAAACAAACATGACCTTAAAGCACAACAGATGTTATGAAAGAGAGGAACTAGATAACCGAGTGATAAATTAATTAACAGTAAATGAAAACACAACCAACTGAAGAAAACTTGAACAGAACTAAGCGAGAGGCCAAAGTAAAAAGTAACAAAGAAAAGTGACAACATAAAATAAACCAGGATAAAAAAAACAACTAATAACTCAAAGCTGGGGACAGAAGTTGAGGCAAAGAAAGGGGCAAAAATAAAGGGATCAAAGCCTGGATCAAGGCCGGGCATGACAGAACCCCCCCAAAGGCAGCCAAACCCAGGAGGCTGCCAAAACAACCCCCCATAACACTGCACACCCCAGATAATGGGCGGGATGGTGGTGGACACAGGACGGGAGGCAAAACAGAGACACAGGTAATCCAAAAAAATAAAGGGATCAAAGCCTGGATCAGGGCCGGGCATGACACGCGGCTGGCGCGTGAAAGAAAATAGAGAAAATTAAAGCTCATTACGAGGCTTTAAACCCTTGAGATAAAGCTGTTTATCGTGATCGATGTGTAGCAGTTGGTTCAGTGGTTCTGTATGTTATACTGGATAGTGAATTTAATGATGATGTAACGAAGTGGCCGGCAGTTTCACAGCGTAAATATGGCCAGAACCAAGCAGACCGCCTGTAAATTTACCAGAGGAAAAGTTCAGAGGAAGCAGATGGCTCCCAAAGCCGCCCAGAAGAGCGCTCCGGCTACCGTCGTGAAGAAGCCTCACCCTTACAGGCCCAGCGCCGTGGCACTGAGAGAGATCCGCCGCTATCAGAAATCCACCGAGCTGCTGATCCAGAAGTTGCCATCCAGGTAAAGCCTCACTGGCCTCCTGCAGAGCATCACAGTGGAGCTCCAAAAACGGAGGCCGGTCTTGAAGTCCTGAGTGATTTCTCTCACCAGGCGCTAGAAGGGCAGCTTGCAGATCAGATCTGTGAGCCAGCATCAGCAGCTCACAGATCTGACATCTTTTACTTTCACAAACATTCTACTTCTAAAACAGGAATACAACCCCTGGCAAAAATTATGGAATCACCGGCCTCGGAGGATGTTCATTCAGTTGTTTAATTTTGTAGAAAAAAAGCAGATCACAGACATGACACAAAACTAAAGTAATTTCAAATGGCAACTTTCTGGCTTTAAGAAACACTATAAGAAATCAAGAAAAAAAGATTGTGGCAGTCAGTAACGGTTACTTTTTTAGACCAAGCAGAGGAAAAAAATATGGAATCACTCAATTCTGAGGAAAAAAATTGTGGAATCACCCTGTAAATTTTCATCCCCAAAACTAACACCTGCATCATATCAGATCTGCTCGTTAGTCTGCATCTAAAAAGGAGTGATCACACCTTGGAGAGCTGTTGCACCAAGTGGACTGACATGAATCATGGCTCCAACACGAGAGATGTCAGTTGAAACAAAGGAGAGGATTATTAAACTCTTAAAAGAGAGTAAATCATCACGCAATGTTGCAAACGATGTTGTCAGCTGTGTCTAAACTCTGGACCAAATACAAACAACATGGGAAGGTTGTTAAAGGCAAACATACTGGTAGACCAAGGAAGACATCAAAGCGTCAAGACAGAAAACTTAAAGCAATAAGTCTCAAAAATCGAAAAATGCACAACAAAACAAACGAGGAACGAATGGGAGGAAACTGGAGTCATCTGTCACCGAACTGTAAGAAACCGCCTAAAGGAAATGGGATTTACATACAGAAAAGCTAAACGAAAGGCATCATTAACACCTAAACAGAAAAAAACAAGGTTACAATGGGCTAAGGAAAAGCAATTGTGGACTGTGGATGACTGGATGAAAGTCATACTCAGTGATGAATCTCGAATCTGCATTGGGCAAGGTGATGATGCTGGAACTTTTGTTTGGTGCCTTTCCAATGAGATTTATAAAGATGACTGCCTGAAGAGAACATGTAAATTTCCACAGTCATTGATGATATGGGGCTGCATGTCAGGTAAAGGCACTGTGGAGATGGCTGTCATTACATCATCAATAAATGCACAAGTTTATGTTGATATTTTGGACAATTGAAAGGATGTTTGGGGATGATGAAATCATTTTTCAAGATGATAATGCATCTTGCCATAGAGCAAAAACTGCAAAAACATTCCTTGCAAAAAAGACACATAGGGTCAATGTCATGGCATAGGGCCAATGTCAATGAGCAGATCTGATTTGATGCAGGTGTTAATTTGGGGGATGAAAATTTACAGGGTGATTCCATAATTTTTTCCTCAGAATTGAGTGATTCCATATTTTTTTCCTCTGGTTGATCTAAAAAAGTAACCCTTACTGACTGCCACAATCTTTTTTTTCTTGATTTTTTATAGTGTTTCTTAAAGCCAGAAAGTTGCCATTTGAAATGACTTTAGTTTTGTGTCATGTCTGTGATCTGCTTTTTTTCTACAAAATTAAACAACTGAATGAACATCCTCTGAGGCCGGTGATTCCATAATTTTTGCCAGGGGTTGCAGTATCGCTTCTTTGGTTTTTCCTGTGGGATACGAATGCGCTTAAAACCATCATTTCCCTCTGATGTTGTCATCATGGAGCCACTTCTCTGTCTCAAAGCTGTTTTTATGTCTCAGTCTTTTCCCTCTTTTTTTATTTTACAAATTCCCCTGCGTCAATCTTTCTACTTCCCTCTAACACTGATTTTTTTTTTTTTTTCTTGTTTCATCTCTCTTTGCCTCTTTCTTTATCTGGCTGTCATCTTGAATGCAAGGATGCTGTCTTACCCGTCCCACAGAGACACATGGACTGACTGGAGGAAAACAGGCTCTGATTCGTGCAGTCACTGGTTACCACCTAGGCACATGCAAACCTACATGAACTGTTCATGATACATAAAACTGAATGGTTTTATGTAGGCTGGTTGATGTCAGTTAAAACAGGTACTGTACATTGAGACGCTCTGTAATGAGTTGAGAAATTGAACTGTACTCAGGGCCGTGCGCTGGTGGTTCCAGTTTCTCAGATATTGGGGTTTTATTTATATGAGGATATCAGGAATTTTTCATACAAATGTAAATTGTATTTCCTTGCATTTATGACCTGTTTATTCCACAAAAGTCATTTGTAAATGGCACTTTGGGCTGACAGGTGTTGGTGTACAGGTTATTTCTATTGTGTTTTGATTAGGGCTGCAACTCACAGTAATTTTTTTTATTAATCTATTGCTTTTTTTTTTAATTAATCAGTAAATCTAAAAATGATTATTTTTCATTAGTCTATTAATTATTTTTGGAGTAGTTGATTATGCTTTGGTTAATTTATGAGCAAATCGTAATCATATCTGCAATAACTTTCAGTCTTGCATTCAAATATTTTGTCATACAATATTTTACAAATGTTTAAAAATCCCAAAATATAAAGGCCATGAAGTGGCCAAAATGGAAAGGCATTTATGGAAAAAATATGGACTAAAATCTTAAACACAGCATTGCCTCTTCCTGAGACACAAAGACAAAAATAAAATCCAAACATATTCATTGGGCTGCAACTATATATATATATATATATATATATATATATATATATATATATATATATATATATATATATATATATATATATATATATATATATATATCAATCAATCAATCAACTTTTTTCTTGTATAGCGCCAAATCACAACAAACAGTTGCCCCAAGGCGCTCCACATTGCAAGGCAAGGCCATACAATAATTATGAAACACAGTCTACGTCTAAAGCAACATAACCAAGGGATGGTCCAGGGTCACCCGATCCAGCCCTAACTATAAGCCTTAGCGAAAAGGAAAGTTTAAGCCTAATCTTAAAAGTAGAGAGGGTATCTGTCTCCCTGATCTGAATTGGGAGCTGGTTCCACAGGAGAGGAGCCTGAAAGCTGAAGGCTCTGCCTCCCATTCTACTCTTACAAACCCTAGGAACTACAAGTAAGCCCGCAGTCTGAGAGCGAAGCGCTCTAATGGGGTAATATGGTACTATGAGGTCCCTAAGATAAGATGGGACCTGATTATTCAAAACCTTATAAGTAAGAAGAAGAATTTTAAATTCTATTCTAGCATTAACAGGAAGCCAATGAAGGGAGGCCAACACGGGTGAGATATGCTCTCTCCTGCTAGTCCCCGTCAGTACTCTAGCTGCAGCATTCTGAACCAACTGAAGGCTTTTTAGGGAACTTTTAGGACAACCTGATAATAATGAATTACAATAGTCCAGCCTAGAGGAAACAAATGCATGAATTAGTTTTTCAGCATCACTCTGAGACAAGACCTTTCTGATTTTAGAGATATTGCGTAAATGCAAAAAGGCAGTCCTACATATTTGTTTAATATGCGCTTTGAATGACATATCCTGATCAAAAATAACTCCAAGATTTCTCACAGTATTACCAGAGATCAGGGAAATGCCATCCAGAGTAACGATCTGGTTAGACACCATGCTTCTAAGATTTGTGGGGCCAAGTACAATAACTTCAGTTTTATCTGAGTTTAAAAGCAGGAAATTAGAGGTCATCCATGTCTTTATGTCTGTAAGACAATCCTGCAGTTTAGCTAATTGGTGCGTATCCTCTGGCTTCATGGATAGATAAAGCTGGGTATCATCTGCGTAACAATGAAAATTTAAGCAATACCGTCTAATAATACTGCCCAAGGGAAGCATGTATAAAGTGAATAAAATTGGTCCTAGCACAGAACCTTGTGGAACTCCATAATTAACTTTAGTCTGTGAAGAAGATTCCCCATTTACATGAACAAACTGTAATCTATTAGACAAATATGATTCAAACCACCGCAGCGCAATGCCTTTAATACCTATGACATGCTCTAATCTCTGTAATAAAATTTTATGGTCAACAGTATCAAAAGCAGCACTGAGGTCCAACAGAACAAGCACAGAGATAAGTCCACTGTCCGAAGCCATAAGAAGATCATTTGTAACCTTCACTAATGCTGTTTCTGTACTATGATGAATTCTAAAACCTGACTGAAACTCTTCAAATAGACCATTCCTCTGCAGGTGATCAGTTAGCTGTTTTACAACTACCCTCTCAAGATCTTTGAGAGAAAAGGAAGGTTGGAGATTGGCCTATAATTAGCTAAGATAGCTGGGTCAAGTGATGGCTTTTTAAGTAATGGTTTAATTACTGCCACCTTAAAGGCCTGTGGTACATAACCAACTAACAAAGATAGATTGATCATATTTAAGATTGAAGCATTAAATAATGGTAGGACTTCCTTGAGCAGCCTGGCAGGAATGGGGTCTAATAAGCATGTTGATGGTTGGATGAAGTAACTAATGAAAATAACTCAGACAGAACAATCGGAGAGAAAGAGTCTAACCAAATACCGGCATCACTGAAAGCAGCCAAAGATAACGATACATCTTTGGCTGGTTATGAGTAATTTTTTCTCTAATAGTCAAAATTTTGTTAGCAAAGAAAGTCATGAAGTCATTACTAGTTAAAGTTAATGGAATACTCAGCTCAATAGAGCTCTGACTCTTTGTCAGCCTGGCTACAGTGCTGAAAAGAAACCTGGGGTTGTTCTTATTTTCTTCAATTAGTGATGAGTAGAAAGATGTCCTAGCTTCACGAAGGGCTTTCTTATAGAGCAACAAACTCTTTTTCCAGGCTAAGTGAAGATCTTCTAAATTAGTGAGACGCCATTTCCTCTCCAACTTACGGGTTATCTGCTTTAAGCTACGAGTTTGTGAGTTATACCACGGAGTCAGACACTTCTGATTTAAAGCTCTCTTTTTCAGAGGAGCTACAGCATCCAAAGTTGTCTTCAATGAGGATGTAAAACTATTGACAAGATACTCTAACTCCCTTACAGAGGTTAGGTAGCTACTCTGCTCTGTGTTGGTATATGACATTAGAGAACATAAAGAAGGAATCATATCCTTAAACCTAGTTACAGCGCTTTCTGAAAGACTTCTAGTGTAATGAAACTTATTCCCCACTGCAGGGTAGTCCATCAGGGTAAATGTAAATGTTATTAAAAAATGATCAGACAAAAGGGAGTTTTCAGGGAATACTGTTAAGTCTTCTATTTCCATACCATAAGTCAGAACAAGATCTAAAATATGATTAAAGTGGTGGGTGGACTCATTTACTTTTGAGCAAAGCCGATAGAGTCTAATAATAGATTAAATGCAGTGTTGAGGCTGTCATTCTCAGCATCTGTGTGGATGTTAAAGTCGCCCACTATAATTATCTTATCTGAGCTAAGCACTAAGTCAGACAAAAGGTCTGAAAATTCACAGAGAAACTCACAGTAACGACCAGGTGGACGATAGATAATAACAAATAAAACTGGTTTTTGGGACTTCCAATTTGGATGGACAAGACTAAGATACAAGCTTTCAAATGAATTAAAGCTCTGTCTAGGTTTTTGATTAATTATAAGCTGGAATGGAAGATTGCTGCTAATCCTCCGCACCCGGCCCGTGCTACGAGCATTCTGACAGTTAGTGTGACTCGGGGGTGTTGACTCATTTAAACTAACATATTCATCCTGCTGTAACCAAGTTTCTGTTAGGCAGAATAAATCAATACGTTGATCAATTATTATATCATTTACCAACAGGGACTTAGAAGAAAGAGACCTAATGTTTAATAGACCACATTTAACTGTTTTAGTCTGTGGTGCAATTGAAGGTGCTATATTATTTTTTCTTTTTGAATTTTTATGCTTAAATAGATTTTTGCTAGTTATTGGTGGTCTGGGAGCAGGCACCGTCTCTATGGGGATGGGGCAACGAGGGGATGGCAGGGGGAGAGAAGCTGCAGAGAGGTGTATAAGACCACAGCTCTGCCTCCTGGTCCCAACGCTAGACAGTCACAGTTTGGAGGATCCCAAAAAATTGGCCAGATTTCTAGAAATGAGAGCTGCTCCCTCTAAAGTGGGATGGATGCCGTCTCTCCTAACAAGACCAGGTTTTCCCCCAGAAGCTTTGCCAATTATCCATGAAGCCCACCTCATTTTTGGACACCACTCAGACAGCCAGCAATTCAAGGAGAACATGCGGCTAAACATGTCACTCCCGGTCTGATTGGGGAGGGGCCCAGAGAAAACAACAGAGTCCGACATTGTTTTTGCAAAGTTACACACCGATTCAATGTTAATTTTAGTGACCTCCGATTGGCGTAACCGAGTGTCATTACTGCCGACGTGAATTACAATTTTACCAAATTTACGCTTAGCCTTAGCCAGCAATTTCAAATGTCCTTCGATGTCGCCTGCTCTGGCCCCCGGAAGACAATTGACAATGGTTGCTGGTGTCGCTAACTTCACATTTCTCAAAACAGAGTCGCCAATAACCAGAGTTTGATCCTCGGCGAGTGTATCGTCGAGTGGGGAAAAACGGTTAGAGATGTGAACGGGTTGACGGTGTACACGGGGCTTCTGTTTAGGGCTACGCTTCCTCCTCACAGTCACCCAGTCAGCCTGCCTTCCCGACTGCACGGGGTCTGCCAGGGGGGAACTAACGGCGGCTAAGCTACCTTGGTCCGCACCGACTACAGGGGCCTGGCTAGCTGTAGAATTTTCCACGGTGCGGAGCCGAGCCTCCAATTCGCCCAGCCTGGCCTCCAAAGCTACGAATAAGCTGCACTTATTACAGTACCGTTACTGCTAAAAGAGGCCGAGGAATAACTAAACATTTCACACCCAGAGCAGAAAAGTGCAGGAGAGACAGGAGAAGCCGCCATGCTAAAACGGCTAAGAGCTAGTAGCTATGCTAAGCTAGCGGATTCCCAAACAGGGAATCCGACACTAGACAGGCTGTGGAGCAGCACAGGTAACGCACAACAACAGTGCTAAAAATAAAATAAAATAAAAATCCACTGGACAGGCTGTGGAGCAGCACAGGCAACGCACGACAACAGTGCTAAAATAAAATAAAAATCCACTAGACAGGCTGTGGAGCAGCACAGGTAACGCACGACAACAGTGCTAAAATAAAATAAAAATCCACTAGACAGGCTGTGGAGCAGCCTGTCTAGTGGACTATAATTATCTTATCTGAGCTAAGCACTAAGTCAGACAAAAGGTCTGAAAATTCACAGAGAAACTCACAGTAACGACCAGGTGGACGATAGATAATAACAAATAAACTGGTTTTTGGGACTTCCAATTTGGATGGACAAGACTAAGAGACAAGCTTTCAAATGAATTAAAGCTCTGTCTAGGTTTTTGATTAATTAATAAGCTGGAATGGAAGATTGCTGCTAATCCTCCGCCCCGGCCCGTGCTACGAGCATTCTGACAGTTAGTGTGACTCGGGGGTGTTGACTCATTAAACTAACATATTCATCCTGCTGTAACCAAGTTTCTGTTAGGCAGAATAAATCAATACGTTGATCAATTATTATATCATTTACCAACAGGGACTTAGAAGAAAGAGACCTAATGTTTAATAAACCACATTTAACTGTTTTAGTCTGTGGTGCAATTGAAGGTGCTATATTATTTTTTCTTTTTGAATTTTTATGCTTAAATAGATTTTTGCTAGTTATTGGTGGTCTGGGAGCAGGCACCGTCTCTACGGGGATGGGGTAATGAGGGGATGGCAGGGGGAGAGAAGCTGCAGAGAGGTGTATAATCTGATTATTATTTTGTAGATATTCAGTTTGTTAAAGAAGAGGAAATAAACCAGAAAATATTTACATTTAAGAAGCTGAAATGTGAGAATTTGGACATTCATAAGTAACTCAAAAAAAAAAAAAAAAAATCAAAATGATTAATTAACTCCCAAAATAGGTAGCGATTTAAATAAATAATTGGCTAACCCAGTTTGTTACTGCAACTACAGTTTGGATAGTTTTCAACTAAATTATTACTGAATTAAACATAGGACTAACTATTAATGAAGAATTTGAGTGTAGATGTTGCACCACCTGCAACAACCTTAAATCAACACATCACAGGTACTCAATAATCGTATTTATTTAATACGTTGCAGTTTTGTTGATTTTTTTTTTAACACAAATTCTGAATTAGTCCATATGTGAAACGTATTTTCAATCATCCATGCACGTTTCCTTATTGGAAATAATTGAGTTTTTTGAGGGAATAAAATAACTGGTGCAACTGTGTGGCAAATGCATGGTATGCACTGCCCCCAAGTGGAAGACTGGATGCATTACAATTCCAAAGACCTCAGCTCCATAATGTTAAATAGCTAATACACTTTATGGTAAAATGTTAGAGCAGATTAAATTTATCAGCAGCACAGACTAAATAAGGATCACAGATGTTACATTTGGCAAGGTGTATACATACACATGTGCATACAAACAAACACACAAGTATCTTTGTATATTAGTTAGCAGTTTTGTTGCCATACTGTATTTGGACAGTGACACAAATTTTGTAATGTTGCCTCTGTACATCTCCACAATGGAGTTGAAATGAAACAGTCAACATGTGCTTCTAGTGTATACTTTAACTTTAATTCAAAGTCAGGTCAAGTCCAGACTGGCAATATGCATTGGTGCGGCGTTTTGCCGCATCCATGACACAATGGAACCGCCTTGGGTCATGGATGGTATTCACCCAGCCAGACAACTGGTCTATTCCCAAATCTCTAAAATAACTATCTATCTGCCACAGCCAGATGAAGCGTGGGCATCCGAGTGTCCCCAACACTCAGCCACCTTTATGCTGGATCATGCACCGGCAAACACGCCACATGGCCAAAATCTCGAAGGTGGTGCTCCCTCACAATGAAAGTGATACTCCTTATCTAAATCTCTCTAGTCACTCCAGACGTACCCAAGGATCCTCCGAAGAGTCCTAGTACCAAAGACATGCAGTTATCCAAGTCTCACAACCATACAGTAAGACAGGTAGCACCAGGACCCTGTAATAAATAAGGTTTGAAAAATTATTGCACTCATCATTTACAGCTATTCTTATAAATAATCCCTCCATTTTTAAAGGCTATAAGTGGACAAACATAACTTCATCGTGGCAATCCCTTGGTGGTGAAGATGATCATCTCTTGATCAATTCCCAGACAGGATGGTGGACACAGAGATGACTGAACAGGCCCAGTCTTGACATGCAGTGTTTTTGAAGCTTCTGTTGTTCAGAAACTTGGTCTCTGTCCTTCCTCTTTCTCCTCCGTGTTGGTTCTCCACATTTTTTCAAAGATTTCAACTCCTGTGTAGATCACTGCTCACTCGGCCCCTTGCTCATTATCTGATTAGTATGTCTGTTGTAGTTTTATTGTGGCCAACAAAAGGTCATTACAAATTTGCCACATAAAATTTCTGTTTGAAGTCTGGAAAATCATAAAAGGTGCAAAATTTACAAGAAGTCATCCGATACCACGCAACATCTTCTTCTCTGAGCATGTGTTCCGCAGCTTTCATCTCAGCATCTAAATCAGCATCTGTCAGCGTGGCTGCAGCCACAACCTCTACCACGTTACTGACTTTGTATGCAGACTCTTTCTTGTGTATATCATGGATTTGTTACACAGTGGCGCCTTGCCATAATAATGACAAAGTGTCTCATATTAGCCACCAATGAGTGAGCGAGCAAATGCCATTTTTGTCTCCATATCTATACCACAAATCACTCTAAACCTTAGCCATTTCCTGACCTGTGCCCCTGACTGAATCCATAAATCATAATACATCATAGCAGTAGTAGTATATTAAACACACTGTGAAGCTGAGTGAGATTTTTTTTTGTGTGATTTTGGTGTGAATCTGACACAGGTTGGCTTATATGTCGATAATGTCAAGCGGAGTCAAAAGGCCTCATTGTCATTTACAGTACCTTGCGAAAGTATTCGCCCCCTTGGTATTTCACATATTTTAAATTAAGAGTAATTTAGCCTTCTCATTATACAAAATTGTAAAATTATCATCCTTAAACTCAAACTCAAAGCAAATCTCTACAATTTGATATAAATTAATTAAAAATATAAAAGCCAAGATGATGGGTTGCATAGGTAATGGAACGCTTTGGTATAATACCTGTAAATAATCAGTTTTATTGCCAGTTTCCTTCAGACAAGTCAGGGGATGGATACATGAACATTTCCAAGTCACTGAATATGTCTTCGACTTTATTTACATCAATTATGAATTCATACAAACAGTATGTCACTCTATGGTGAATCTGTGTGGAGTAGACAGTTCTCAAAAACTGAGTGACTCTGCAAGAAGGAGAAGAGTGAGGAAAGACACCCAGATAACCCAGAAGAAGTTATAGACTTCTCTGGTTGTGATTGGAGAAATTGTACACAGTGCTTTTTTTTGCATTTTGTATCACCAGTTATACCGCTTCATGACGAAGTGGTACAGAGGAGGATTTTCTTTCATTAAAACATCAAATCTAGGCTTGCATCTCAGATGTACCTTCTGGCAAATTGTCGCTGAATTTGCAGCAAAAATATGTTTTTTCTGCTGTGCAGTGTCACAGTTTATTTTATTTTATGAACTATATCTGGCATCAGAGTGTGAATCTCATCTGTCCACTAAAGAGGAAAAAAGCATACAATGTATAAATCACACCAGTAAGACTTATTTTTGAAACTGGCTGCTATTGCTTCATGCAGCAAGAAGCAAAATTAATTGAATCTGGCATTATTTGTCGAGCTGTCTGGTTTTAATTGTGCAGTTTTACCCAGCTCGAGCAGGATTGACTCATCTACTGGAGGTTTAGATTCTGGATTTCATCAGTAGACAGTAGTTTCTGTTTTCCTCTTTCTTTTCTTTTTTTGAATTCAGCAGCATAGTTCCATTTGCTTATGAATTGCTCGTCATAAGAGGTAGGCAATACTTGGACTGACTACTTGATGGACATTAGTCAACCTTTAGTTCACCATTAGCTTTCCATTAGGTGAAAAACTAGCTGCTTCTCCAGTCTTTGTAGATGTCATCAATTCTGCACAAGTTCTAAACAGGTAAGTTTTTGGAGCATTCAACATAGCATTTTTCCAATGTCTTCCTCAGCATGGCTCTTAATGAAACACCTGGATCCTTTAGGGTGCACCACATATGACATCACACCCAGCTGAAGCACACTAGGCCACAATTGAATGGATTAACTCTGCTTTCTGCAACTCCAGTTTGCCAGTCATCATCTCTCTTTTTCTGCATTTATTTTCTCTAAAATCCCAAACATGCCCTAAAATTCATTTTGATTTTATAGTATTTATTTATAACGCAAACACCATGTTTGTGAGCCAAAGCTAACAGGCAAATCAGTGTTTTTGTACAAAGCACAAAGAACTCAAGAATAAACTTCTTCTTGTCACCACTGAACAGATGAAAATATTTGTCCAGAGTGAAACTGTGCATCTTTACCTCAATAAATGTAATTAAACATGTACACATTGGTAAAACATTATAGTTAGCCTTACCTTAATCTAGCTGTCTTCCTTGTTGCTGTTAAGGTTATTCATTCATTTTCTAAACCCGCTGACTCAGCCTGGAGAGTATGTGAAGGTTGTTCCCTCTTTTTATTCAAGGGCGTGCTCTTTCAGTTTGAGAGTATAATTAATTAATTTCACTTGTTCTCTGTGATCCAGTATGTCATTGTTCAGATCTTCTTGTTTTATGGTGGTTGTTATCCTGCTTAATTGTGCGCTGTTGCCACCTTTCTTCTCCAGCGTGTGGATCACAGTACCCCATTCAGATGAGTATATTGGAGCAGCTTGTCACGTGTGCATTATCATCATGTGGCCATAGACGATAATGTAGTATTCTTTATATATAGGTTGCTTTTAAATACATGTCACAAGACCAGCAAACCAATAAAAACAAAAACCCAGTGATTTATAATCTTATAGTCTTTTGCAATGCTCCAAATACAGGTAAACCTAGTTAACTCAAGCAAGTTGTGTACCACAAAATCAGACCGTGAGTTATCTGAAACCACGAGTTAATGAGGCTGAACAAAAAAACCTAAAATCATCTTATTTTACCATGTTAGAATAGGTTTGACCATTTGAAGTGCAATTCCTTCCTGAATGGTGATGATTTCTTCATCTGAAGTGGGTTTGGGATCTTCTTCTACCTGAACCATCCCTTAGTTATGCTGCTATAGACGTAGACTGCTGGGGGGTTCCCATGATGCACTGTTTCTTTCTCTTTTGCTCTGTATGCACCACTCTGCATTTAATCATTAGTGATCAATCTCTGCTCCCCTTCACAGCATGTCTTTTTCCTGGTTCTCTCCCTCAGCCCCAACCAGTCCCAGCAGAAGACTGCCCCTCCCTGAGCCTGGTTCTGCTGGAGGTTTCTTCCTGTTAAAAGGGAGTTTTTCCTTCCCACTGTAGCCAAGTGCTTGCTCACAGGGGGTCGTTTTGACCGTTGGGGTTTTACATAATTATTGTATGGCCTTGCCTTACAATATAAAGCGCCTTGGGGCAACTGTTTGTTGTGATTTGGCGCTATATAAAAAAATTGATTGATTGATTGATTAAATGGGCTGCTGCACTTCAGCAATGAGGGCTTTGTCAGTGCGGACAGTTCTGGATAATTCAAAGTTTTTGGATGCGACCTTCCTCTTTAGATCCTTCCTGCTGGTTCAGATTGGGCTGGAATTTATACACACACCCGCCCCACATGCCCAAGGCACGTGCTGCCCCTTGCGCCCGAGGCACGCGCCACCCCTTATGCTTGTGGCTGGCGATGTTTTATACTCACGTCCACCCCTCCTAAAAACAGTCAAATCAAAATGGACTTTTTATACAGTAGTCTAAATTTTCTGTGTCCACAAATCAACTGAGAGTAAAGCCAAAACACGACTTACGTATACGCGAGTAAACAGGGTTTACCTGTATCCATGTTTGCCTGAAAACAAATTACAGCTTTTTTTTTCTTAAGCATACTGCCTCCTTTTATTTGCACTTCAGAACTACAGTTGTCCTTCGGTCATGGTGCTCGCCGTCCCTGTAGCTGTGCGATTCCTGCACAGAGGAAACCGGGAGCTCAGCAGAAACATGTCCAGTTACCTCTCACTGGCTGCCATCGCCAAAGCTGATCTGCTAGCTGAACACACAGAGGCCATAACTCTCAGTGTCTTAAGAGGTAGGACATGCACACACACACACACACACACACACACACACACACACACACACACACACACACACACACACACACACACACACACACACACACACACACACACACACACACACACGTTTCTGTATGCAAAGGTAAAGGTTATTCTTGCATTTTTGTATCCTCTTCTAAATATCCATGTTCTAAAGTAGACATCACCAGGTATGTTTATACGAAGACATTCTCATCCAAACCTGTGATCTTCATCTTTCAGCAGTGTACACAGGTACTGTATATCCTCACTAACATTTCTGCAAAATTATTCTGAAATCCACCAGTAAATGTTCAAATGATCACGTGAACACACTTCCTATATAACCAAATTCCAGACCTCACACTAGCAACAACATATGTGTGCCATAACAAGGTTAAGAATGGTGAACCCCCCCCAGAAATCTTTCACTACAGCCCCCTTCTTTCGATAGACAATATGTTAAAGCTCATTAGCAGAGTGAACGTCCTCCAGAGGTCAAAGTGTTTACTTTCCCATAGAGACCTCTTTACCCTTCAGGTCAATGCCCTAATAACATGAAAAGAGCTGCTGTGCAAAAGCTCACTTAAAACACACGTTTAAAGTTCATGTTCACATCATATGAACATGAACTCTGTGGGGCTCTGTGTGCAGGTGTTCATCTTTGTGAATCAGTCTATTGTTTTGCCAACACGCTGGAAGCTTCCGCTCCCCTACTGTGAGTTTGAGTAGAGAGCATGATTTATGGTGGAACGATGTGACCAACATTAGACTCAGCCAGCATTTTTTGTGTATCTTTAAATAAAGATACTGTGTCAGTAACATTTTCAGTATCGTGATGATCCTGAGAACAAAGGTCAACAAGATGCTACAGGAGTTCATGCAGTGCGTGGGATTACTGTGTCTGTTTTGTCTCTGCATTGGATCCTGTGGAAATGCCACGTACTGGTCCAGAAACGTTTTATGCATAAAAAGTGTAATTTGCAGTCGAGGCCTTTTTAAAGTCAGTAGAATGAGAGAAAAGGACCCCTGTCCATCAGCTGCTGCTGTTCTGACAGTTGGCAGCAGAGTTGGACACAGCAAAATCCTGTGTTAATTCAGCCTGCAAAGTGTTCAAATTAACACTACACCTTACTTTATGTAATTATCACTGTTCTGATTTAAAGTAATACTTGATAGTGTTTAAAATGCTAAGACTTTAAAAGCAATAGCTTTTTAACACTCAAAGTGTCACCTTCTGACACAAGAAAGTGTATTTTAACACATATACAGAGTGTTCAGAATAATAGTAGTGCGATGTGACTAAAAAGATTAATCCAGGTTTTGAGTATATTTCTTATTGTTACATGGGAAACATGGTACCAGTAGATTCAGTAGATTCTCACAAATCCAACAAGACCAAGCATTCATGATATGCACACTCTTAAATTGGGCTATTAGTAAAAAAAGTAGAAAAGGGGGTGTTCACAATAATAGTAGCATCTGCTGTTGACGCTACAAACTCAAAACTGTTATGTTCAAACTGCTTTTTTAGCAATCCCGCGAATCACTACACTAGTACTTAGTTGTACAACCACAGTTTTTCATGATTTCTTCACATCTGCGAGGCATGGAGTCAACCAACTTCTGGCACCTTTCAGCTGTTATTCCACTCCAAGATTATTTAACAACATTCCACAGTTCATTCACATTTCTTGGTTTTGCTTCAGAAACAGCTTTTTTTATGTCAACACACAAGTTCTCAATTGGATTTAGGTCTGGGGATTGGGCAGGCCACTCCAAAACATTAATTTTGTTGATTTGGAACCAAGATTTTGCTTGTTTACTAGTGTGCTTGGGGTCATTGTGTTGTTGAAACACCCATTTCAAGGGCATGTCCTCTTCAGCATAAGGCAACATGACCTCTTCAAGTATTTTGACATATCCAAACTGATCCATGATACCTGGTATGCGATATATAGGCCCAACACCATAGTAGGAGAAACATGCCCATATCATGATGCTTGCACCACCATGCTTCACTGTCTTCAGTGTGAACTGTGGCTTGAATTCAGAGTATGGGGGTCGTCTCACAAACTGTCTGCGGCCCTTGGACCCAAAAAGAACAATTTTACTCTCATCAGTCCACAAAATATTCCTCCATTTCTCTTTAGGCCAGTTGATGTGTTCTTTGGCAACTTGTAACCTCTTCTGCACGTCTTTTATTTAACAGAGGGAATTTGCGGGGGATTCTTGCAAATAAATTAGCTTCACACAGGTGTCTTCTAACTGTCACAGCACTTAAAGGTAACTCCAGACTTTGATCATCCTGGAGCTGATCAATGGGTGAGCCTTTGCCATTCTGGTTATTTTTCCATCCATTTTGATGGTTGTTTTCCATTTTCTTCCACGCATCTCTGGTTTTTTTGTCCATTTTAAAGCATTGGAGATCATTGTAGATGAACAGCCTATAATGTTTTGCACCTGCGTATAAGTTTTCCCCTCTCCAATCAACTTTGTAATCAAACTACACTGTTCTTCTGAACAATGTCTTGAACGTCCCATTTTCCTCAGGCTTTCAAAGAGAAAAGCATGTTCAACAGGTGCTGGCTTCATCCTTAAATAGGGGACACCTGATTCACACCTGTTTGTTCCACAAAATTGACAAACTCACTGACTGAATGCCACACTACTATTATTGTGAACACCCCCTTTTCTACTTTTTTTTACTGATAGCCCAATTTCATAGCCTTAGGAGTGTGCATATCATGAATGCTTGGTCTTGTTGGATTTGTGAGAATCTACTGAATCTACTGGTACCTTGTTTCCCATGTAACAATAAGAAATATACTCAAAACCTGGATTAATCTTTTTAGTCACATAGCACTACTATTATTCTGAACACTACTGTACATAATACACAAACACATACACAAACACTCGCCAAAGGTTTCATACTGAGGGCCCTATCTTGATGTATAGCCAGGCATGCACATAACTGGTACTCATGGTGCTTGTGCGTGCTAAAAATAAATGACGTGCAGCAGAAAACACAAGGGAAGTGCTTCATAAGAGAAAAGCAATGACAGACTAAAATGTTCCCCTCTGCTGTGCATCAGTGGTGTTTAGCACACACGAGCACGATGAGCACCAGCTATGTGCACCCCTGTGTATAAATGTCTGAAGCACGTTGCACAAAGACATTTAGGACCTGATTTGCTCAAGGTTTATGTGTATACAGATGTGCGTAAACGCCATTGCACTCACAAATGCGTGCATGCCGAGTTACAAACCATATGCAATGAGGATAGCATTTGACAAATGTGTACAATAGCAAGTATTGTCCATTTCGTGTATTTGCCTTCATGAATATGCAGTTTGGGGGTTTGTCCACATGAATGTGTGAAATTACGGGAGGGAACATGCAAACAGATGAGGTTTGCCCACGCAACGTGATTTATCAAGTTCAAAAGGAAATTCAACAGGTGCCGACTGCTTCTATATTTTGCAAGTTTTAAACCTTGACCTTTATTGCACTTGACAGAATGCTATTCCAGCAACACACAGACTGCTACTTCCTTGTACACAGAATTAAAATAATAAAAAAAAATCCTTAATTGTAAATGTTGGCCATATAAGATTTTAACATTTTATTTCATGTTTGTTTCTTTAATAATAAATGCCTCTGAACATACCAGAGTACATTTTCATGATAATTGCAATTATTAATGTGTCACGTTGTGTCACAGAAATAAATGCATGCACATCTCGGGATCTATGTTGGATGAACTGTGCATTTTGCTGGTACACAGACCAGGGTTTTCCCCAGAAATTAATCAGGAGATGCTCTACCATTTTGCCTTTTTCAAATACCAATGGAAGCGATTTCCGGCAACTTCAGCTTTACATCTTATGGCTAGGATTACCCAGTGCCTCAGCAGCATATGCCTGTATGGCAACGGAGCCCTCTCCCCGCCAATCTCGAAACTGGTGGAGGAGTATAAATGCACTAAAGAAAGGCTTGAAATGACCCTCACAGAATCTCGAGATTCTCTCGTCAGAGGTGCTGCTCCCACTTTAACCACAGGGAGAAAGTGGAGGCCATGTGCAGCAGTGGGACAGGCAAAGTCCACTATAAGACATTGGGATATAGTGGGCCAAGTCCAGCATGGCAGAGGGGGCCTAGGTTTGGGAGCAGCAACAACAACCACATGGCAGAAGGTTACTACAGCTGAACGTCGGCGACTGGTGGTTGATGAGGTGCACCACCAGGAGGAAGCGAACAGGTGTGCCAGAGCTGTGTTCCAAGGCAGGCAAGGTCGATGGATGAGGTGGGATGGTGTTGAGAAGACGAAGATCACTTGGAGTGAGCTGTGGAACATGGAGTCTAATATGCTGAGCTTTACCATCAGAGCCACATATGACATTCTGCCCTCTTCAACCAATCTGCACCTCTGGTTTGGAGAGGATCCGGTGTGTCTCCAGTGTCTTGCCCCAGCAACCCCGAAACACATCCTGGTGGGATGCGAGATGAGCCTTATCCAAGGCAGATACACCTGGTGTCACAACCAAGTGCTGAAGTGCCTGGCTGCTGCACTGGAGAGCAAGAGATTAACCATCAACGTCATGCCCCTAGAAGCC
Source organism: Thalassophryne amazonica (assembly GCF_902500255.1). NCBI lineage: Eukaryota > Metazoa > Chordata > Actinopteri > Batrachoidiformes > Batrachoididae > Thalassophryne > Thalassophryne amazonica. The sequence continues at coordinate 72,904,847 of NC_047106.1, read as the reverse complement.
CAGACTCCCTTCGGCAACCAACATTTTTCATCCGTGAAGGGGAAAACCGGTCAAACAACCGGTTTCCTCCAGACGCATGTCCATTGAACGCAGATTGGGAAATGCGGGTAGACCTTAGTCAGAGGCTCACATTCCCACCCGAAATTGCAGTGACCAACCTGTGCCCAGACCTAGTCCTTTGGGCCAAATCCTGCCGACGTGTCTTCATCGTGAAACTGAGAGTCCCTTGGGAGGAAGCCATCGATGAGGCATTTGAAAGGAAAAGGTTGCGATATACAAACTTGGCAACTATAACAGAGGACCTATACTGAAATGTATACGTGCATCTAGTGGAAGTGGGTTGCAGAGGATTTGTAGCTAGCTCCACCACAAGGCTACTAAAGGAGGTTGGAATCAGAGGACAAGCACAGTGGAGGATCATCAAAGAGCTTGCAGCTACTGCCAAAAGAAGCAGTCACTGGCTGTGGCTGAAGCGGAAGGAGATGGTATGGGGTGCCAAGTGACCTCATGGAGCCTCCGGTGCGACACACACCCAGGCCTGATCAGCCTGTGGTGGGCCAGCCTCGGGTGAGAGTGTACTGTGATAAAAGCCTGAAACACTCAATGAAGCTGGGGTGCACAACTGATGATGTGTCATATTGGAGACACCAGGCGGACATCCCTCAATCCAACCCCAATTGAGAGGAAATCCCCATCAACAGCATTGTACCGATTACCAAGGGATTCTAACATCTAGTCCTAGTAACAAAACCTGGCTAAAAGGTAGTGGTAAAACTGAGAGGAAAACTCCATCAACAGCATTGTACTGATTCATCAAGGGATTTTAACATGTAGTCCAAGTAAGAATGTCTAAAATTACAGACTAAGGCCTTGTTCACATGGAAACAGATACAATCTTGATATTTGCTGTTTCCAAAAAGTGTTCGTAAACACGCTGTAGTATATATGCCAGGCCAGTATGTAGCACTGTGAAGCTTCCACAAACAACGGAGAAGAAGATGTGGAGCATGCGCATAACCAGTGGAAAGAGCGAATCAATGCAGCAGCAGAAGGTAGAAATTTACAGAGCAGCAGACTGAGAAAAATAAAGAATTTTAAGAAAAGGGGATCCACGCTGATCATCTGAAATACACTTATTGTGTGTTTAAAGCAAACCTGTGTTGATCTACTGTGTTGATCCACTGTGTTGATCCACTGGCTGCACTCCATCTCACAGACGAAGTGAAAAGACACACACATTATCACCCCATTTACACCGAGTCCATGACCAAGTTACGATCGAAGAATGGCCTCAGCTCGCCGTCACTCACACTGGCTCCCACTGGGGTTGCAGGCTGGTCACAGTAGGGTCTACTCTTCATGAAAAAAGATCCCTCCTGGTCGCCATCACTCTCGATCTCTCACCATCTGTCTCCAACAGGTTTGCGAGTGTATTGAAATGTTTAAAACACTCTCACTCTGGTTAATAGATACATGGGTCTCATATATGGTCTTGATAAACTCTCATAAGTCTTAACTCACTCAACTTGATCCTGTGGGTGGTCATAGACTCAACTGACTCTGCATGGGGTTGCATCAGTGGTCGCGGATATTAACATATTTGTCATTCGCACAATTCAGTCGCAATGCAAGTTTGTTGTAAACGCAAATAAGGCTGGTCTCATAACTGAGACCAGCCAAAACTTGTGAGAGTTGACAAAATGTCATGATCTTGTAGGTCTTCTATAGGTCTCAGTCTGGTGTAAATGGGGCGTAAGTGAATCACGTTTTAGTATTTAAAAAAAATGTATTGATTCAGCAGGTGGGTGGTGGCCCAGCTGCAGAGCCGGATGGCTAGAGCCCACTCCCAGAAGCGCTGTTCCTCTCCGATTATATAAATTGGAAAGTATATGTCAACTCTTCATAGGTTGTCCCACATGTTCCATGCCTTTTGAGACGTGGAGACTATATGGTGAGAGGTACAAATCCCATTTGAGTAGTTGGCATGGAAGTTTGGTGAATTTTTTTTGGTCTGTTCAAATATCAAGTGATGCGTGGGCACCACCTCGCAGCTCATGTGAGGGGACAGAGAACAGCTGCGAACGCCCTCCCCCCAAACTGCGTGAAGTTCCTCGCAGATGCCGTTTGCAGGCTCACAGGTTCACAGCCCAGTGAGATACAACTGTTTGTGCTGGATGATGCATGCACATCTGTACTCACTGCATGTGCGTTGTGCTGTCAGAATGCAGCATAGTTATTACGCCTGTAAGGACGTAGTAAAATCACCTGCGTTGATTTATTTGTCTGTCTGTCTGTTAGCAGGATTAAGTCAAATCTACTGCATGGATTTTGGCAAAATTTTCACCACAGATAGACTCCATTAAATTTTGGAGGTGATCTGGATCCGGATTCTGGATCAAGTTTCACTTTATGTACGCCTTGAAGGATTAAATCAAAACTACTTCATGGATTCTCACCAAATTTGCACCACAGATAGATATTAGAGTATGGAAGACTTCACTGAATTTTGGAGGTGATCCGGATCTGGATTCTAGATCAAGATTCACTTTATATAGGCTTTGAAGGATTACGCCAAAATGACTTCATGAATTCTTACCAAATTTTCACCACAAATACATATTAGGCCATTGAACACTCCATAACATTTTGGAGGTGATCCAGATCCGAATCCGGATTCTGGATCAAGATTTCATTTCACTTTATATATGCTTTGAAGGATTACATCAAAAATACTTCATGGATTCTTAGCCAATTTTGCACCACAGATAGATATTAGGGCATGGAAGACTCCACTGAATTTTGGAGGTGATCCAGATCTGGATTCTGGATCAAGATTCACTTTATATAGGCTTTGAAGGATTACGTCAAAATGAGTTCACGAATTCTTACCAAATTTTCACCACAAATACATATTAGGCCATTGAACACTCCGTAACAGTTTGGAGGTGATCCAGATCCGAATCCGGATTCTGGATCAAGATTTCACTTTATATATGCTTTGAAGGATTACATCAAAACTACTTAATGGATTCTCACCAAATTTGCACCACAGATAGATATTAGGGCATGGAAGACTCCACTGAATTTTGGAGGTGATCTGGATCTGGATTCTGGATCAAGATTCACTTTATATAGGCTTTGAAGGATTATGTCAAAACGACTTCACAAATTCTTACCAAATTTTCACCATGAATACATATTAGGCCATGGAACCATAACATTTTGGAGGTGATCCAGATCCGAATCCAGATTCTGGATCAAGATTTCACTTTATATATGCTTTGAAGGATTACATCAAAACTACTTAACAGATTTTGACAATTTTCAACACAGATACATAGTATTAGGCCATAGAACACAGCATTAAATTTTGGAGGTGATCTGGATCTGGATTCTGGATCAAGTTTCACTTTATATAGTCTTTGAAGGATTATCTCAAAACTACTTCACGGATTCTCAGCAAATTTGTGCCACAGATAGATACTAGGCCATTGGAAGACTCCTTTGAATTTTGGAGGTGATATGGATCCAGATCCGGATTCTGGATCAAGTTTCACTTTATATAGGCTTTGAAGGATTATGTCAAAACTACTTCGCAGATTCTCACCACAGATATATATTTGGCCATGGCAGACTCCATTAAATTTTGGAGGTGATCCAAATCCAGATTCGGGATCAAGATTTCACTTTATGTACGCTTTGAAAGATTACGTCAAAACTGCTTCACGGATTTTGACCAGATTTTCAACACTAATACATATTAGGCCATGGAAGACTCCATTAAATTTGGGAGGTGATCTGGATCTGGATCCGGGTTCTGGATCAAGTTTCACTTTAGATAGGCTTTGAAGGATTACTTCAAAACTACATCACAGATTCTCACCAATTTTGCACTACAGATAAATACTAGGGCATGGAAGACTCCACTAAATTTTGGAGGTGATACGGATTGGTGGATGTCAGAGATCTCTGATTGCTCTTGTTTACCAGTGTGTTTAAATACCATGGTTGCTTTTTTCTTTCTCTCTCTCTCTCTCTCTCTCTTTTTTAACTTGCCAGTATGTGAACACGATTAAGCAGCAGAGTCTGTGCATAATGAAGAGCAAGGCGCACACCAGCGATAGAATGTATTCTTGATCTACCATTATCAGAACACAACAGAACGGGTCACAGCAGGAAATTATATTAAAGGTTACCTCGAGATTTTAGGACATTCTCAGTTTCAATGAGAGTGGTGGATAAATAGAACAGAGGACATAACAGCACAGAGTGCAATCCATTTTACAAGATTAGACAAACATTGAAGAACTTAGCCTAGGCTCATGTGTCATACATCACACTGACAAAGTGAGGAACTTTGGCATAATTTTTGATCCAAGTTGTTCTTTGACCTCCACATTAGAGATATTATGAGGACTCGTCCCATCCTGTCTATGGCTGATGCTGAGACCCTGAATCATGCATTTGTCTCTTCTAGACTGGACTACTGCAATGTTCTATTTTCTGGTTTACCGCAGTCCAGCATTGGGGCTCTCCAGTTGGTTCAAAATGCTGCTGCCAGACTCTTGACAGGAAGCAGAAAGTTCGACCATGTTACACCCATTTTGGCATCTCTTCACTGGCTTCCTGTCATTGTGAGGTTAGATTTTAAGGTTCTGCTATTAACCTATAAAATTATTCACGGACTAGCACCTCCCTACTTAGCTGACCTAATTAAACCCTACGTACCGGCCCGGGCTCTGCGTTCTCAGGGCACAGGACTACTTTGTGTCCCTAGGGTGAATAAAAAGTCTGCTGGCCACAGAGCCTTCTCTCATCGTGCACCTGTTTTGTGGCATGATCTCCCTATGGAGATAAAATAGTCTGATTCTGTCAAGACGTTCAAGTCCAGGCTTAAGACACATTTATTCTGCCATTTGTGTGGTTAGCATACTGGCATATTATGGAACTATACTTCCTGTCCTTTGAAATGAATTTTATTAGTAATGGAACAGGTCTGGGCCTCAACTTTATTTAATTTCTGGGTGTGTTACTATTTTCTCTGTTTTCCTGTTGGTTAGATGTAGTTTTTCCGGGAGACTGATTCTGTTCTTTTTCTCTCTGTCCGAGGTACAGGTACCGGGATGGCTACTGAAGACAGGGTGCGGGACTGTCAGACTGCACACTGCAGCCTGTGTTTGGAAGGGACATTGCTGCAGGACCAGGCCCATTCATGGCATGAGGAGTGCTGGATGACACCTGCCTGTGGCATAACCGCCTGCATGGACTTCTCATCAAATACACATTCTTTTGTTATTATGTCATGTTGTTTTGATTTCATGTTTTCTGTTTCTTCACCTTTGTCAAGCTTTGCAAAAACCTTGTAACTGTTAGAATGGCCTAAGCAGTGGGTCACTCCTCTGAATCTGGTCTGCTTGAGGTTTCTTCCTCAGTGTCATCAGAGGGAGTTTTTCCTTACCACTGTTGCCTCTGTGCTTGCTCTAGGGGTTCGTAAGGTTAGACCTTGCTTGTGTGAAGCGCCTTGAGGCAGCTTAGTTGTGTTTTGGCGCTTTATAAATTAAATAAATTGAATTGAATTGGAGAAATGATGATTGTAAATATAATATAGATAACATTAGACAAATCAATGAAATATATTGCTGTTTGAATATGGAGTTGTCTTCTATGTATATTACATCTGGATAAAGAGATGTCACCTGCATCTGCACCTGCATCCAATAATTTAACTCAAGTGCTGATTTTATTTAATTTTGCACTCAGCTCCATTAACGTGCCAAATCTTTGTTGTACTGCTGTCTATGTTACATTACTGTCTGCTGTCAATTACAGTTTCTCTTTGTAAATTGCTTGCGAAACTGTCTCCACCCCCAACACGCAAAAGCTTTGATTGGCCACGCAATTTAGCATTTATCTGTACTTGTGACCTGTCCAGGGTGTACTCTGCATCTTGCCCAATGCATGCTGGGATATCTCTAGCCTCCCTGTGACCCTTAACTGGAATAAGTGGATTCAGGAAATGGATGGATGGATACTCGTATATTTGGGGCCCAACATGAATTACATGAATTGGAGTGTGTCCAGTTTGGTGACCTCATAATTGCATCTCTGCTTTTTTGCTGATGATGTCGTTTTGTTGGCTTCATCAAACAGTGACATCCGATGTGCACTGGGCAGGTTTAAGGCCAAGTGTGAAGTAACTGGAATGAAAATCAGCACCTCCAAATCTGAGACCTCGGCCCTTTGTCAGAAAAGAGTGGATTGTCCCCTCTGGGTCAAGGGAGAGTTTGGCCGTGTTCAGACTGCAAGTAAAAATCTGATTTATGTGACTTGAATCTAATTCGATGTTTCACGTCTGAACAGTCAAAAGTCACATGGAATCCATTTTTTCCAAATACATTTCAGGCCTCATTTGTGGGTAGTCTTTTGTGACTTTTCACAGCAAGACATCCCAGTGAACCTGTAATGAGAAATGTGCCCCGGATACTGTTTCTCTTTCGCTCTCTCTGCTCTGATCAGTTTTCATACAGCTCCAGTAAAACCCATTGCTGCTGCTTGTGCCAAAAAAGGAAAAAAACGTTTGACGTGTTTGAAAGGATGTGCTATTGATTGACAGCCATAGAAGCATTGTAGTGGGGGAGAAGGGGACAGAGAATGCATGCAGGCACCTCACACACACACACACACACACACACACACACACACACACACACACACACACACACACACACACACACACACACACACACACACACACACACACACACACACACACACTGTCATGCTTCAAACACATGGTGTGATGTGTTTCTGCTCTGGTATGGGAAAGTGGAGTGAGAGATTCAGGTGACAGCTGAAGGTCCTCTAAATATGCAGCTCTGTGCTCCATCCTGTTTGGCACTGTAACATTAGGATAGCAACCAATGTGGATCAGAGCTTGCTACAGGACACACAGATCAGATTTTGTCACTTGCTGTATGTAATGTCGACAGTCAATCAGTGAGATCAAATTTGCAATAAATCTGATTTGAACTGGCAGCCTAAACAAAGCCTAATTGCCGAAAATGACCTAAAGAACAAGGTCACAGATGTACACAGCTGAAATGAGAAACTAAACTGTTCCATAATAAAAATTAATAAAAAATAATCTGAGAGTGGTTTGGAGATCAACATGAATCTAAAATCATTTTTAACAAGCCTCATTTTTAACAAGCCTCTCAATTGCTGATGTATTTGGGAAATGCTCATTTAACAAGCTTTGTTAGAGCAATTTTACAAACATCTTAAGATATTAAAGGATTATTAAGTGAGCGTAAGGTCTATTTTGCACGCTACGCTCGGCCCATACTGTCAACACCTCGGTCTGATGTTTTCTTGTACAGACTGAGCAAGCAAGGTTAATAATTTATTATATATATATATTTGCTTAACAGATGGTCCAGTCGTTAGCTGTTTAGATTTTTATGAAATATGGTTTGGTTTGGTTTTTCTAATCATGTTTTTAGCTTTCTGGTTTGTAACGAAGTTTTCAGTGTGTTTTTGACTGTTTGGAGCTGTGTTTTCATCTTGTTGGTCTTCATATTCCTCCATATTCTTTGTTCGCTTTTTGTTTTGTTTTATTACATGCAGTGAAAATTGTAAACAAAGTCACAAATCTGATACGCAATCCAGACCGACTGTCATGGTAACGGTCTGATATAGGAAAATATCAGACTGGAAATCAGACAAACAGAACACATGTACTGTCATAACCATATAATAATTGGAAATATTACCCAGATCTGTCAGTTATGAAGAAGAATCATGCAGTAATAAACTGATGATCAAGACAAACTGCATTTTCAAGTAGGTCCAATGAACCAAAAAAAAATAAAAAATCTACAAACAGGTTGTGTTCTTGCATTTTCAGATGTATGTTTCCTTGTGCAGTTTCAAATGCAGTAATTCACCCCACCCCCACCCTCGTCCACCTCAAACCTACCGCTGTGACTGTGGTCTGAACATTACTCCCACATGATGGTGTTTTAACAAGCTTGGAACCTCCACCGCCGCCCCCCCCCCCAAAATCCTCTTATACCAGCATTGACTCATGAACGCAAACCTCCATAAGTATGCAGAAACATACACTCACACATATGTATACGTGCAGCACACAGATCGGATAACGGATGACCTCTGGTTCCCAGCAGCCCCTCTGTTCAGGAAGTGAGCTGATGTAATGGGCTTTGGGTGAGGTTGACGATGGGGGTGTCATGTGTTGGACTCTGTGCAAACAAAATACATAGATTGTGTGCATATGTGTTTGGTTGTTCATAGTTTGTTACTGAAGGTTTATCCTGCAGCATCCAGTCAGTTTTCACTCATAACTCCCCAGTTTGGTGTTTTCCTAAGAAAATACTTTTTCATTGCCTTTTTTACATGCGTGTGTATAACAGTACAGTCGATGTGAATGTGTGCATGCATTTAATAGTTGTAGAGAGCCAGCAGAACTATATGCTGTGATGGTTTTATAGCACTACACAGTAAGCTCCCTTAGAATGTTGACATGATTAGATACCACGTGAACAAACGTGTGCTCACACACGTACGCACTGCATTATGTACATATGGCTTCAATGCGATCTAGAGTTACTTCTTTGTGTAAGTAGAACAGAATCTAAAGGTAGAACTGAAGCCTGGAAATCTACATTGTCTGCCAAAATTTTGCGTTTTGCTTCTGCTGAAAATTGCATTCATTTACTGTGCAGTTTAGGCATACAGTGAGGCAAATAAGTATTTGATCCACTGTGGATTTTTCAAGTTTTCCCACCTAAAAAGAATGGAGAGGTTTGTCATTTTTCTCGTAGGTACACTTCAACTGTGAGAGACAGAATCTAAAAAGTAAATGCAATAAATCACGTGTGATTTTTAAGTAATTAGTTTGCATTTTATTGCATGAAATAAGTATTTGATCCAATCGAAAAACAGACCTTAATATTTGGTACAGAAACCTTTGTTTGCAGTTCCAGAGGTCAGATATTTCCTGTAGTTCTTGACCAAGTTTGCACACTGCAACAGGGATTTTGGTCCACTCCTCCATACAGATCTTCTCCAGATCTTTCAGGTGTGGAGTTTCAGCTCCCTCCAAAGATTTTTTATTGACTTCAGGTCTGGAGACTTGCCAGGCCACTCCAGGACCTTGAAATGCTTCTTATGGAGCCCCTCCTTAGTTGCCCTGGCTGTGAGTTTGGGGTCATTGTCATGCTGGAAGACCCAGCCACGACCCATCTTCAATGCTCTTACTGAGGGAAGGAGGTTGTTTGCCAAAATCTCACAATACATGACCCCATCCATCTTCCCTTCAATGCAGTGAAGTCGTCCTGTCCCCTTTGCAGAAAAGCACTCCCCAAAATTATGTTTCCACACCTCATGCTCCACGGTTGGGATGGTTTTCTTGGGGTTGTTGTCATCCTCCAAACGTTAAGTGGAGTTGATACCAAAAAGCTCCATTCTGGTCTTATCTGACCACATGACCTTCTCCCATGCCTCCTCTGGATCATCCAGATGGTGACTGGTGAATTTCAAACAGGCCTGGACATGTGCTGGCTTGAGCAGGGGGACCTTGTGTGCCCTGCAGGATTTTAAACCATGACGGCGTTGTGTGTTACTAATGTAATCTTTGTGACTGTGGTCTCAGCTCTCTTCAGGTCATTGACCAGGTCCTCCTGTGTAGTTCTGGGCTTTCTCAGAATCGCCCTTACCCAGCGAGGTGAGATCTTGCATGGAACCCCAGCCCGAGGAAGATTGACAGTCGTCTTGTGTTTCTTCCATTTTCTAATAATTACACCAACAGTTGTCTTCTCACCAAGCTCCTTGCCTGTTGTCCTGTAGTCCATCCCAGCCTTGTGCAGGTCTACAGTTTTGTTCCTGGTGTCCTTAGACAGCTCTTTGGTCTTGGCTATGGTGGACAGGTTGGAATGTGATTGATTGAGTGTGTGAACAGGTGTCTTTTATACAGGTAACAAGTTCAAACAGGTGCAATTAATACAGGTAAAGAGTGCAGAATAGGAGGGCTTCTTAAAGAAAAACTAACAGGTCTGTGAGAGACAGAATTCTTGCTTGTTGGTAGGGGGTCAAATACTTATTTCATGCAATAAAATGAAAATTATTTAAAAATCATGCAATGTGATTTTCAGAATTTTATTTTTAAATTCTGTCTCTCACTGTTGACGTGTACTGACGATAAAAATTACAGACCTCTCCATTCTTTGTAGGTGGGAAAACTTGAAAAATCGACAGTGGATCAAATACTTATTTGCCTCACTGTAACAGAGAAATCACATTCTATAACTCGACCTTCACAGATCGAGTTATAGAATGTCAGAGATTGAAGCTACAGAAGAAGAGAGCTGCATTTCACAAATGGTTGCAAACCAGAATGTGCCTGAGGAAGTTGTGTCATATATTGCCTTTCAGCAAGAAAATAATACGTTTAAGGCCACCTACATCTAGATTCATGTCAGGAAGAGCATCTGGCATAGAACTTCTGCCAAATCAACATGGAGATCCATGGTGCATTGTGTGGTGGCTTTGTATTTACTTCCACCTGGATGTGCAGATTATTCAAGAGCTACCCAAACTTTTCCAATCTTTTATTTCAACCTCACCATGACTCAAACTGTGAATAGACAAAATCCTTCTTCCTTTTTTTGTATTGTGTTTTAACTGCTGTATTAATTGCATTTTTGAAAAATTTTGTGGGGCACATTTTGATCTCTGGCCTTAAGAGATGCTATGTATAAATACATTTATTGACTCTCCTTGTATGTCCACTAAGGAAAATAATATTTCAGCCAAAAATAATTGCACTTGGAGGTGTTGGGGGGGGGGTTTGAAAACCCCTCTCTCTCTCAGTGGTCATTGGGTGAGAAGTGGGTTACACCCTGGACAGGACACCAGTCCATCACATGGCAGACACATGTATATAGACAAACACATTTGCATGCTCACTCACACCTACAGACAACTTAAAGTTTCCATATGGACACAAAGCACACAACAAACACCTTGAGGCTACTAATGTTGTGACATGCCCTTCTCTGAGTCACATTATATGCCATCACATACACAATGAAAGTGGAATGAAAATGGCCGCTGTTTCACCTCAGGGAGCTTTGGTGGCTGCTGCCGCTAGCAACACATTTAAACAGGTTGCCTTAATTTATTAACTCACCAGAAATCCTTTTACTTACTCCAGTTTAAAGGGAATGACAGGTGTCTCTTCGATTGGTTGAATTTTTATTCAGATTTTACAACACCCATGCGTACTGAACATTTATCTAACCCCTTTGTGCACAACATCTGTTTTTTCACTTGGTTTTTGTGCTTGGTCAATAACAAATAGACCTTGGATATGCCACAAAGGAATTTGTGGAGTCTGGATATTCCCCCTGTGTGTACGTGGACTTTCTCTGGGTACCCCCAGTCCTCCCATATACTAAATCTATGTGACTTAATGACAGGATCAGGTTTTGAGGTGCGAATGTGAGTGAATTGTTGTGCAGCTTATTTAGCAGCTTTGTGTGGGGAATCCCTCTATCAACCATAATTTTACAAAAAAAATGAGCAGAATTATTAGAATATTCAGAGCTATCAGCAACACAATGAAATGATGTACCTAGTACGTACCTAGTACCTAGTGCAATGTTAAAGTTATGAGTCGTTGTTTTCTTCAAAACTGTGGTGTGAAAAAAAAAAACTGTGGTGTGATTCACTATGTTTTGGTTTAACCACAAATATGCAGTATTCATGTCTTGCTGATGTTTTAAAAAGAAAGGGGGGGAGCCTAATTAAACAATATCAAGCAAAGCAATGGTTTATTCTCACTCTTCATTCACCCAATCATGTAATACAAAATACGTATATTTATATACAAATACATTCAATTATACCTGTTAACAAATTCAACAATGACAACAAAAACATTTTACAGTATAATACAAGACAACTTAGAGAATGAAAGATTGTGTAAACATTGCCTACAGTTTCTTTTATCATAGTCAACATAGCTACATCGATCTCAAATGACACCTGTTATTTTTAAAAACAAGATGTTTAATAAATGAGAACTGAAAAAAGCAGACCAAAATACAGTTTTGCACCTTACATATGAGTATAAAATTTAGAAATATGAGGATGTAAAATACTTCAAAAGTGTTTAAAATAACAGAAAATAAGTTAATTTATAAGATAATTAGTGTGCTAAGAATAATTTGAAGAGATTTTGAATAGTTGCCCATGTAAGAAAATATAAAAAATATGAAAGAGCAGCGGTTTTTTTAATTACATAAGAATTTCAAATATTACATGCAGTATTGCAAATATAATACCTCAGCATATAGAGAGGTCATTGGGCATTGTTTGTTTCCTTATTATTTTATCTAGTGGCTTGTAAAAGTAAAAAAAAAATTGTTACAAATTTTTCTTGGTCACATGATATGGCTTTCAAAAGAAGTTATAAAACCCTCAAAATATTACCATTTCTGCCATCAAAATGCTAAAGTGGCAGATTTTGAACTGTATAATTTGCTTAGTGCACCTTACCTTACCTGTAATAATGAATGGCATTTGCCATTTCTGTACAAATACAGATATTTAAAAAAAAAATCACAATCAACACATTAAAAAAACTTTTTTTCTTGACAACTGCAAAATTAATCTCTACCTCTGTCAGTTGTATTGCGGTAATCTTACATCCTGTGTTCTTGCACTCATATTTCAGGCAAAAATTTGCTTGACTGTATGTGCAACTCTTGTGCAGCGGCATTCAATAGGATTCAAAATTAATTTCAGTCTCTCACAGCTTTGGATTTCTCCCATTTAAAATGCAGCATATCCAGCTTCAGTGTTCATAATAATGGCAAGAATATTAAGCAAAATACACTTTTAGTAATAATAATAACACAAAAATGAAACAGTTAAAGAAGACAAAGATGATGGTGGTCAAAGCAGCTGGGTGTTGGTCCACGACTTTTGGATTTTTCATGTGAATGCATGGATGATGTTTCCAATGATTATTTGGTATGGGAAATCTGTTAGTTGATGAACTGAGCGCCTCCATGTGGCACCATCTCTGTCACACCCCATGCCACCATGTTCCCCCTCTGCTCGCAGCCATGGCCCTCCCTCGAAGCCAGCTGTGAAATCTCCTCCTGTGTTAACAATCTGTCCCACATGTTCACCCCTGTCATCTTCCCTGCAAATGCTAGTTTCGCGTCAAAGCCTCCCTCAAACCCTGGCATGCCGCTAACTGGAGACTGGGGACAGCAGCCATTCTTTTCCTGGCCTAGCTGGAGTGAACCACCTTCAGGTATGACGTGTCCTTCAGCTACTCCAGGAGTGGAAACCACCTTTTTCCCATCTACCCACAGGGATGCCAGGCCTTGGTCAGAGGTCCAAGCCCCGCACAAATGGATCCACTCGTAGGCACCTCCTGTGTTCACCACTCCCTTGATCTGCACCAGGTGGGCCTCCCCTCCGACTGTGAAGAGGGCTGATGTATGGCCAAATAGCAGCTGGATCTCGTATGGATTCCTGCGATTTCCGTAGGAGAACAGCACAGTTTTATTGGACACGGCAGCTGGCTTTGCCCACAGGCACACAGTGAAGGAGGAGAGGGAGAGGGGGTCTTCTGGTATAACGGAAGTGTAGATACGACGGGATCGCATGGGGAAGAGAAGGGCAGTCTCACAACCTGTGCAACAACAAGGTAAATTATTTGTCTTCATTGAAAAGAACAGAGCCATTCACCAAAAAGGTATTGGTTTTATTATGGTATGTCAATCAATCAATCAATCAATTTTTTTATATAGCGCCAAATCACAACAAACAGTTGCCCCAAGGCGCTTTATATTGCAAGGCAAGGCCATACAATAATTCTGTAAAACCCCAACGGTCAAAACGACCCCCTGTGAGCAAGCACTTGGCTACAGTGGGAAGGAAAAACTCCCTTTTAACAGGAAGAAACCTCCAGCAGAACCAGGCTCAGGGAGGGGCAGTCTTCTGCTGGGACTGGTTGGGGCTGAGGGAGAGAACCAGGAAAGACATGCTGTGGAGGGGAGCAGAGATCGATCACTAATGATTAAATGCAGAGTGGTGCATACAGAGCAAAAAGAGAAAGAAACAATGCATCATGGGAACCCCCCAGCAGTCTATGTCTATAGCAGCATAACTAAGGGATGGTTCAGGGTCACCTGATCCAGCCCTAACTATAAGCTTTAGCAAAAAGGAAAGTTTTAAGCCTAATCTTAAAAGTAGAGAGGGTGTCTGTCTCCCTGATCTGAATTGGGAGCTGGTTCCACAGGAGAGGAGCCTGAAAGCTGAAGGCTCTGCCTCCCATTCTACTCTTACAAACCCTAGGAACTACAAGTAAGCCTGCAGTCTGAGAGCGAAGCGCTCTATTGGGGTGATACTGTACTACGAGGTCCCTAAGATAAGATGGGACCTGATTATTCAAAACCTTATAAGTAAGAAGAAGAATTTTAAATTCTATTCTAGAATTAACAGGAAGCCAATGAAGAGAGGCCAATATGGGTGAGATATGCTCTCTCCTTCTAGTCCCCGTCAGTACTCTAGCTGCAGCATTTTGAATTAACTGAAGGCTTTTTAGGGAACTTTTAGGACAACCTGATAATAATGAATTACAATAGTCCAGCCTAGAGGAAACAAATGCATGAATCAGTTTTTCAGCATCACTCTGAGACAAGACCTTTCTGATTTTAGAGATATTGCGTAAATGCAAAAAAGCAGTCCTACATATTTGTTTAATATGCGCTTTGAATGACATGTCCTGATCAAAAATGACTCCAAGATTTCTCACAGTATTACTAGAGGTCAGGGTAATGCCATCCAGAGTAAGGATCTGGTTAGACACCATGTTTCTAAGATTTGTGGGGCCAAGTACAATAACTTCAGTTTTATCTGAGTTTAAAAGCAGGAAATTAGAGGTCATCCATGTCTTTATGTCTGTAAGACAATCCTGCAGTTTAGCTAATTGGTGTGTGTCCTCTGGCTTCATGGAGAGATAAAGCTGGGTATCATCTGCGTAACAATGAAAATTTAAGCAATACCGTCTAATAATACTGCCTAAGGGAAGCATGTATAAAGTGAATAAAATTGGTCCTAGCACAGAACCTTGTGGAACTCCATAATTAACTTTAGTCTGTGAAGAAGATTCCCCATTTACATGAACAAATTGTAATCTATTAGACAAATATGATTCAAACCACCGCAGCGCAGTGCCTTTAATACCTATGGCATGCTCTAATCTCTGTAATAAAATTTTATGGTCAACAGTATCAAAAGCAGCACTGAGGTCTAACAGAACAAGCACAGAGATAAGTCCACTGTCCGAGGCCATAAGAAGATCATTTGTAACCTTCACTAATGCTGTTTCTGTACTATGATGAATTCTAAAACCTGACTGAAACTCTTCAAATAGACCATTCCTCTGCAGATGATCAGTTAGCTGTTTTACAACTACCCTTTCAGGAATTTTTGAGAGAAAAGGAAGGTTGGAGATTGGCCTATAATTAGCTAAGATAGCTGGGTCAAGTGATGGCTTTTTAAGTAATGGTTTAATTACTGCCACCTTAAAAGCCTGTGGTACATAGCCAACTAACAAAGATAGATTGATCATATTTAAGATCGAAGCATTAAATAATGGTAGGGCTTCCTTGAGCAGCCTGGTAGGAATGGGGTCTAATAAACATGTTGATGGTTTGGATGAAGTAACTAATGAAAATAACTCAGACAGAACAATCGGAGAGAAAGAGTCTAACCAAATACCGGCATCACTGAAAGCAGCCAAAGATAACGATACGTCTTTGGGATGGTTATGAGTAATTTTTTCTCTAATAGTTAAAATTTTGTTAGCAAAGAAAGTCATGAAGTCATTACTAGTTAAAGTTAATGGAATACTCAGCTCATTAGAGCTCTGACTCTTTGTCAGCCTGGCTACAGTGCTGAAAAGAAACCTGGGGGGTATGTCTGGAGGGTATTTTGAAAAGACGTGAACACAATCCATTGAAATTTGTTGGAGGGGACATTTGATGTCAGATTCATGCTACTGAGCACTTCACCTTCACCAATATTGTCCATTCACCTGACAGGTGTTGCATATTAGTGTGCTGATTTAAAGCATGATTATTGGGCAGATAATCTGCATTGGAGCAGTCACTCTATAATGTTGGGTTGAGTTTTTTTCGCTGAAGAAGCCAGATGTCTTGGTCCTGGGCTGGCGTGATTCCATGTGATCTGCGTTTGTGAGACTGTTTGCAAACATTGTCACAGGCATGTTATGGTAGTGAAATGAACGTTCATTTGACAGGTGGATACTTCTGCAGTCAGCATGCCAATGTCACGCTCTAAAATGTGTGACATCTCTGGCGTTGGCTGGTGCAATAAAACTGCACATTTTTGAGACTGCTTTTATTGTGACCAGTCCAAGTGTGCAATAATTAAGCTGTTTAATCAGCATCTTGATATGCCACGCCTGACAGGCTAATAGATTGGCAAAGGTGAAGTGACCTCAAATTTGTGAACAGAATTCGAGAGAAATAAACCTTTTGTGTGCATAGAATAAACTTTCTATCTTTTACTTCCATGCATGAAAAATGAGAATGACAACAAAAGTGTTGCATGTATGTTTTTTCTTGAGTATATGAATGAAGTGCCCCACAGGGAGAATACTGGAGGGAAAAAACACATAAACATTGAAAGGAGAGTTGAGTCTTCTTTCAAGGTTTCAGTCTCCTTTTAATCTAAGCCATCAAGATTAATGGTTAGATTTTGTTTTCTGATCCAGATTACCTGAGTCTGCAGTGTCACTAAGAAAAAAAAAAAACAATGTCAATCTCAGAGTTAGTCTCACTCAGACTAGGTTCTTCAGTTACTGGACTGACGTGTGGCAAAAACATGATATGTTTTTTTGTTATTCTGCTTTTCTTTATAATTTCCCTCATCTTATATACCTTACACAGTGTCTTCAATAAGACAGACAGTACAAGAGTATTTTTTAGTTCCTCTCAGAGCTCCTCTTACCTTAAGGGTTCATGAGATACACTTGATTTTCCTTAATCACCAACAGTAAAGTGCCTTCCTCTGGGCAGTGCAACAGATCACTGATTTCTGTGTTTACATGACTTTATTACTTTACTGTACGAGGAAGGTGGTTTAAGTAAAGGAAACCATGTTGCTGTTTGATAAGGCTGTCTACAGAAATGTAAAAGGTGTGTGAGTAAAAGAGAAGATTTTTGGGGGTGGAGCATTAGACTGTTAAACTTGACTTGAATGATAAGGTGGTGTGTGGGGGGAGATTTTTTGGGGGAGCAGAGGCACCATCAGACTACCATGATGCAAAGACGATCTCCCCATGGGGAGATGGTCACCCCGTAATATATTATGCAAATAATGAATGTTTATGAGTTCAATGGTATGAATATTTCATGAGGTGAAAGATGGAATGTTCCATTCAACAACGCAAAGCCGAGTTGAATGGTACATTCCAGCTTTCACGGAATTAAATGTTCGTTCCATTGAAAGAATGTAAAAACATTCATTATTTGTTTTATATGACAGCTAAAATAGATTTGTTATTTGATATTATATTAACTTATACACAACAGAAAAGGGACTTGCATTGTGGTGTTCATCCCTGGTGCTTTGATATCAACAGTCCAAGAACTTTAAATAGGAGTCCACAATTGTTCTCAGTCTACTTGGAAAAACAGATTGTCCATGACTCTTCAAAAAAAAAACAAAAAAAAAACAGACTTTGTGTACTTCCTCAAGTCAGCGAAAAATCTTGTCACAAATTTGTTCAGCTTTTCATCTTAACAGCTCTTCATGCCTCCAGATGGCTTATGGCATAATGGATTTGTTTGTGTGTGTTAGAAGAATTAGCACTGTCAGTTAGCTCCTTCAAATCATCGTTCGTCAGCAAAACAGACTCCACCATGTTTAGCTAAACGCTACCCCCACTAGTGTGTGCATGGGCAGGGTTCACAGCATGCAATGGTACAAAATGTATGGAACCAAATTTGTGCGGTAATTGGAACCATATTTACACCCTAAAGGTAACGCAACACAAATGGGACTAATAATCCATGTCATACTCCGTGACATATAAAGTACCAATCAAATGACAAAGATCCACTTATATATATATATATATATATATATATATATATATAGAGAGAGAGAGAGAGAGAGAGAGAGAGAGAGAGAGAGAGAGAGAGAGAGAGAGAGATGTCATGCTTGACCCTGGCTCGGGGTTTAGGTCTGGGTTTTGAATTTATGTCTTATATGGTTTTCTGGTTTTTGTTTTCATATGTTTATACTTTCTCTTGTAAATCTCAGTTTGGTTCTGTTTATTGCTTTGCTTTGATTTCTGGGTAGTCACTGGTTCCATTCTTTATCTTATCATTTTGTTTCACATTTATTTATTCTATAGTTGGTTTTTGTATTTGTTCAGTCATGGTTCTTTAGGTTGCTTTAGTCTTAGTTTTGTTCTGTTTGTCACAATTATTGTTTATGCTTAGTCACAGGTTTTTGTATTATTTATTTTTGATGTTGCATATCAGTTTATGTTCCATTCGTCGTTTATTGTATTATTCACTTGTCACCTGTTTTGTCTTCTGTTCAATCAATAGTTTGTTTTGCCATATTTATTGTACCCGTTACATTCCAGTTTTAGTTTTAACCATTAGTTTTCTGGTTTTCCCCTTTTTGATTTGTCACAGTAATTCTTAGGTTTTCCCCTTTTGTTTTGCTCACATTCATTTTTGAACACGTCATGTTTCTCACAGTTAATTTTTCTGTCACCCACTTCTCTTGTTTTGCACCACTTTGTTTTGCCCTCTCAAATCTCTTGCCTTTCTTCTCTCTTCTTTGTTCACTTCACCACACCCCTTTCCAGAACTTTCCACACACCTGCTTCACATAAACCTGATTAGTTTGATACTCTTTAAAACCCTCACAGTTCTACAGCTCACTGCCTGATTGTTGACTTTGTTCACTTTCTCGCCTCTTGTTTTTGTTCAGTGTGCTCTTGTGTATTTTGACCTTGCTTTTGTGCTCCGACCTCTGCCTTGCTGTTTCCCTAACTCCGCCTGTATTTTGACTCTGCCTTTGTTTTTGCCTGCCTTATACCTCAACACCGTGTGAATGAACCCTGCCTGGTTTATGGACCACGTCCCAGCCTGTACCATGTCTAATACTGCTCCTATGTTTGACTACCTGTGTACCGAACCCATTGCCTGGTTTCAAGATAAAGCCTTTCCTTCATCTAAACCAACCATGCCTGTGAGTCTGCATTGGTCTCCTACTGCTTCCGGTTCCAGCCAACCATGAGCCCGGACTAGAGAGAGATTTCTTATGCATACAGAAATATATGGCAAATGTCAGTTGGCAGAAAAAGAAAATGATAATATTTGTGATAACAGAGAGATTTGAATAAAGATAACATACCTGCCGGGAGATAATGTCGCTTCAATGATCTCATCATCTCCCCAAGCTCCAGTCTTGTCTCTTGCAGAGCAGCAAGTGCCTCCTCTAAAGCCATATGTTGTGATGTTACCTCCTGGTCCTTATGTCCATTGCCTTCATTTTCTGGAAGCTGGAAGCCTGTCTTTGGGTCTTTTTGCACTCCCGGTCCCATCATGGCTCCTGGACTGCTGAAACAACTGGCCTCCACCTTTGCAAGTCTGGAAGCTTGTGTTTGTGCTGCAGAGAGGAGCTGCTGTAACAATGCTTCCAGGTGGTTGGTAATCTCACTGGGGCTCCCACCTGCGGAATCTTTACAAGCTTTGAGGTTATCCAGAGTTCCTCTGAGGTGGGTTTCCAGCTGCAAAGCCATATTTCTTCCTGCCGTTTCCACTGCTGACCCACAGGACCCACTATACTGGGCTACAAACCTAATTAAAAAAAAATGCAGAGAATTAAAAATTTACATTCCTGTAACTAAGATTCTTATCATGTCACCAAAGTATTGGGATTAGTATATCCATGTATGTATGTAGAAAAGTACACGACATTACAAAATCTTATTGACTGTAAATGTTACAAAAGAAGAAATAGTAGAGAAGCTGGAATCTTTGACTGGACTGGGTTGCTTGACGCGAGGACTTTTCGCTTCAAATCGCAGAAGCTTCCTCAGCTAAAATTCTTGCTCTGGTAGTCTGACTTCTGTCTTGACTCTTGTAGAGAAGAATAAACAGAAGCCACAAAAGCTGGAGTTTTAAACCTAACCAGACCCCTCCTACCGAGAGGCAGACTGCTATAGGCTAGTGACTAAACAATAGCTCCAATTAGCACCTATTGTGCTCTAGTTAGCACCCTCCTAATGACAGGGCAGCTGTCCCTCCTAATGATGGGACGGACGCCTCTCCTGATGGCTCCCTTGACGACTGGTTCTGCTGGAGGTTTCTTCCTGTTAAAAGGGAGTTTTTCCTTCCCACTGTAGCCAAGTGCTTGCTCACAGGGGGTCGTTTTGACCGTTGGGGTTTTACATAATTATTGTATGGCCTTGCTTTACAATATAAAGCGCCTTGGGGCAACTGTTTGTTGTGATTTGGCGCTATATAAAAAAAAAATTGAATGATTGATTCATTGACTCTCCTGACGATGTGAATGACTCATTACCATGAACAAAAGACTGAAACTGCTTTGACCTGAGTACCCCATTGTAAACAGGGGACAAAGCGTGTCTCAGACCCCCTCCCTGGTTAAGGCTGGGTTTCAACTGTTTCACATAAAATGTCTCCTTGACCCCTGTCTCAAACCATTTCTTCTCTCTGGCTAAGATTTTAACTTCCTTGTCCTCAAACGTGTGGTTAGTGTCTTTAAGGTGCAGATGAACTGCAGACTGAGGTCCACTGGCGCCCTCTCTGTGGTGCTGGTATAGCCTTTTGTGTAAAGGTTGCTTAGTCTCACTCCAGCTTTTGTGGCTTCTGTTTATTCTTCTCTACAAGAGTCAAGACAGAAGTCAGACTACCAAAGTAAGAATTTTAGCTGAGGAAGCGTCTGCAATTTGAAGCGAAACGTCCTCACGTCAAGCAACCCAGTCCAGTCAAAGATTCAAGCTTCTCTACTATGGAAACCACCTGGACAACTGAGAGCCTACACAGAAACAAAAGAAGAAATGAAACATTTCCAGATTGATTTATGCAGCTGTCAACTATCATTTCCTTCAGTCCTTTACTGTGACCTAACATTTCTTTTCCCAACTAACCTGAGCATTTCATCACGCAGTGACCCCACCTCCACCTTGATGATGTCATCTGCATACTGAAGCAGCATGTTCTCCCTCATCTGACTGTTCTCCAGCATAGAGAAGAGTTTGTCCCATTTAGTCAGATCTGGAGAATTGCAAGGGGCCGGGCTTGGTGTGGCTGCAGATTGGTAATGGGAAATAGACATGAATGGCAAGAGATATTTAACAGTAGTAGTACTTTCTTGGTGCTACAGGGACAGTAAACCTATTTTACAGAGATCAAAACATATGAAGGATGATTGGGAAGTTTTGAACCTGACTCAGAAAAAGTAGGGTGTGGTTCTCCATTTTTTGCATTCTGAGACACCAACATTTCTCAAGAATGTTGGTGTTTCTCATTCTTGACAACTGTTGGTGCAAAACCTCTCAATCACCCTTGTATTTCAGTTCTGAACAAAGTTAAATACATTCTGGACCACAACTCACTCCACATTCTCTATTGCTCACTGATCTTACCATATTTACACTATTGTGCAGAGGTCTGGGGCAATAATTATAAATGTACAACACAACCCTTATTCATACTGCAGAAAAGAGCTATAAGAATAATTCATAATACTGGTTATAGAGACCACACAAATTCACTATTCTTAAAATCAAAAATTTTAAAAATTACTGATCTTGTTCATTTTCAATCAGTACAAATCGTGTATAAAGCAATAAACAATTTACTTCCTGAAAATATTAAAAACATGTTCTTTAATAGAGTAGGGGATTATAATCTGAGGGGGGAGTTTAACTTAAAACATCAGTGGGCACGTACAACATTAAAAGGTTTTTGTATTTCTGTTTGTGGAGTGAGGATGTGGAACAGATTGAGGGTGGAGCTCAAGCAATGTCCAAGTATGAATCAGTTTAAGCAGCGGTATAGGTACATGGTTTTTTCTAGGTATAAGGAGGAGGAAGGGTGTTGAGGGTTAGGGTGTTTTGTTGATCATTGTTTAGTTGTGTGCACTTTGTTTTTCTATCTTGTAAATATGTAGTATAAAATCACACGCACTGCATATGTATGTAGGTATGTGTGTATGTAGTTATATGTATATACAATAGTGTTCAGAATAATAGTAGTGCTATGTGACTAAAAAGATTAATCCATGTTTTGAGTATATTTCTTATTGTTACATGGGAAACAAGGTACCAGTAGATTCAGTAGATTCTCACAAATCCAACAAGACCAAGCATTCATGATATGCACACTCTTAAGGCTATGAAATTGGGCTATTAGTAAAAAAAAAAAGTAGATTAAAAAGTTGATTGGAGAGGGGAAAACTTATACGCAGGTGCAAAAAATTATAGGCTGTTCATCTACAATGATCTCCAATGCTTTAAAATGGACAAAAAAACCAGAGACACGTGGAAGAAAACGGAAAACAACCATCAAAATGGATAGAAGAATAACCAGAATGGCACAGGCTCACCCATTGATCAGCTCCAGGATAATCAAAGACAGTCTGGAGTTACCTGTAAGTGCTGTGACAGTTAGAAGATGCCTGTGTGAAGCTAATTTATTTGCAAGAAGCCCCCGCAAAGTCCCTCTGTTAAATAAAAGACGTGCAGAAGAGGTTACAATTTGCCAAGGAACACATCAACCGGCCTAAAGAGAAATGGAGGAATATTTTGTGGACTGATGAGAGTAAAATTGTTCTTTTTGGGTCCAAGGGCTGCAGACAGTTTGTGAGATGACCCCCAAACTCTTGAGTTCAAGCCACAGTTCACAGTGAAGACAGTGAAGCATGGTGGTGCAAGCATCATGATATGGGCATGTTTCTCCTACTATGGTGTTGGGCCTATATATCACATACCAGGTATCATGAATAAGTTTGGATATGTCAAAATATTGAAGAGGTCATGTTGCCTTATGCTGAGGAGGACATGCCCTTGAAATGGGTGTTTCAACAAGACAATGACCCCAAGCACACTAGTAAATGAGCAAACTCTTGGTTCCAAACCAGCAAAATTAATGCCTTGCAGATGTGAAGAAATCATGAAAAACTGTGGTTATACAACTAAATACTAGTTTAGTGATTCACAGGATTGCTAAAAAAAAGCAGTTTGAACATAATAGTTTTGAGTTTGTAGCGTCAACAGCAGATGCTACTATTATTGTGAACACCCCCTTTTCTACTTTTTTTTTTACTAATAGCCCAATTTCATAGCCTTAAGAGTGTGCATATCATGAATGCTTGGTCTTGTTGGATTTGTGAGAATCTACTGAATCTACTGGTACCTTGTTTCCCATGTAACAATAAGAAATATACTCAAAACCTGGATTAATCTTTTTAGTCACATAGCACTACTATTATTCTGAACACTACTGTATGTACGTATCTACACTAGAGATGTTTATGATGACGGGACTTGAGTTTGTGTTGTGTTAAATGTGTTTGTAGCATGGCCCAAGCAGAGACCCCTTAGAGTCTGGTCTGCTTGAGGTTTCTTCCTCAATACATCGGAGGGAGTTTTTCCTTACCACTGTCGCCTGTGTGCTTGCTCTGGGGGTTGGTAATGAGTATATTTGTATGTATATAAGGGGTGGGCATTTATAAGCTTTGCTTCTGCTCACCCCCTTTTGGTCACACGTCACTGTGGAATTGTCTTGTGTATCAGTTTTTTGTTACTGTTGAGTTTGTGTGCCAAATAAATTCATTCATTCATTCATTATTTAGCAGAAGTACTTTCTTGGTGCTATAGAGACAGCAAACCTATTGTACAGAGGTCATAAAATCCTTAGATTATTGTTGCCGCTGTTAAATGGCTAAATGTTTGGATGTAGGTATGTCACCAGGGAGCAAATATAGGCTACAAGTTAAAGAAACACAAAGGAAAAAGATAAGAAAGGCAAAATATGTTAAATGGTGAAAGATACAAGGTTATGCAGCATTCTTTGGTTTTTAAGTAATTTGAATTTGACTAAAAGGAGCCATCTATCTACTGGAGCCTGCTGAAAATGACAAAGATTGATCACTTTCAGCTTTTTTGGACAGTTGAAGAGAACTGAAAACCCCAACATTTATAAATTCTCTGATTCTGACAGCTTGACACCTGTACTATCATGCAGTGACTACTCAGCTGTGTGTTGGCATTGGTAAACAGACCTAACTTTTTAATTCCATGCCAGTCAAAACCCAAAGTTCCACAAGGTGTTGGTTGTGGCAACAGCATAGGCTTGTGTTGAACTATAGTAGAACTATTTCTTTGTGGATGGACAAGAGTCATCAGTAGTAAATAATAGACCACAGTAATGCCAAAATGCATTCCAATATGCACTTCATGTGATACCAATATTTCCAACTCCAAGTCCATCAGTGAAAGCGTTATACAACACTTACATGTCCAAACTAAGCTGTGATGGACACTTTGTTCCACTTAGACTTAGGCACATAGACTGTATATATACTAGACAAACTTTGTTTGAGGTCACCCATAGGTTTTCTATAGAGACCCAGAAGCAAAAATGTTGGCAGCACTTAACTCTGCCAACTCTGCCTACGCCATGATGAACCCATAAATGCATTAAGAAGTGGAGCAAGTGTGACTCCTTGTGTGATAAAAGAAACCTAAACATGCCCCTATCTTTGATTCTGAACCAGCTAAGCTAACAGGCTAGCCTCAGTGTTTATGACATCATGGGTGTTTATGACATCATATTTTAGGGAACTGCGTGATGGTTCTCATAAAGGTTTTCTTTGGTGCATTAAAAGTTATGAGCTGCTTATTTTCTCAGTAATCGTGCATTAATGTGACCAAACAGAGCAAGCTACCGATAGCTGCGGAAAGTGCTCATACTGTTAGCATACAACATTAAATAAGACAAGAATTGCACTTTGTGCAAATATTGCAGCAGAGATGTCTGAGTCGATCTGTTAGGACACTTCACCAAACAAAAAGCCGCATTATTCCAGGTGTTTGTCATAAAATTATCAAAATCACCAACATAACCCTCTGCAACAGCTAGTGGCAATATCGCACGGCCTCTGAACTCAGCTTAACAGCTGTCACTCAAAGAAACCACGCCCCTAATCATTGCAGAACTATGTCTTAAAATGTCTTAAAGACGTTAGAAAAAAAAAGATAACACCCCCATTCAGTTGTCATGGAGGGAGAAACTATCTACAGAGACTGAAACTGTTATTTGTACCAGGCTGTAAAAATGTGTATTTCTGCTCTAAAGTTGGACATTTTAACATGAACTTGAATGGGAACCTGCTTGGTTCTGGAGCAAGGTTCAAGTGACCAGTCAAAGAACTGCAACTTTTTGTTCTTCCGGGTGAACTTCATTTGAGACATCAAAGCTTATCGCTTTCTTGGATGTATGTAAGCTGGCTCAAGTAAAAAAATAAACTTGTGGATTTGGATTAATGTTTTTACAGCAAAAACGTCAAGGCAAAAACATCAAGCCCAACATCTTAAGGTCCTTGGACAGAGGTATGTGGTGAAAAAATAGCAACAGTATTTACTTGAGTATGTATATTCTTTAATAATGGGCCAGTCTCAAGTTTACCTTTATTTTTTAAAATTGTTGGAAAAAGTTGATTCACAACAACTGGTGTGTTATTTGTCTGATAATAATCTCTTGGTGAGATAAGAAGGGCACTTTCCTTCCTATGTTACTCTACCATCATTCAGCTTTTGATTTCCTTCCTTTCAGGTGGGTGGAAAGTCCAGGAGTGAGATGATCTCAGACACACTGAATAGATTTCTCTCAAATTCTGTCCATAGTATCCTGCAGGACTGCAGGGATTATTTCGGAAGTGTCACAAGCTTCAGACTGAATTAGGCAAAAGTTTCATGCTCTCTGCTTCCCTTTGGTCGGACGCCTGTGAGAGATTTAGAATAACAAAGTATTGAGCAAAAGGTGTGAATACTTATGTACATGTGATTTTTTAGTTTTTTATTTTTGATAAATTTACAAAAATTTCACCAAAACTTTTTTCATGTTGTCATTATGGGGTGTTGTGAGTAGAATTTTGAGGAGAAAAATTAATTTACTCCATTTTGGTATAAGTCTGTAACATAACAAAATGTGGAAAAAGTGAAGCACTGTGAATACTTTCTGGATGCACTGTAAGTGGTTTACTTTTGAGTAATGTGGTAGTAAAATAGAATAAACGCTAACTTTTACAGTTTGAAGAGGAGAGTGGAGGTTATGCCTGTCCTTTTCTATTTAAAGGCAGAATAGAATGGAGGTTTCTTCCTGTTAAAAGGGAGTTTTTCCTTCCCACTGTAGCCAAGTGCTTGCTCACAGGGGGTCGTTTTGACCGTTGGGGTTTTACATAATTATTGTATGGCCTTGCCTTACAATATAAAGCGCCTTGGGGCAACTGTTTGTTGTTATTTGGCGCTATATAAAAAATTGATTGATTGATTGATTGATTGAATATCTCAAAAAGTGCTGGTTGGAGTCTGACAAAATTTTGAGGAGAGGTGATCCTTGCATCAGGCAAGCATAGGCTAAATTATTGTAGCGGTCCAGATTGTGCCACAGTTTTTAATTTTATTCTTTTCTTTAACATTGATTTATTGGCACAAGAAGTTATAAGTATGATGGTCGCCCGCTGGTGGCTGGTCGAGGTGATATTAGTGCGCTACTAAATATTGAAGCTTTGATCATGGAGTTTTTTGGTGCTTTTGAGCAGCTGTGAGTGTTTGTAAATTGAGCTTTGCTCTTATTCCAACTGAGTTCCTGTGCCACATGAACATGCTCATATTTACAGACAAGTTCTTGTATGAAATTATAGTTCTATGTATTTTTTAAATGAGCACATCTTTTGAATTAACAAAGACATAAACCAGACAATAAGTGTAGGCTGCCCCTGCCCTGCACCCCTTGCTGTCACCAATTAAGTGCTGCTGGGAAATTTTAGACCTGGCTTTACTTATCTTTTACTGTTTTTTTTAGTCTGTCATTCCGCTTAAAATAAACTGCCGTGATCCCCCTGAGGTCACCCTCACTAATTCAAATTCCATTCAGATTTGAGGTCAGAAGCAGTGATCTGTATCCTCCTGCAGCATTTCACTTTCCTTGCTTCCTCTGAAAAACACTTAGACACACGCTGCACGTACCTCACGCGAGCTAACTTTTTGTTTGCCAAGTTATTTATGGCATTTTGGGTCATTTTTTCTCCCACTATCTCATGCTCTGGCAATAAGAAACATTCTGGCATGCTCTCTGTACCCCTTTTTTCCTGGTGCTGTAACTTGCGTGTTCATATTTTACTACTCTGCTCCACCATGTGTTTACGCTGCTCTTATTTTTGCCTTCAGTCGTGTTTGATCATGTTGCACACTGTGCCAAGAGTGAAGTTTGCTACCTGTTTACTGTTGGTGCTATAATTACAGCTCCCAGAAGGATTAAAACAACAAACAAATGCAAAATGCAAGCTGTGAAAATAAAGGCTGATTGTGCACGCACACACACACTTTCATACAAACACTTCAGCGCAGTTTTTCTCTCACCCATTCCAACACACAAAATCGCTGATGCTTTTTAAACCAGCAAATGATTTAGGGCAGGAAGTGTTTTTTTTTTTTTTTAATAAAATGGAATTGTGGCAGGTCTGTGTACTGTATTATTAAACAAGACAATATTCAGGGGACCATTGGTTTGATTCCTTGTCAGACAGGCAACTCACTAAAACCCCCATCACACATACGCCAGTTGAGGCAGAATGGCGTCAGAATGACACATCTGGCCTCAATTGGGAAGTACCGCACCTCAATACTTCCCAATTGAGGCCAGATGTGTCATTCTGATGCCATTCAGCCTCAATCGGGAAGTATTGAGGTGTGGTCTGAAGACCAAAGGACGGCAGTCCTAAGTGTGTTGAACATATTCAAAACACTCTTGGCGCCATTGAGATGGGACAAATATCTGACTGTTCTATGTGCAGGTTTTGTGTCATCTGATCTCAATCTATATATTCTGACAGCATCATAACAGCATTTAAACAATCTGATTGCGCTTGATTGAGCTCTGAGATCGATTGGTCACAGCAAAGTCTGCCGGCATGTTGTGCCACGTATGTCCACCTCCACTGGACCCCGGCCAGCGAGGGCAAAAGAAATGTTCATGTGTAATAACATGTATATGGCACTCTGCGCCTGTCAGAGGCTCAGGGCAGCGCCCCGCAATGCAGCTGAATGGGATGTCACCGCTGTAATACACGTATTATTACATGTTCACTTCATAAGTCTGTAGCAGGTATGATGTGGAAATGTTTTCCCAGCCCATGACAACATAAATAAATTTGCAACTCACCTCTGGTACCCCGCGTTCTGCAGCGCAGACAGCTGATGAAGTCCCTTTCACTTGGCTGCGCTGTGTGCTGCCAACATCGATCATGTGAAAAATGCATAATCCACCTCTGGCATAAATAAATCCCATGTGAAGCGCCGTCCTGCACCGATAATCCAACTACAGTTGTGTTAAGGTTGGCGCACTGCCAGCACAGCAGTTATGGAGTCCAGCCGGATGAATAACATCTAGCAATGCAAGTATATACTGTTCAAACACCTAAAGGGATTTTTCACAGAATTATACAAAAGCAGGAGAACACTGACAGCTGACAGCGTTTTTGTGCACTTTCTGGATGCACAGCTCTTGTACTCACACGGGCGCATGTGGAGCGGCTGATACAGCCATTATGAACACACATACACGCAGCTGAGCGTACATTTCGGCCACACATTCGCACGCTGCTTTTATCACGTGTTCTACGGACGCATGCACATACATGCGCGTAACGGCTTGTTCACCCATTATGAACACAGGCACGCAACTGAGTGACCATTTCATCTGGCCAGTAACTCACACACTGTTTGTATCACACACACTCATCATGTGAAACACACACACTCCTGCCAGCGCACCCTCTTCCTGATGAGAGGTCAGTTTAGCGCTGGGAATGTGAGGATGAGCAAAGATATGATTGCATGGGTGAGTGAGTGATTGGGTGCGTGAGTAAGTGACAGCTCCAATGTCTGGGTGCGTTCTGACATGGCTGACCACGCCTCTTTCCCTCCCAGCTGCATTCGGATTATGACCATATTTGCCATGTCCGCCTGGTTCCTGCACATTCTTGCTATGTGTGACAGGGGCTTTAGATCCAATCCTCAAATTGCTTCTGGTCTGCAGTTGAGCGCCTTGCATAGCTAAACACTGACATCGGAGTGTATGTGCATGTGTGCGTGTGTTAGCATAATAACATGCGGCACCAATATAAAGTGCTTTGAGTGTTTGCATTAGATGGGAAATCATTGTTCTCTTATGTCAAATCAATCAGAAATATATTTGAATGCAGTGTTAATAGTTGCCAAACCAAACAGAAATACCTCATGTAAACACATCAGTCACACTGAAACAGCCACTCTCAATTAAAATAGTATTCAGAATGAATACATTGATAAACCATTTAATAAGAAAATTTTAACCATAGGAATATTTGATTGCATTCAGCTTTTTTTTTTAGCTTTATTTTTACAATAATCTTATTTGCTGCTGTCTCCGTACACTCTCTCACTATTTCTTTGTTTGTATTAGGCTGGTCTCACACTACCAATTTTTGGCCCTGATTCTTGAACTGATTGCAAAATTGAGTACATCTTGCCACATTGTTTATCATAAGAGCCAAAATTTGTTTGGATCCATATGCAGTTCTTCCTGTTACCGGCTATTTTATGTCAAATTACATACAATTCTAACCGTGTATGCTGAGTACACCCGAGTGCGTACAATTTCCATTACATGATTGTTTCTGCATATGTGCCACCACATGTTCATAACTCTACTACTGCATTTTTGTCACACTTTTCCAAAAAGCTAAAATGTCTGTTAAATTCTCAAAGCTGTCTTCTGTTGAGGAGCATGACATGCTTTTCATGGGTTTCATGGAATCAGAAGGAAGCTCCTGCTCAGAGAACAGTAGGCCCACTTACTGCATATTGCACTAGCTTGTCCACTTTCACCTACTTTTACACAACAGTACCGCCAATCTTCGCCAATTAAATCTGATTATTCAATTTGTATGGGTCACAATTTATTTCCATGTCACAAATTTTTTAAACATGTTTAAAAATTTCCCAGTTGGTCACAATGTTCTGCAAATCTACTGTTACCACAGATTACAGGTCCTGATTGGGTATCCATTCACCTCACCCAAATCGTTGACAGTTGAGTCAGACCGCCCTTAGACACATCTGTTTATTTTGCTCCATTAAATGTCACAATTTCATAAATAACTGGTGGGTCATACGTGAGTTTAGGTTGATTTTTCATGAGCTCATCCACATGTGCTTTTTTTTGTTTTGTTTTGTTTTTTGACTGAGAGGAAATTAATGTTGAATTCTTTCAGCTGAGTCAATATGGAGTTAATTTTTGTTCTCTGGCAAAACACGTGATTTTAAAATTGCTGTCTTTCAGAATAAATCTGGCACTACACTGCTCCTGCTGTAGTGTTTGTGTGAGCAGTCAGTCATGCTGTAATCTGGATGGTCTCAGCAGACAGCTGAAAAGCTCTGCAGCTTTTCTCACTCAGTGTGTTTCTTAGACACCACTGATGTCAAACACAAATGGTGTCTCTGCCAACATCCTCAGTATATATTTCTATATCTGGCTGGCTGTCATTTCTCAGCACATGTGACACACTGCTATCTCTTATTTAATCCATATTAATCACATAATTCATAATGCACAACAGACTGTTGGCATATTTGTTTCTTTGTTGCAACATGAGCATGGAGATCATTTAGAACATGCTCATTAGGCAGACTTGAAAGGCATCATAACATTTTATGACCTACGGTTGGTTTTGAGCAATTTACAAATTATATACTGAAAAGTAAAAGTTTATTACCCATAAAGGAGTCATTGACTTAATACCAGATGACAGAGAACCTTTTAAAACTTCTGGAAAAATGAGTTTTCTTCAAGTTTTGACATGCTCAGGTTCAACAGTGATGATAAAAATACAAAAATGTTTAAGGGCACATAAGATTTTTCTTCAAAGTTACACCTTTTACAAAATTATTGTTTCGACAACACAAGACAGCTCCTTGGATTAACTTTTGTAATGTTTCTAAAATGTAAACTCTAACTGCAGCAAGATTTGAAACAGTCAAACTAATTTGGTACAAAGATTTAGAATAATTAAACAGATAATAATATTTGGTACCATTGTTGTTACTGTTTTGGCACAAAATGAACTAAACTTTTTTTTCATTAATAAAAACATAAAAACTTTTTTTGTGTTCTATACAGCTGTGTGTCGCTGACAAAATTCAAAATACAAACTTCATTTAGTATTTTGTACCTGTTGCCATGCCTACAGAACTGATGGAACTACTGACCCACCAACCAAATTATCTTATTATCTAATGATGAATTCTGGAGAAGGACTTTAAAATTTAAAGCCTTCCATGAAGTGACATTTTTGAGTGATGAAGCTACACTTTAGCCCCAAGGCAATTTAATGGTTTTGTTGGATTTATATTGGGATTGCTGGGTCATAACTGCTATATTGCTATTTTGTTGAGAAATTGTGATTATAAAGAAAGTTACTTACAGGGATCTGTCTGTATCCCTGGATTAAGCAGCAGATACAGGTCCAAAAACCTGTTCTCACTTTGTCTCTTTGCAACTTGTAGATCCATCTATGTAATGTTTCTGGTCATCTTTCTTCTTACAGTGTGGCCCTGCAGTTCTTCCCCTGAGACAGTTTTTCTTCAAGTTCTTGTTTACTTTAGCCAGTTACCTCCACTTCTATTCTTCATCTTTGGTGACTGAATCCTTTGTATTTTCATTATATCTTCACATCACACACACACACACACACACACAAAAGTACTATACAGCACCGAAAGTGCTTCCCCTATGGTTACTGCCCAAATAACCAGGTTTGGTACTATTTAGCACCATTTTTTTTTTTTTATGTGTAACTTCTAAACACTGATCTTTATTAAATGTCAAATGTTTTGCCTTCCTGTGTATTGTCAGCCCTGTCTTTTTTCCAGTCTTCTTGCTTCCTTTCTTCTTTGTTTCTGGTGCCACAAAACACAGTGTCATCTGCAAAAAGCATGACCCACAGACACTGGTCTTTAACTTTAAAAGCACATTTTCCTTTTATTGTCATTTTTTTCTGCCCTCTGTTAGCTTATTTTAATAACCTA
The DNA here is from genome assembly GCF_902500255.1 of Thalassophryne amazonica. Lineage (NCBI taxonomy): Eukaryota > Metazoa > Chordata > Actinopteri > Batrachoidiformes > Batrachoididae > Thalassophryne > Thalassophryne amazonica. The sequence goes on along the minus strand of NC_047106.1, from coordinate 72,872,377 downwards.
TACACCCCAGTTTTGTAGACAGTCACACTGAGGGGACCATCAAATATCAAGCCTGTTTCCATTGTAGAGTAACGACAGAGCCTGAACATATGAGGACGATGAAACCTGGAAAAGGTCCTGGTCTTACCTACAGGGTGGGCCAATAAAATGTTACCACTTTTATAATCCAAAGAAGAGGAGCATGGATCGAACATGCCATCAATTATTGAACTGTGTGGAAAACAACAGACAAAGTGGGAAACCTTTGGTATCAAATGTTAATTTGAAGCTTCTGTTACAAGTCTGTAAATAAAATTTTTGAATAAGTTCATTTCAAAAACTTGTGTACGATCACAAAGTGGTAACATTTTATTGGCCCACCCTGTACACAATTTATACAACATTTATATACAACATAAAATGTTTTGGTTTTTATCCCACACCTGAAAAGACAGTCCAAATGCCAACAGCAGAGGTGGTTTCAGTATAGGTTTCGCTCTAGCACACATATTCACAGTTAATCACTTACGTGTTGGTGTCTCTTCCTCTGTGATTTCATTGAAGTAGTTGTCGCCATAGTTGACCTCAATTTCGTCTTCATAGGCGAGAGCCAGACACAAGCACACCTGGATGAGAAGCCACTGAAACATTCTGCTGCTGACGGAGTGTGTGTATTTGAGGATGAATGAGTTTGTCAGCTCTCCTTTCTACTTGTTTTAAGAGAAGGTCACAGTCAGGTGATTCGATGTGTTTGTTGTCTCTACGTTGTCCTCCTCCCTGTCTGTAGTTCTGTGGGTCCACAACTCTCTTTTTCAAGCCCTCTCACTCGCATATGAGCATTTGTCCCTCCCCCCTGATGACTTCCTCAAGCACTCTCTCTCTCTCTCTCTACCCCCTCTCTCTTTCTCTCCCCCACTCCTTCTAAGTGCTGAGCAACCCTTTGGCAGGCAGCCCAGAAGTGTACACATGGAAATTTTCAGCAATTATCTAATATTCTTTGGTAAAGTCCTACGTCACACTTTAAAGGGGGAATTTGAGAATATAAATTATTGATCTAATTTTTATAGTTTGGGCTTCTTCCGTCACCCTGCCTCTCATGACAAAGAACACATTGTAATTCCTACCTATCCATATGCAGTGCATCCAGAAAGTATTCACAGCGCTTCATTTTTCCCACATTTTATTGTTACAGCCTTATTGTTGTGAAAGTGTCGTGACACGGACCCACAACAGGTGGCGTTAATGAACGGACAATGGATAAGCCAAAAGTAACAATTTAATGTTGTGAATCGCACAACGACGTACAGACAATAACAATATGGTGGACTGTCAATTATACACCAGGTGACGTGTGGGCAGGCTCGACGATAGAGAAGAGCCGGATCCCACACAGCTTCCACCACCAACGGAGCTGAAGAACACCAGAGCCGCCAAGCCCTGCGCCCCAGGTGGCCGCTGTCTTCAGCAGTCAGACCCGGTACTGCTGGCAGAGAACAGAGACAGTCCTGATGAGTGTGCGTTCGCACACTCAGTAATCCCACAGTCTGTATACAGTTAGGAGGGAGAACCTCCACCTCCAATCACACACTCGTGCAGCTCCTGAGATAACCACTTATCTGGGTGGGGTGGGAGGCGAAGCCGTCGCAGTCCACACCAAACGCCAACTCTGCAGACAGGGTATCCGTCCCAGGAAAACGGCTGCAAAAAGAGATCAGACTAATACTCGAATTAAGGTTTAGCAGAGAATTACCTGAATGGTAGCTGATTTCTCGGCGGGGAGGTGGAGTTGCAGTCCGGCCTTTATGGCGGTGGTGATGAGTAGTGGATGAGTGACAGCTGGTACGGATGATGAGTGACAGCTGTCACTCCCGGTCGCTCCGACGCCCTCTCGTGCTTGAAGCCCGCACTTCAAGCAGGGCGCCATCTTGTGGTGGTGGGCCAGCAGTACCTCCTCTTCAGCGGCTCACACAACAGGACCCCCCCCTCAACGGGCGCCTCCTGGTGCCCGACCAGGCTTGTCCGGGTGACGGGTGTAGAAGTCGGCCAGGAGGGCCGGGTCCAGGATGAAGCTCCTCTTCACCCAGGAGCGCTCTTCGGGGCCATAACCCTCCCAGTCCACCAGATACTGGAACCCCCGGCCCTTTCGACGGACGTCCAGGAGCCGGCGTACCGTCCACGCGGGCTCCCCGTCGATGATCCGGGCAGGAGGCGGTGCTGGTCCCGGGGCACACAGTGGTGAGGTATGGCAGGGCTTGAGTCTTGACACATGAAACACGGGGTGTATCCGCAGTGAAGCTGGCAGCTTCAGCTTCACTGCGGCCGGACTGAGGACTTTGAGTATGGGAAATGGTCCGATGTACCTGTCCTTTAGTTTGTGGGATTCCACCTGCAGGGGGATGTCCTTAGTGGATAGCCAGACCTCCTGCCCGGGCTGGTATGCAGGGGCCGGGGAACGCCGGCGGTCTGCATGGGCCTTAGCCCTCGTCCGGGCTCTGAGCAGGGCAGAGCGGGCGGTACGCCACACCCGATGGCACTTCCTCAGATGGGCCTGGACCGAGGGCACCCCGACCTCTCCCTCCACTAGCGGAAACAATGGGGGCTGGTACCCCAAACACGCCCCAAATGGGGAGAGGCCAGTGGCAGATGAGACTTGGCTGTTATGAGCGTACTCAATCCAGGCCAGATGGTCACTCCAGGCCGCCGGGTGCGCGGAGGTCACGCAGCGGAGGGCCTGCTCCAGTTCCTGGTTCGTTCGCTCTGCCTGCCCGTTCGTCTGGGGGTGGTACCCAGACGAGAGACTGACGGTGGCCCCCAGTTCCCTGCAGAAACTCCTCCAGACCTGGGAGGAGAACTGAGGACCACGATCCCAGACAATGTCTGATGGAATCCCATGCAGACGCACGACGTGGTGGACCAGGAGGTCTGCAGTCTCCTGGGCCGTCGGGAGCTTCGGGAGGGCCACGAAGTGGGCCGCCTTGGAGAACCGGTCCACTATCGTTAAGATGGTGGTGTTGCCCTGGGATGGCGGGAGGCCCGTGACAAAGTCCAGGCCAATATGAGACCAGGGGCGACGAGGCACGGGCAGAGGCTGGAGGAGGCCTTGGGCCTTGTGGTGGTCGGCTTTGCCCCTGGCACAGGTGGTGCAGGCCTGGACATACTCCCGGACGTCGGCTTCCATAGACGCCCACCAGAAGTGCTGCCAGACCACTGCCACGGTCCTTCGCACCCCTGGGTGACAGGAGAGCTTGGAACCGTGACAGAAGTCAAGGACCGCAGCCCTGGCCTCTGGTGGGACGTACAACTTGTCCTTCAGACCTGTCCCCGGGTCCGGGCTCCGTGTCAGGGCCTCCCGGACGGTCTTCTCCACGTCCCAGGTAAGGGTGGCCACGACAGTGGACTCGGGGGTGATGGTGTCAGGGGGGTCTGACGGCTCGGTCTTGACCTCCTCTTCATGCACCCGGGACAGGGCGTCAGATCGTTGGTTTTTTGTCCCGGGGTGGTAGGTGATCCAGAAGTCAAAATGCCCGAAGAACAGCGACCAGCGGGCTTGCCTGGGGTTCAGACGCTTCGCGGTCCGGATGTACTTCAGGTTCCGATGGTCCGTGAAAACCGTAAATGGTACCGATGCTCCCTCCAACAGGTGTCTCCACTCCTCAAGAGCCTCCTTCACCGCAAGAAGTTCCCGATTGCCGACGTCATAGTTCCGTTCAGCTGGGGTCAACCTGTGGGAAAAGTAGGCACATGGATGGAGAACCTTGTCGGACTCCCCGCTCTGGGATAGCACGGCTCCTATCCCTGAGTCAGAGGCGTCCACTTCAACTACGAACTGTCGCTTGGGATCGGGCTGCACCAGAACCAGTGCAGTCGAGAACCGGCGTTTCAACTCCCTAAACGCGGCTTCGCACCGATCCGACCAGGTGAAGGGGACTTTTGTGGAGGTCAGGGCTGTCAGGGAGCTAACTACCTGACTGTAGCCCTTGATGAACCTCCGGTAGAAATTTGCAAAACCGAGGAACTGTTGTAGTTTCCTACGGTTCGTTGGTTGGGGCCAATCTCTCACCGCCGCAACCTTGGCCGGATCAGGGGCGACGGAGTTGGAGGAGATTATGAACCCCAGGAAAGACAAAGAAGTGCGGTGAAACTCACACTTCTCGCCCTTCACAAACAGCCGGTTCTCCAACAACCGCTGTAGGACCTGATGTACATGCTTGACATGGGTCTCAGGATCCGGAGAAAAGATGAGTATATCGTCTAGATATACGAAGACAAACCGATGCAGGAAGTCCCGCAAGACGTCATTAACCAATGCTTGGAACGTTGCGGGCGCATTGGTGAGGCCGAACGGCATGACCAGGTACTCAAAGTGACCTAACAGGGTGTTAAATGCCGTCTTCCACTCGTCTCCCTCCCGGATCCGAACCAGGTGATAAGCATTCCTAAGATCCAATTTCGTGAAAATTTGGGCTCCATGCAGGGGCGTGAACACTGAATCCAACAGAGGTAACGGGTATCGGTTGCGAACCGTGATCTCATTCAGCCCTCTGTAATCAATGCATGGACGGAGTCCGCCATCCTTCTTGCCCACAAAAAAGAAACCAGCACCCATCGGGGAGGTGGAGTTCCGGATCAACCCGGCACCTAACGAGTCCCGAATGTAGGTCTCCATTGATTCGCGTTCCGGACGTGAGAGGTTGTACAGCCTGCTGCGCCCGGTATCAAATCAATGGCACAATCGTACGGACGGTGCGGGGGCAGCGTGAGTGCCAGATCCTTGCTGAAGATGTCAGCAAGGTTGTGGTACTCGGCTGGCACCGCCGCCAGATTGGGGAGGACTAAAACCTCCTCCTTAGCTGTCACACCGGGTGGAACCGAGGATCCTAAACACTCCCGGTGGCAGGTTTCGCTCCACTGAACCACAACCCCAGACGGCCAATCAATCCGGGTATTGTGTTTTAACACCCATGGAAAACCCAAAATCACTCGGGAGGTAGAAGTTGTTACATAAAACACAATCTCCTCCCTGTGATTCCCAGACACCACCAATGTCACTGGCTGTGTCTGGTGTGTGATTCGTGGAAGAAGGGTGCCATCTAGTGCCCGCACCGACAATGGTGACGGTAAGGCCACTAGAGGGAGCCCAACCTCCTTTGCCCATCTGCTATCCAGCAGATTCCCCTCCGACCCCGTGTCCACCAGTGCTGGGGCGTGAAGGGTTAGATCCCCACTCAGGATCGTGACTGGGATATGTGCAGATCGTCGGGGTCTCCCCAGTCTCTAAGGACGAGTGCTGCTGTTTTGACCGTTTGGGGCATTCTCTCTGTGTGTGCTCGGTAGAGCTGCAGAGAAAACACTCTCCACGGATCAGCCTCCTTTGTCTCTGATCTGATCGCTTTTTGGCCCTGCTCGTTTCCCTAGCAACGTCAGCAGGGGGAGCTGTCGTCACGTGGAGAGCCCTGGCAGCGGAGCGTGGGGAAGTCGGCTCCCTTTCGGACCCGGGAGGAAGAGGGACGGCTTGTGCCTGACCACGCCCTTCGTCTCGCTCCCGTCGGTGTTCTGTTAATCGGTTGTCTAACCGTATAACCAGGTCGATAAGCCCATCTAAATCCCGCTCGTCCTTCGCCACCAGGTGCTCCTTAAGGACCAGAGACAGTCCGTTTACAAAGGCGGCGCGGAGCGCAACAGCATTCCAGCCAGCTCGCGCTGCCGCGATGCGGAAGTCGACTGCATACTTCGCTGTGCTCCGACACCCCTGCCGTATCGACAGCAGCACGCTTGAAGCGGTCTCGCCTCTATGAGGGTGGTCGAACACCTGTCGGAACTCCCTCACAAACTCAGTGTAAACCGTTAGGAGCCATGAATTCTGCTCCCAGAGCACTGTAGCCCAGGCGCGTGACTCTCCTGGAAGCAAATTTATAACGTAAGCCACCCGGCTAGCGTCTGACGTGTACATGACGGGACGCTGTGAAAAGACAAGCGAGCACTGCATCAAGAAGTCCGCGCACGTCTCCACACAGCCTCCGTACGGCTCCGGAGGGCTTATGTATGCTTCAGGGGAAGGTGGGGGGTTCGTTGAACGACCAGCGGAATGTCTGTCTCTGGCACACGGTCAGCAGGAGGAGGTGCTGCAGCAGCGCCCTGAGCATGCGCTTCCACCTGGGTGGTGAGAGCCTCCATCCTACGATTGAGAATAATGCTCTGCTCGGTAACTAAGTCCAACCGAGCTGTAAAGGCGGTTAAGATGTGCTGCAGCTCACCCAACACGCCTCCTGCTGGCACCTGTGCACCTCGCTCTTCCATTGGCTGTTCAAGCGATGGTTGACGCCCCTCGGGATCCATGACGCTGGCCGAGAAATCCTGTTGTGAAAGTGTCGTGACACGGACCCACAACAGGGGGCGTTAATGAACGGACAATGGATAAGCCAAAAGTAACAATTTAATGTTGTGAATCGCACAACGACTCCTCCTCTTCAGCGGCCCACACAACACTTATTCCAAAATGGAGTAAATTCATTTTTCCCCTCTAATATTCTACTCACAACACCCCATAATGACAGCATGAAGTTTTTTTTAATTTTTGCAAATTTATTTGAAATAGAAAAACTAGGAAATTGTGTACGTAAGTATTCACACCCTTTGCTCAATACTTTGTTGATGCATCTTTGGCAGCAATTACAGCCTCAAGTCTTCTTGAATATGATGCCACAATCTTGGTGCACCTATTTTTGGGCAGTTTTGCCCATTCCTCTTTGCAGCACCTCTCAAGCTCCATCAGGTTGGATGGGGAGCGTCGGTCCACAACTGTTTTCAGATCTCTCCAGAGATGTTCAATAGGATTAGGTCTAGGCTCTGGCTGGGCCACTCAAGGACATTCACAGAGTTATCCTGAAGCCACTCCAATGATATCCTGACTTGGTGCTTAGGGTCATTGTCCTGCTGAAAGATGAGCCCTCCCACAGTCTGAGGTCAAGAGTGCTCTGGAGCAGGTTTTCATTCAGGATGTCTCTGTATATTGCTGCATTCATCTTTCCCTCAATCCTGACTAGTCACCCAGTTTCTGCCACTGAAAAACATCCCCACAGCATGATGCTACCACCACCATGCGTCACTGTAGGGATGGTGACTGGTTTCCTCCAAACATGACACCTGTAAGAGCAGCTTTATATGATGCTTTCTGTGAGGATTATGCAGTGACCTTTTAAAAATTTTGTCATTGTGCTTTTAATGTGTACAAGATAACATTTGAGTTTTTTCTGTTATTTTCTTTTTGTGTATGATCATGGCACAAATACCCTGTCACAGCATTTACAAAAGTGAGTTACTGAATAATAATAATTATAACAACAAAAACTACACAAATAATATCTGTTTATGTTTACTATTAATTTAACCAAAAGCAGTGCTTACTTTTTATTGATACAAGACTTAACTCTGTGTGCTAACCTTTAATCACAGTGTTTTAAGTTTTCCTTGTCTAGTTTCATTGACTTTTCCTGTAAAAACCTAAAGCCACATGGAAACTGTTTTAGGGGAAATGAGGAAATACTGTAAAGATGCCATCGTTTTACTTTCTCAGATTTCTGTCCTTGGGAAAACATATGGTTCTCACAAGTATAGAAATATAAAAGCAACAACTATGAGTGAGGCAGTGAGTAATGCATTGTTGGAGGTAGCCTGTGTGTCGTAATCAGATAAAATTGTGGCTCCCGTGACTCACAGTGAGAGACAGAGGCGGGTGAGGTGGAGAACAAAAACCTTCCTGCTTTTTGCCCCATGCAGAGATTCTGCATGTTCCAATCAAACACATACATCATGGTTTCAAAATGGGATGGAAATAGATGGAAATGTTCTGCTGCAGGGAGATGATTTAAAGTTCATCAGGAATGAATTCAAATAAGGCTGGTTCAGGTGAAAGGACCAAAATGCTGACCTGACTTTTTGAATCATCATTTATACTTTGATCTTATTATATAATGTTTTTGACAGAATTTATTGTCAGTTAATGTTATTTAAGTTATTTCACACAAATCAAACTCTGTCTTTGGAATGAATTTACTTTAAACTGTCTCCATGCAAATGTGATAGACATGAATAAGAATCAAATTTAACCCCAAATCAGTGTTCCTGAGAACTAAATGTTGGTGAATGAATGAACTGGAGGTGCAGCTTTACTTGTATCAAATTTTATTTTTGTTTATTTTAAGACACTATCAGGTTTTAACATTAACAGTCCAATGTAAATATATGGTTTTATCAAATAATAATAACACTGTATTCTAATCCATGTAACAGACTGTGTTATAGTTTTGTTATCTTGCCAATTTGGGAAAATATGCTTTTTATTACTAAAATGAGCAAGAAAATGGGACTGAGAAATAGCTCTCATTTAGCTTATTAATTACACCAAATTACACCAAATTACATGTAATATTTCAAAATTTTCTGGGGGAGCTCCCCAGACCCCCATTCGGTGCTGCAGCCCCAACATCATGAATTTTTTTTTTTCAAGGGCCACTCACATCGCTGAGTTAGAGAAGTGTATATGTTTTGTAAAGAATTTCATGTATTCAAAATTCACATTGCAGTTCTTATTTTTTTCTGTGGAATAGATCTTCTTATGCTGTTGGTTTGTGAAAACGAGAACTTTTTTAAATTGGGAATGAAAATCATGTTTTTAATAGGGCTGGGCAAGTTAACGCATTATCGCGTTATCGTGTTAATTAATTAACGCCGACATTTTGTTTATCGCACGTTAACGCAGTGGTTTTTGTTAATCAGCAATACTTTGAGTTTTAAATATCACCTAAATGCAGCACACACAGCTGATACCAGCAAATCATTCAATGAAGCACACTATGGCGCAAGGCTTCGGCAGACTATGTTAGATGCTCCATGTGGGAAAACTATTGATAAACAAAGGCAAGAGAAGCTTGCAAATGTGACAGTGCAGTGGATTGCTACAGACTCCAGGCTGACAGACTCCAGACTCCTGCCTGTGTTGTGGAAGACGTCAGTCTGAGAGACATGCTGAGAATCGCAACAAATGACGGCACGTATGAGATTCCCTCATGACGCACTATAAAAGAGAGGACTGCAAAAGCCACACCTTAACAATGTGCACCCGCTGTTGCGCTCACTGGGGACTACTGGACATCATTGAGTAATTTTACAGTGTAATTTAGTGTATTTTGTTTTGTTTTTTTCTTCTTGGTGATGGGACAAAGGAGGTTGAGAAACTCACCCAGAGCAGACAGACACCGAGGGACTTCTTAAAAACCCCTTAAAAAACATAACAAGTAACTTCCATCATAAGGAAGTAACACATTTCCAGACGTCATCTTCCAAAAAAGGGTGTCATGTGGAGAACAGTTTTCATCTGCAATGATAAATCCTGGGAACAGGTCAGATTAAAAGACTTTATTTAATCCGTGAGCCGGCTTCTAAAGGTTTAGCTTTCGTTGTTAGGCCTCTACTGGTGGTTGGCTCTCACTGCGGTATTGTATCACTTCCTGTTCCGGAGCACAGCGGTGTTTTTCTGTATCTGTTAGCTGTTTACTCTGCGCAGTTAGATTGATCTAGTTATCTAGATTACGATTTGTTTCCCAGTGTAATCTTTACGTGCCTTAACTAAAGCACTCCTTCTGCTGAATCACCTATAAATTATTTACACATTATTCACTTTGCGTGTTTTTAGGAATCCGCTAGCTTAGCGTAGCTACTAGCTCTTAGCCGATTTAGCATGGCGGCTTCTCCTGTCTCTCCCGCACTTTTCTGCTCTGGGTGTGAAATGTTTAGTTATTCCTCGGCCTCCTTTAGCAGTAACGGTACTTGTAATAAGTGTAGCTTATTCATAGCTTTGGAGGCCAGGCTGGGCGAATTGGAGACTCGGCTCCGCACCGTGGAAAATTCTACAGTTAGCCAGGCCCCTGTAGTCGGTGCGGACCAAGGTAGCTTAGCCGCCGTTAGTTCCCCCCTGGCAGATCCCGAGCAGCCGGGAAAGCAGGCTGACTGGGTGACTGTGAGGAGGAAGCGTAGCCCTAAACAGAAGCCCCGTGTACACCGCCAACCCGTTCACATCTCTAACCGTTTTTCCCCACTCGGCGACACACCCGCCGAGGATCAAACTCTGGTTATTGGCGACTCTGTTTTGAGAAATGTGAAGTTAGCGACACCAGCAACCATAGTCAATTGTCTTCCGGGGGCCAGAGCAGGCGACATTGAAGGAAATTTGAAACTGCTGGCTAAGGCTAAGCGTAAATTTGGTAAGATTGTAATTCACGTCGGCAGTAATGACACCCGGTTACGCCAATCGGAGGTCACTAAAATTAACATTAAATCGGTGTGTAACTTTGCAAAAACAATGTCGGACTCTGTAGTTTTCTCTGGGCCCCTCCCCAATCGGACCGGGAGTGACATGTTTAGCCGCATGTTATCCTTGAATTGCTGGCTGTCTGAGTGGTGTCCAAAAAATGAGGTGGGCTTCATAGATAATTGGCAAAGCTTCTGGGGAAAACCTGGTCTTGTTAGGAGAGACGGCATCCATCCCACTTTGGATGGAGCAGCTCTCATTTCTAGAAATCTGGCCAATTTTCTTAAATCCTCCAAACCGTGACTATCCAGGGTTGGGACCAGGAAGCAGAGTTGTAGTCTTACACACCTCTCTGCAGCTTCTCTCCCCCTGCCATCCCCTCATTACCCCATCCCCGTAGAGACGGTGCTTGCTCCCAGACTACCAATAACCAGCAAAAATCTATTTAATCATAAAAATTCAAAAAGAAAAAATAATATAGCACCTTCAACTGCACCACAGACTAAAACAGTTAAATGTGGTCTATTAAACATTAGGTCTCTCTCTTCTAAGTCCCTGTTGGTAAATGATATAATAATTGATCAACATATTGATTTATTCTGCCTAACAGAAACCTGGTTACAGCAGGATGAATATGTTAGTTTAAATGAGTCAACACCCCCGAGTCACACTAACTGTCAGAATGCTCGTAGCACGGGCCGGGGCGGAGGATTAGCAGCAATCTTCCATTCCAGCTTATTAATTAATCAAAAACCCAGACAGAGCTTTAATTCATTTGAAAGCTTGTCTCTTAGTCTTGTCCATCCAAATTGGAAGTCCCAAAAACCAGTTTTATTTGTTATTATCTATCGTCCACCTGGTCGTTACTGTGAGTTTCTCTGTGAATTTTCAGACCTTTTGTCTGACTTAGTGCTTAGCTCAGATAAGATAATTATAGTGGGCGATTTTAACATCCACACAGATGCTGAGAATGACAGCCTCAACACTGCATTTAATCTATTATTAGACTCTATTGGTTTTGCTCAAAAAGTAAATGAGTCCACCCACCACTTTAATCATATCTTAGATCTTGTTCTGACTTATGGTATGGAAATAGAAGACTTAACAGTATTCCCTGAAAACTCCCTTCTGTCTGATCATTTCTTAATAACATTTACATTTACTCTGATGGACTACCCAGCAGTAGGGAATAAGTTTCATTACACTAGAAGTCTTTCAGAAAGCGCTGTAACTAGGTTTAAGGATATGATTCCTTCTTTATGTTCTCTAATGCCATATAACAACACAGTGCAGAGTAGCTACCTAAACTCTGTAAGGGAGATAGAGTATCTCGTCAATAGTTTTACATCCTCATTGAAGACAACTTTGGATGCTGTAGCTCCTCTGAAAAAGAGAGCTTTAAATCAGAAGTGTCTGACTCCGTGGTATAACTCACAAACTCGTAGCTTAAAGCAGATAACCCGTAAGTTGGAGAGGAAATGGCGTCTCACTAATTTAGAAGATCTTCACTTAGCCTGGAAAAAGAGTCTGTTGCTCTATAAAAAAGCCCTCCGTAAAGCTAGGACATCTTTCTACTCATCACTAATTGAAGAAAATAAGAACAACCCCAGGTTTCTTTTCAGCACTGTAGCCAGGCTGACAAAGAGTCAGAGCTCTATTGAGCTGAGTATTCCATTAACTTTAACTAGTAATGACTTCATGACTTTCTTTGCTAACAAAATTTTAACTATTAGAGAAAAAATTACTCATAACCATCCCAAAGACGTATCGTTATCTTTGGCTGCTTTCAGTGATGCCGGTATTTGGTTAGACTCTTTCTCTCCGATTGTTCTGTCTGAGTTATTTTCATTAGTTACTTCATCCAAACCATCAACATGTTTATTAGACCCCATTCCTACCAGGCTGCTCAAGGAAGCCCTACCATTATTTAATGCTTCGATCTTAAATATGATCAATCTATCTTTGTTAGTTGGCTATGTACCACAGGCTTTTAAGGTGGCAGTAATTAAACCATTACTTAAAAAGCCATCACTTGACCCAGCTATCTTAGCTAATTATAGGCCAATCTCCAACCTTCCTTTTCTCTCAAAAATTCTTGAAAGGGTAGTTGTAAAACAGCTAACTGATCATCTGCAGAGGAATGGTCTATTTGAAGAGTTTCAGTCAGGTTTTAGAATTCATCATAGTACAGAAACAGCATTAGTGAAGGTTACAAATGATCTTCTTATGGCCTTGGACAGTGGACTCATCTCTGTGCTTGTTCTGTTAGACCTCAGTGCTGCTTTTGATACTGTTGACCATAAAATTTTATTACAGAGATTAGAGCATGCCATAGGTATTAAAGGCACTGCGCTGCGGTGGTTTGAATCATATTTGTCTAATAGATTACAATTTGTTCATGTAAATGGGGAATCTTCTTCACAGACTAAAGTTAATTATGGAGTTCCACAAGGTTCTGTGCTAGGACCAATTTTATTCACTTTATATATGCTTCCCTTAGGCAGTATTATTAGACGGTATTGCTTAAATTTTCATTGTTACGCAGATGATACCCAGCTTTATCTATCCATGAAGCCAGAGGACACACACCAATTAGCTAAACTGCAGGATTGTCTTACAGACATAAAGACATGGATGACCTCTAATTTCCTGCTTTTAAACTCAGATAAAACTGAAGTTATTGTACTTGGCCCCACAAATCTTAGAAACATGGTGTCTAACCAGATCCTTACTCTGGATGGCATTACCCTGACCTCTAGTAATACTGTGAGAAATCTTGGAGTCATTTTTGATCAGGATATGTCATTCAAAGCGCATATTAAACAAATATGTAGGACTGCTTTTTTGCATTTACGCAATATCTCTAAAATCAGAAAGGTCTTGTCTCAGAGTGATGCTGAAAAACTAATTCATGCATTTATTTCCTCTAGGCTGGACTATTGTAATTCATTATTATCAGGTTGTCCTAAAAGTTCCCTAAAAAGCCTTCAGTTAATTCAAAATGCTGCAGCTAGAGTACTGACGGGGACTAGAAGGAGAGAGCATATCTCACCTATATTGGCCTCTCTTCATTGGCTTCCTGTTAATTCTAGAATAGAATTTAAAATTCTTCTTACTTATAAGGTTTTGAATAATCAGGTCCCATCTTATCTTAGGGACCTCGTAGTACCATATCACCCCAATAGAGCGCTTCACTCTCAGACTGCAGGCTTACTTGTAGTTCCTAGGGTTTGTAAGAGTAGAATGGGAGGCAGAGCCTTCAGCTTTCAGGCTCCTCTCCTGTGGAACCAGCTCCCAATTCAGATCAGGGAGACAGACACCCTCTCTACTTTTAAGATTAGGCTTAAAACTTTCCTTTTTGCTAAAGCTTATAGTTAGGGCTGGATCAGGTGACCCTGAACCATCCCTTAGTTATGCTGCTATAGACGTAGACTGCTGGGGGGTTCCCATGATGCACTGTTTCTTTCTCTTTTGCTCTGTATGCACCACTCTGCATTTAATCATTAGTGATCGATCTCTGCTCCCCTCCACAGCATGTCTTTTTCCTGGTTCTCTCCCTCAGCCCCAACCAGTCCCAGCAGAAGACTGCCCCTCCCTGAGCCTGGTTCTGCTGGAGGTTTCTTCCTGTTAAAAGGGAGTTTTTCCTTCCCACTGTAGCCAAGTGCTTGCTCACAGGGGGTCGTTTTGACCGTTGGGGTTTTACATAATTATTGTATGGCCTTGCCTTACAATATAAAGCGCCTTGGGGCAACTGTTTGTTGTGATTTGGCGCTATATAAAAAAAAAATTGATTGATTGATTGATCTGCAATGATAAATCCTGGGAACAGGTCAGATTAAAAGACTTTATTTAATCCGTGAGCCGGCTTCTAAAGGTTTAGCTTTCGTTGTTAGCTCCACGTCTTCTTCTTTATTTTTTGTAGAAATGTTACAGCGCTACATACAGGCCTGTCATATGTACCACAGCATTTTCATGCGGTTTCACTGGATCTGTGAGAACGGAGGCATTTCTTGAATGGAACACTTCTTTGAAAATGACAAAGAAAAAGATTATATAGGAGAAGTTCAGTTTCAGTGCAGACAAGGCCTTAAAAACATTGGATGAAATTAAATTAAAATAATAAATGAGGAATTATTTTTTGGGGGTGCTGTGGGGGTGCTATGACAAATCCAGGGGGAGCTCTAGCACCCCATGGCACCGTTCATATGGCAGAACATTTAAAATAAAATTGTGCTATACACTACTTTTGAATTCATTTTTGGATTTTGCATATAACAATGTGATTAATCATGGAAATCATGCGATTAATTGCAATTAAAATTTTTAATCGTTCCCCAGCTCTAATTATTATAGTTTTTTTAATTGCCAAAAATGTCAAAAACCTTTTTTCATGTTGTCATTATGGGGTGTAAATTTACTCCATTTTGGAATAAGACTGTAACATAACAAAATGTGGAAAAAATAAAGTGCTGTGAATACTTTCCGGATGAACTGTATTTGCTTCTGCCACATATTTGTTGTACTAACTTAGCATGATCATTCAGTTCAGTTTATTTATTTATATACTGCCAAATCACATCCTAAGATGCCCCACAAAGAAGGTCTAACCTCACTAACCACAGTGAAAAAAGAGAGGGTGCACCAGAAAGAAGCTACTGTCAGATTTTTACTTGAATGCAGACAAAAAGGCAATAGACCATATCAAGACTGAAACACAAAAACAATAAAAACAGAGGGAAGTTGAATTTAATCTTTTAATTGTTACCAAATTCAGGTCAACAGGTCAAATATCTCATAAACAAAGCTTTTATCTCAGGAATTTGGGCAACAGATTTTCCAAATAAATCTTGTGAGGTGTACAGAAAAATACTGTCATATTTCTGCAATAGTTTTACCAATGAAACCCAACACAAGCAGATGTTTACCTTGAACAGTTATGTTGAATGTTATTTGTGTCAAAAGAAAATGAAACGACTTAAGCGAGAGCTGGAAAATTGTACGTTTGCCCCCAAACCGGCTAACTTCAGTGTATGTTTTTCAGCAAAACCCACAATACACTCCATTTGTACATGTGGCTACAAGGACATCAGTCGGCCAGATGGCTCATCATAGAGAAAGGCCTCCTGTTACACAGAGACATATTTTAGGAATAAAGGCAGAACTTTAAAAA
This sequence comes from Thalassophryne amazonica, assembly GCF_902500255.1. Taxonomy (NCBI): domain Eukaryota; kingdom Metazoa; phylum Chordata; class Actinopteri; order Batrachoidiformes; family Batrachoididae; genus Thalassophryne; species Thalassophryne amazonica. The sequence goes on along the minus strand of NC_047106.1, from coordinate 72,856,922 downwards.
GACGCAACAAATCAGTGTGAGATGTGTGGGAGTGTAGTGTAAATGTGTCTGTGATTAATTTGATTTGGAGCACATGAGGTGGACATCAAGTCAGCGTGTAATTGCTGCATGTACTGTACGCATGCCCGTATATAGAGGGAATTCTGCTGATTTTTTTCTGCTGATTATTTTTCTGATCTGGATATCAACGTTATGTATTTTCTTTTCATTGATAATAAGCATCAAGCACTAACTGTTACACAGCTATTATCACACACCCTCAAGTTTCAATTTCCTCTGCCAGAGTAATCCCTTAAGTGATGAAAGGGGAAACTGCTAGATAAACTTTTCCCATGGGGGTTGAGAATCTTTACTCCGTGGTCCCTATCCTCCTCTGATATCAAACAGATTAGTAGGCTTGTAAATACCCATGTAGACACACAATTACACTTGTCTGGTTTGTAAAAACATGTTTGTATGTATAAGCTGAGAAAAAAAGGGAGCTTCTCCTTCCTGTTGCAAATACTGTAAAGGTGCAAATATTCGCGTGGGATTTATTATGCGAATTTCGCGAGTTAAACAAGGTCGCCAAATTAAATACCGCTATTTTAATACATAATGTACATATACGTACATATTCATAATGTAAATGCAAATATTAATACCGCTAAATACGAGGTCTGTTAGAAAACTATCTGACCTTTTTATTTTTTGCAAAAACTATATGGATTTGAATCATGTGCGTTTGCATCAGCCAAGCTTGAACCTTCGTGCGCATGTGTGAGTTTTTTCATGCCTTTATACATGCCTGTCGGTTGCGAATGACGCAACCGACAGGCATGTATAAAGTTTGCATTAATGTTATCTTGGTTCTTCCTGGGTGATTCTTATGGCAACTGATCCAGTCCCAAGCAAGGACTATTTGTATATAAAAATATATTTCCTAAAATGATACATTTTGGGTTTCAAATGAAATTTATGTAGCTTTTTACCCCTCGAAATCCTCAAAAAGCTTCTGCTTCGGGGTTTGCTGCTTTGCCCCCCTGAGCCCCCCACGAGGGCGTTGCCCCTCGACCCCACCAGGGGCCCTGCGGCCCACTGGACCCCCAACTCAAGGATTTGAACCCCCCTTTCACATTCCTATATACGGCCCTGTGTACGTCCACATTTGTTGTGCATTGCACGAGTTTACTATGATGGGTATGTCCCATTCTAAGATATTGAAAAAACCTATTCTAACATAATGAGAAAAAAATTCTCATGAAGCTATTTTTATTCCAGCTTCTTAAAACATTTTCTTTGTTAGCACAGATATTCACACAATTTCCTCTATCAACATTAGAATCAACTGTCTCATCTCTTCATTTTTCAACATAAAAATATATAATAGGTGGTTTCATACAGGGACAACTTTGGTCTGCCCCTTAGAGTCAGTGGGCCCTATCTTCCACCTGTTTGAACGCAGCACACAGCTTAGTGCAAATGTCTTTGCTTGTGTTTGACCGAAGCAGTTATTATTATTCTCAGTGCCAACATCACTTAAGTAGCAAGTGTAGTTGCCCTTATCTGCCCTTATCATGCTCAGGGGTGCACAGATAAGCATCCCTGAGGTTTTAAAGTGAGGTGTTGTCAGGCACGGTGCTTGTGCTGCATTGTCATCATCAGGCAGGAGAAAGCAAAAAATAGCTGCTCTAAATTTGAGTTTTTCAGCTCTCTATATGTTGCAGTATTCAGATATACCTTAACCTTCCTTCACAACTAGCCATACGTGCTGCTACAGGCAGTCTACAGGTGAAAAAATGGCAAAACATGAGATGAGCGTGTTGTGCATGTGTTCAGTGCTGTAGAAGTCTGCAGACTGTCTGTAGACACCTTCACTGTGTTATGTGTCGGACGCAGCGTTTGACAGGACCCAGCATAAAATAAGCAGAGCACGGTTCAAAAGATAATAGAATTTAATAATCATAGTGAGTTTAGTGATAAACAACCAAAAATGTCCGCGGCCTGGTGAGGTGAAAACACAGCGCGCTCTCAGCAGCGCAAACGGCCCGGAGCCACAGCAGTTCGGACCCAGGGACCCCGCCGACACCCCCCAGGTGGCCACGACAAACCGAGTCTGTGAAGAAAGAAAACATGAGGTGAGTCCAACACTCTCCACCCAGAGAGACACAGCTCAAAAGGGTGCACACAATCAGCAAACACTTCCTGGCTTAAATATATATCAGCTTCTCACCCTGCAGGCACGGAACAACTCAGTTCAAATCTCCACTGCAGCAGAAGCTGATTAGACAATTAGCATAACGTGACAGCTCAATAACACAAGGTGTGAGGGACACCAAATCCACTGTCATTACTTCATAAAAGTCACCAGAACCAAATTACCTCAGGAAGTGTGCTGAAGAGCGTGAGACCTCACCCAATCCTCCTTCACAGACTGTGGCGTCAAACCTGAAGCGGTCTCTGCGTCCGTAATGGTGAGATTGTTCTCCTGACGTCGATCTCACACGTCTGCTCACAAGGTCGAGTCTCTGGCAATCACACACTGTGCATTCAAGGTTTAAGTGCAGCAATCTCTGATCAAGACAGAATACACCACAGCTGTGAGCCCTGATGACCTGCACGTGAAAACAAGCCTCAGGTGTTCAGGGTGAGGTCCTAATACTCAGCCACTCAGTCCTGAATGCATACCACCTGGTGGGAGAAACAGAAAACAAAAACCAAGCCAGCCAAACACCCCAGCACATAACACACTGCTGCACATGCAAATTCTGTGGGTCTTGCGAAAGCTCAAGAATGCATGATACGGCATGTATTGTCGCCACGACGAAATATGCCCTGTCGCCGGCACATATTATCCCAAGCAACAATATATACTGACAATTAAGGCACATATTGTCTCTGGTCATTAGAGCAAAAACTAAAACTTGATGTTTAACTATGAATTTTTTTTTTTCTCTGTCTCACACGCACGCACACTCATTCGCTCTCATTATGTCCACCAAGAACGTTATAAAATCATCAACATTCATTTATTTAGCGTGTGATATCTTCTGATCTGAGGTCGTAGCCCAAATATGTTTTTTGTTTGCTTGGTTTTTTTCCCAGCTGCCAGCGGAAGGCTGCAGGCAACTCCATCACCAGAAATGTCGCACATCAACTGCTAACCCACGACACAGACTGCCAGCATACAGAGGTCTTAAAAGTAGGCTTCCCATGGATGCACACGGGGTTCAGTTCTGGCATTTTGTCACTGTAAGCACATGAAAAGTGTCACATTTATTTTCTTGGAAGCCTTCTCGACAGCACCAGGAATTTTCGCGACCAGTGCACACAGGACCAAGGAAGATAGTTTGATCCATCCTGTTTGACTGGAGATGCTTCTGTGCAACAGGCTGTAGAATGCCACATCGTGTCAGCATAAATTTTAGCACTCAGATATTGGTGAATTATTCAAAGTGCTCTGGTGATATTGGCTCAATAATAATAAAAATGCCAGCACTTCTGCTGCTGATGGCGGTGATAGAACAGGGCACGCACTAGAGACCTTGAACCCTCACACTGTGCGATGTATGCGTTGTAGAGTTCTCTTGCACTCCTCCCTTCCTCACCATGGTTTGCCAAAACACACAGTTGAACAGAAAATGAATGTCGCTTGGTGACGTGATCCCCAAAGTGACACTTAAGGACCAATGAGGTGGTGCAAATAACAAGAGAAGTTTTATTTCATGTATTATGGCCCCTTCACACATAGTGCGAAGTTTGGACGGTGTTTGGATAAAAAGGCGAAACAGCGTGAAACAGTTCGAAATTAGCGCACCACAAAATATCGCACCGATGGGCAGGCGTGCACGAACCAGGTGCGAGAGTTCATGCCAGCTGCGGCACATCGCGCTGCTTATGTGGAAAAAAAAATCATATGACCCACTGGACATGAACCCACACCGTCCAAAAGCTCTGATTGCCAGTCAGAGACTTTACCACTGAGCTACAGAGCTGTTCTTTGAAAGCTGCAGGAATCTGCCTCATATCAGGAAGGACATGGAAGTATTACAAAAAAAAATTAAATCACACACCACATAAAAACACCGCCCAGACTCCCCAAGTAACCACTTATTTGACACAAAGTCATTCCAGCAGTACCCAAATTACATCCAAAGAGACCAAGAACCAAAGACATCCAGTCATCGCCTTAGATCACTGGTTGTGATCGAAGGGACCATACAGTATGGCAGGAAGCACCAAGACTGTAAAGACTTGGTGCTTTGTTCTCCTGCAAAGATATTACCAACATAAGTCATCATGTAGCCGATGGAATTTCTTTACCTGGTTGTTCAGTTATGGTAATTACAAGAGGTTATGTAGGTGATGATGGGGGAGACGGGGTGGGGTGGGGTTGGGGGTGATTCTTGACTTTCTGAACAGTATATGGAAAAAAGTTTGTAGGTTTCTGTATACTCCACAAAATAAGTGTGTAATTTATGAGAATTGTTCATGATGAATACCAGATAAGTGCCCATCCTAACTTTGGTGGGTGATTTACAATCTGCACAATTCTCCAGTGAATGTGGTTGAAGTGAGACAAGTAGAAAAGTATTTTTTCCTTTTAATTCTCATTACAGTTCATTTTTTCAAGATCCTTCACCAGAGGACGCTACAATTTGTCAACCAGGTCCAGATGATTTATATTAAAACTTCATCACAGTTCTGTCATGGTACCACTGCTATTGTAGTGTTTCTAAAATCAGCCTTGTTTTATGTTATGATTCAGTTCTCATTCAGAGTTGAGGGAAAAATAATGTCTATGGGTGCAATCTTGATGATCTATTGCACATAGTCTAGAGCATGTAGCACAAGTTCATTTGGCTCACATCCAACTTATTTTCACAATTTACATAGCGTGTAATCTTCATGCTTAGTGGGGAGGTGATGATCTAGTGGTTAAGGCACTGGGCTTGAGGTCAGAAGATCCTCGGTTCAAATCCCAGTCTGACTGGAAAATCACTAAGGGCTCTTGGGCAAGGTCCTTAATCCCCTATTGCTCCTGGTGTGTAGTGACCGCCTTGTATGGCAGCACCCTCACATCGGGGTGAATATGAGGCATTATTGTAAAGTTCTTTGAGCGCCTGATGCAGATGGAAAAGTGTTATATAGATGCAGTCCATTTATGCTATATAGAGGGTATGCACTGATGTTATCAAAGCACACCCTGAGATGGTATATCTTCACGTTGGTGGGAAATAGCTGAAAGAAATTGGTTGTTTACAGCAGTCGAACATTCCCAAATTCTGCATCCTGGGCCTTATGTATCAACGTTGCGTACGGCGATATTTGAGCGTATATGGGGTGTACGCCAAAATGGCTGCGCTACTTGGCATTTATCAGTGTGGTTGTTGGGGTACGGTGCGCTGAAAATATACACCAGGTTGAGAGGTGGTGTAAATTATACACTAAAATGAACCAGCACTGGAATCCACATAAAAATGTAAATGATCAACATGATAAACAGTGCCATCATACAAATCAATGCATATGTTACATAAATAACACTTTCCTGATTATACTACATAATAATTAATACAAATTGTTGGTCTATCGAGCACGGTCCGTGGCCACAGCGCTGACCGCAAAGAAAGCGCTGCTCGCCTTTTTCTGCAGACTTCGAGCCTGGAGCCAGAGCAGCGCTGAGCTTAACTTTATGTGGTGTGATCGTTTTAGACTGTGAAATTGATAATTACAATTGTAGTGTTGTCATTCCCTTCGCCTGTGCTGCAATCAGGTTTTGTCTTCTCCATTCGTTTGTTACAATACAATAAAAAAAGAAATAAAATTTAAAAATAAAGAAATCTGAAAAATTAGGCGTGTCTTATTAATTGAGCTAGCAAATATCCACATGTCAAGAATTATTGACGTGAAAAGAGAATACAGTGGTCCCTCACTATAACGCGGTTCACCTTTCGCGGCCTCGCAGTTTCGCGGATTTTTTTAGTCCAATTTTGCATGCTTTTTTTTTACAGTGTATTGTGGTCTGCGTGTCTGTTTATAAGAATCTTCTCGCCCAGAAGAAAAAAGAGCGCCAACAACTACCCACAACTGTGTCCTTCACTCGGAAAAAGACACCTGCAGCGAGGTTTGACTCAGAGGAAAAAGGCGCGGCGTCAGGACAAAGAGGCGCGATCAGAGGAACTGTGAAATACTGGTCAGTCACTATTAATAATTTCTTATGTGTCCAACCTCGTACGTTGATCGTTAGAATTAAATTTGTTAGTTCTAAAAGCCATCATAATTATTTATAGGAAAACGTTCTATTTTTATTTCTCAAACACATGTTTGGGCCTGAAAACAGGTTGGTCTTATTTTTCTACTAAGGTTTGAACGTTGAGAGTGTTTAAAGCTTTAAAATGTCTATAATAATTGTAAAAATAACGCTGACTACGTAACTCCCGCAATAAACGAGGGACCACTGTAACACTTTTTTGATTATACTACAAAACAATTAATACGACGGCCGCTTTTGACGCTCTATCGGCACGCGTCGTGATTGGTGAAGTTCTTTTTCTTTGCCGTCTTCCTGGCTTCCATGTCGTAAAATGAGGGTGTGTCTGAAGCGGAGTCTGAATATTTATGGGTGTGTTTATTATAATTACGATTGTTTTCACCCGCCGCATTTATCAAGGTCACGTCGGACGTACGCTGGAAATGGACAGGTGCGCACTGCTTGATACATGTCATGGCAACTTTGGTGTACTTCAAATTTACACTGTAAATTTACGCCACAAGTGCGCCACATTGATACATGAGGCCCCCTAAGAGCAAAATCCTTTTTCGTGGCGAAGGACAGGTATATGATGAACATTGTGTGTACTGTCCTTCAGGACCTGTATTTTTTGTGGATGTTTCCCAGAGCTGCTGGCATGCGAATCTGTCCCTGATAGTCGGTACCCAGACATCTACAACTATGTCGTCAGGAATACAAATACTAGCACGGGCTAGTTTATGTTGTTCCTCCTACTTAGTGAGACATACATAAAATACATGTTAAATACTCTTCATACTAAAGTAATTTGCTTTAATGATTGTCATTTTTTTGTCATGAATGTGGAAATTTGTGCATTTACTGATGTTCATTCACAAAATGCTGGTTCGGCTATGACGGTCATTAACTGAACAGCCTCACAGAGCTCAGACAGGCTGAAAACAGTCTAAAACTGTTTGATTCATGATGTTTTTTCTCTTTGAGTCTAAAACTGTTTGATTCCTGTTGTCAGAGTGTGCAATCACTTTCTGCTTTGAGACCACAACAGCCTGACCACACCAGCATGCCCATGAGTGCACAGGTGAATGCAAGTGGAATTGCATTTTCACAAATGTGGGCACTGGGCATGCAAGCCACATCTGCATTCTCTTTGCCAGATAACTAAAGTTATATCAGGAAACGCTTTTCAATGAGTCCCTCCAGTGCACAAGATGTGACCTACTTGGCTGTGCAACTACAACTTATTGAAGTGAGTTACGCAAAGGGAGTATACCATTTCAGCCATGCTTCCAAATCGCAAATGACATTTCCTCAGCAAACTCATTTTGCAGAAACGTCCTCGCAAACCCCTTGGATTCCTGAAGTTCTCAAAAGCCCCTGCAGGTATCATGGTTTGGATTAAGGCTATTATCTGGTTGTCTAGGTTTCTGGGGAAATGTCCTTTGTTACTCTCCTGCTTCCAGATACACTCGTATTTTTTTTCTGCTCAGCACGTGCTCTAAAGAGGTGACCTGCAGTTTGCAGAAAAGAGTTTGTTAGTGTCACCACATGTGTGCACATGATTAAAAAAAACTCCCCTTTCTGCAATCTCTGGTACTTGGAGGTTTTCCAGAGGGTTTGAAAGTCATCTTTCTTTGTGGAGCTGAGAAAATAGTTTGGTTTTTTTTTTATATGAAGGATTATGTCATTCACCAAAAATGTACAGTCATAAATATATCTGCTTCCTGTGAGAGGTTTGTCCCCTGTGCCTGTTTTTAGCATGATGTATGACAGTTACATGATGGACATGAAATGGATTTTGTAAGGTGCAGAAAACATGTTGTCACAAATCCGTACACAAAAAAAAGTTATTTTTGTTGTTCTCTACATTTGTGTTCAGTACAATAACCCAACAGTTGCACAACATTTCAGTCTGAGAGTTTCCATTGACAACAAAACAGTATGTGTGGAACATGCAACAGACAAGTGACAAATGAGTGGAGAAACACAAGGAAGTGTGCGCTGAGCTACTTAGTCTGTTGCCACCACAAACAACCCAGACTCAGATAAGTGGCACAAAATGAATGAATGAATGAAACACAAGAAATACCCCTAAATGTGGCACAAGGGGTTACTGAATTGTTTCCTAAGTGGGAAAATGATGTAAACCATATGCTGTGGCATTTGCAGTCACCATAACTCAAACAATTTTATCACATGTTAGAAAGTGCTCTGTACTGCCATCATTAAGGGTAGTATCTCACTGGGCTGCGACAGCGTGCAAGCAGTAATTGTAAGGGAATTTGCTTGATTTCTTGCAAGGTTCGCCAGTTGTCTCAATTCCCTTGCTTGGGTTGCATGGTGGAGATTGCATGTCGCAAAAATTTTGAACTGTTCAAAGTTGTCAAGGTGACAAGGGTCCTCCCAGTATGCCTTCAGAGCCATCGCTGGTGTCGTGCAACCCTCTGAATGTACTCGCTGGGACTCCTAACAGTCGACATTTGTGAGAGAACAGTGGGAGGTGAGCCATGAAAATGCATTTTGACTGAATTGAGAAAAAATTGAAGCTCTGGCATTCTTGGTGCCAGACGCGTGTATAAGATGCCATGGGAGCACCCCAAAATAGTGGAGATGACTGGAGAGGAACAGTCTCTTCTGGAAGTGGTGGAGTTGCTGCCGGCCTGGCTATGCACACAGTTGCAGTGGACTTCAGGACAATTATCTGTGCTTTCTGGATTCATACGTTTAATGTTTTTTGTTTATTTGTTTTTGGCTGTCTGATGGTTCATTCTGGGCTTCTGATTGGACAAAGCTCCGGTGGCACTATGTGTTTTTGAATCTTTTCTCTCTCTCTCCCTCTCTCTCTCTCTGTCACTCCGAGCACTCCGAGGATGTGCAGGAGAGTTGTTTGTACTCGCTGTGAGGACAACGTATGAACAGTGAGGAAATATGATGTTACGCTTTCAGGCCATGGCAAACTCCACTCAGATCTAGCTCCTTCTAGTACATTTATGTCTTTAAGCCGGGAAAATCCTTCTGCTAAATGCAGCTGTCTTTGCTGCTATAGAAATGTGAGTCCATCAGAGCCAAAAGTCCACAGGAGACCGACGAACTAATCCTTTTGTTTTATCAGTCTTACAACCCCAATTCCAATTAAGTTGGAACGTTGTGTAAAATGTAAATAAAAACAGAATACAATGATTTGCAAATCCTCTTCAACCTATATTCAATTGAATACACCACAAAGACACAAAGACAAGATATTTAATGTTCAAACTCATTTTGAAATGGATGCCTGCCACACGTTTCAAAAAAGCTGGGACAGTGGTATGTTTACCACTGTGTTACATCACCTTTCCTTCTAACAACACTCAATAAGCATTTGGGAAGTGAGGACACTAATTTGTAGGTGGAATTCTTTCCCATTCTTGCTTGATGTACGACTTCAGTTGTTCAACAGTCCGGGGTCTCCGTTGTCGTATTTTGTGCTTCATAATGCGCCACATATTTTCATTGGGTGACAGGTCTGGACTGCAGGCAGGCCAGTCTAGTACCTGCACTCTTTTACTACGAAGCCATGCTGTTGTAACACGTGCAGAATGTGACTTGGCCTTGTCTTGCTGAAAGAAGCAGGGGTGTCCCTGAAAAAGATGTTGCTTGGATGGCAGCATGTGTTGCTCCAAAACCTGGTTATACCTTTCAGCATTGATGGTGCCATCACAGATGTGTAAGTTGTCCATGCCATGGGCACTAACACACCTCCATACCATCACAGATGCTGGTTTTTGAACTTTGCTCTGGTAACATTCTGGATGGCCTTTTTCCTCTTTTGTCTGGAGGACACGACGTCCATGATTTCCAAAAACAATTTGAAATGTGGACTCATCAAACCACAGCACACTTTTCCACTTTGTGTTTGTCAATTTCAAATGAGCTTGGGCCCAGAGAAGACAGCGGCATATGTATGTGGACATCTTCGCCGTGAGTCGATGTGAAATATGGAAATATGTGGACAACATGGACTGACATATCATTTGTACCACTTCAGTGAGATACCAACTGTGAATTTGTCACTGTTTCATGTGTTTGGTCACTAATTCGTGTCTCCAACATCTCTCTAATAGTCACAGCCCAGAGAGCTAGGACCCTAACATACCTACTGAGGAAAAATGTTTTGGAAGAACAATGTCCCGCCCCTCCAGTAGAAAATGTAGAATCAATGCAGAAGGTGCATTAAATATGTTCTTGTTGTATAGGCTTTAAAAAATGTACATCTTGAGTGTGTCTTCAGTCTGGCTTTAAAAGTCTCCACAGAGTGGTAAGAGCGTGGTAAGAGAAAGCTCTGTAACCCGCTTTTTCTTCACCCATGGACACACAATCGGCCTGCACCCTGTGAATGCAGAGCCCGAGCCAGCATGTAAGACTCAACCAGGCTGGCCAAGTAGGGGGGAGCCAGTTCATGAACAATTTTATAGGTCAATAATAATACTTTAAAATCAGATCTCGGAGAGACCGGAAGCCAGTGCTTTCTTCCTTTCTGTGTGGAGTTTGCTTGTCCTCCCCATGTTTGTATGGGTTCCCTCCAGATCAGGAGTGGGCAACTTGTTCCAGAAAGGGCCAAGAGGGTGTAGGTTTTCTTTGCAGCCACTGACTCCACCAGGTGATTTCACTGATTAATATCACTTTGAGCAGATGGAATCAGTTAATTAGTGAAATCACTTGGACAGTGTACATATGGTCCCACTCTGTCAGAGTGTTAGTGTTAGTTTTACCCTGGTGATTTTACTGTATATTCAGCATTACTCACATTATGTAAAACAGTTGCTTTTTCAACTGTGGTACATCAAAGTTCATGAGATGAGAAGGCCATGTCCTCCTTTTACGTTCTTCTAATCTGGTCTAGCATTTATTGTTTTTGAGTTATCATGTTAAGAATCTAAAGCATTCCTTAATTCATTCATCATTCACTCATTGAAAGTACATACCTAGGCACAAGCTGTTTATGTGGACTATGGATAATTGGGACAGTAAAAGCTTAAATAATCAACAGCTTTACCGTTTTTCAATCAAAGGTGGCTTTGTGTGTCCCACGATGAATTCTTCATTCTAAAGCACCACACCAATATTTGCCATTGGTTAGCAGATTCTTTTGCTTCTTGGAAATGTCTTGGTAGCTGCTCCAAAATGTCGCCTTTGTATGCTGACAACTAAAGGTCATCATAGGATAATTTACTAAGTCATCGTAACGGGTGGGATGTGAGCTGGAATGTCACTCTGAAGGCCAGATGTGACACAAACAATGATAAAATGATACAATTTGACAGGCTTAAACAATAAAAACCACATATCAGCTGTCTGTTTTTGCTCTAAACAAAAGGTCACACCCTACCTGTGCATAGGTTTTTGTTGTTCTTGCACCCCCCCCATTTGAAAACAGTCCTAGTTTTTGTAGTTTTATTTTGATATTGGTGGCAAAGATGAATACTGTGTGTGATATATTTAAGCTGAAATGTATCCTGTTGAAATGTTTGCCTGAATATATTACAAAATAAATTAATGAATTGATTAATTAAATTTTTGACCTTTGACCACATCAATTTCAATTTAATTTCAATTTATTAATTTATATAGCGCCAACTCACGACAAAGTCACCCCAAGGCGCTTCACACAATTCACAACAACACAAATTAATCTAAAATCAAAAATTAAAAGCAAGAAAAGCACAATAAAAAGATAAAACACAGTAGAATAAAAAGAAATTACAAAGCAAACACAAACAGATTAAATTAATGATAAGACAGTCTAAAAAAGTGGGACTTCAGTCTTGATTTAAAAGTCTCCACTGTGTCAGACTGCCTAATAACAGCAGGTAGATCGTTCCACAATCAACACAATGACTGACCTTTGCTGAAACAAATCCTTTAAAGGCAGTTCTGTGGTTGACCTTCATCCACACACTAAATTTGTGTGCGTGCGCGCGCGCGTGTGTGTGTGTGTGTTTCATGCTTTAACTTTTGTCACCATCTAATTTGTCCTCTGATGCTCTTCTTTTGTACCATAACACTCATCTATTGTTATGTCTTTCTGTCCTGCTCATGTTCCCTTTTTCCTTTAGTGTCATTGGTTCCTTATGTCCCAGAGATACTGTGACATTATGTAAAAAATACAGTACATTGCCACAATCTGTGCCACATTTTAAACCCTGCCCCATCTGTGACCTCAATGTTTCCTCAGTACAACCTACTTCCAAAACTTCACTGTGGTTTAGAATTAAATTTATTTCACATTATTGCCTTTTTAATCCTATTTGGAACACAAAAGCCTTTGTTTGAAAGCTTTAAATGTCACCAACAATGAACCTTCCATTTGAAAACAAGACGCTTTGTTCACTGAAGTTAGTCATTTGAATGTGTTTCATGCGGAGTTGTGACGTTGGGGGCTTAACTGTGGGTTTGCTTGGAAGTTTGTTGCCTTGTCTCGTCTTTGTCTTGTTTTTTTCCTGCTTCAGCATATTACTAATAAATTGATACAAGTTTCTACACCTTAAACACAGATGTATCATGATTAGACTGAACCACAGTGAATTTTCTGAAGACAAGCTGCTGTCATGAATTCCTATAGATTCAGTTTTACAGCTGTATCAGTTCTAAGCAATAACAAGCACTGGTTTTATTAGTCCTTGTCACTGGTGTTTGAACCGAGCCAAGGAGGGTTTGGTACTACCTCTGTCTGTCTTCCATTGACCCTGTAATCACGATTGCTTATTAGTTCATCAATCAATGTGTGTGTGTGTATGTGTGTGTGTGTGTGTGTGGGGGGGGGGGGGGGGGGCGACAATGTGTTATCAGGTTTTCCATGCTACCAATTTCCTCAGCCTGTGTTTTGACAAGAGGTCAGGACTTTGTTGAGTGGAGGAACTTGTCAGTGAAACCACCTGCTGACATGACCGGATTCATGGAACACCTTTACTGTCTTGGCCCTTGATAGCACACTGTTGCCCCACCCACGACCGCCACCATGATCAAGATCAAAGATAAACATTGGTACCTTGATTCTGTTTCTTTTGTTCCTAATTACAGGATGAAAGTAATGCATATGGTGACAACACTATGCCCTCCTTGGCCGAATTTTTAAAAAGTGATCAAGATAAAAGATCTTACCATTTCACCAAACAGAATCAAACGTCAGGGTCAAATATTAGTGATCAGGATGAAACCTCAGCAATCAGCATCAAAGCTCTGATCAGGATCTGATATCAGCGATCATGATCAATGGTCATCATCAAAGGTCAGGGATCAAAGACAAGTGAATTGGAACAAAAATAGGATGAGGATCACACCTCAGCACTCAGGATGAACAGTCAGGATCAAAGACAAGCAATCAGGATCAAAATGTGTGATCAGGATCTCAGAATCTAAGCTTGGGAAGACATTTGTTCAGAATCATCAAAAAGAATCAACAGATTAATCAATACTAAAACTGGTTATTTTTGCAGGCCCCTTACTGTCCTGAGATTGATTCACATTAAAATGCCATGACAGTTAAGCACATGCAAACACATACAGAAACAGTATATATGATACACGTGTGTTGTCTGTGATGGCAGGTCAAAGGTCAGGGTCGCAGTTGCCATTGCTACAGGGCACAGCACAATCCCATGAAGCATCCACAAACCAAAACTTGTAGCTTTCAGTTTTACAACATAAGAAACATTGGTCAGACAAGCATTTTTCCGAAAAAAAAAAAAAAAAAAATCGAGACAGTATGCACAGTCCCCAAACACAACACCATTGTTACTGCTGCTGACCAACACCGGAGGACGGTAAGAATTCTGTTGGACCTGGAGCTGTAAAAACCAGAGCAAGTCCATAATGTGGTCTGAGTGTAAGTGTGCCTAAATGACAACAGCTGCACTGAAAAATGTTTCTCTCTTTCTCTGTGTGTCTCCATCAGGTAACCACATGCTCTTACGAGTGTTGCCGTCCATTTACCCCAGACAACCTAATGCCATGCACCGTCACCTAGGCAACCTTACTGTGATGATGCCACAGCTGGAGTCCACAGACCAGAAACACCTGATCAGGCTCCTTCAGCTGGTTGCTGAGCAACATCCACTTGTGAGTGTTACTCATGTGTTTTAAAGTGTTGCTTGTTACATATTGTGAGTACACAAAATTTCTACATTTGCTTGTTAAATATTGTGATTACACAAAATTTCTACATTTCTGTGTATGTGTTTGAATGTTGAACCATTCAGCTTATGAGTCAAACTTAGTCACACCTTTTACTGCTCAAGTTTTTGGATCTTTTAATGAGCCCATTGAAGTGTAATGTGGGGTGGGGGGTGAGGGGAGTGCACAAAACAGTAGTTCAAGGTGAATGGCGCAGTGCATGTGGAGTAGGAATGTGCTTAATCCTTCATATTTTGGAACACTGTGCCGAGCTCCTGATGTTTAACATGATGGGAAAGTAGCACATACCGGATAGAAAAAAAAGCACGTCGTACAGTATTTACATATAAAGACGATCCTCACCTTCTCTTTCCCCAGTGTGCATGAACATCACCCCCCACGCTCTGACACACACCGCTGTCAGTGTAGGTCCACTGTTGCCTAACTGTGTGCCTCAGAATAAACACATACTACATGATGCAATATTGAGACAATTCATAATAAGAAAGAGAAATTACTCAACTAAAGTTTCCAGTGTAAAATAACCCACATTGTGTCCCCAAACACATATTGCTGATTATTCAGAGAAAGTGAGTCATGAAGTAGGAAGAGTCCAATCCTCCAGTCGTGTGGTAATTATTGGTCTTCATCTGGTGGGTTCTTCGTCATCATCATCATTTCCATTCCTTAAGGACTCATCGGGTTTGTTACAGCAGACACGTGACAGTGTAAATGTTTTTTCCGGTCCTTGTCTGTGAGTCCTTCTTCTGTCCTTTATATATTTAAAAGTGTACAATGCTATTTATACAATTAGGGCATCTCTGATTCTATTTCTGCCACATCTTTTGGCTGTTGCTGCGTGTCTGTCTGTACTCAAGGGAGGTGACGTTTCTGTTGCTGTTTAGTTCTTGTAAAAGTTTTGTTTTATTTGGCGGGGTTGGGGTGTGTGTGTGTGTGTGCACTATTTTCTTATCCAAGTTGAGTGCTTAAGGATTGAGGATGTTGTGTAAGGGGAAATGAAAGCATTGTGAGCCAAGAAACATCTCTTGACATAATAGCTTAACTGTTTACATGTGGTGATATGTAGTATTGATCAGAAACCTACCGTGCCTGATGTTGTCACACACGTGATCCCATATGACCTTGACCACAACAGAAGAGCTCTGAGTACAGAGCTTCCATTCCACTAAATGTCTGAGCCAAATCTAATTGAACGTATAGTCATGTAGTTGGGTCACAGAAAGATCTGATGTATCCAAGGACGTTTTAGAATCTGGGGAACATCACATTGCTGACTCTAGTCATTAAGGTCCTGATACTGATTTTGATTACTCATGTTATTACAATGTCTTATGAGATACTGATTTTGATTACTCATGTTATTACAATGTCTTATGAAAGTATGAAAGTATGCCATGAACAATAAAAGGAACTATTATTGAATTTTAAGGAAGTTTTTGCAGTGCAAATATTTTCCTGGTTCTTCTTCTTTTACACTTTATTAAGTGGTTGGTAAGCTAGAGTGTGTTATCGCCACCATATATACCACAGTGCAGTGCAGGAACATAGCAGTGATAATATATATAATATATAATATAATATATAATACAAAGATATAGAATACAGTAATTATTGAGTAAATTGCCATTTTAATTTTTATCTCTGAAAATGTGCAGGGCACATAGAGTTGACAAAATGATGTCTTACTTTTCGATTACTGTTATTATCATTATTATTATTATTATTATTATTATTATGATTAGCAGTAGGAGTAGTAGTATATAGTGGCATCAGTAATCCAAAACAAAGCACTTCACATCATCAAAAAATCAAAAATAAACCATTTGAAAACAGATTGTTGTGTGGGCCGCTGAAGAGGAGGTACTGCTGGCCCACCACCACCAGATGGCGCCCTGCTTGGAGTGCGGGCTTCAAGCACGAGAGGGCGTCGGAGCAACGGAGAGTGGCAGCTTTCATTCATCATCTGCACCAGCTGTCACTCATTTTCCACATCACCATAAAAGCCGGACTACAACTCCACCTCCCCGCCGAGAAATCAGCAACCAAGAGGTAACCTTCTCTGCGGTAATTTCTCTGCTAACTAAACTCTTCTTTGCAGCCGTTTGCCCTGTGGTGTACTTATCCGAGCTGGAGTAAGAGCGTGACCGCGATGACTTTGCATCGCGCTCCATAGCAGATAAGTGGTTACACAGGAGCTGCACGAGTGTGTGATTGGAGGTGGAGGTGCTCCCTCTTTACAGAACATTGACTGTGAGTGGACTACTGAGTGTGCGGATTCACACTCACCTGGATTTTCTCTGTTCTCTGCCAGCAGTACCAGGGTCGACAGCCGAAGGCAGAGGCCACCTGGGGACTCGGGACTTGGCGGCTCCGGTGTTCTTCAGGCATGTTGGTGGTGGAAGCTGTGTGAGAATCGGCTCTTCTCTCGCCAGAGGTTTTCTATCTTCGAGCCTGCCCACACGTCACCTGGTGTATAATCGGCAATCCAAATTTCTGTCTGTATTCCGTTGTGTGTTTCCACAACATTAAATTGTTACTTGTTGGCTTATCCATTGTCCGTTCCTTAGCGCCCCCTTAAACATAATAAAGCAGTGAGACAAAGTACCTAAAAATGTAAAAAACAACCACAAACCCCTCACAAAAACTCATGATTAATTCACATATTGATTAAAAAAACGTACATATTTAAAAATTAAGTTAATATAATACAGTGCCAGTTTCCTTGACTATCTTTACAAGTAACTGAGGCAATGCAACAGTCAAATAAAATAGTTTTCAGTCTGTATTTTAAACAAGTAAGTAGAATCAGAGTTTCTAAGAATCACAGGCAAATCATTGTGTTTATAACACTTTTGTGTTTTTTTTAAATCCCCTGCTGGCTGAAGGCCCAAATGGGGATTATGTTGTGGTGATATCTGTCTGTCTGTCTGTCTGTCCCAAAACGGGAATAAGTATTCTGAAATCAACTCCTCACACTTTTAGGAGGAATATTGTGAAATTGGTACAAGTCCTTGTTATTGGTAATACACATATTTTCATATCGTTCTAGTTGGACCCATTTTACCAGAGTGATGACCCTTGATTAACAAATCTAGATTATGCCAGTTTCATGAGTGGTGCCTGCATTATGAAATTAACTCTTCTCACATTTTTAGGATGAATTTCATGAAACTTAGTACAACTCCTTGTTATAGGTTGGCAATACTCATATTATCATTCCAGGTGGCCCCATTTTACTAGAGTTATGGCCACTGGTTAACAAATTTAGACTCTGTCAGTTTCAGGAGTGGGTGCCTGCATTATGAAATCAACTCCTCTCATGTTTTTAGTAAGAATTTTGGGAAACTTGTTACAGTTACTTGTTATAGGTTGGTAAAAACCACCCCCACTACCCAAGAAAGCACATGGGTGACATTGGTAAGGAAAAACAACCTCTCTGGTCATAATGAAGAAGAAACCTCAAGCACAACAGGCTCAGGGGGTGACCCACTGCTTAGGCCACACCTGGGCATTTTACGGCCCGTGGGCCGCATACAGCCCTTTGGCTGACTCGGACCTCCCTGCAAATACCTCGAAATTAGAGAATAAAATATTTACTATTCCACCAAGTTTGGGTTGCGTGTAACCTTTGTCCACCTCCCAATTTGTTTGTGGCTGAGTGTGTGTATCCTCTGAAGTATAGCAGAGCCTGGTACGGAATGATCGTCACACAGCCACACAGCCTGACACAGCGTCATTGTGTAATAGCAGAGCCTGCATGGTGTGATTGCATAATGCATGCCACATAGCCTGGCACGGTGTGTTTGTGTGATTCATGGGAACTATCCATGGGGACACCGACGGAGATGGTGAACGGGCTATGGATCCAGTGGCGGAGACAGTTTCAGTATATTAAACTCAAAATGCGTTTTGGGGCCAATGTGACTGAAAATGATCACCAATGTAATGAGTCAGAAATGTTTCACATTTTGTTCACTACTGGCTTGGAAAATTTGATTGAATAAATTACATTTTTGTAAGGTAACCTCTTTTTTTTTTCATTTCCTAATCAGGACATTGGCATGCCTGGCCCTGATCGGGGCTTTAATTCCATTTTTCCTCCTTTCTTTTCATCACCACCTACCCCAGCTTTGTTTTATTAGTTATCATGCATTTATTCTGTTCCATTTTAGTTTGTCACTTTGTTTCTTTTCATCCTTTAGCCATCGTCCAGTTCCATTCTAGTTTTGTTCTGCCAGATTGTGTTTGCATTATTGATCATTGTTTATCACTTGTTTATTTTGCTTTTCTTATTTGTGTTATCAGTTATGCTTTATGTCGGGTTTTTCTTTCTGTTTTCATGTAGTTTGTTTTTCTTATAGCTTGTTTACTACCTTGTTTTCCTAGTTTAGTTTTGCTTAAGTATTTATGTTCCGTTTTCAGTCTCATGTTCATGCCCAGTTCTTTGTTATGTTTTTCTGCCCTCAGTTTTTATTTTACTTTTGTTCATAGTTCTCAGTTTCCCTCATGCCCCTCTAAGTTAGTTCCCACTCCACAGCACTGAACCTGCTATTATCTTTGTCTCACACTTTGATTCTGTCCGCTCTGTGTTTTCTTTCACTCACGCTCTTGGCACCTGCTCACGCATCTTTGTATCCTACATCACTTCACTTTGTGCACTCTCTTCCTCCCTATCTTGCACTGTGTTGAATCTTTGTTCACTAGTCACACCCCTTTCTAGATTGTTCCTTCAGGTGCACCAAATTAACACGTGCTTCACATGACCCTAATTTGTTTGTTCCTTATTAAACCATCACAGTCTCACAGCTCACCACCAGTTTGTTGTTGCTTCTTGCACACATCCCAGCCTTTTATTCTCAGTCCTGTTTTGCCAAGCCATGTGCCAATTATTGCTCTGTTCTCCTCAACCACACCTTTTCCCTCTTCTTTGATTACTGTGTTTGCTCGTGCCTTGACCCCTGCTTGATCATGACTGCATTTTTGTCCGACCCCAATTGTACTACTGCTCTGCTGCTTGACCACCTGTGCACCGAACCTAAGCCTGGAATAAAGACCATGTTTTTTCCTTCTCCTATGCCAAATCTGGGAGTCTGTTTTGCGGGTCCAATCCCTATGGTTGCTGAACAGACGGCCAGCCTGACAGTACAGACTGGCCAAAGCATGGTCCCTGTCGGCTCCACCTCATCTATAGATGCGGCCGCCACGAATCTGGACATTGAGGTACTTAAGAGGATCTTTGATGATCTCTCTTTTTTTCATATGTTTTTGAGACTGCTATGCTCCCAGGGAAAAGATTGATTATCTTCAGCAAGCCTGGGAGTTACTGGAATTGAACACTTGGCTTTCCAACATTTTCCCAGCACTTCAGAGCCTGGATGACATTGTTTTGTGAAAAGAAGCTGCCGGAATATCAGGACTGTGCCAGTCAGCTGGAGCAAATTTTCTCGGCACTAGACCAGATTTTCCAAGCCGAGCCTGAGCTGCTAACCACTTTCCCTGAACTTATGAACATAAAAGCGCAGTTTAAGCATGGTTGGGTCCCACCTTGTATTGTGGACCCAGTGGACTTTTTAATTGAATCAGATATCACCGCCGCCGGCAGCGAAGAACCTCACATAATCACACTTTCTGACACAGCCGTCAACTCTCAGCACGCAGAAACACAGAAACTGGCCACTTATCTCCTACCTCCTGGTCCAGAAATGCAGCCACTGAGGCCAGTCTCACTCCAAACCCCTACCAAGCCTGCTCCACATAGTAATCAAGTGATTTTCACTGTCACTGATCCGGATCCAGTTGAACCACTCGTCTCGGGCGTAGGCACGTCAGCGCGCACAATCCAGGAAGCCCCAGTCCCGGCACCATAGAAACTCCAAGCGCCCATGCCTACTCCACCGATACCTGCTTCAGAGATGGCTGCGCCGATGACCACCGAAGCACTGCTTTTGCCCGACCACTCTCTGGCAGCCACATCCACCTGTCCTTCTGGGCAGTCACAGTCCACGCCATCGCCAGTAGATCCTTCAGGAACATGCTCATCACCGCCAGTGATCTCTACTGAGAAGACCTTGACGCACTCTCCTGCAGTGGTCTCCACCTCCTTGCCTGCACCCACCAGCTCCGCCTCAGTGCTCACAGCGGCAGCTAAGTTAGTGGCACTGCCCGGACCAGCATCATCAGCGTCACCTGGCTCAGCTCTGGCAGCGGCACCAGCTGATTCCATCTCGGCACACACCACGTCACCTTCATCCACTGAGTCATCTGCAGCTTGCCCGGCCTCTTTGCCACCTGAAGCCGTGTCTACTTCCGCGTGCCTCACAGCAGCTTTGCCAGTGATGTCACATGAATCAGCTGCTTCAACTACGCCAGCTGTGTTGTTACCGGCACACTCCACGTCATTATCGCCTGCTGTCGTCTCAGCCTCTGTAGGCTCAGCTGCCAATGTATCTTCGGCGGCCGCAGGAAAAGCCTCTTCGTGCCCTGCTTCTCCGCCAGCCTCGGCACCTGGGGATGCGGTCCATGCGCGCACTCAGCCGAACAGTCCTGCTGTCTCAGAGCCCCTCCAGCCGGCTCCAGTGTTCTTCTCAAAGACGACCACTGAGAACTCTCACTGTGGGACAGTTCGTGACTTTTCACTTTTCATCTGGTTAATGCTGATCTATTTTCATGCCTGTGAATCTGAAATTACTTTAAAGGCATCACGTCAAAATCTGAAATGGTTCTTTTGTGCAGCAATTGAACATATGTTAAAAATGTCACGTCTGAAACTGAGATGGTTTTCTTGCAGATTTGTTGGAAATATGCTAAAATTGCCACATTGAATTCTGAAATGTGTCTCATGCAAGGTACTGTTGAAATTAATGATTGTCATATGTTTAATGCTGGGCTGCAGACTTATGTCATTCTCTGATTCCTTCCCGGAGAATGTTTGTCATTTTGGGGAATATAACTCCACTCACGCAGGTGCTGAGTCCTTTCGTTGGTCCTTGGATTGCTTTCCCTGTTCTGATCACGTTTTGAATTTATCTGGAGGAATCAGCTGTTTTTTATATGTTTTGAAGGAATGGATTTTCAGGAGTTGCTCATTCTCAAGTGAGATTTCTTTTCGTTGGCTGTATTCCACGTCATGGAATTGAGTGCGGCACTTTTTCAGTTTTTGTATAATACCCATGTGCACCTCTTATGCTCCCTGTTGCTTCTCATCTTGACGCTCTAGTTAGATGGTTTGACATTATTCTGAGTCCATACTCTTTTGATTGGCTTGAAATCTGGAATTGGGCTTTGGACA
Organism: Thalassophryne amazonica; assembly: GCF_902500255.1. Lineage (NCBI taxonomy): Eukaryota > Metazoa > Chordata > Actinopteri > Batrachoidiformes > Batrachoididae > Thalassophryne > Thalassophryne amazonica. The sequence continues at coordinate 72,835,230 of NC_047106.1, read as the reverse complement.
TTTTGTGCAGTTTTCCCTCTCATTGGGTTTATGGATTAGCCTAGCTTTACTTTTTTCCTGCTTCATTGTTTTACCCATTTGGGGAGTTTCCCCTTAAAGCGACTGGTTCTCTTTTTTGGTGGTTCCCAATATTTTAACCGTAAATCAGTTTTTATGGGTGCCGCTGACTCCACCCTTAAGCCTGGTGCCCCCCATAGTCGGGTCCATGACTCGGTCATGCTCTGTGATAGGCCACATGGCCGCCCTCCGGCTAGTGTGATCCGCCCTGTTTATTGCCTGTTCAGGCCCGTATCCTCGGGTTCCTACATTTTTGTGGTTGGTTGTTCCCCATGCTGTCACCTGCCTCATGGGCGGTTTTTGTGGTATTCTGCCCATTTTTCATGGCCTCCGAACCCCCACCTGTCCACCCGTTGTCGGGTGTGTGCAGGGTTGGGGGGGGGGGGTTTGGCAGCCTTTGGGAGTCGACTCACTTGGTGGGGGGTTCTGTCATGCGTGGCCCTGATCAGGGCTTTAATTCTGTTTTTCCTCCCTTTTTTTCATCACCATCTGCCCCAGCTTTGTTTTATTAGTTATTTATCTTATATTTATTCTGTTCCATTTTGCTTTGTCACTTTGTTTCTTTTCATACTTTAGCCATCGTCCAGTTCCATTCTAGTTTTGTTCTGCCAGATTGTGTTTGCATTATTGATCATTGTTTGTCACTTGTTTACGCCAAGTCTGGGAGTCTGCTTTGCGGGTCCAGTCCAGCCTGACAGACATCTAACCATTTGTCAAAACAATGCTATTTACTGCTTTTTATATAGGAATAAATTGTTATTGTGCAGACTCAAGTTTAGGCTTTTGGCCTGGCCCTCCACAATATTTTCTGTTTCTCATTTGGCCCTTTGCAAAAAATAATTGCCCACCCCTGGCTTAGGCCATTCTAACAGTTGCAATATTTTCACAGATTACACAAGTACTTCTTAACAAAAAGCACAATGTCCATTGTTTACTGATTGCTGAAATGGCTAATTTCTCAAAAACTATTTGTCCCATCAACTTTCCATTTTCGAAGCGTTCATCCTTGACCCAAAACGGCAAATGTCAGCTCTCTCTGGTGTCTGCATGATCTAAGCCATACACACGCACACACGTGCACACGCACACACACACCCACACAAACATACACATACACACACACACACACACACACACAGAGGCCATTGGCTATTATAATATAGATTTTAAAAACTAAGAAATCACATGTACTTCAGTATTCACACCCTTTGTTCAGTACTTTGTTGATGCACTTTTGGCAGCAATTAGTGCCTCAGGTCTTCTTGAATATGATGCCACAAGCTCGGCACATCTATCTTTGGGCACAGTTTTGCAGTTTTGCCTGTTCCTCTTTGCAGCACCTCTCGAGCTCCATGGGAAGCATCGATGTACAGCAATTTTCAGATCTCTCCAGAGATGTTCAATCAGATTCAGGTCTGGGCTCTGGCTGGGCCACTCAAAGACATTCACAGAGTTGTTCTGAAGACACTCCTTTAATATCTTGGCTGTGTGCTTAGGGTCATTGTCCTGCTGAAAGATGAACCGTCGCTTCATTCTGAGGTCAAGAGTGCTCTGGGGCAGGGTTTCATCCAGGATGTCTCTGTACATTGCTGCATTTATCTTTTCCTCAATCCTGACTAGTCTCCCAGTTCCTGCTGCTGAAAAACATCCCCACAGCATGATGCTGCCACCACCATGCTTCACTGTAGGGATGGTGCTTTCTTTCCTCCAAACATGACGCCTAGTAGTCACACCAAAGAGGTCAGTCTTTGTCTCATCAGACCAGAGAATTTTTATTTCATGGTCTGAGAGTCCTTGAGGTGCCTTTTGACAAACTCCAGGTGGACTGTCATGTGCCTTTTACTAAGGAGTGGCTTCTGTCTGGCCACTCTACCATACAGACCTGATTGGTGGATTGCTGCAGAGATGACTGTCCTTCTGGAAGCTTCTCCTCTCTCCACAGAGGACTGCTGGAGCTCTGACAGAGTGACCATCAGGTTCTTGGTCACATCTCTGAGTTAGGCCCTTCTCCCCTGATTGCTCAGTTTAGACATCCTGGTGGATCCGAACGTCTTCCATTTATGGATGATGGAGGCCACTGTGCTCACTGAAACCTTCAAAGCAGCAGAAATATTTCTATACCCTTCCCCAGATTTGTGCATCGAGATACACAAGTTGATCTTTCAGCAGGACAATGACCTCTAAGCACGCAGCAAAGATAGGAATAGTAGAGAAGCTTGAATCTTCGACTGGACTGGGTTGCTTGACGCGAGGACGTTTCGCTTCAAATCACAGAAGCTTCCTCAGCTAAAATTCTTGCTCTGGTGGTCTGACTTCTGTCTTGACTCTTGTAGAGAAGAATAATCAAGAAGTCACAAAAGCTGGAGTTTTAAACTTAACCAGACCCCTCCTACCGAGAGGCAGACTGCTATAGGCTAGTGACTAAACAATAGCTCTAATTAGCACCTATTGTGCTCTAGTTAGCACCCTCCTAATGACAGGGCAGCTGTCCCTCCTAATGATGGGACGGACCCTCTCCTGTTGGTATATGGCATTAGAGAACATAAAGAAGGAATCATATCCTTAAACCTAGTTACAGCGCTTTCTGAAAGACTTCTAGTGTAATGAAACTTATTCCCCACTGCTGGGTAGTCCATCAGAGTAAATGTAAATGTTATTAAGAAATGATCAGACAGAAGGGAGTTTTCAGGGAATACTGTTAAGTCTTCAATTTCCATACCATAAGTCAGAACAAGATCTAAGATATGATTAAAGTGGTGGGTGGACTCATTTACATTTTGAGCAAAGCCAATTGAGTCTAATAATAGATTAAATGCAGTGTTGAGGCTGTCATTCTCAGCATCTGTGTGGATGTTAAAATCGCCCACTATAATTATCTTATCTGAGCTAAGCACTAAGTCAGACAAAAGGTCTGAAAATTCACAGAGAAACTCACAGTAATGACCAGGTGGACGATAGATAATAACAAATAAAACTGGTTTTTGGGACTTCCAATTTGGATGGACAAGACTAAGAGTCAAGCTTTCAAATGAATTAAAGCTCTGTCTGGGTTTTGGATTAATTAATAAGCTGGAATGGAAGATTGCTGCTAGTCCTCCGCCTCGGCCCGTGCTACGAGCGTTCTGGCAGTTAGTGTGACTCGGGGGTGTTGACTCATTTAAACTAACATATTCATCCTGCTGTAACCAGGTTTCTGTAAGGCAGAACAAATCAATATGTTGATCAGTTATTATATCATTTACTAACAGGGACTTAGAAGAGAGAGACCTAATGTTTAATAGACCACATTTAACTGTTTTAGTCTGTGGTGCAGTTGAAGGTGCTATATTATTTTTTCTTTTTGAATTTTTATGCTTAAATAGATTTTTACTGGTTATTGGTGGTCTGGGAGCAGGCACTGTCTCTACAGGGATGGGGTAATGAGGGGATGGCAGGGGGAGAGAAGCTGCAGAGAGGTGTGTAAGACTACAACTCTGCTTCCTGGTCCCAACCCTGGATAGTCACGGTTTGGAGGATTTAAGAAAATTGGCCAGATTTCTAGAAATGAGAGCTGCTCCATCCAAAGTGGGATGGATGCCGTCTCTCCTAACAAGACCAGGTTTTCCCCAGAAGCTTTGCCAATTATCGATGAAGCCCACCTCATTTTTGGACACCACTCAGACAGCCAGCAATTCAAGGAGAAATGCGGCTAAACATGTCACTCCTGGTCCGATTGGGGAGGGGCCCAGAGAAAACTACAGAGTCCGACATTGTTTTTGCAAAGTTACACACCGATTCAACGTTAATTTTAGTGACCTCCGATTGGCGTAACCGGGTGTCATTACTGCCGACGTGAATTACAATCGTACCAAATTTCCGCTTAGCCTTAGCCAGCAGTTTCAAATTTCCTTCAATGTCGCCTGCTCTGGCCCCCGGAAGACAATTGACTATGGTTGCTGGTGTCGCTAACTTCACATTTCTCAAAACAGAGTCACCAATAACCAGAGTTTGATCCTCGGTGGGTGTGTCGCTGAGTGGGGAAAAACGGTTAGAAATGTGAAAGGGTTGGCGGTGTACACGGGGCTTCTGTTTAGGGCTACGCTTCCTCCTCACAGTCACCCAGTCGGCCTGCTTTCCCTGCTGGAAGGGAACTAACGGCGGCTAAGCTACCTTGGTCTGCACCAACTACAGGGGCCTGGCTAGCTGTAGAATTTTCCACGCTGCGGAGCCAAGTCTCCAATTCACCCAGCCTGGCCACCAAAGCTACAAATAAGCTACACTTATTACAAGTACCATTACTGCTAAAGGAGGCCGAGGAATAACTAAACATTTCACACCCAGAGCAGAAAAGTGCAGGAGAGACAGGAGAAGCAGCCATGCTAAATCGGCTAAGAGCTAGTAGCTGCGCTAAGCTAGCGGATTCCTAAAAACACACAAAGTGAATAATGTGCAAATAATTTAGAGGTGATTCAGCAGACGGAGTGCTTTAGTTAAGGCACGTGAAGATTACACTGTGAAATAAATCGTTATCTAGTTATCTAGATCAATCTAACTGCGCAGATTAAACAGCTAACAGATACAGCAAAACACCGCTGTGTTCCGGAACAGGAAGTGATACAATACCACAGTGAGAGCCAACCACCAGTAGAGGCAAGCAAGAGTCACCCTCTTGCAACAACACAACACTACACTGGTGACAGCAGTTGTACATTTATTGATGATGACAGCCATCTCCCCAGTGCCTTTACCTGACATGCAGCCCCATATCATCAATGACTGTGGAAATTTACATGTTCTCTTCAGGCAGTCATCTTTATAAATCTCATTGGAACGGCACCAAACAAAAGTTCCAGCATCATCACCTTGCCCAATGCAGATTCGAGATTCATCACTGAATATGACTTTCATCCAGTCATCCACAGTCCACGATTGCTTTTCCTTAGCCCATTGTAACCTTGTCTTTTTCTGTTTAGGTGTTAATGATGGCTTTCATTTAGCTTTTCTGTATGTAAATCCCATTTCCTTTAGGCGGTTTCTTACAGTTCAATCACAGACGTTGACTCCAGTTTCCTCCCATTCGTTCCTCATTTGTTTTGTTGTGCATTTTCGATTTTTGAGACATATTGCTTTAAGTTTTCTGTCTTGACACTTTGATGTCTTCCTTGGTCTACCAGTATGTTTGCCTTTAACAACCTTCCCATGTTGTTTGTATTTGGTCCAGAGTTTAGACACAGCTGACTGTGAACAACCAACATCTTTTGCAACATTGCGTGATGATTTACCCTCTTTTAAGAGTTTGATAATCCTCTCCTTTGTTTCAATTGACATCTCTCATGTTGGAGCCATGATTCATGTCAGTCCACTTGGTGCAACAGCTCTCCAAGGTGTGATCACTCCTTTTTAGATGCAGACTAACGAGCAGATCTGATTTGTTACAGGTGTTAGTTTTGGGGATGAAAATTTACAGGGTGATTCCAGAATTTATTCCTCAGAATTGAGTGAGTCCATATTTTTTCCCTCTTCTTGGTCTAAAAAAGTAACCGTTACTGACTGCCACAATTTTTTTTTCTTGATTTCTTATAGTGTTTCTTAAAGCCAGAAAGTTGCCATTTGAAATGACTTTAGTTTTGTGTCATGTCTGTGATCTGCTTTTTTTCTACAAAATTAAACAACTGAATGAACAGTGAGGCCGGTGATTCCATAATTATTGCCAGGGGTTGTAGAGTGGTAGAGTGGTGCATCAACAAAGTATTGGACAAAGGGTGTGAATACTTACGTAGGTACATGTGATTTCTTAGTTTTTTTTTATTTTTAATGAGTTTGCAAAAATTGAAAAACAAAACTTTTTTCATATTGTCATTATGGGGTGATGTGAGTAGAATTTTGAGGGAAACATTAATTTACTCCATTTTGCACTGTGAATACTTTCCAGATGCACTGTGTGTGTGTGTGTGTGTGTGTGTGTGTGTTTGTTTGTGTATATATATATATATATATATATATATATATATATATATATATATATATATATATATATATATATATATATATATATGTGCCATTTGGAATAAGCGTGTATAGAAAATGAGTGAATGAATATATGCCATTACAGTGTGGAGCACTTTCAGGATAAATGCTTTTCAGAGTGCTTTACAATCCCAAATTTACATCAAAACACCCCAGGTTAAAAAAAAAATTACACAATAAAAAATCTGTTTTAAAACAGTCTACCAATGGAACCCAAATATACACACAATGTAAAATGTTTATCCTCCTGAGAACTGAGGAAAAAAGTGTCTTTCAGTTTAACTTTTTTATCCACTACATAGGACATAATGAATGGGCAGGGTTTCAGGAGGATATATAAAACAAGTGTAATCAAAATTAATAGGGGCAGCCCACGTTGCGTGTTCTACCACCTAGTAAAATACGCGTCTCATCCAAGCAACTAGTCAACACACAAAAACCAAAACAGCTTCTGATGTACCGCTATTAAAGTTAACCATGAAACACTCACTCACTCACTCATCTTCAACTACTTACTCCAATTAAGGGTCATGGCGGGCTGGAGCCTATTCCAGCAATCATAGGGTGTGAGGCAGGGTACACCCTGGACAGGACACCAGTCTGTCACAGGTAACCATGAAACAACTATAAAAAATTCTATCTACATGCATGCAACAAAAACAGAAAACATTATTAGCCTTTGTAGAACAGTCAGAGGGCAGACATGAGAAACGTGAGGATTGTGATCATTAGGAGTCTGAACATAGATAAGCTGACACTCATCATCCACGAGTAAAGAGGTTTTTTCAGTTTGTTTGCATGAGATGCACATTCTGCAGCTTCTCAGAAGAATCACATATTGCACGTCGACCTTTTTCCCCAGAATGCATTGTGGTGTCATGCAAATTTTTATGCACTAGGCGGAAGCAGATGTAACTCGGGCAAATCAGTCCACATGGAGTAAAAACATGTCAGTGTGCAGGGGAGTAAATCGTGTTGGTCTCACTGTAATAGCTGAAAATCCTTGTGTTGCACAGATTGTGAAGCAGACATCAAAGTAATGTGACTTCTTGGTGTCCACACAGTGGCAGAATCTCCTCTTTACTTTAATCAAAACATTCTTCTTCTTTCCCTGTCTCTTTTAAAGATGCTGACTCCACAGGTACCTGCACTAGTTACATACCTAAGTGACCATTCCGTAACAGAGGCACTGCTGGGCGTGCTAGTGGACCTGTCACAGGCCTGTCCATCCTTGTTGGTGAGATTCCTGCCAGTGCTGAGGGTTGTCGGACAACAACACCTCCCTCTCCTGGGACATGTGGCCAAAATCCATGGTGCTGTGGGAATCCTCAGTGAGGTACAAAATGGATAGGCACACACAAAACACAATTATGTTTGTGGAGCTGATAGATTGAGAGGCCAGTGAATTTTACAGGTCGCCATGTAATGCAAAAAAAGATAACTAGTGCTGAAACTAACAATTATTTATGTTACAAATTAATATGTAGATTTTTTTCCCACAAGGTTACTGTACGTAGTTAGTTTGACTGTCAGCAGGATATCTCAAAAGGTGGGTTCATCGTTGTCATGTTTTTTTGTTGTTTGTTTGTTTGTTTGTCTTTTTTTTTGTTTTTTTTTCTGACATATGCAGCTGAATTTAACAACGGTCAGCTGAGAGAACCTCTCTGAGAGCATATCGAGTTGAGCATGTCATGATTTTTAAACAAAAATATTGCTATATAAATGCATATAAGTTCACCATATGAACCAACAGCTTTTCCTTTTTCAGATTACTTCAGATCATGTAGATCATAGAGGTCTGTGTGGAGCATTTGGAAAACTAGAGACCATAAAATTGAATTATTTTAACAGGAATGCAGTCATGTGATGTTCAATCACTGAAATGGTTTTAAAAAATTAGATTTCATGTATTTATAATTTTCATGCCTGTCACCTCTTCCCCAGACACAGAAACTCTAATAAAACATGTTAAATATTTCATGTTAGTTCAATGCTGATGTGATGGGGTCAGCAGGAGTCACTGTGCAGTTGAAGTCAGTAAAACCCAGATCCCCAATGCCAAAAAAGACGCTATGGCAACAGACGCTAGACCCCATGGGTTTTAGCCTTGTGATTATTGTGCATGCCTCCCATACCAGAAATCGTGAGTTTGTGCCCCGAGAGGGAAACACAACACAGAGGTTAAACTGACACACGTAAGCAAAGAAATTCATTCACACTCACACTAACAGTCAACTCAGTCACCAATTCTCCTAGTGTGTATGTCTTTGGAGGTGGGAGGAATTAAGCCAGAGCACCTGGAGAGAAACCACAAAAACATGGAGACGGCATGCAAACCCAACACAGAAAGGACCTTCTCACTGTGAGTTGACAGTGTTAACCACAAAACAACCCTGCTGTCCATGTGCACATTTGCCTCAATAAATGCAGTTAAATGTTTCAAAACCCCAATACAATTTGAAAACTTAATAGTTAGCCTTACTTTAGCTTACCCATCATCCTTGTTGTCCTCCAGCAGTGCCACAAAGTGTAAACAAGAGGATTTGTGAGTAGTATGAAGATTATGCCTTCTCTTTATTCAAGAGCAGGGTCTTTCATTTTGTGAGCATGATTTATGTTTCCCTTGTTCTCTAAGACCCAGCATGTCCTCATTCAGATCTTCTTCTTATTTTATGGTGGTTGGTCTCCAGGTTAATGGTGCATTACCAACACTTTTTGCTCAGATTTGTGGATCCAAAAGTTTCACATTCGGGTCGGTACATAGGATCCGCTTGTCAAGTGTGTAGATGGTGTTGTAGATGACAACATAGTATTTTTTGGACATGTACTCGTAAGTCACTTTGAAATATAATATTTGTCAGGACAAACTAAACAAGTTTAAAAAAGTGTGATAGCACAGAAAATAGGTGTGATGTGTCAAATGTATGTGTCTTTTTTATGTCTTATATGTCTGTGTTGCTGCAAGAAGCAACTAAAACTATCTCATTTTGATCAATAAATGTTTAAGGAATTGCGTGCTGCATCTCCTCCCATCACATTTTCTTTGAAGTACAACATGGTTAGTCATTATATTTGCTAAAACACTTCACACTGCAAAAACTGACATCTAAGAAAGTAAAAAAAGACTTGTTTAAAGAAAATTTGACTTAATTTTTGTTTAAATAGAAAAATAATCTTTTCAAGCATTTTTTACATAAGAAAAAAAAAGTCATATTTTGGGAAAATATATCCCACTTTTTCTTAATAAGTTTTTCCAGGTGATATCAAGCTGTATTTAACCAGTAACAAGGAAAGGCAATTGATTTCAAATCATCCAAGCAAAGGAACAAGATTGTTTTCCTTATTTTAAGACAGAGGCTAATCTTAAAATAAGAATACTGTCTAGTTTTAAGGCACATTTTGATTATTCAGTGCCTAGACATTTTGCTAGTTTTGAGAATTCTAACCAAGTAAATTTTTCTTACCCCATTAGCAGATTTTTTTGCTTAATACAAGACAATTTGGCTAGATTTTAGATTATTTGGCTATTTTGAGAGGTACAGTTTTTGCAGTGCACATGGTGGATGCAGGATATTTAGCATTACACGTAGAGTGCAGTGCATGCTGGCCTTGTTATACAGACTGCTGCTCAGCAGACAGCGTGATTAATGGATAATGCACATGTGTACATGCTACACGATCAGTCAGTGATTCTTATCAGTTTCTTGGCTGTGTTTCAGGAGCAAAATACAAATCCAGCCTTCATTCACTTTTCATCTAACTATCTGAATTACAGCAAAACTTTCAATTCTCTTGGTGAAATGATCTTATTTCCTGTCTGAAAGTGATTGGTCTCTTCCTGTGGCCAGGCTTAGTGAACACGCAGGTTGCCATACAAAACTACACAGTACATGCTAACACACAGACAAAGACATGACTTGCAGTAAGACCAAGAGGATGATCCGTACTCCAGCTAATAGCTACAGTGCATCTGGAAAGTATTCAGAGCACTTCACTTTTTCCACATTTTCTTATGTTACAGCCTTATTCCAAAATGGATGAAATAATTTATTTTCCTTAAACTTCTACACACAATGCCCCGTAATAACATTTTTGTTGGTGGTGTTTTTTTTTTAGATTTTTGAAAATTTATTAAAAACTAGGGCACCGTTCTCATCGAGCGCAAACCTCTGCCAGCACTAGTTTCCAATTCCACAAATTTGTAACTTGGAAAAAAATTTCAAGGTCAATGTGCTGTTAGAAGTGGCTTTTCATAAGGACCTTTCACACATAACACATTTTAAATCGACTAGTGCACGAACAAGGAATTGCATGCCAGTTGTGAAAAATTGTGTGGCCATTCATGCTGTTTGCACAATAACAGTCCGCAGACGATCAATTTCGAGCTGGATGTGAAATTTGTCTAAGTGCCCCCATGAGTGTGGCTTTGCAAAAAGCAACACACGCATGTGGCCTGCATGTGTATCGCACGTATGCGCATGTGTTGCCCCACCCCACCCCAAAACACATGTGGCGTACATGTGGCATACATGTGGTTCGCCCCTACCCCCCCGCTCCTCCCAACACATGATGTGCCGGGGGGGTGTTAGGGTAAAATGCTGATATATATGCTGCCCAGACATGATCACATGGGGGCCAGACAGGTAGGTCTGAGCGCATACAGCATGGGGAGGTGCCTGTCAGCTGCTAACCAAAGACTCACTGACAGCTCACATAACACAGATGAGAGTGACACGCTAATGTGTGTGCTGGATGGACAGGGGGTGTGGCCGCCGACAGCCACAGGTTCTGGACGTCCCAGCTAGAGAACACCTATCGTGTTTGAACGGACATGAACTGTCCACTGTGACATGCATGTGTCTGCTTGCCGTCCTCATGTGGTCATACATAAAAACATATACGAGGTCTGTGATGAAAAAAGCGGTCCTTTTTATTTTTTTCAAAAAATAAATGGATTTGATTCATATGTTTTTACGTCAGACAAGCTTGAACCCTCGTGCACATGCGTGAGTTTTTTCACGCCTGTCGGTGACGTCATTCGCCTGTGGGCAGGCCTTGAGTGAGGAGTGCTCCACCCCACCCGTCGGAATCTCTTTGTCTGAATAGCTGCTGCGGATGGCGCGCGTTGCTTTATCAACATTTTGTCTGGACCTGTGAGGGATATCCAAGTGGACACTATTTGAGAAATTAAGCTGGTTTTCGGTGAAAAGTTTAACGGCTGATGAGAGATTATGGGGTGTTTCTGCCGGTGTAAGGACTTCCCACAGAGCGGGACGTCGCGCAGCGCTTCCAGGTGCCATCCTCGGCCTGTTTCGAGCTGAAAACATTCTAATTTAAGGCTTAATTCACCAAGGACGTCGTGAAAGAACAGAGAAGATTCAGAACAGGCCGGCATGAGGACTTTATGCGGACATTCCACTGTTTAAGGACATTTTGTAATGAAAGACGTGCGCGCAAATTCGCCGAGTTGTTTCCGTGATGACTCGGCGAATCTGTGTGCGCCGCGACAGGAAAAACACCTCCGTGTTGAAAACCATTTGTAAAATTCAGGTGGCTTTTGATGGCTTTCAACAAGTGAGTAACTGAGAAATTGTTTAACAGCTTGGGCATGTTCCAACTTGCCCGTTAAGGTTTCCAACGGAGGTGTTTTTCCTGTCGCGACCCCCCGTGGTCGGGTCCGGCCCGACATGCGACTCTGCCCGCACGTTCTTTCATTACAAGATGTCTGTTAACAATGGAATGTCCGAATAAACTCCTCATGCTGACTTCTTCTGAAAGTTCTCTGTTCTCTGACGACTTACTTGGTCAACAGAGCCTGAAATGTGGAAGTTTTCAACTTGAAACGGCGAGATGCTGCCGCCTCGAAGCGCACATCGCCGTCAGGCGCCGTGGGCCATCCTTAAAGCGACACTACCAGACTAAAATCTCTCATCAGCCGTTAAAAGTTTTACCGAAAACCAGCTGAATTTATCGAATGGTGTCCACTCAGTTGTGCCTTACAGTTTTTGAAAAATTTTTTATCAAACAAAGCAGCAGTCTCTGAGCCATTCCTAAACAATGAAAAAATCACAGAGAGGGTGGGCGACTCCTCACTCAAAGACTGCCCACAGGCGAATGACGTAACCGACAGGCGTGAAAAAACTCTCGCATGCCCACGAGGGTTCAAGCATGTCTGATGTAATCACACGTGATTCAAATCCATATGGTTTTTGAAAAAAATAATAAGGTCTGTTACTTTTATCACAGACCTCGTATCTGTGTTGTGACCGGCTACAGCGAGCGAGCGCACAGCATGCACATTGACAGGCTGCCCCAGGTGATACAGACCGTCAGATGCTAACATGCAGTGGGCGATATGAATGTCACATCACCCACATGAGCTCTGCTCCACATGACGCGGTGTCTGTGCTGCAGCGCGTCATCCACAAGACACGCATGTCAGGCCGGTCAAGTGTGCAGGCTGGCTGGACACACTGGACCAGTAGATGTGGACATGATAAGCGCACACTGCTTCATTCATGTCATTTCATGACTGTACGTCTGTGACCATGGGTCATCTACAGAGAAACAGACGAATCATGTTGTGAAAGTGTAGTGACACGGACCCACAACAGGGGGCGCAAATGAACGGTCAATAGATGAGCCAAAAAGTAACAATTTAATGTTGTGAAGGAGCACAACGAACATACAGTGTTGTGAAAGTGTAGGTACACGGACCCACAACAGGGGGCGCAATGAACGGACAATGGAGAAAGGTGAATAACAAGTTTTACTGTTGTGAAAAGAGCACAACCAATACAACAATTAATAATTTGGAGTTTAAAGCCGAAATCTGCTGGTGTCGTGTGGGCAGGCTCGAAGGTAGGAGACGTCCGTCCTAGTCGAACCGGAACCACCCAGATCTCCTCTGCCACCGAACCCCAGAAGTACTGGAACCGCCAAGTCCCGAATCCCCAGGTGGCCACTGCCTCCGCTCGTCGGATCCGGTACTGCTGGTGGGAAAGAGCACAAACACACAGGTATGGATGCGACAGCACCCAGTAGACGGAGAGGGGAGAAGCCGCCTCCACCTCTTGTCACAATGAAGCAGGAAGGTGAGTACTTATCCAAGCAAGTAGCTTTCTGTAGTCAGCTGTCCTGAAAAGGTTTAGCAAGGTTTATCAGAGTCTTCAGTATATGCTTGCAGAGAAGGTTACCTTAATCTCAAGGCGATATCTCGGCACTGAGGTGGAGACGCCGTTCTGCTGATATACCTCTGTGTTGAGTGGAACAGCTGTGTCCAGTGATGGGAGACAGCTGTCACCCTGGCTGCTCCCGTAAGGCGGCAGCGCCCTCCGGTGCCCGGAGCCCGCACTCCAGGCAGGGCGCCCTCTTGTGGTGGTGGGCCAGCAGTACCTCCTCTTCAGCGGCCCACACAACAGGACCCCCCCCTCAACGGGCGCCTCCTGGCGCACGACCGGGCTTGTCCGGATGGCGACGGTAGAAGTCGGCCAGGAGGGCCGGGTCCAGGATGAAGCCCTTCTTCACCCAGGAGCGTTCCTCGGGACCGTACCCCTCCCAGTCCACCAGATACTGGAAACCCCGGCCCATTCGATGGACGTCGAGGAGCCGGCGCACAGTCCAAGCCGGTTCCCCGTCGATGATCCGGGCAGGAGGTGGTGCCGGACCCGGGGTGCAGAGGGGTGAGGTATGATGGGGCTTGATCCGTGACACGTGAAAAACTGGATGGATCCGCAGCGAGGCCGGGAGCTGGAGCCTCACTGCGGCGGGGTTGATGACTTTAAGGATTCTGAAGGGTCCGATGTATCGTTCCTGGAGTTTTGGGGAGTCCACTTGCAGAGGAATGTCCTTGGTGGACAACCATACCTCCTGCCCAGGGCGATACTTGGGGGCCGGGGCCCGCCGCCGGCCTGCATGTTTCTTCGCCCTCGTCCGGGCCTTCAATAAAGCAGAGCGGGTGGCACGCCACACCCGACGGCACTTCCGTAGGTGGGCCTGGACCGAGGGCACACCGACCTCTCCCTCAACCACCGGAAACAGGGGGGGCTGATACCCCAAGCACACCTCAAAAGGGGAGAGGCCAGTGGCTGATGACACTTGACTGTTGTGGGCGTACTCGATCCAGGCCAGGTGGGTACTCCAGGCCGTCGGGTGCGCAGCTGTCACACAGCGTAGTGTCTGCTCCAGTTCTTGGTTGGCCCGCTCTGCCTGCCCGTTGGTCTGGGGGTGATACCCGGACGAAAGGCTGACCGTGGCCCCCAGTTCCCGGCAGAAGCTCCTCCAAACGTGCGAGGTAAACTGGGGACCGCGATAGGAGACGATGTCTGATGGTATCCCATGCAGACGGACGACGTGGTGGACCAAGAGGTCAGCGGTCTCCTGGGCCGATAGTAGCTTCGGGAGGGCCACAAAGTGGGCCGCCTTGGAGAAACGGTCCACTATCGTGAAGACGACGGTGTTTCCCTGGGACGGCGGGAGACCCGTGACAAAGTCCAGGCCGATGTGGGACCAGGGGCGATGTGGGACGGGCAGCGGCTGTAGCAACCCTGAGGTCCTTCGGTGGTCGGCCTTGCCCCTGGCGCAGGTGGTGCAGGCCTGGACGTAGTCCCGGACGTCGGCCTCCAGGGACGCCCACCAGAAGCGCTGCCGGACGACTGCCACGGTCCTTTGCACCCCAGGGTGACAGGAGAGCTTAGATCCGTGACAGAAGTCCAGTACTGCAGCTCTGGCTTCCGGTGGGACGTAGAGTCTGTTCTTTGGTCCGGTGCCGGGGTCCGGGTCACGGGTCAGGGCCTCCCGGACGGTCTTCTCCACGTCCCAGGTGAGGGCGGCCACGATAGCGGACTCCGGGATGATGGGATCCGGGGGATCCGACGGTTCCGTTTTGACTTCGTCTTCGTGTACCCGGGACAATGCATCTGATCTTTGATTCTTGGTCCCGGGACGGTAGGTGATCCAGAAGTCAAAACGGCCAAAGAACAGTGACCAGCGGGCTTGCCTGGGGTTCAGCCGCTTGGCGGTCCTGATGTACTCCAGGTTCCGATGGTCAGTGAAAACCGTGAATGGCACGGCTGTTCCCTCCAACAGATGTCTCCACTCTTCGAGGGCCTCTTTCACCGCAAGGAGTTCTCGATTGCCGACGTCATAGTTCCGTTCGGCGGGGGTCAACCTGCGGGAAAAATAGGCACACGGGTGAAGGACCTTATCGGTCTTCCCGCTCTGGGAGAGCACCGCTCCTATCCCTGAGTCCGAGGCGTCCACTTCAACCACTAACTGGCGGCTAGGATCGGGCTGCACCAGAACTGGTGCAGACGAGAAGCGCCGTTTCAACTCCTTGAACGCGGCTTCGCACCGATCCGACCAGGTGAAGGGGACTTTTGGTGAGGTCAGGGCTGTCAGGGGGCTAACTACCTGACTGTAGCCCTTAATGAACCTCCTGTAGAAATTAGCAAAGCCGAGGAACTGTTGCAGCTTCCTACGGCTTGTGGGTTGGGGCCAGTCTCTCACCGCCGCAACCTTGGCCGGATCAGGGGCGACGGAGTTAGAGGAGATGATGAACCCCAAGAAGGACAAAGAAGTGCGGTGGAACTCACACTTCTCGCCCTTCACAAACAGGCGGTTCTCCAACAACCGCTGTAGGACCTGACGGACATGCCGGACATGAGTCTCAGGATCCGGGGAAAAGATGAGTATATCGTCTAGATACACGAAGACGAACCGGTGCAGGAAGTCCCGCAAGACATCGTTTACCAACGCTTGGAAAGTCGCGGGAGCATTAGTGAGACCGAACGGCATGACCAGGTACTCAAAATGACCTAACGGGGTGTTAAATGCCGTCTTCCATTCGTCTCCCTTCCGGATCCGAACCAAATGATACGCATTCCTAAGATCAAGCTTGGTGAAGATTCTGGCTCCATGCAAGGGGGTGAACACTGAATCCAACAAGGGCAACGGGTATCGGTTGCGAACCGTGATTTCGTTCAACCCCCTATAATCAATGCATGGACGAAGCCCGCCATCTTTTTTACCCACAAAAAAGAAACCAGCACCCATCGGAGAGGTGGAATTCCGGATCAACCCGGCAGCTAATGAGTCCCGGATGTAGGTCTCCATTGATTCGCGTTCCGGCCGTGAGAGGTTGTACAGCCTACTGGACGGGAACTCACTGCCTGGAACCAAATCAATGGCACAATCATATGGGCGGTGGGGAGGAAGCGTGAGAGCCAGATCCTTGCTGAACACGTCCGCGAGGTCATGGTACTCCGCCGGCACCGCCTTCAGATTGGGCGGGACTCGGACCTCCTCCTTAGCGTGGGAGCCGGGAGGAACCGAGGAACCTAGACACTCCCGATGGCAGGTTTCGCTCCACTGAACCACTACCCCGGACGGCCAATCGATCCGGGGATTGTGCTTTAGCATCCAGGGAAAACCCAGAACCACACGGGAGGTGGCCTGAGTCACAAAGAACTCGATCACCTCCCGGTGGTTACCTGACACCACCAGAGTTACTGGAGGTGTCTTATGCGTGATTGGTGGGAGTAGGGAGCCATCTAGTGCCCGAACCTGTACAGGCGAGGTAAGAGCCACCAGAGGGAGCCCTATCTCCCTGGCCCATCTGCTATCTAACAGATTCCCCTCAGAGCCCGTGTCCACCAGTGCTGGGGCCTTCAGGGTTGAATCCTCATACAGGATCGTGACTGGGAGTCGTGTGGCAATGTGGGTGTGTCCCACGTGAATGTTTCGGCCCACCCCTGGCCCAGTCTCTAGGGGCGGGCGTTGGAGTTTAACCGCTCGGGGCAGTCGCTAGCAAGATGCTCACTCGAGCCACACACAAAACAAGCTCCGTAGGCCCGCCTCCTTTGTGCTCCAGGTGCCCTAAATGTTGCCCTGCTCGTGTCCATAGCTTCGTCAGCAGGGGGAGCCGTAGGCGCACGGAGCGCAGGAACAGAGGAGCGTGGGGAGGGCGGAGCTCGGTCGGAACCGGAAGGGAGAGGGACGACGCGTGCCTGGCCGCGCCCTTCGCCTCGTTCCCAACGGCGTTCTTCTAGCCGGTTGTCGAGTCGTATGACTAGATCGATGAGCCCATCTAAGTCCCGCGGTTCGTCCTTCGCCACCAGGTGCTCTTTTAGGACCAGTGACAGTCCGTTTACAAAGGCGGCGCGGAGGGCAGTGCTATTCCAGCCGGATCTCGCCGCCACGATGCGGAAGGCGACTGCATAGGCAGCTGCGCTCCGACGCCCCTGTCTCATTGACAGTAGCGCGGTTGAAGCGGTCTCTCCTCTATTGGGATGATCGAACACCGTTCTGAGCTCCCGCACAAACCCATCGTATGTATGAAGGAGCCGTGAGTTCTGCTCCCAGAGCGCTGTAGCCCAAGCGCGTGCCTCCCCGCGAAGCAGGTTTATTACATAAGCTACTTTGCTAGCGTCAGTCGCGTACATCACGGGACGCTGTGCGAAGACGAGCGAACATTGCATCAAAAAATCCGCGCACGTCTCCACACAGCCTCCGTACGGTTCTGGAGGGCTTATGTAAGCTTCTGGGGACGGAGGAAGGGACCGTTGAACGATCAGTGGAACGTCACTCACACGCGCAGGGTCCTCGGGAGGGAGAGCCGGAGCGGCGCCCGGAGCGGCGCCCGGAGCGGCGCCCGGAGCGGCGCCCGGAGCGGCGCCCGGAGCGGCGCCCGGAGCGGCGCCCGGAGGGCGCGCTTCCACTTGTGCGGCGAGAGCCTCCACCCTGCGGTTTAGGAGAACGTGCTGCTCGGTCATTAAATCGATCCGAGTGGTGAAAGCGGTGAGGATCCGCTGCAACTCACCGATTACCCCTCCCGAAGACGCCGACGCGCCCTGTTCTTCCATTGGCCGTTCAACAGCCGGTTGACGCCCCTCGGGATCCATGACGCTGGCCGAGATATCCTGTTGTGAAAGTGTAGGTACACGGACCCACAACAGGGGGCGCAATGAACGGACAATGGAGAAAGGTGAATAACAAGTTTTACTGTTGTGAAAAGAGCACAACCAATACAACAATTAAAAATTTGGAGTTTAAAGCCGAAATCTGCTGGTGTCGTGTGGGCAGGCTCGAAGGTAGGAGACTCCGTCCTAGTCGAACCGGAACCACCCAGATCTCCTCTGCCACCGAACCCCAGAAGTACTGGAACCGCCAAGTCCCGAATCCCCAGGTGGCCACTGCCTCCGCTCGTCGGATCCGGTACTGCTGGCGGGAAAGAGCACAAACACACAGGTATGGATGCGACAGCACCCAGTAGACGGAGAGGGGAGAAGCCGCCTCCACCTCTTGTCACAATGAAGCAGGAAGGTGAGTACTTATCCAAGCAAGTAGCTTTCTGTAGTCAGCTGTCCTGAAAAGGTTTAGCAAGGTTTATCAGAGTCTTCAGTATATGCTTGCAGAGAAGGTTACCTTAATCTCAAGGCGATATCTCGGCACTGAGGTGGAGACGCCGTTCTGCTGATATACCTCTGTGTTGAGTGGAACAGCTGTGTCCAGTGATGGGAGACAGCTGTCACCCTGGCTGCTCCCGTAAGGCGGCAGCGCCCTCCGGTGCCCGGAGCCCGCACTCCAGGCAGGGCGCCCTCTTGTGGTGGTGGGCCAGCAGTACCTCCTCTTCAGCGGCCCACACAACATACAGACAATCTCAGAATAAGATTACAGTCAATCCACAAAGGTGACGTGTGGGCAGGCTCGAGGATAGAAGACGTCTGTCCTGAGAAGAGCCGGAACCACACGATTTCCGCCGCCACCGAACCTGGTGAATACTGGAGCCGCCAAGTCCCGAATTCCCAGGTGATCACTGTCCCCGACTGTCGGATCTGGTACTGCTGGCGAGAACAAAGACAGTCAAGTGTAGGTGTGTGCACACCCAGTAACAACAACGGTGGGAATGCCACCTCCACCTCTCACTCAGAAACTTGCAGAGTACCGCAGTGATTCCTCAGGGGAAAAGAGTGCCTTCCAGCGCTCTCTCAGCTTCCACCGACAGAGGTACCGGTACTCCTGCAAACACTCACAATATACAAATTATATTGTAACACAAATGGCTGAGGATATTACCTCCAATGAAGTACGATATCTCGGCGATGAGGTGGAGATGACGTCTGGGTTTTATGGAGTGCGATGATGAAGAATGAGTGACAGCTGTCAGGAATTAATGAGTGACAGCTGTCACTCCCGGCTGTGTCCGTGGCGGCAGCTTCCTCTCGTGCCTGAAGCCCGCACTTCAGGCAGGGCGCCCTTTGGTGGTGGGCCAGCAGTACCTCCTCTTCTGGTGGCCCACACAACAAATCATACTTGTATTGTTCGCTCAATAAGAGGGATTCAATATAATGCAGTGTTTTTTATGGTGTGTGGTTTTATTTTTTTTAAATACGTCCATCTCCTTGTTGATTTCATGCATTTTTCTGTACCTTTTACAGGCCAGCGATGGTAACGCAGTGGTAAAGTTTCTTGCTGGCAATCACAGCTTTTGCAGGTTCGAATCCCATGGGTGGCATGTATTTTTTATTTTTTTTTCACAGCAGCTGCACAATGTGGTCACACATGCTCCAGCTGCTCACATTGTGTTCCCGCTGCAACAGTGTCATGCATGAGCGTACATGACACTGTCATGTGCATGAAACACCGCAGCGAGAGCATTCATGCCTGCATGTCGGCTTGATATTTTGTGGTTCGCTTATACAAGCTATTCCGCTGTGATTCGCCCTGATTTGTACTTATTCGTACTATGTGGGGGAGGTGATGGTCTAGTGGTTAACATGTTGGGCTTGAGTCCAGAAGATCATGAGTTCAAATCCCTGCCTGACTGGAAAATCACTAAGTTCCCTTGGGCAAGGCCTTTAATCCCCTATTGCTCCCGGTGTGTAGTGAGCGCCTTGTATGGCAGCACCCTGACATTGGGGTGAATGTGAGGCATAATTGTAAAGCGCTTTGAGCGTCTGATGCAGATGGAAAAGTGCTATATAAATGCAGTCCATTTACCATTTATGTGTGAAGGGGCTCTAAGCGAAAATCTAATACAACATATAGATCAAAAGGGCTTTTCAGTGTTAAAAAGAATTAAATATCCACTACATCCACAATATGGGTCAGATGCGGATCACAGTTAGTCTGTTCATCGAGAGTGTCAGTTTGCCACACTTGTAGCATCATATTGAAGAAGACTTGAGGCTGTAATTGCTGTCAGAGGTGCATTAGCAGAGTAATTGAGTACTTAGGTACATGTGATTTCTTAGTTTTAATCAATTTGCAACATATATATATATATATATATATATATATATATATATATATATATTTTTTTTTTTTTTTTTTTTTTTTTTTTTTCTTCACCTTATTCAACCCCGCCCACGTTTACAACAGAGGCATTTCTGTTTTGTCTTAGGACTTCCGGTGAGTGGTGTTTTCAATACAGAACAATGGAAGTCATTCAATGGGTAGAAACCGAAACCTTTTTGAAAAGCTCAAAGGGATCGACTCTACCTCATCCACGGGTCATAACAGAGTGGGAAGATGACATGAAAAAGTGGCCCTCGATTATTTTTAACTACTTTGTGTTGTCACTCGGCGCAGGCGGTTTGGCTGTGAGGAACTACAAGCTTTGCACCACACAGTGCTGCTGAAGCTCGTATAAAAGCACAGTCAAGTTAAAATACTACTCGACAAGTAATGCCAAGATTGCGTAACGTTAATATACGTATGGTGATATTTCATGCAGTGCTTGGTTGTATCAAACACCAGAAAATGAGTAAATAAGAAAGCAGTTAATGCTACAAACACAGCTTACCCGTTTATGTCACTACCATCCGCCGTGGCTTCTTCAACGGAGCGTTATAGTCGAATGATTTCTCTGGGTAAAGATCCAGTGATGTGGGTTATTTCTTAAAAAAATGAAAAGAACAGCCATAGGGACGTTTGGGTGAATTTTTCAAATTCAGCGCCTTTAGCCAGCACCGGAGATCCTCGTCTTTCATTGGAGGAGGGAACAAGTTAAATGCTCGTCCACAGCACTCAGATCTCTGATTTCCATGTTCAAAACATCTGAAAGCAATAGTTTCCTCTTTTTCCAGTTATTGTGGCACCCATGAACTGAACAATTAATGCTGCTCATGTTCGGGCACTTGTAGCGTACGTAGATAATCATTAGAAGCAGTGACAAACCGGAAGTTGTTTGACAAAATGGAGCCGCACACCCAGATTTCCTGAATAAGGTGAAAGAAAAAAAAAAAATATATATATATATATATATATATATATATATATATATATATATATATATATATATATATATATATATATATATATATATATATGAGGTCTGTTAAAAAAGTAACGGACCTTTTTATTTTTTTCAAAAACCATATGGATTTCAATCACGTGTGATTGCATCAGCCAAGCTTGAACCTTCGTGCCCATGCGTGAGTTTTTTCACGCCTGTCGGTTGCGGCATTCACCTGTGAGCAGGCTTGGTGTGAGCAGTGGTCCACCCCTCTCGTCGGATTTTTATTGCGAATAAATGTCTGAACAATTTGGAGCTTTGCTGCATTTTTTCCAGAAACTGTGAGAGACCTCCAGGTGGTAACCATTCGGAAAATTCAAATGGCTTTGAGGGACGATTTTATGGGGATTACACAGATTAAAGTAGACCTGCATTGAAATAAATGTGGTCAGATTTCAGAAAGAAATAGCTGATATGTATTTATAAGACCCTTGTGAATGCAGTAAAGTAAATCTGTAAGCCCAAATTTGTAATTCAGCGGAGAAATCTTCATTTAAAAATGACAAATTTGCAGCTAAAATTGAGCCCTCTGTGAAAACAGTTTGTACAGCCGTATCATTTTCATGACGTCAGGGACAAGACGACGCGCTCCCGCCTTCAGTCCGATCCCGCATTGAAATTGATTTTATCTGTTAGTAATGTTACTTATACACGTCCTGGTTTCAACATCCAAAAGTAAGCTGCAATGAATGTGAGATACAGATCTGTGTGCTCAGATCAGCAATGACATTGACAGCAGGTGCCATTCTTCCTCTCCCGCTCTCTGCCTCTGCTGCGCTTATTAAGTCTGCGGGCTCGTTAACGAGCTCGTTAACCGCCGACACGGGCCACTCACACCGCCCGTGTCTGCTTTGCAGCCGGTGTTGTGCCAGATTCAGCGCACAACACCGGCATCACCTCTCTGTTTATTGAATGGAGCTGCAGCACACTTGGCACAAGTCCTGAGATTACGTTCGCTGTTTTAATGCGAAGCGGCCGGTACACCTGTTGCTGCAAGGACAGACTTCTTGCTGCAAAATCCACAGCACCGCACGTCTCGGCAATCGGAGCCCCAGAGCTCCATGGACGCTGAGAGAGGTTTATATATTTTTAATGACTAGGATTCTTTGCGGGTCTCGCCTCCATATCCCGCGATGGTACCGGAGGCGAAAGACAGTAGATTTTCATTGCGACACCACACAATCAAACGGACGTATGAAAAAGTCCCCCAAAATAATTTTCAAGCACAAATAAAAGAAATGTGTACTCACCAAACGTGCCGCAAGACAATATGAAGTTTTAAAAAAAGTAGAGAGGCCAATATGGGTGAGATATGCTCTCTCGTTCTAGTCCCCGTTAGTACTCTAGCTGCAGCATTTTGAATTAACTGCAACTCCAACCTGTTCACCATAGCCAAGACCAAAGAGCTGTCTAAGGACACCAGGGACAAAACAGTAGACCTGTACAAGGCTGGGATGGACTACAGGACAACAGGCAAGCAGCTTGGTAGAAGACAACAGCTGTTATGATTATTTATTAGAAAGTGGAAGAAACACAAGATGACTGTCAGTCTCCCTCGGTCTGGGATTCCATGCAAGATCTCACTTTGTGGGGTAAGGATGATTCTGAGAAAGCTCAGAACTACACAGGAGGACCTGGTCAGTGACCTGAAGAGAGCTGGGACCACAGTCACAAAGATTATATTAGTAACACATGATGCTGTCATGGTTTAAAATCCTGCAGGGCAGCAAGGTCTCCCTGCACAAGCCAGCACATGTCAAGGCCCGTTTGAAGTTCACCAGTGACCATCTGGATGATCCAGAGAAGGCATGGGAGAAGGTCATGTGGTCAGATGAGACCACAATAGAGCTTTTTGGAATCAACTCCACTTACCATGTTTAGAGGATGAGAACAACCCCAAGAAAACCATCTCAACCGTGAAGCATGGGGGTGGAAACATCATACTCTGGGGGTGCTCTTCTGCAAAGGGGACAGGACGACTGCACCATATTGAAGGGGGGATGGATGGGGTCATGTATTGCAAGATTTTGGCAAACAACCTCCTTCCCTCAGTAAGAGCATTGAAGATTGGTCATGGCTGGGTCTTCCAGCATGACAATGACCCCAAACACACAGCCAGGGCAACTAAGGAGGGGCTCTGTAAGAAGCATTTCAAGGTCCTGGAGTGGCCTGGCCAGTCTCCAGACCTGAACTCAATAGAAAATCTTTGGAGGGAGCTGAAACTCGAAATCTGAAAGATGTAGAGAAGATCTGTATGGAGGAGTGGACCAAAATCCCTGCTGCAGTGTGTGCAAACCTGGTGACAAACTACAGGAAACGTTTGACTTCTATAATTGCAAACAAAGGCTACTGTACCAAATATTAACATTGATTTTCACTGGGTTCAAATACTTATTTGCAGCAGTAACATACAAATAAATTATTAAAAAATCACGTATTGTGATTTCCGGATTTTTTTTTTTTTTTTTTAGATTATGTCTCTCACAGTGGACATGCACCTAAGATGAAAATTTCAGACCCCTCCATGATTTCTAAGTGGAAAAACTTGCAAAATCACAGGGTGTTCAAATACTTATTTTCCTCACTGTAAATAAGTCTTCTGATCCCCTCTGCAAATCATTTATGGAAATTGCGGATGCATTAGGATTTTGGGAATCCATTCGGACTCGACGCACTTTAGTGGAAATACCCTGGATTTGGTTCTCGCACGTGGTATTGCTGTCACAAATATTGAAATCAATTACAGTTGAACCTGAAGCTTGACTGCCTGATAGTTTAGCTTCACTTTTGGAAAATTCACAAATAGTAGACAGTCTTGTGGACAGTTTAAACTCCACGCTCAAAACTACACTCGACATGATTGTGCCACCTATATTAAAACCACGCCTCCCCAAAATATAGTCACCTTGGTTCAATGATTACTTGCGTGACCTCAAGCATAAGGCTAGAGGTCTAGAACGGAAATGGCGTAGTTCAAAATTAGAAGTATTCCACCTTGCGTGGCGTGATGCTATCTTAGACTATAAGCATGCACTACTGGCTACAACAAAAACAAGCAAAACTCAAAGTTCTTACATGCATTACTGGCTACAAAGCGGACCTATTGCTCTGATTTGATCAACACGGTGGCAGCAATTTGCTCTCCTCTTACAGCACAAGATTTCTTGGATTACTTTGAGAAGAAAATAGAAGACATTAGGTTAACCATATCCCAGCATGCATCAACCCAGCCACTACACCCTGCTATTGAGGTGGGCGCCATTACTGAGGTATTACCTAAATTTACAGAATTTGAGAGTATCTCCCGAGGCATGCTGACGAAACTCTTAACGTTACGTCAACAAAAAGCACGACCTGTTTATTTGATCCTATACCAACAAAACTGTTTAAGGACCTGTGGCCCACTCTTGGACCGACTGTGCTGGAAATGATTAATCTTTCTTTAACTTCTGGATCTGTTCCAAAATGTTTCATATCTGCAGTGATTAAACCATTACGTAAGAAACCTAATCTTGACCCTAGTGTATTGAAAAACTATCGGCCGATATCAAATCTATCATTTTGCTCTAAAATTCTGGAAAAAGTGTCACGGCAGCTTGTGGACTATCTTACTGAGAATAATCTCTTTGAGCAACTGCAGTCTGCTTTTAGAAAATATCATTCCACAAAGACGGCTCTCACTAAAGTGGTGAATGATCTTCTGATTTCATTGGATTTGGACACCACTACGGTTCTGGTGCTGTTAGATCTCAGTGCTGCATTTGATACCGTCGATCATCATTTTCTACTTGATAGGCTGGAAAATCACTTTGGGATTAATGGGAGTCCCCTTGCATGGTTGACATCATACTTGACCAGTCGTTCTCACTGTGTTTGTATAGTAACACTACCTCTAACCTTAGTGACATGAAATTTGGGGTTCCACAGGGGCCCGTCTTAGGCCCCCTGCTTTTCTCCCTTTATATAGCACCCCTTGGGCACATATTGCAGCGTTTTAGGATTATCTTTCACTGATCACTCACTTATTAAGTTTACAGTTTTGCTGCCCTGTTTAGTGGAACAACAACCTTATTTATCTTTGCGGCGACACATCAACTCCTCAATTACAACTGAACCTGAAGCAAGACTGCCTGATAGCTTAGCTTCACTTTTGGAAAATTCACAAATAGTAGACAGTCTTGTGGACAGTTTAAACTTCACGCTCAAAACTACACTCGACATGATTGCGCCACCTATATTAAAACCACGCCCACCCTAAAATACAGTCACCTTGGTTCAGTGATTACTTGCATGACCTCAAGCATAAGGCTAGAGGTCTAGAACGAAAATGGCGTAGCTCAAAATTACAAGTATTCCACCTTGCATGGCGTGATGCTACAACCCCAATTCCAATGAAGTTGGGATATTGTGTGAAATGTAAATTAAAAACAGAATGCAATGATTTGCAAATCCTCTTCAACCTATATTCATTGAATACACCACAAAGACAAGATATGTAATCTTCAAACTGATAAACTTTATTGTTTTTGTGCAAATATTTGCTTATTTTGAAATGGATGCCTGCAACACATTTCAAAAAATCTGGGGCAGTGGTAATACCACTGCCCCATCACCTTTCCTTCTAACAACACTCAATAAGCGTTTGGCAACTGAGGACACTAATTGTTGAAGCTTTGTAGGTGGAATTCTTTCACATTCTTCCTTGATGTATGACTTCAGTTGTTCAACAGTCCGGGCTCTCCATTGTTGTATTTTGTGCTTCATAATGCGCCACACATTTTCAGTGGGCAACAGGTCTGTACTGGTGATGTAACACAGTGGTAAACATACCACTGTCCTTGCTTTTTAAAAATGTGTTGCAGGCATCCATTTCAAAATGAGCAAATATTTGCACAAAAACAATAAAGTTTAAAAGTTGAACGTTAAATATCTTGTCTTTGTGGTGTATTCAATTGAATATAGGTTGAAGAGGATTGCAAATCATTCTGTTTTTATTTACATTTTACACAACGTCCCAACTTCATTGGAAATGGGGTTGTATCTTAGACTATAAGCAAGCGCTACAAAGTAGGCCTATTACTCTGATTTGATCAACAAAAACAAGCATAACTCAAAGTTCTTGTTGTACAAGAGTGACCAACTCTTGTCGTAGCAACACTTATTCATGGACAACCACCTGGAAGTTGCTCTCCTTTTACAGCACAAGATTTCTTGGATTACTTTGAGAAGAAAATAGTCAACATTAGGTTAAACATATCCCAGAATGCCTTAACCCAGCCACTACATCCTGCTATTGAGGTGGGTGTCATCACTGAGGTATTACCTAGATTTACAGAATTTGATAGTATCTCATTTGGCGTGCTGACAAAACTTGTAACGTCTACAAAACACACAACCTGCTTATTTGATCCCATACCAACAAAACTGTTAATGACCTGTGGCCCATAGACATAGACCAATGGCATGTATATTCACTTCTAATAACCCAGTCAATATTTTCAAATCGTACAGTATTTTAAGTTGCACAAAATTCAATTCAATTTATTTTGTTTATATCGCACCAAATCACAACAAAGCTGCTTCCAGGCACTTCACACAAGTCTCTCTCTCCCTCTCTCCATCTGTCTGTCTCTTGTTCACTCTCTCTTTTTCTCTCTCTCACTCTTGCTTTCTCTCCCTCCATCTCTCTCTTTTACTTCCTCTGGAAAACAGCAGTTTTTGTGCTGTACAAACTTCTAACTTTTTGGAAACACGAAGCCTTTCAACTGTTAAATAAATCAACGCTCACGCACAGAATTTTAATGGAGACTTTTTCCCTTTCAGTAGACAGAATCTCTGTTTGCTGTCCTCCTCGGCTGCACACTGAGCTGGTGTTTTACAACCTCAGTACAGTGAAGTGGCTAACTTTTTAGCACACATTTTCAGCAACAATTCAGTTAATTTTTTGGAAAATCCGTGCTCGACAAACACACGATTTGAACCCGAGAGCTGAACAGAAATTTGCCACTAACTGCAGCTAGAACACTGCGGAATAAAGCTCTATCAAACAGGCCGGGTTAAAAAACCTCCTCCCTCCTGCTAAGCAGTAAACAAACAGAGAGCAAACAGCAGCAGTTGAGAGGATTCACAGTGACTCTTTTCCGGTATCAGAAAATGCCGCGGGTTGGATCGTTGTTTTCCGATATGTGAATTACGCCAGTATCGGAACCCGATACCAATCCGGGATCGGATTGGTCCCATCCCTAATCAAGACACATACACAGACACACACAAACAGATCAGGGAGGTGGAAACCATAATAAAGTCTTCCGTTAGTAAGGACTGCCTTCCTCTTCAGTCTTCTCGTCAAAGAAACCTGCCAACCCGTTCCAGCACACACAGTGTGCAAAGAGTAGGTCAGATCTCGGTGTCCTGTCTTTCTTCACATTGGAACCATTTGAAAAATAACCCTGCTTGTTCTGGGAAATGCCTCTGCAGAGGCCTCCTGGTGATGGCAGTGGAGAGTGCCTCCTGTAGATCTGAGTTTGTGCCCCGCACATACACACTCCCCACATGTGCAAAGGCCCTGCAAATACACACTCCCCACATGTGCACATGCTCCGTACATGCACACTCCCCACATGTGCACACGCCATGCACATACACACTCCCCCACATGTGCACACGCCTTGCACATCCACACTCCCCTGCACACACACAGCACATCTCTCACTCCCTCTCTTTGGGGTCCATTTACACTTCATTTTTCCAGATTGCGCAACAGTCTCTGACTTTCTTTACCCCCTGGAGGAAATTTGTGTATATTAGGTTTCTTGACATATTGCATGTTAGCTCTGTGTGTGTGTGTATATATATATACACACACACACACACACACACACACACACATATACACTCAGATTTCTCCCCAGAAGATTGTAATGCTGTCCAGTTCAGTAATTGTTAATGAAAAATGTGCTTTTGCGGCACCAAAGCTGAAATTTTTAACTGCTGGCATTGTGTCAGAGAGGTTTTAATTCCACTCTGTGGTCATTTTAGTGGTTTTAGTCCATGTTGTTGTTGTTTCTAAATTTTTATTAGGTAGTGTATACTAAGGCACTGAATGGTTCAAGCACAGTAAATGTTAATGAGCCACCGTGTGCCGTTTTGTAATACATTATGGGCAGTGTGCCACACAAAGAAACTGACCATCCAGACAAATTGTTAGTGGATTTGAGCACTGGGCTGGAGCTACATGACGACCCTGCCCAGAGTCTCCTGATGCCGTACTGAGTTGCAGCTGTGTTCCCTGGTTATCCTGCATAGTTCTGTGGGTCTGTGAATGAGGCGAGACAGCTACTGTAGCTGTCCAAATGTTGCTGCTTGGACTCTTTAAATACAGCCAGACTGTCTCCCTCAAACTGATTCTCAGTCTGTCACACATACGTGTGGAAAACCATGAATGTCCCCGTAAAACGGCAGTTAACAAATCAGTCGATAAATATTCTCAGTCATCAATTGATCATTTGTCATATTGACAGTCACCAGCATGTTTAATTCATAATACAAGACTTATCATTTTCACAGTTTAAGCTTATTTATTATTAGCTTTAGTATTAGCTTTTTTATTGACAGGATTTATTGTTCTATAAATTTGTTGCAAACCAGTAAAAATTGTGTAATATGTCCAGTGGAATCCCCCATGATCTGGTCGTGAGCCTACACTGTAACTGCCAAGTGTGGAGTAACGTGATCTTTTGTTTGTGGACTTTCTACAGTCTTACATTTTGTGATGTTCTCCACTCAGATTGCAATAGCCAATCACAGATTAGCCTTTCTGTCCATCATTTACCTGTATTTTGGCATGCTTGGCGCCAGAAAGTTATGTTGGATCCAAAGGGATCCAAAAAGGCTAGGACCAAAAGTTATATTGCATCGGTTCCCACTGACCAATAGCGTTAGAGCTTACTGCCAACAGCTAGCCAATCAGAGAACGGCATACAGTTATTCATGAGATGACGTCACTAATGACATAGCGGAGGTCAGGAACTTGCTGACAGATGCTGGTTGAAAAAATGGCAACAAACATGTCAACAACAGCAGCATAAAATCGTCTGCCAGCGAGGTTTGCTGAGTTCACAGAGGAGGAACTGGTAGAAATATTGAACTCCAAGGTTGCCAAAAACACTAAGAAGGGAGACAAGCACGCTACTGACGTTTGAGAAGCATTCATATGCTGTTCACAACAAAATAAATTGATCTAATTTACTTGACTCTTTGTTGTTTGTTTAATTTGGAAGGGGGGTGAAGAACATAACAATTGATGGATGGCAAGTCATCCAACACAGAGAAATATTGGATTCAGAAAAGTTATATTGGACGAGGCGTAGCCGAGTCCAATATAACTTTTCTTCATCCAATATTTCTCTATGTTGGACTCCTTACCATCCATTATTTGTATAATATATTCTAAGAACCAATGTGTCCACGCGTTGTCTGAAAACTGTGACTCAGTGCACCTTTTTGGACAGGAATATGCATGTAAGACATACTTTTCGTGTATTTTCATCAGATGAACACATCTTCTAATTGTCTAATTGGTATTTGAAGCAACTCATATTATAACCATGTACAGCTGTGCTCAAACGTTTACATACCCTGGCATAATTTTAGATTTTTTTTTTGCCTATTTCTCAGAGAATATGAATGATAACACAAAAACTTTTCTTCCTCTCATGGCTAGTGGTTGTGTGAAGCCATTTATTGTCAAACAACTGTGATTACTCTTTTTAAATCATAATGACAACAAAAACTACTCAAATGACCCTGATCAAAAGTTTACATGCCCTGGTGATTTTGGCCTGATAACATGCACACAGGTTGATACAAACAGGTTTGAATGGCTACAAAGAGTAACCATCCTCACCTGTGATCTGTTTGCTTGTAATCAGTGTGTGTATAAAAGGTCAGTGACTTTCTGTGCTCCTGACAGTCCCTTGCATCTTTCATTCACTGATGCACTGACGTTTCTGGTTTCTGAGTCATGGGGAAAGCAAAAGAATTGTCAAAGAAAAGGTAACTGAACTGTATAAAACAGGAATGGGATATAAAATGATATCCAAGGGACTGAGAATGTCAATCAGCAGTGTTCAAATTCTATTTAAGAAGTGGAAAATGAGGGATTCTGTTGGAACCAAACCACGGTCAGGTAGACCAACAAAAATTTCAGCAACAACTGCCAGGAAAATTGTTCGGGATGCAAAGAAAAATCCACAAATAACTTCACCTGAAATACAGGACTCTCTGAAAAAAGTAGTGTGACTATTTCAAGATACACAATAAGGAGGTACTTGAAGAAAAATAGGCTGCATGGCCAAGATGCCAGAAGAAAGCCATTACTACACAAATGCCACAGAGTATCCTGCTTACAATACGCCAAAAAGCACAGAACCCATTTGGCGTGATGAGACCAAAATTGAACTTTTTGACCACAACTATAAATGTTACAATTGGAAAGGAGTCAATCACGCCTATGATGAAAGGTACAACATTCCTATTGTGAAGCACAGAGGTGGATCGCTGTTGTTTTGGGGGTGTGTGAGCTACAAAGGCACAGGAAACTTGGTCAAAATTGATGGCAGGATGAATGCAGCATGTTATCAGAAAATACTGTAGGAAAATTTGCACTCATCAGCCCTGAAGCTGTGCATGAGACATACTTGGACATTGGAACATGACAATGATCCAAACACAAGGCCAAGTTGACCTGTCATTGGCTACAGCAGAATAAAGTGAAAGTCCTGGAGTGGCCATCTCAGAATCCTGACACCAATATAATTGAGCCACTCTGGGGAGATCTCAGATGTGCAGTTCATGCAAGACAGCCTGGGAATTTCCAGGAACTGGAGGTTTTGCCAAGAAGAATGGGCAGCTTTACATCAGAGAAAATAAAGAGCCTTGTCCATAACTACCACAAAAGACTCCAAGCTGTCATTGATGTTAAAGGGGGCAATACACGATATTAAGAACAGGAGTTTTGATCAGGCTCATTTGGGTAGTTTCTGTGGTCATTATGATTTAAAGAGTAAACACAGTTGCATGACATCAAATGGCTTCACGCAACAACTAACCATGAGTGAAAAAAAAAAACGTTTCGTGTGATCATTCATATTCTCTGAAAAATGTCCAAGATTGTAACATTTTGCCAGGGTATGTAAACTTTTGAGCACAATTGTAAATGATTATTATTATTAATAATAATAAAGAAATTACAAATAAGCATACCTAAATCTTACTTTTGAAAAGTTTCTGAACATTTTGTAAAGGCCCCTTTACACATAACACAATTGAAGCCGACTAGCGCACGAAGGAGGAATTGCATGCCACTCGTGAAAAATCGGAGCTGCCTCAAACACCTCATATAGCTGTCACCACAACCATTCGCACCCATCAACGGCTGAAAGATAGCGAGTGCCCATTCAACCCCTCTCTCTGCAGGTGTCAGCCAAATTCCAGATGCCACACACGAACATCCAACACCTCTTGCTGGTCACTTAGAAAAAGCAGGGCTATTCACACTCCTGGCATGAGAGTAGAGAGCAGCTGGCCACATTTGAGTTGTCTGATTGGCTAAGTGCAACACGAGAGCGTTACCAAGCAACACACATGGGTGTGACTGTGCTGAACACCCCCCCCAACACGTGGCGTGCCAGTGTGCCGGCTCCCACCTCAACTCATGTGGCGTGTGTGTGTGTGTATCCCCCCCACCCGCAATAGATGTGGTGTGCAGAGGGGTGGCACCCTTGCATGACATGCTGATAATTATGGACAGACAAGATCATATGGGGACCAGACAGCCACATCTGAGTGCGCACGGCATGGCAAGGCACCTCTCAGCTGATCACCAGCCAGCCACTCACTCACAGAGCAAAGAAAAAGAGAGTGACACTTTGTTCTGTGGGTGATCGAACAGATGAGCGTGTCCGTGCGAGCCACTGCTGTTGAGAACTCTGAACCTGGAAGTCACAGCTGGAGAACATGTACCGTGTTTTCCAGGACATGACCTTACAACTGGCCACTGTGAGGTGCGTGTGTGTGCCTGCTGTCCTCATGTGGAAATACATAAAAACATACGAGGTCTGTCAATAAAGTATAGGTCTTTTTTTTTTTTCAAAAACTATATGGATTTCATTCATATGTTTTTACGTCAGACATGCTTGAACCCTCGTGCGCATGCGTGAGTTTTTCCACGCCTGTCGGTGACGTCATTCGCCTGTGAGCACTCCTTGTGGGAGGAGTCGTCCAGCCCCTAGTCAGAATTCCTTTGTCTGAGAAGTTGCTGAGAGACTGGCACTTTGTTTGATCAAAATTTTTTCTAAACCTGTGAGACACATCGAAGTGGACACGGTTCGAAAAATTCAGCTGGTTTTCCGTGAAAATTTTAACGGCTGATGAGAGACTTTGAGGTGATACTGTCGCTTTAAGGACTTCCCACGGAGCGAGACGTCGCGCAGCGGTCCCAGGCGCCCTCGTCAGCCTGTTTCAAGCTGAAAACCTCCACATTTCAGGCTCTATTGATCCAGGACGTCGTGAGAGAACAGAGAAGTTTCAGAAGAAGTCGGTTTCAGCATTTTATCCAGATATTCCACTGTTAAAGGAGATTTTTTTAATGAAAGACGTGCGGGCGGATTGCAGCGTCGGCTCGCAGCCGCCGCGACGCTCCGCCACAGGAAAAACACCTCTGTTGGAAGCCTTAAGGACAAGTTGGAACATGTCCAGCTGTTAAACAATTTCTCATATACTCACTCCACTGAAAGCCATCAAAAGCCTCCTGGATTTTACAAATGGTTATCAACACGGAAGTGTTTTTCCTGTGCCACCGCAAGTTAGCAATTAACTTTATGCTAACAATATGTTCTATCAATTGATGTAGTTACAAACTAAATTTTATCATTTCAGGTGCTAAAATGTCCTGTTAAGCACAAAAGTTATGTGAAAAATGTTATGTGTCGGACGCGGTCGGAGCACCGAACCAGCGTTTGAAAGGACCCAGCATAAAATAAGCAGAGCACGGTTCAAAGGATAACAGAATTTAATAAACATAACAGTGGGGTGATAAACAACCAAAAATGTCCGCGGTCTGGTGAGGTGAAAACACGGCGCGCTCTCAACAGCACAAACGGACCGAAGCCACAGCAGTTCGGACCCAGGGACCCCGCCGACACCCCCCAGGTGGCCGCGACAAACCGAGTCTGTGAAGAAAGAAAACATGAGGTGAGTCCAACTCCACACAGAGAGACACAACTCAAAGGTGCACGCAGTCAGCAAACACTTCCTGGCTTAAATCTATACATCAGCTTCTTACCCTGCAGGCACGGAACAACTCAGTTCAAATCGCCACTGCAGCAGAAGCTGATTAGACAATTAGCATAACGTGACAGCTCACTAACACAAGGTGTGAGGGACACCAAATCCACTGTCATTACTTCATAAAAACCGAATTACCTCAGGAAGTGTGCTGAAGAGCGTGAGACCTTACCCAATCCTCCTTCACAGACTGTGGCGTCAAACCTGGAGCGGTCTCTGCGTCCGTGATGGTGAGATTGTTCTCCTGACGTCGATCTCACACGTCTGCTCACAAGGTCGAGTCTCTGGCAATCACACACTGTGCATTCAAGGTTTAAATGCAACAATCTCTGATTAAGACAAAATACACCACAGCTGTGAGTCCTGATGACCTGCATGTGAAAACAAGCCTCAGGTGTTCAGGGTGAGGTCCTGATGCGCAGCCACTCAGTCCTGAATGCATACCACCTGGTGGGAGAAACAGAAAACAAAAACCAAGCCAGCCAAACACCCCAGCCCACAACAAAAAATTGTCAAATCTGAGAATGACCTTGACCTTTATCAATGACCTTGATCTCTAATCACCAAAATAACCATATAAATTGATTCTACATACTGGAAAGGACATCTTATTTGCTGAAATAAGCAGAAAATTGACTTATTTATGAGAAATTTCAAATTTCCCACTCACCCAGAATTGGCCCTGAAAGTGCTCACCTATAGGATTCAAAAAGTGTCAGTTACAGAAATATGAGCAAATATGCCACAAGGAACAGTGATACCCCATATGAGAAATCACACACTTTTTCCTGTCTACTTGTTGAGAATTGAGAACCGACATGTCAAATTTGGCCAGTTTTGCTATATTTTAAAGTAACACAATCTGAGGCCGTTTTGACATCAAATTTTGAACTGACCAAAATTCAAGTAAAATTTTGCCTGATGGAAAAACTATCTTTGCCATTCCTAATCAGTCAACTTGGAGGGTATATGGTGAAAATTTAATCAAAATTGGAGTCGGTCATCCAGCCACCCCCACATGATTTTCTCTGAGACAGCTCATTAATGACTTACTGCACTCAGACGTGTAGCCATATGTGGTGAAAGTGTTGAACTTGTAGAAATGTTTACTTATTCTCAGAAGTGATATTCATGTCTCTGGGTCTTTGACCCGCATGCTCCCAGATTTGACTTGACCTGACTTGAACAAATGTATCCTTGCAGGATTTTTTAAGACAAAATAGTTCATAAAAATAAAAAAGGACCTTTGTGTTCCATTTGTATAGTTTTTAAATTTTCAATTTATTTTCATTTATATAGTATGGTTTGGAGAACCGGGTTGGGTGGTTGACCCAAGTGCAGGAGCAGTAAGGAACACAGAAAGGTTTAAACAAGAGTTTATTAAAGAAGGACTGCGCAGTTGGGGAACAACAAAGGATGGACCACCAAGACTGGACGGGACTGACAGGACCACATGACAGGGACTGGAGTCAGGGAAGCGAGCCTGCGGAGCTGCTGGGACTACAGGGGAGAAATGAGAGAGCAGATGAAAATAGTGACGGTGCATTTGGGCACACATCAGGAAACAAAAATGAGTCTAAACCAAATGATTTAAAGGTTCTGTTCATTCTGGCTTTCAGTTCAGAAATAAAGTCTCAGTTCAGAAGTAAGTCTCATTTCATCCCAGATTGGATCTTAGATAAAAGGCGCAGTACATTCTGGAGTCCAGTTCAGATCAAAGTCTTTGTTCATTCCGGATTTGAGTTCTACAGGGCACACCCTAATGGTGGGCTCATGTGGCAGACAGACAGAGTCAGATAACAGCTCCAAGTTCCAGGCTTAGATGCATACAATAACTTAGCAGCTCACACTCTCTGGGGAACTGCACTCAGAAAACAACAGTTACATTAACTCAGAAACTTAGCTGCTGCGTGTAGGTCACTCCAGACTGTCAACAGATTAGATCATAATTAACTGAACTGTTCCGCCAGTGGCATAATAAGATGACTGCACGCTGATCCTGAACAGCGCAGAAGCGCACGAACCCGAACTACAGATTAATGATTGATATTCACTAAACTCCATGAAAGAATGGACTCAGAACAGAATATCTGCTGAGCATTGAGCAGTGTGGAGATGAACGTACTTTGATAATTAACAGCGTGAGTGAAGCGTTGCGGGTGATTACACACCGGACAGAATAACAGCTAATTAACAGCATGAGTGAAACGAGAAACAGAAAAGCATGTCATGGACAAACCCATATGATCCGCTGAACATAGCGGGAATAATGTATTAGCGCAGGAGCTCATACTGCAGGGAAAAACACGATTAACAAACATTCTTAGAAATGTAGAGTAACACGGCAGGAAAAACACGACGTTACACACGTGCCGGGAAGCGCCAGTGGGAAAATACACAGATGTATACTCTCGTGGACATGGGAGCCCACAGTGAGAGGGTTATGACAAGAGCGCGGAATTAACAGTCCGGAAAAACTGAGCAGGAAGAGTCATGATCTGGAAGGCTCACATCAGGAACACGACAGGTGACATTAGCTCCAAACGTGACGACAGAACGTCAAATAAAGAACACGAAGAGAAAACATAAGCTGGGGTTACCGGCTGGGTGTGATGGAAGAGCACAGCTGGGAACCTGTGGCAACCCGGTTCCAACCCAGAGGACGCGGAGGTTCTTGGGGCGGAACGCAGCAGCTGATGATTTGAGGAACAAACCACAAGTTAGACCAGACTCTAAGGGGCAACCGTCTGCTTGGGCCATGCTACTGACACAATTTACAAAACGAATATACAGGAAATTTTGCTAGTGCACAGGACGAGAGGGTTGCAGAAGTAGACACCACTCCTATCTCTGGATGGAGGTGCATGTCAAACAGAGAGAAAAAACAGAATCAGGTATCGGAAAGACAACAAATGCAGTATAATTTGTCAGCATTAAGCAACAAGAAAAACAGAAGAAATACGAAGGTAATCACCGGCCACTAGCCCTAAGCTTCACTAAAAGACCCAGAATTTAGATAAAGTTGAGACTGCGGCCCGCTCGGTTTCCTAATTAAATGAATTTAATAGAGTACAAAGCATTGTAACATACTCTGCCAGTATGCTAGCCATACGAAAGGGAAAATAAGTGCGTCTTAAGTCTGGACTTGAAAGTATCTACAGAATCTGACTGTTTTATTGATGCAGGGAGATCATTCCACAGAACAGGGGCACGATAAGAGAAAGCTCTGTGACCCACAGACTTTTCATTCACCCTAGGGACACAAAGGTAGTCCTGCACCCTGAGAACGCAGAGCCTGGGCCGGTACGTACGGTTTAATTAGGTCAGTGAAGTAGGGAGGTGCCAGTCCGTGAACAGTTTTATAGGTTAGTAGCAGAACCTTAAAATCTGATCTCACAGGGACAGGAAGCCAGTGAAGAGATGCCAAAGTGGGTGTAATGTTGTTATACTACAGTTGTCAATAAGTAATATTTATAGCTGTAAATAAGTAATGAAAAATGATTGTTAAAGTATTGGTTACACCCACTACACTAGCTTGTCACATGCATCTGTCAAGGTTGCCAGGCCAAAGGGAGTAGGGACGGGAAAAGCTAATGACGTCTCATTTCAGAACGGTTTGCTACGGCCTCCACATTTTCTTCAGGCCTGAAGAGTTTTGTGGGACACTGCCATAGAAAGAGTTTTACATGGTAGCCACAGTATCTTATGAAGACATTGCAAAAATGAATGCAGTGAAATATGTTTTTAGATGACTGCCATGGTAACCACTTGCGAAAATAATGCATAGGAACAGGCTCTTAAAAAATTGTGTCAGCTCAGAAAAACAACAGATTAGGACAAGTTACGGCTAATTTGTGAGTTTGTGAGTTTGTAATCAAGAGTTTTATTGGTTTGTGAGTATTGTGGCAAACCATGATTGGTCCATTTTAAGGATACACCTCTTCTGAACATGATATCACCATCTCAACATAACCTGTCTGCAGCCGTCTGTGGTTGATGAACAGAATCTGACATTGTAGGGGCTCAACTGTAACAATTTTGTGGCACACATAAATACATACACAAGTACATGTACAGTAGTGTTCAGAATAATAGTAGTGCTATGTGACTAAAACGATTAATCCAGGTTTTGAGTATATTTCTTCTTGTTACATGGGAAACAAGGTACCAGTAGATTCAGTAGATTCTTACAAATCCAACAAGACCAAGCATTCATGATATGCACACTCTTAAGGCTATGAAATCGGGCTATTAGTAAAAAAAAAAAAAGTAGAAAAGGGGGTGTTCACAATAATAGTAGCATGTGCTGTTGATGCTACAAATTCAAAACTATTATGTTCAAACTGCTTGAATCACTAAACTAGTATTTAGTTGTATAACCACAGTTTTTCATGATTTCTTCACATCTGCGAGGCATTAATTTTGCTGGTTTGGAACCAAGATTTTGCTTGTTTACTAGTGTGCTTGGGGTCATTGTCTTGTTGAAACACCCATTTCAAGGGCATATCCTCTTCAGCATAAGGCAACATGACCTCTTCAAGTATTTTGACATATCTAAACTCATCCATCAATCAATCAATCAATCAATTTTTTTATATAGCGCCAAATCACAACAAACAGTTGCCCCAAGGCGCTTTATATTGTAAGGCAAGGCCATACAATAATTATGTAAAACCCCAATGGTCAAAACGACCCCCTGTGAGCAAGCACTTGGCTACAGTGGGAAGGAAAAACTCCCTTTTAACAGGAAGAAACCTCCAGCAGAACCAGGCTCAGGGAGGGGCAGTCTTCTGCTGGGACTGGTTGGGGACTGGTTCTAGAATTAACAGGAAGCCAATGAAGAGAGGCCAATATGGGTGAGATATGCTCTCTCCTTCTAGTCCCCGTCAGTACTCTAGCTGCAGCATTTTGAATTAACTGAAGGCTTTTTAGGGAACTTTTAGGACAACCTGATAATAATGAATTACAATAGTCCAGCCTAGAGGAAATAAATGCATGAATTAGTTTTTCAGCATCACTCTGAGACAAGACCTTTCTGATTTTAGAGATATTGCGTAAATGCAAAAAAGCAGTCCTACATATTTGTTTAATATGCGCTTTGAATGACATATCCTGATCAAAAATGACTCCAAGATTTCTCACAGTATTACTAGAGGTCAGGGTAATGCCATCCAGAGTAAGGATCTGGTTAGACACCATGTTTCTAAGATTTGTGGGGCCAAGTACAATAACTTCAGTTTTATCTGAGTTTAAAAGCAGGAAATTAGAGGTCATCCATGTCTTTATGTCTGTAAGACAATCCTGCAGTTTAGCTAATTGGTGTGTGTCCTCTGGCTTCATGGATAGATAAAGCTGGGTATCATCTGCGTAACAATGAAAATTTAAGCAATACCGTCTAATAATACTGCCTAAGGGAAGCATGTATAAAGTGAATAAAATTGGTCCTAGCACAGAACCTTGTGGAACTCCATAATTAACTTTAGTCTGTGAAGAAGATTCCCCATTTACATGAACAAATTGTAATCTATTAGACAAATATGATTCAAACCACCGCAGCGCAGTGCCTTTAATACCTATGGCATGCTGTAATCTCTGTAATAAAATTTTATGGTCAACAGTATCAAAAGCAGCACTGAGGTCTAACAGAACAAGCACAGAGATGAGTCCACTGTCCGAGGCCATAAGAAGATCATTTGTAACCTTCACTAATGCTGTTTCTGTACTATGATGAATTCTAAAACCTGACTGAAACTCTTCAAA
This sequence comes from Thalassophryne amazonica, assembly GCF_902500255.1. Lineage (NCBI taxonomy): Eukaryota > Metazoa > Chordata > Actinopteri > Batrachoidiformes > Batrachoididae > Thalassophryne > Thalassophryne amazonica. The sequence goes on along the minus strand of NC_047106.1, from coordinate 72,795,767 downwards.
TAGACCATTCCTCTGCAGATGATCAGTTAGCTGTTTTACAACTACCCTTTCAAGAATTTTTGAGAGAAAAGGAAGGTTGGAGATTGGCCTATAATTAGCTAAGATAGCTGGGTCAAGTGATGGCTTTTTAAGTAATGGTTTAATTACTGCCACCTTAAAAGCCTGTGGTACATAGCCAACTAACAAAGATAGATTGATCATATTTAAGATCGAAGCATTAAATAATGGTAGGGCTTCCTTGAGCAGCCTGGTAGGAATGGGGTCTAATAAACATGTTGATGGTTTGGATGAAGTAACTAATGAAAATAACTCAGACAGAACAATCGGAGAGAAAGAGTCTAACCAAATACCGGCATCACTGAAAGCAGCCAAAGATAACGATACGTCTTTGGGATGGTTATGAGTAATTTTTTCTCTAATAGTTAAAATTTTGTTAGCAAAGAAAGTCATGAAGTCATTACTAGTTAAAGTTAATGGAATACTCAGCTCAATAGAGCTCTGACTCTTTGTCAGCCTGATTTCAGCCCGGTTTCTAGATAAGCTCAGATGCATTCTGAGCATCCAGAACAGTAATTTTAATGTTTTGAGAAGACCATAAAGTGGACACCATTTGACTTATACAATTTGAAACTGTGGATATAAGTACTTTATTCTGAGAATAGCCAGCATTGGTTTTATTAACATCCTGGTGTAAATAAGGTATCACCACATGTGTAGAACTCAAAAAGAATGATAGGTTGAGTTTTCATTAAAAAAACAACTGCAATGTGGTAAAATGTATTCATAAATATGAAAGAACAGGCTCTTAATTATTAACTATCACATACTGTATTTATTTTTTCTCAAGATTTGTTTTTGCATAAGTTTGAAAAAACAACAGATCATAAGTTTAGGATAAATTACTAATCATGAATTTAATTTTCGAAGTGGCACTAATGACAACACTCATACTGATCATAATTTTGCTTGCATAGACTGATTTTGGAGATCAAGCAATAATTGCAGATGGGCTTTCTGAGGTCCCAGATAGCTTTTCTGATTTCCTTTTCTAACTTTCAGAATTTAGTAAATTAGCATATGGTCCATTGATACTTATGTGTAGACACTAGTCCCTAGAGGCAGCTATTTTTGGTTTCAAATCTGAGCAAATGCAGTCCCAGAAAATTCCGAATGTGACAAACAAGAAACAGGTGTTGTAAACAAGTCAGTGCTGCTAAAAATACAAACTTGCAGAAACAAAGATACTATTCTGACATGGTTTTGCACATAAGACTGACATGGTTCGCACATAAGACTGGCATAGCATGTTTCAAGTACACACATATATGTCAGAAGGTGGGGGGGGGCATACCATATTCTGTCCCCCCTGGTTGAAAAGGTGGGGGGGGACATGTCCCCCCTATCCTCCATCAAATTGCGCCCATGATTACAGAGTGCAATAGCTGGAAATTGGCGCAAGCACCATGAAGTAGTAGTGGGACAAACACACAAACAAATGTTTCTCAAATGAAAGTATGATTTCACTCCTTCTTAAGTTTACTGTTGCCACTGCTGTGGCTGTGATTAGAGTTAAAGCTGGGGTGTGTAACTTTGTGCCCTGAAGGTTGATTTTCACTGGTGAGCACCAATTATTTGAGGGGAGGAACCCATCAGAAAAAAAACATTGGCTGAGGTAATCTCTTGCAACAAAAGGCCAGACTTTCTCTGCTTTTCATGGCACACAGTCACCCAGTGCTGAACTTGAATCTTAGATTTAAGGGGAAATTGCAAACAATTGGGATGTGGGTATTCAAGGGCTGCTTGCAACAGAGGAGCTCTGACAAATTATTGCTACTTGATATTTTAGGAATATGATTAGGCTGAAGGGGATCGTGACATCTACAAAAAGCACAACGTGCTTATTTGATCCTATACCAACAAAGCTGTTTAAGGCCTGTTCTTGGGCCGACTGTGCTGGAAATTGCTAATCTTTCATTAACCTCTGGTTCTGTTCCTAGGTGTTTTAAATCTGCAGTGATTAAACCATTACTTAAGAAATCTAGTCTTGACCCTGGTGTATTGAATAATTATAGGCCGATATCAAATCTCTCATTCTGCTCTAAAATTCAGGAAAAAGTTGTTTCATAACTCATAGCTTGTGGACCATCTTACTGAGAATGATCTTTTTGAGCCACTGCAGTCTGCTTTTAAAAAACATCGCTCCACAGAGACAGCGCTTACTAGAGCAGTGAATGATTTTCTGTGCGTAATGGATTCGGACACCACTATGGTTTTGGTGCTTTTAGAGCTTAGTGCTGTGTTTGATGCTGTGGATCATCGTGTTTTACTTAATAGGCTGGAAAATTATTTTGGGATTACTGGAAGCGTCCTTGCCTGGTTGACGTCATACCTGTCCAGTCGTTTTCATTGTGTTGTGTATAATAACACTACCTCTGGCTTTGGTGACATGAAATTTGGGTTTCCACAGGGGTCTGTGTTAGGCGCCTTGCTTTTCTGCCTTTATATAGCGCTCCTAGGGCATATTCTGCAGCATTATGGGATTACCTTTCAATGCTATGCTGATGATACTCAATTGATGATACTCAATTGTACATGCTAATAACTGCTGGTAATCTTACCCATATAAAAGATTGCCTTGTATCAGTGACAAGTTGGTTTTCTAGTAACTTTCTACTCTTAAACTCTGATAAGACTGAAACGATGGTTCTTGGTCCAGCCAGACATTGGTGTCAATTTGACTAGCTGGCACTTAGTTTGGGTTCATGTGTTATACATCATACGGACAAAGTGAGGAATCTTTGGGTACTTTTTGATCCTACATTGTCCTTTGACCTCCACATTAGAGATATTATGAGTACTGCCTTCTTCCATCTGCGAAAGATAGCGAAGATTCGTCCCATCCTGTCTATGGCTAATGCTGAGACTCTGATACATGTATTTATCGCTTCTAGATTGGATTACTTCTATGCTTCATTTTCTGGTCTGCCGCATTCCAGCATTAGGGGTCTTCAATTAGTGCAGAATGCTGCTGCCAGACTTTTAACACAAAGTAGAAAGTTTGACCACATTACACCCATTCTGGCGCCCCTTCATTGGCTTACAGTTTCTGCCAGATCAGATTTTAAAGTCCTGTTGCTGGTCTATAAAATTGTTCATGGACTGGCTCCTTCCTACCTGGCGGACTTGGTCAAGCCCTGCGTATTGGCACAGCCCTTACATTCGCAAGGCGCAGGTCTTCTGTGTGTTCTAAGGGTGAATAAAAACTCTGTGGGGTACAGAGCCTTCTCTTACCGTGGCCCTGCTCTCTGGAATGATCTACCTGCAGCTATAAAGCCGTCTGACATGGTGGAGGCTTTTAAATCAAGACTGAAGACCCACTTTTTTTAGACTGTCTTATCGTTAATTTATTATGTTTTTATGTTTGCTTTGGCGGAAATAACACTATCAAATACCCTCCTTGGAGGAGGCAGGAGTGGAAGGCCAGGGCAGGCAGTCACTGAAGTAATCAAAAAACTCCTCAGTGGCAAGTCACTGGCAGTGGATGAGATTTGCCCTGAGATAGTCAAATCTCTGGATCTTGTCGAGTTGTCATGACTATATGTGATGCCTATATAATGTTGCATGGAAGTCTGGGACAGTACCTCTGGATTGGCAAACTGAGGTTGTGGTTACCATATTTGAGAAAGGGGTAAGGCATCCAATTTACCAATGTACATTCCCATCCTCATCTTTGTTCATGAGCTTTGTGTAGTGACCAAGAGAACAAAATTGCATATACAATATACATATGCAAAGTGTTTTATTTGTAAATTGTTTGTATTTTATCTATTTTAATGGTTATCTTGATGTTGTTAGTTTGTTTATTATGACATGTGGTGCTGCCTTTCTTGGCCAGGTCACCCTTACAAAAGAGGTTTCAATCTCAGTGGGCTTTTTATCTGGTTAAATAACGGTTAATAACAAGTGGCAGAAATGAGGTTCTTTTATTCGGGTATCTGGGCTTACACTAAGGGAAAGGGTGAGAAGCTTGACTATGCAGTGGTTCGGGTATCTGGTGAGGATGCCCCCTGAACATCTCCCTAGGTAGATCTTCTAGGCATGTACAATTGGAGGTTTTGGCGAAGACCCAGGCCCTGTTGGCTTGGGAATGCCTCGGGAAAGAGTAAGAGGACTTGGCCGAGGATAGGGAAATATGGGAGAGCTGCTCAGTCTGCTGCCACCTTGGCCAAGAACCAGATAAAGTGGCAGTTCAACCAGGGCTACATACTTCAAAGAGTGTGTCACAATGAGGCCTTAGATTCCTCACATGTACATAGAGTACTGTAACACATTGATGATTGGAGTTTCTATGCAAGTGGATTTGAACACCACCTGACATTTGGGATTCATTGTCTCCTGGTCAAGGAAATTTTGACACTGAGACAGAAATAGCCAAAGATCCAATCATCAGCCTTTTACAGTATCCCCATGAGAATGAATGTTACATTGCCAATAGGGTGTCCTACCACACCCTTTTGGCAAAGAAAAACAATATGGTTGTGATCAAATATCAGATCTGACTCATCACTGAACTCTTGCAATGCTTAGTTTTTGGTGAACTGAATCATTCAGTATTTAAATACACTTTCTGAAAAAAATTGTTGGTTGACAAACAGCTCAGATGCATGGATACAAACACATGCACAGTAGTGCCATTGCCAGAGGAGGTGGGTTCGTATTGTTCTTTGGAAGCATTATAATCGATCAATGACAATGAATTGGCCAAAATGTGTCTTGCCTCAGAGAATATGTTTATGTGTGTATCTGTTTATATGTATTTGTTCTGTGAAAAGAACTGATTTCTTTCTCCAGATGAGTATCAATGTTGTCAGATTGCCATATTGGAGGAACATGTGCTCTCTGCTGTCGACTGTTGGCGCCAACATGAAAATTCATAAATAAGCACAGCAGTTCTTAGTTTCTGTGTGTTCGATAACAAATTTCTTCCTCTGTGCATTTACAGTTTTTTATTCTAGTTATGCAGAATATAATGTAAAATTTGAGCAAATGTTTCAGGCCATCAAGGCCTAGAATGTTTGATAAATAGTGGCCGGTATTTTTGATGTGCCGTACTTGACATAATTGGGACTGTATTAGTGTTCAGATGTAAAAATGTTTTCCCCCATTTGCCTTGTACGCTTGCCTGTTTGTGTCTTGATAGACTAACTCAAAAACCAATGGACCAATATTCAAGAAATTTTGTGAAGGGATGGGTCATGGGCAAAAAAAAACCCTGCCAACCCAATAAATTTTGGTGTGTCTCCAACAATAATCTTTTTCAGATTCTTTAAATTCAAACATTCTCATCGTCACAAGGAAAGTTACACAGCTTGGGACTCCGACGAGGGCGGTTGCATCTCCTCCACTCTCCCTTACCTCTGTTCTCTGCCTTTAACCTTCAAGTCCCTACTTCACCAGACTGTGAATTCCTCAAATTATATTGGATTTTGGATCTATTGGACTATTGGATTAACCATGGAATTGATCAACTGGTCTCTGAACGCTATTGACACCATTTTTTCTACAAGAAGGTCAGGACCAGGGGATCCTACCTGCCCAGATGGAAGGTATCCTGCGGGCTATGTCCTCGACTTCTGGGGGTCTTGGCATGTTGCATGCTTGGCACCTTTCTCCGTTGAGGACGTCGAGGATTTATTCATTTTTGGTCTCATGGTAGCAGGGCTGGTACTTTTTGGCTTATGTGCTGCCCTTGGCAAGATGGCGGCATCAAGAACCACGGCCCCTCACTTGTCCATCATGATTAACGTGGTTGGCAAGGCAGTGCATTCACAGACTGCGATGACTCTTGAACTCAGATGCGAATTGGATGACATCTTGGAGCAGATGCGTGCCTTACAGTTGAAGCTGAAGATTTCAGAGGCTGGTGAATATTCTTAATTCATAATTGGGAATATTCTTAATTCATAATTGGGATTTGGTTGTGCAAGTGGAACTGTTAAAAGTGATTTCACTGCTGTAACCATAATATTACAGGCTTATCAAGCCTGAAGGTCAAATTGCCCGACTGTTTCCTCCAGAGGGATTTGTTTCAGCCTGGGGAACATTGGCTGTTTCTTATCTCATCTCACAAAGACAATAAACTGCTTTTCACAGGGCTGAAGCATGTTCCATTCCCAAATTATTTATTTTGGCAACTAATATGGTGAATGATTATAGCATCAAATATAGATGAACTGGTGACTAGCAAATATGCCAATACTTTAACACAAATCTCAGTGAACCCATCAGTCATGACATTCATGAACTATTTTCATCCTCACTTTGGGCATCAAGAATCAGTCTCAGTGCTTGTGCAGCAGCTATAAATCTTGTTATTCTAGGTCTGTTGGCCATGCTTCCCTACAAAATCAATCAATCAATCAATCAATTTTTTTTTTATATAGCGCCAAATCACAACAAGCAGTTGCCCCAAGGCGCTTTATATTGTAAGGCAAGGCCATACAATAATGATGTAAAACCCCAACGGTCAAAACGACCCCCTGTGAGCAAGCACTTGGCTACAGTGGGAAGGAAAAACTCCCTTTTAACAGGAAGAAACCTCCAGCAGAACCAGGCTCAGGGAGGGGCAGTCTTCTGCTGGGACTGGTTGGGGCTGAGGGAGAGAACCAGGAAAAAGACATGCTGTGGAGGGGAGCAGAGATCGATCACTAATGATTAAATGCAGAGTGGTGCATACAGAGCAAAAAGAGAAAGAAACAGTGCATCATGGGAACCCCCCAGCAGTCTACGTCTATAGCAGCATAACTAAGGGATGGTTCAGGGTCACCTGATCCAGCCCTAACTATAAGCTTTAGCAAAAAGGAAAGTTTTAAGCCTAATCTTAAAAGTAGAGAGGGTGTCTGTCTCCCTGATCTGAATTGGGAGCTGGTTCCACAGGAGAGGAGCCTGAAAGCTGAAGGCTCTGCCTCCCATTCTACTCTTACAAACCCTAGGAACTACAAGTAAGCCTGCAGTCTGAGAGTGAAGCGCTCTATTGGGGTGATATGGTACTACGAGGTCCCTAAGATAAGATGGGACCTGATTATTCAAAACCTTATAAGTAAGAAGAAGAATTTTAAATTCTATTCTAGAATTAACAGGAAGCCAATGAAGAGAGGCCAATATGGGTGAGATATGCTCTCTCCTTCTAGTCCCCGTCAGCACTCTAGCTGCAGCATTTTGAATTAACTGAAGGCTTTTTAGGGAACTTTTAGGACAACCTGATAATAATGAATTACAATAGTCCAGCCTAGAGGAAATAAATGCATGAATTAGTTTTTCAGCATCACTCTGAGACAAGACCTTTCTGATTTTAGAGATATTGCGTAAATGCAAAAAAGCAGTCCTACATATTTGTTTAATATGCGCTTTGAATGACATATCCTGATCAAAAATGACTCCAAGATTTCTCACAGTATTACTAGAGGTCAGGGTAATGCCATCCAGAGTAAGGATCTGGTTAGACACCATGTTTCTAAGATTTGTGGGGCCAAGTACAATAACTTCAGTTTTATCTGAGTTTAAAAGCAGGAAATTAGAGGTCATCCATGTCTTTATGTCTGTAAGACAATCCTGCAGTTTAGCTAATTGGTGTGTGTCCTCTGGCTTCATGGATAGATAAAGCTGGGTATCATCTGCGTAACAATGAAAATTTAAGCAATACCGTCTAATAATACTGCCTAAGGGAAGCATATATAAAGTGAATAAAATTGGTCCTAGCACAGAACCTTGTGGAACTCCATAATTAACTTTAGTCTGTGAAGAAGATTCCCCATTTACATGAACAAATTGTAATCTATTAGACAAATATGATTCAAACCACCGCAGCGCAGTGCCTTTAATACCTATGGCATGCTCTAATCTCTGTAATAAAATTTTATGGTCAACAGTATCAAAAGCAGCACTGAGGTCTAACAGAACAAGCACAGAGATGAGTCCACTGTCCGAGGCCATAAGAAGATCATTTGTAACCTTCACTAATGCTGTTTCTGTACTATGATGAATTCTAAAACCTGACTGAAACTCTTCAAATAGACCATTCCTCTGCAGATGATCAGTTAGCTGTTTTACAACTACCCTTTCAAGAATTTTTGAGAGAAAAGGAAGGTTGGAGATTGGCCTATAATTAGCTAAGATAGCTGGGTCAAGTGATGGCTTTTTAAGTAATGGTTTAATTACTGCCACCTTAAAAGCCTGTGGTACATAGCCAACTAACAAAGATAGATTGATCATATTTAAGATCGAAGCATTAAATAATGGTAGGGCTTCCTTGAGCAGCCTGGTAGGAATGGGGTCTAATAAACATGTTGATGGTTTGGATGAAGTAACTAATGAAAATAACTCAGACAGAACAATCGGAGAGAAAGAGTCTAACCAAATACCGGCATCACTGAAAGCAGCCAAAGAAAACGATACGTCTTTGGGATGGTTATGAGTAATTTTTTCTCTAATAGTTAAAATTTTGTTAGCAAAGAAAGTCATGAACTCATTACTAGTTAAAGATAATGGAATACTCAGCTCAATAGAGCTCTGACTCTTTGTCAGCCTGGCTACAGTGCTGAAAAGAAACCTGGGGTTGTTCTTATTTTCTTCAATTAGTGATGAGTAGAAAGATGTCCTAGCTTTACGGAGGGCTTTTTTATAGAGCAACAGACTCTTTTTCCAGGCTAAGTGAAGATCTTCTAAATTAGTGAGACGCCATTTCCTCTCCAACTTACGGGTTATCTGCTTTAAGCTACGAGTTTGAGAGTTATACCATGGAGTCAGAAACTTCTGATTTAAAGCTCTCTTTTTCAGAGGAGCTACAGCATCCAAAGTTGTCTTCAATGAGGATGTAAAACTATTGACGAGATACTCTATCTCCCTTACAGAGTTTAGGTAGCTACTCTGCACTGTGTTGTTATATGGCATTAGAGAACATAAAGAAGGAATCATATCCTTAAACCTAGTTACAGCGCTTTCTGAAAGACTTCTAGTGTAATGAAACTTATTCCCTACTGCTGGGTAGTCCATCAGAGTAAATGTAAATGTTATTAAAAAATGATCAGACAGAAGGGAGTTTTCAGGGAATACTGTTAAGTCTTCTATTTCCATACCATAAGTCAGAACAAGATCTAAGATATGATTAAAGTGGTGGGTGGACTCATTTACTTTTTGAGCAAAGCCAATAGAGTCTAATAATAGATTAAATGCAGTGTTGAGGCTGTCATTCTCAGCATCTGTGTGGATGTTAAAATTGCCCACTATAATTATCTTATCTGAGCTAAGCACTAAGTCAGACAAAAGGTCTGAAAATTCACAGAGAAACTCACAGTAACGACCAGGTGGACGATAGATAATAACAAATAAAACTGGTTTTTGGGACTTCCAATTTGGATGGACAAGACTAAGAGACAAGCTTTCAAATGAATTAAAGCTCTGTCTGGGTTTTTGATTAATTAATAAGCTGGAATGGAAGATTGCTGCTAATCCACCGCCCCGGCCCGTGCTACGAGCATTCTGACAGTTAGTGTGACTCGGGGGTGTTGACTCATTTAAACTAACATATTCATCCTGCTGTAACCAGGTTTCTGTTAGGCAGAATAAATCAATATGTTGATCAATTATTATATCATTTACCAACAGGGACTTAGAAGAGAGAGACCTAATGTTTAATAGACCACATTTAACTGTTTTAGTCTGTGGTGCAGTTGAAGGTGCTATATTATTTTTTCTTTTTGAATTTTTATGCTTAAATAGATTTTTGCTGGTTATTGGTAGTCTGGGAGCAGGCACCGTCTCTACGGGGATGGGGTAATGAGGGGATGGCAGGGGGAGAGAAGCTGCAGAGAGGTGTGTAAGACTACAACTCTGCTTCCTGGTCCCAACCCTGGATAGTCACGGTTTGGAGGATTTAAGAAAATTAGCCAGATTTCTAGAAATGAGAGCTGCTCCATCCAAAGTGGGATGGATGCCGTCTCTCCTAACAAGACCAGGTTTTCCCCAGAAGCTTTGCCAATTATCTATGAAGCCCACCTCATTTTTTGGACACCACTCAGACAGCCAGCAATTCAAGGAGAACATGCGGCTAAACATGTCACTCCCGGTCTGATTGGGGAGGGGCCCAGAGAAAACTACAGAGTCCGACATTGTTTTTGCAAAGTTACACACGATTTAATGTTAATTTTAGTGACCTCCGATTGGCGTAACCGGGTGTCATTACTGCCGACGTGAATTACAATCTTACCAAATTTACGCTTAGCCTTAACCAGCAGTTTCAAATTTCCTTCAATGTCGCCTGCTCTGGCCCCCGGAAGACAATTGACTATGGTTGCTGGTGTCGCTAACTTCACATTTCTCAAAACAGAGTCGCCAATAACCAGAGTTTGATCCTCGGCGGGTGTGTCGTCGAGTGGGGAAAAACGGTTAGAAATGTGAACGGGTTGGCGGTGTACACTGGGCTTCTGTTTAGGGCTACGCTTCCTCCTCACAGTCACCCAGTCAGCCTGCTTTCCCGGCTGCTCGGGATCTGCCAGGGGGGAACTAACGGCGGCTAAGCTACCTTGGTCCGCACCGACTACAGGGGCCTGGCTAGCTGTAGAATTTTCCACGGTGCGGAGCCGAGTATCCAATTCGCCCAGCCTGGCCTCCAAAGCTACGAATAAGCTACACTTATTACAAGTACCATTACTGCTAAAGGAGGCCGAGGAATAACTAAACATTTCACACCCAGAGCAGAAAAGTGCGGGAGAGACAGGAGAAGCCGCCATGCTAAATCGGCTAAGAGCTAGTAGCTACGCTAAGCTAGCGGATTCCTAAAAACACGCAAAGTGAATAATGTGTAAATAATTTAGAGGTGATTCAGCAGAATGAGTGCTTTAGTTAAGGCACGTAAAGATTACACTGGGAAACAAATCGTAATCTAGATAACTAGATCAATCTAACTGCGCAGATTAAACAGCTAACAGATACAGAAAAACACTGCTGTGCTCCGGAACAGGAAGTGATACAATACTGCAGTGAGAGCCAACCACCAGTAGAGGCAAGCAAGAGCCAAACAGCCAAAACAGTAAAATATAATGATTAGAGTTGGCAAATTACAATACCATCTCAAGTTATGTCGAAAATTTCATAGATCTTCCAGGGGGTCATAAGTGACCCAGCACAAGTTTGGATTATACTTGTCACATGGATCAGCCAATCCTTGCAAAATTCTATAAAGAAATGCAGGACAAATAGATTGACAGATTCGTGGTAAGAAACTTTTTTCTGATTAAAATTAGAAAAATGGCACACAAAAATATGCATGGGGTCATAAATGTCCCCACTCATTTGTTTGAGAGTGAAAGTAGGCATTTATCTTTTTCAGATGAAGTTTTAGTCCGGCCATTAAATGAGGCAGGTCCCTATTCAAGATCAGGTATTTAATCAAGGAAATATGTCAACCTAATTGGTGCTGGGGATTCCCCGTAGATTGTTCAGTGTCTCCTGACTGTAACTAATCTGTTACATACATATAATGGATTTTGTCTGTTTTATACATATAGCGGATGTCAATTACAATGGACAACATTCCCTGTTCCACAGTTTTACTGTACATATAGGATCTCCTGCGTTGACCCCAAGTGAAAAATGGAGAAGCCAAAAGAACTAAAAGAAAAAAGTAAACTTTAATACCCCTGGTTTGTGCCATATTTTTGCACTAGTTTTCTTTCTCCCAAAATGGTGCTGCCCCTGGGATGGCCCAAGTCGGTTAGGGGTCTGCCTTCACTTAATGGAGTATTTAGGAGATCAGGTGGTTGGCGCAACATGAGGAGGAAGAAGTGGTGCAGGAGGTGCATAAATACTTCACCTCAGGGAACTGTCATGCATGGATGCTGCTGCCGTTCATGCACTTTAGTATTGTGTGTATAAATCTTTCTTCACCAGAAGAACTCTCACTTCTGAGTTTGTCATCTAAATAGTCATCTATCAATTGCTGTTACACCTGTCCCTTAACTCTCAGAGGTCCATTGGCTCGCTGGAGAGTCCAAATTTTTGAAAATTTTCAAATCTTGTATGTATATTCAGGTGGTCCCGAAAAACAAACTTCAACTTTTTCAAGGTGCTTCTTCATTTTTTTTGTTCCTTTAGTGGTAAAAATAAATTTGGTGAAATTTTATGAGATTTGATTAGTTCATTAGTGGCATGAGTGGCAGATTTTGTTACATCTGCCTTATGTCACATTTTCAAGGCATTCATTGTCAACATGGACTTCCTCATCAAGGACCCCTCAGAGTGGGAGGATGACCCATCATTCCTGTCGTCACAGCAGGTCCTGGATAACATTGGTGTTGTCAATGATTTTGCTGAGCGAGGAGTTGCACTTATCCAGGATTACAATCAGATCCTCATGAAGGATGAACAGCAGCACCAATACCTGCTACAAGTGGTTGAGTGGCATCAACGGCGAAGAAAATCGGAACCAAAACGCCACTCCCCATGACAGCGACATGTAATAATTTTTTATCTCGCCTGTATGGTCAGCTAAACGAGAAAGGATTGTTTTTTCAATTTATATTTCATTTGTGAACAGGTGCATTACTATTGCTGGTTTGCACTAATATGCTCACCCATTGCAATTTCCAACACGCGTGCAGCAGTGGTTAGAATACTCACACACACACACACACACACACACACACTCATCTTCAACCGCTTAGTCCAACCAAGGGTCGCGGGGGGCTGGAGCCTATCCCAGCAGTCATAGAGCGCGAGGCGGGGTACACCCAGGATAGGACGCCAGACTGTTGCAGGGCCACAAACAGACAAACAAACACATTCACACCCACTCGCACACCTATGGACAATTTAAAGATTCCAATCCACCTAACCCGCATGTCTTTGGATGTGGGAGGAAACCGGAGCACCCGGAGGAAACCCACGCAAACACGGGGAGAACATAGAAACTCCACACAGAAAGGCCACAGGTGGGAATTGAACCCATGACCTTCTCGCTGTGAGGCAACAGTGCTAGTGGTTAAAATAGTCATATCAAAATAAAATTTTGTACAAAACATTTTCTCATGAAGATGAACACTTTTGTCAGGAAGTACCTGAAGAAAGTCACATTTTTATTTTTGGCATACTGTAGAGGACCGCCCTAATGTATATACATTTTTATCATGTGAACGTGCTGTTTGGTGTTAGAAATAGGTTTACCAAAGTCTTTAGGTCACAAAAGTAGTGTTTCATATATATACACACACACACACAATTATGCTTCCTGCTTTATACCATGCTATAGATCAGGGGTGGGCAATCATGTGCCATGAAGGGCCGAAACACTTTAGGTTTTCCTTTCTACCAATCACCTCAGCAGGTGATTTCATTAACGATCAGGTGTCTCAGCAGGTGATTTCATTGACTATCAGGTGTTTATGTTCAGAGGACAAGCTCATCAGCACCCACCTGCTGAGGTGACTGGTTGCAAGGAAAACCTGCACTGTCTCGGCCCTCGTTGCCCACCCCTGCTATAGATGATCGAAGATGGGGCTCCTAGTCTTTCTGCTTTGTGATGTCAGTAAGTTCAACCTAATTGTGACATCCCAACTACCTTGAATTAAGTGCATACAGGCTAAACGGGGAAAGAATCATAATTCTCACCAGCTTTGTCTGTTGGTTGGCAGAAGTTTGTTTGCACTGTTTGAGTTCCCCTTTTGTTTTCTTTTCCTGTTATAAAGTGTGGAAAAGTTTCAATTTGACAATAAAAGCCTGAAATTTGGTGCACAGCTGGTACACATCTTAGAAAGATTGTGTAGTTACAACCTGCACCCCAGGACAGACTCCTCTTTCATTCATGTGTTGGATGTCAGGAACTCTTAAGTACCTATTTGGCATGTTTCTACAAAATAAAATTAAGTCCTGCCTTTCTTTGAACTCTCAGCATTCACATAGAAATTTTATATCCTACAGTCATACATGTGAAACATGTTTAATGTGTGCTGTGACTCTGTTCTTTTGTCCTCATTACGCAGCACACTTTGTTCATAATTCTGTCATCCAACATCCAGCCACAGGCGTTCTGTTGATCAGACTTCCTTCCAAGTGGGTTCTTTTATTCAGTTTAGTGAGCTTTCTTTTTGCCTTAAAATATATTTTTCTGCTCTGCTCTGACTGTGATTTTCAGTCTGTGTGGATTACGTTACCGTTTAACGTTGAATGATTTTTATTAAAGTGACAGTATGTATGATTTAGGGGTGTTCATTTGCAGAAGTGGAATGCAGCACTGGTAGCCATCTGTTCATTGCAGCCCAGTCTCACGCCATTTTGTGATGGCATCACGAAACGGGAATGTAAATTCATTCTGTGACAGTATCACAAAATGAGGAGTGACGGGGCAGGGTCTGTGGGGGCTATGATTAAGATTAGGGGAAGGGAGCGGGTTAGGTTATGGATAGAGGAAGGGGTAGGATTAGAAATAGTAAAATAAAATAAAAAATGCTTCATGAAAATGTGTCATTTCTTGATGAGCGCATGGAAAAAAAACATTGCCTACAAAGTAGTAGAGAAGCTTGAATCTTCGACTGGACTGGGTTAGTTGACACGAGGACGTTTCACTTCAAATCACAGAAGCTTCCTCAGCTAAAATTCTTGCTCTGGTAGTCTGACTTCTGTCTGACCCTTGTCGAGAAGAACAAACAGAAGCCACAAAAGCTGGAGTTTTAAACCTAACCAGACGCCCCCTACCAAGAGGCAGACTGCTATTGGCTAGTGACTAAACAATTGCTTTAATTAGCACCTATTGTGCTCTTGTTAGCATCCTCCTAATGACAGGGTAGCTGTCCCTCCTAACGATGGGACTGACGCCTCTCCTGATGGCGTGAATGACTCATTACCATGAACAAAGGACTGAAACTGCTTTGATCTGAGTACCCCATTGTAAACAGGGGACAAAGCGTGTCTCAGACCCCCTCCCCGGTTAAGGCTGGGTTTCAGCTGTTTCACATAGAATGCCTCCTGGACAACTGAGAGCCTACACAGAAACATTGCCTACAAACTGATTTTTCAGAAGCTTAGAAGAAGCCCTTCATTTTATTGCTCCATCACTGATACAGCAGCCCATAAGTAACAGATTTAATACGTATTCACATTTTGCCATGCAGCGTTTAAGAAAGATAACAAAGAAATTTTTTTTGCATTCTTTTGTATTTGAAATGGCATGAACAAATTAAAATGTGTGAAATACCAAGTGTTCCAATACTTTTGGAGGGCACAGTATATCTCAACACCCAAGAAGCCTAGATGGGTGATCAAAAAACATATATAGAGCAGCTCATATTTGTGTTTGTTTGGTATAAATGACTTCATAATGACCTCAAACAGAAGTCATATGATGAATTCATACATAGTCAAGTCACCATTACAGACATACAATATGTATATTTACTTGTACATTTATATTGTTATGCATCAACCGTCTGTTCTGTTTTAAAGTTAAAGTTTTTTCCATTAGTTATTACTTGGATTTTGTTGTAAATTTGTATTTTCAGTTTCATTATCCTTTGATGTGCTATTGCACATTGCTGTGTGCAGAATGTATGTGCAGTGTGGACCATGTTTGTGAGTTTATGAAAAGCCACTTCTAATAGGATTTTGACCTTGAAATTTTTTTCCAAGGTAAAATTTTGCAAAATTGGAAACTAGTGTTGGAGGTTTGCACTCTGAGTGCGGTGCTCTAGTTCATCCTGTGGTTCTCCTTATTGTGTCTCTTATTTACTTCCCGACTAGCTTCCTGTGCTTTACAGATTATAACACCAGCTAACATCTCTCTGATGTCTCCTCAGACTCATGCTCACAGCTCTTTGGTATACCTGGTGTCTCTGTTGGGCAGCATGGAGCACAGCTTCCACCACACCGTGCTCCTGGAGGTCAGAGCTCTGGCAGATCATTACCCAAATCTGCTGGGTGGCTGCAATAAAGACATTTACAGGATGAGCAATTCCTTCACTGCTGTGGCCAGACTTCTGGGGAGACGACTGGAGGAGCGTGCCACCAGGTTAGCAGAGACAAAAATAAACAGAATGCCAGACATGCTTTGTGTTTTCAAACCTTGACAAATGCTTGGTAAATAAAAGGTAAAATTTGAAAGAATTCAACATACTCTGGTTTCAGTGGACTTGCTCTCTTTATAAGCAAACGTCTTAATGGTCACGACCAATGTTGCCACAGTAACTTTGAAAAGTTGCTTTATTAGTTACTTTATACAGTTACTTCATTAGCAGCTGTGGACACCTTGTCGTCGTCAAATCTAACTAAAATAACTAAATAACAAAATACCTAATCAGAAAAGTAACTATTAGTTACTTTTCTGATTAGCTGTTTTGCTGACTACTCAGTCTTAAGAGTAACCAAGTTAGATTACTAGTTACCTTGTTAGTTACAATCAGCAGCTGACAACAAGCTGTCCGCAGCTGCTAATGAAGTAACTGTATAAATAACTAAAAAAAGTAACTAATAAAGTAACTTTTCAAAGTAACTGTGGCAACACTGGTCACGACATGTCAAAACACTTAATTACCCCCACTACTCTTCCATTGGACTGAACAGTTAAAACGTGCTGTTTTTAATTGTTCGGAGTCAATGTAGAATGAAGAATTTTTTTATTTTAGTACCAATTACTTGAACTTGAATAATTTCAAATACACTCCTTCTATTTTGCAAACACATTTTAAGTATGTCTCTTTGTATCTATGTGAGTTAGTTGGGGTGTAATCGATCACAAAACTCACAGTTCTGAACGATGGTGGTTTTTAGTCAAGGACTGAATCATGTTTCTGATTAGCAAAAAAAAAGACACATTTCATTTTTAAAAAAGAACTTACAAAACAATGAAAACAATAAATTTTTGCCCGTAGTCCTGAATTAAAATATAGTTTCCAATGTTCAAATAACAATTTAAAATCTAATAATTGTGATATTAAAAAGCAATATGAACATTATTAGTCTATAAAAAATAGCCTTTGTCAACTTCATTAAAAGTAATCACGGTACAATATCAAAGAAATAAAGCAGAACTAAGTTGATAAGTTCAGATGTTTTTTTTCATGGCCGTGTCTATACTGTGTGATGAAAAGGTAACAACAACAACAATAACTGTATTTATATTGCACTTTCAGGATAAATATATTAGTCCTCCTAGGCAGACATGCAACTAAGAAAAGTACTTTTCTTTCCTGGAGCTCAGTGGTCTCCCAGCCTTCCAGTCAGGATGGTACAGCAAAGACTCACTGATCTGAATGATCTCAGTGAGATAAGTGCAAACATTCCACCCTGAATGTTGTGAAAGTGTAAGTACACGGACCCACAACAGGGGGCGCAAATGAACGGACAATGGAATAGGTCAAATAACACACTTTACTGTTGTGAATATGCACAACAAGTACAACAGATTACAATAATAGACAAAGTCAAATTCACACAGGTGTCGTGTGGGCAGGCTCGAAGATAGGAGACGCCTCTCCAAAGTAGAACCGGAACCACACGGTTTCCTCCGCCACCAGACCCCGGGAATACTGGAGCCGCCAAGTCCCGAACTCCCAGGTGGCCACTGCCTCCGCGTGTCGGACCTGGTACTGCTGGCGAGGAACAAAGGACAATTAAAGGAGGGCGCGGTCGCACCCAGGAATCCAAACGGCAGGTAAGTTACCTCCACCTCTCGTTGGAAAATACTCAGAGCAAAACACAAAAGTCACAAAGATCACTGTTAAACAGTCAGCTGAGCACGTTACCTTCTCAGTAGAAACGATATCTCGGCGATGAGGTGGAGATGCCGTCCTGCTGATATACCCCTGCAGATCCGATGATTGATGACAGCTGTCGCAGGTGATGGGTGACAGCTGTCACTCTGGCTGCTCCTGCAAGGCGGCAGCGCCCTCTAGTGCCTGGAGCCCGCACTCCAGGCAGTGCGCCCTCTGGTGGTGGTGGGCCAGCAGTACCTCCTCTTCATTGGCCCACACAACAGGACCCCCCCCTCAACGGGCGCCTCCTGGCGCCCGACCAGGCTTGTCCAGGTGGCGGCGGTAGAAGTCGGCCAGGAGGGCCGGGTCCAGGATGAAGCTCTTCTTCACCCAGGAGCGTTCTTCGGGGCCGTACCCCTCCCAGTCCACCAAATACTGGAAGCCCCGGCCCATCCGTCGGACATCCAAAAGCCGGCGCACAGTCCAAGCCGGCTCGCCATCGATGATCCGGGCAGGAGGTGGTGCCGGACCCGGAGTACAGAGGGGTGAGGTGTGATGTGGTTTGATCCTTGACACGTGAAACACGGGATGGATCCGCAGTGAGGCCGGAAGCTGAAGCCTCACTGCGGCGGGACTGATGACCTTGAGGATTTTAAAGGGACCTATGTACCGTTCCTGTAGTTTCGGGGAGGCTACTTGGAGTGGAATGTCCTTGGTTGACAACCACACCTCCTGCCCTGGACGATACGTAGTGGCCGGGGTCCGCTGACGGTCTGCATGGGCCTTTGCCCTCATCCGGGCCTTCAGCAAAGCAGAACGGGTGGCTCGCCACACCTGACGGCACTTCCGCAGGTGGGCCTGGACCGAGGGCACACCGAACTCTCCCTCAACCACCGGAAACAACGGGGGCTGATACCCTAGACATACCTCAAAAGGGGAGAGGCCGGTGGCTGACGACACTTGGCTGTTGTGGGCATACTCGATCCAGGCCAGATGGGTACTCCAGGCCGCCGGGTGCGCGGCTGTCACGCAACGCAGGGTCTGCTCCATCTCTTGGTTGGCCCGTTCTGCTTGCCCGTTGGTTTGGGGATGATACCCAGATGAGAGACTGACCATGGCCCCCAGTTCCCGGCAGAAGCTCCTCCAGACGTGCGAGGAGAACTGGGGACCGCGATCGGAGACGATGTCTGTTGGGATCCCATGCAGCCGGACGACGTGGTGGACCAGGAGGTCCGCTGTCTCCTGGGCCGTTGGGAGCTTCGGGAGGGCCACGAAGTGGGCCGCCTTGGAGAATCGGTCCACTATCGTGAGGATGACGGTGTTGCCCTGGGACGGCGGGAGGCCCGTGACAAAATCCAGGCCGATGTGAGACCAGGGGCGATGAGGCACGGGCAGCGGCTGTAGCAATCCCGATACCTTGCGATGGTCGGCCTTGCCCCTGGCGCAGGTGGTACAGGCCTGGATATAATCCCGGACGTCGGCCTCCAGGGACGCCCACCAGAAGCGCTGCCGGACAACTGCCACGGTTCTTCGCACCCCTGGATGACAGGAGAGCTTAGAGCCGTGACAGAAGTCCAGGACTGCAGCCCTAGCTTCTGGTGGGACGTAAAGTCTATTCTTCGGCCCGGTTCCGGGGTCCGGGCTTCGTGCCAGGGCCTCCCGGACGGTTCTCTCTACGTCCCAGGTGAGGGTGGCCACGATAGTGGACTCCGGGATGATGGGTTCCGGTGGATCCGACAACTCCGTTTTGACTTCGTCTTCATGTACCCGGGACAAGGCATCCGATCTCTGGTTTTTGGTCCCGGGACGGTAGGTGATCCGGAAGTCAAAACGGCCGAAGAACAGTGACCAGCGGGCTTGCCTGGGGTTCAGCCGCTTGGTGGTCCTGATATACTCCAGGTTCCAGTGGTCAGTGAAAACCGTGAATGGCACGGACGTTCCCTCCAACAGATGTCTCCACTCTTCAAGGGCCTCTTTCACCGCAAGGAGCTCTCGATTGCTGACGTCATAGTTCCGTTCGGCCGGGGTCAACCTGCGGGAAAAATAGGCACACGGGTGAAGGACCTTATCGGTCTTCCCGCTCTGGGAAAGCACAGCTCCTATCCCTGAGTCCGAGGCGTCCACTTCAACCACTAACTGGCGACTAGGATCGGGCTGCACCAGAACGGGTGCAGACGAGAAGCGCCGTTTCAACTCCTTGAACGCGGCATTGCAACGATCCGACCAGGTGAAGGGGACTTTTGGTGAGGTCAGGGCTGTCAGGGGGCTAACTACCTGACTGTAGCCCTTAATGAACCTCCTGTAGAAATTTGCAAAGCCGAGGAACTGTTGCAGCTTCCTACGGCTAGTGGGTTGGGGCCAGTCTCTCACCGCCGCAACCTTGGCCGGATCAGGAGCGACGGAGTTGGGGGAGATGATAAACCCCAGGAAGGACAAAGATGTGCGGTGAAACTCACACTTCTCGCCCTTCACAAACAGCCGGTTCTCCAACAACCGCTGCAGGACCTGACGTACATGCCGGACATGAGTCTCAGGATCCGGAGAAAAGATGAGTATATCGTCTAGATATACGAAGACGAATCGGTGCAGGAAATCCCGCAGGACATCATTAACTAATGCTTGGAACGTCGCGGGGGCGTTTGTGAGGCCGAACGGCATGACCAGGTACTCAAAGTGACCTAATGGGGTGTTGAATGCCGTCTTCCATTCGTCTCCCTTCCGGATCCGAACCAGGTGATATGCATTTCTAAGATCCAGCTTAGTAAAGATTTTGGCTCCATGCAGGGGGGTGAACACGGAATCTAATAATGGCAACGGGTATCGGTTGCGAACCGTAATCTCATTCAGCCCCCTGTAATCAATACATGGATGAAGTCCGCCATCTTTCTTGCCCACAAAAAAGAAACCTGCCCCCATCGGGGAGGTGGAGTTCCGGATCAGCCCGGCAGCTAATGAGTCCCGGATGTAGGTCTCCATTGATTCGCGCTCAGGTCGTGAGAGGTTGTACAGCCTGCTGGACGGGAACTCAGCGCCTGGAACCAAATCAATGGCACAATCGTACGGACGGTGCGGGGGAAGGGTGAGTGCCAGATCCTTGCTGAAGACGTCAGCAAGATCGTGGTACTCAACCGGCACTGCCGTCAGATTGGGATGGACTTTGACCTCCTCCTTAGCCTGGGAACCGGGAGGAACCGAGGATCCTAAACACACCCGATGGCAGGTTTCGCTCCACTGAACCACCACCCCAGACGGCCAATCGATCTGGGGATTGTGCTTTAACATCCATGGGATGCCCAAAATCACGCGGGAGGTAGAAGGAGTTACAAAAAACTCAATCTCCTCCCGGTGGTTTCCAGACACCACCAGAGTTACTGGTGGTGTCTTGTGTGTGAGTAAAGGGAGGATGGTGCCATCTAGTGCCCGCACCTGCAATGGCGTAGGAAGCGCCACCAGAGGGAGCCCTACCTCCTTTGCCCATCTGCTGTCTAGCAGATTCCCTTCTGACCCCGTGTCCACCAGTGCTCGGGCTTGAAGGGTTAAATCCCCACTCAGGATTGTGACTGGGAGTCGTGTGGCAATTTGTGTGTGTCTCACTTGAATGTCTTGACCCCCCCTTAGCCCAGTCTCTAAGGGCGAGTGTTGACGTTTTGGCCGTTTGGGGCAGTCTCTCTGTGTGTGCTCTGTTGAGCTGCAGAGAAAACACTCTCCACGGATCAGCCTCCCCATTTTGGCCCTGTGCGTCTCCCTAACAACGTCAACAGGGGGAGCTGTCGCCCCACAAAGCGCTGCGGCTGTGGAGCGTGGGGAGGGCGGCCCCTTTTCGAACCCGGAAGGGAGAGGGGCAGTGCGTATCTGTTCACGTCCTTCGCCTCGCTCCCGACGGCGTTCCTCTAACCGATTGTCTAATCGTATAACGAGATCGATAAGCCCGTCTAAATCCTGCAGTTCGTCCTTAGCCACCAGGAGCTCCTTCAGGACCAACGACAGTCCGTTTACGAAGGCGGCGCGGAGGGCAGTGTTATTCCAGCCGGACCTCGCAGCCGCGATGCGGAAGTCGACTGCATAAGCAGCTGCGCTCCGGCGCCCCTGTCTCATTGACAGCAGCACGGCTGAAGCGGTCTCTCCTCTATTTGGTTGATCGAACACTGTTCTGAACTCCCTCACAAACCCATCATATGTCAGAAGGAGCCATGAATTTTGCTCCCAAAGCGCTGTAGCCCAAGCGCGTGCCTTGCCGCGAAGCAGATTAATCACATAAGCTATCTTGCTAGAATCAGTCGCATACATGACAGGACGTTGTGCGAAGACGAGCGAACACTGCATAAGGAAGTCCGCGCACGTCTCCGCACAACCTCCGTATGGCTCTGGAGGGCTTATGTATGCTTCCGGGGAAGGTGGGAGGGGTCGTTGAACGACCAGTGGAACGTCACTGTTACGCACAGGGTCGACAGGAGGGAGAGCCGCAGCAGCGCCCTGAGGGCGCACCTCCACCTGCGCGGCGAGAGCCTCCACTCTGCGGTTAAGGAGGACGTTCTGCTCGGTCATTAAATCCAACCGAGCCGTGAAAACGGTGAGGATCCGCTGCAACTCACCGATCATTCCTCCTGCGGGCGCCTGTGCGCCCTGTTCTTCCATTGGCCGTTCAACAGCCGGTTGACGCCCCTCGGGATCCATGACGTTGGCCGAGATATCCTGTTGTGAAAGTGTAAGTACACGGACCCACAACAGGGGGTGCAAATGAACGGACAATGGAATAGGTCAAATAACACACTTTACTGTTGTGAATATGCACAACAAGTACAACAGATTACAATAATAGACAAAGTCAAATTCACACAGGTGTCGTGTGGGCAGGCTTGAAGATAGGAGACGCCTCTCCAAAGTAGAACCGGAACCACACGGTTTCCTCCGCCACCAGACCCCGGGAATACTGGAGCCGCCAAGTCCCGAACTCCCAGGTGGCCACTGCCTCTGCGTGTCGGACCTGATACTGCTGGCGAGGAACAAAGGACAATTAAAGGAGGGCGCGTTCGGACCCAGGAATCCGAACGGCAGGTAAGTTACCTCCACCTCTCGTTGGAAAATACTCAGAGCAAAACACAAAAGTCACAAAGATCACTGTTAAACAGTCAGCTGAGCACGTTACCTTCTCAGTAGAAATGATATCTCGGCGATGAGGTGGAGATGCCGTCCTGCTGATATACCCCTGCAGATCCGATGATTGATGACAGCTGTCGCACGTGATGGGTGACAGCTGTCACTCTGGCTGCTCCTGCAAGGCGGCAGCGCCCTCTAGTGCCTGGAGCCCGCACTCCAGGCAGTGCACCCTCTGGTGGTGGTGGGCCAGCAGTACTTCCTCTTCAGCGGCCCACACAACACTGAATGCCTGATATTTCAGAGTAATTATTTCAGTGCTTGGACTCCAATGTGTGTTGAGCCTGTATCAGGGTACCTCGAGGAGAACAGGTGACAGATGCTGTCTGGTTTAGGGCCCCTTCACACATAGTACAAATGTGGTCAAATTGCACATGAAGTGCGCATGAAGCAGGAATTATATGCAATACCTGTAAAATCGTAGCTGCCTCCAACACCTCGTACACCTGTTGCTACAACTATTTGCACACACCAGCGGCTGAAAGACAGAGTGTGTGCTGTGAGAGCCCATCAAACCCTCTCACGGCAGGTGTCAGCCATATTCCAGCAGACACACATGAACATCTAAACACCGCTTGTTTGGCACTTGCAAAATGTGTGGCCATTTGCACGGCAACAGTCAGCAGACAATCACTTTCTAGCTGGATGTGAAATTTGTCTAAGTGCCCCATGAGTGTGGCTTTGCAAACAGACACAGGGACACGTTGGTGTGTGCACTGAACTGACAGGGGGTGTGTCCACTCACAGGAGCAGCTGTGGAGATCTGTGGTTCTGGATGTCCCAGCTGGAGAACACGTACCATGTTTGGACGGACATGAACTAACAATTGTCCACTGTGACATGCGTGTCTGCTTGCTGTCCATGGACATACATAAAAACATATATCACTGTTGCAATGGGCTGCATTGCAACAGCACGCACATTGACAGGCTACCCCAGGTGAAAGGGACGGTCAGATCATAACACGCAGCGGGTGATCTGAATGTCACGTCACCCACGTGAGCTCTGTTCCACATGAGGCGGTGTCTGTCCTGCGGCGCGCCGTCCACAAGACATGTGTCAGGCAGGACATGCACGCGGAGCCTGCTGGACACGCCGCCAGCAGATGTGGTCATGATAAGAGCACTCTGTTTCTCATTCATGTCATTTCATGACTGTACGTCTGTGACCATGGGTCATCTACAGTGGAACAGATGATTCATACTTGTATTGCCCGCTTGATAAGAGGGATTCAATAAAATGTGGTATTTTTATATGGTGTGTGGTTTTATTTTTTTTAAATACGTCCATGTCCTTCTTGATATCATGCATTTTCCTGCACCTTTTACAGGACAGCGATGGTAACTCAGTGGTAGTGTTTGTGGCTGGCAATCAGAGCTTTTGTAAATTGCAGGTTCGAATCCCATGGGTGGCATGTATTTTTTTTCCACAGCAGCTGCGTGATGTGGTTACACATGCTGCAGCTGCTCACACTGTGTTCCCACATGCACAAAACCATCGCAGCGGCATCGTTCACGCCTGCCCGTCAGCTCGATGTTTTCGTGGTTCGCTCATACGAGCTGTTCCGCTGTGATTCACCCTGATTTGTACTTATTCATACTATGTGTGAAGGGGCCCTTAAACATGTTCCCTTCACACGAAGGCAAAACTGAACTGCTCTTCCCTGCTCAGAAGTGCCTTGACTTCTCTGCAACTCTGCATCAAGATTTGTGCAACTATTACATTAAAAACAAATCATCATGACAATAAATCTGTATTTCACACCATTATTTAAACTTTGCAATTAATCCATGGTTCATATGCATACTGAACTGTGGAGGCAGTCTGTATTGGCCATGGATCAACTACGATCCCTTACACCAATATAATGTTAATCAGTCTCAGAAAGTGAATAATTTTAAAGAATAAAGTTACTTTCATGTTCAGTCCAATTAGAGTGAAACTCCTTTAAAATAAATAAATCTATACATTATTGAGCCCAAATGTTCGGTAAGTGTTGTCATGGATAAGTTAAAAAAATATATGGCTTAATTATTATTTATGGACCATTAAAGGAAAAACACTTTCTTGGGTTTTGTTTCCATACAACTGCTTTAATACAAATGAAAAACAGTATACTTAATAAAATTTGAAGGTTTTCAATTATACGTCAGAGCCTGAAGATAAATGGGTATGTGTGTAGGTTTGTGCACACGTAGTGCATGTTGCACGTCAAGTGGGACTCATCTGGCTGCTGTGTGGGAAACAGACATAGCACAAATAAGAACACTATGTGCAGGATTGGAGGCTTCCAATAGCTTTGCTTGGGGTATTCTGGAGAAAAGACTGAAGGAAAGAGGGATTGAGAGAAGCAGGGTAGTTTATTAGTGAAAGTGCAGGGGGTGAAGAGAGAAGAAAAACAACAACGGGGGCAGATGGAAGTCATCTTTCAGCACACAAGTGGAATGTTTGATGAAGTTCTAAAGAGCCACTTGTGGAAGAATGAAGTCAGGAACAGGTAGGGATGGTAGGAGCATAAAGAGAGAAGCCAGGCACTGTTTTACATGGGAACACAGTCAGAGGAGGAGAAAGTTAGATTTATTTGCTAATGGAAACAAAGGACTGCACAGGGTGTGAGAGAGAGTGTGGGGTGAGAGATGCAACAAGCCAGAGAAAGAGAGAGACAGAAAATACTAAATGAATGAATAATTTGTAAAATAATATGATAAATGACATTATTTTTTGGACTACAGTAGAAGTCACTTTTTTCACTAGTTTGAGAGGTCCTGCACCTTACTGTATACTCCAAAGTGACTGATATATCAAAAATTAGGGGTGTAACAGTACATTTTCAGTGCAGTAGAAACAAGAAACACAGCACTAAAGATATAGGCTAGTGTGTGACTGAATAGTTTTTTCAGATTGCTCCAAAATTTTCGACAATTTTTTTTTTTTTTTTTTTTTATGAATTATATGTTTCAAAAATAAATGTGACTTATATATGTTTGTTTTTTTTCCTCTTCATGATGCATTTTTTGACAGATGCATTCATCCATTTTCTATACCTGCTTACTCCAACTAAGGGTCATGGGAGGGCTGAAGTCCAGAAAATATAGGAAAGCTCAGCTCATAATGTCATGTTGTCATTCATTTCCCTCAGTAACAAACCAAAACCTCTTAATTTCTTGTCTTAACCTTTTTGATTGAACTCAATTTAAGTCAAATGTCAGATTTTATAGGAGGCGCAGTCCTTTTTTCCCCTGTGATGCTTTTTACTTCATAATATCACTTTTAATGAGATGGTGTTTCAACAATTCAATGTCCCTGAGCTAATAAGAACTGTTGCCATATGATCCAGTGAGCTTATTCCCCACAACAGTAATAGCACTGCACATAGTCTGGAATCAGTGTTAGAGAAAGATATTCTTCAATTTTCTGTTTCTTGTTATTTCTCTGGATTGTAAATATATACCAGATAAACCCTCTGTGACTATTCTCTTGGGTTTTCTGAACAGTGTTTTTTCCTAGATGTTGCTATCTTAGCAGTTCTTGACTCTGCATAACATCTCAGCTTGGGTAAAGAGGTGGAATGAGAGCAACACCAGCTTGACTTGAAGCCCCAAAACTACTCCGTCTTGGAATTGCCAAGCTTGCTATGGCTAACAGACTAGGTCACTTGAGTTTGCATGATTGATTGGCACATATTTTTGTGGACTGGGGTGGTGGTTCTTTCAATAGGTGGTTTGGATGCAGGTATTAAAAACCCTCAGCTGCATAATGCTTCTATAGCCGTATCACTGTAAGTGTAGCTAACATCATCAGTCTATAAATACTGCTAATTAGTGCTAACGGTGTTAACATAAAAATTATATAATGCTGAAATTTCACTCAACAGAAATACTGGAGCACAGATGTCTCAGGCGGTCTGTTATTACAATTAAGTGACCAGCAAGCCACATAATCTCAGATATTTATAATAAAAATATGAAATGCAACATGTAGTTTCACTTGGCCAACTCATGCAGTAGTGCCAGTATACTGCCCTGGTGGGCAAACCCCGACATAAAATGTGACCTTTTGATCCTGAAAGTAGGCTAAGGTCAGCTACCTTCAATGTCCTGCAAGTTCATTATCCTGAGATTGGAATTTGAAGATTCTGGCAGAAATAGAACTGGACTTATGCTGAGCATAGACAGACAGATGGACAGACGGATGGACGTAGAGTCTTCACAATGCGGCTATATGGTAAAATGAATTACTGGCCATGTAGTACAGTGGCAGGAAGGCAAATCTTCTGAAACCCATACCCACTCTGTGTGCATATGTGTATGTGTGTGTGCGCGCATGTGCGTGTCTTACAGGGTGGAGGAGGAAGAAAGCCCACTATCTCCATACACATCTCTCCCATTAGCATTGAGAGGATCAGAGCAGCAGCTGCAGTTGAAGGTTCAGTCATTAGAGGAGAAAATATGGCAGAAGACAGGTGAGGAGGTGGAGGACAAGGACTCTCCTGTCCCAGCTGAACAGTTCAGCCTGAGTCAAACTATGAGAGAAGAACAACAGGAGATGAGATACAGCAGGTAAGTCAGCATGTGACATCTCAGAACACTTTCAAAAAAAAGGTTAAAATATAGAATTAAATGTCACTGCAGATGTTTCTGAGTTGTAAATCACATTCATTATTAACTGTTGAACATTGATCTTGTTTTTAGCCTTGATAAAACACATGTTGTGTGTGCAGACCTCACCTATTTGCATGTTCACACCCACAATTTGGGGCACTTGGGTGGACACACCCCATGCTGCATAGTCGTGAAGACACACGTAAAATGGACAATACACACTATTTTGCACAACGTAAAGACACAGTCCTCACGGTGTATGTAATTTGTAAATGAGAATGTGCATTTTTGCATGAGCTACTGTGTTTGTGCAAATCTTTACATATGAAAACATTTAGTAAATCATGCCCTTATTGTTTTTTTTACCACCACATATAGGTAACGCCCTGGCATTCACCAAGTCTACATATACAACCCCTGGCAAAAATTATGGAATCACCGGCCTCGGAGGATGTTCATTCAGTTGTTTAATTTTGTAGAAAAAAGCAGATCACAGACATGACACAAAACTAAAGTCATTTCAAATGGCAACTTTCTGGCTTTAAGAAACACTATAAGAAATCAGGAAAAAAAATTGTGGCAGTCAGTAACGGTTGCTTTTTTAGACCAAGCAGAGGGAAAAAAATATGTAATCACTCAATTCTGAGGAAAAAATTATGGAATCATGAAAAACAAAAGAACGCTCCAACACATCACTAGTATTTTGTTGCACCACCTCTGGCTTTTATAACAGCTTGCCGTCTCTGAGGCATGGACTTAATGAGTGACAAACAGTACTCTTCATCAATCTGGCTCCAACTTTCTCTGATTGCTGTTGCCAGATCAGCTTTGCAGGTTGGAGCCTTGTCATGGACCATTTTCTTCAACTTCCACCAAAGATTTTCAATTGGATTAAGATCTGGACTATTTGCAGGCCATGACATTGACCCTATGTGTCTTTTTCAAGGAATGTTTTCACAGTTTTTGCTTTATGGGAAGATGCATTATCATCTTAAAAAATTATTTCATCATCCCCAAACATCCTTTCAATTGATGGGATAAGAAAAGTGTCCAAAAATATCAACGTAAACTTGTGTATTTATTGATGATGTAATGACAGCCATCTCCCCAGTGCCTTTACCTGACATGCAGCCCCATATCATCAATGACTGTGGAAATTTACATGTTCTCTTCAGGCAGTCATCTTTATAAATCTCATTGGAACGGCACCAAACAAAAGTTCCAGCATCATCACCTGGCCCAATGCAGATTCGAGATTCATCACTGAATATGACTTTCATCCAGTCATCCACAGTTCACGATTGCTTTTCCTTAGCCCATTGTAACCTTGTTTTTTCTGTTTAGGTGTTAATGATGGCTTTCGTTTAGCTTTTCTGTATGTAAATCCCATTTCCTTTAGGCGGTTTCTTACAGTTCGGTCACAGACGTTGACTCCAGTTTCCTCCCATTCGTTCCTCATTTGTTTTGTTGTGCATTTTTGATTTTTGAGACATATTGCTTTAAGTTTTCTGTCTTGACGCTTTGATGTCTTCCTTGGTCTACCAGTATGTTTGCCTTTAACAACCTTCCCATGTTGTTTGTATTTGGTCCAGAGTTTAGACACAGCTGACTGTGAACAACCAACATCTTTTGCAACATTGCGTGATGATTTACCCTCTTTTAAGAGTTTGATAATCCTCTCCTTTGTTTCAATTGACATCTCTTGTGTTGGAGCCATGATTCATGTCAGTCCACTTGGTGCAACAGCTCTCCGAGGTGTGATCACTCCTTTTTAGATGCAGACTAACGAGCAGATCTGATTTGATGCAGGTGTTAGTTTTGGGGATGAAAATTTACACGGTGATTCCATAATTTTTTCCTCAGAATTGAGTGATTCCATATTTTTTTTCCCTCTGCTTGGTCTAAAAAAGTAACCATTACTGACTGCCACAATTATTTTTCCTGATTTCTTATAGTGTTTCTTAAAGCCAGAAAGTTGCCATTTGAAATGACTTTAGTTTTGTGTCATGTCTGTGATCTGCTTTTTTTCTACAAAATTAAACAACTGAATGAACATCCTCCGAGGCCGGTGATTCCATAATTATTGCCAGGGTTTGTAGCTTTTTTGTTTTTGTGTTCCCTTTTGTGTTGTGAAATGTTTGTCTAAAACTGTTGTCAAGTCTGCAAATACCCTTCGGGTTCTGTTGTTCTCTGCAGAAAACAGTGGAAAGTGAAACACAAGTGGCTTTGCTAATGTGCAACCCTGCTAGAAGAGATGAGGTGGTTGGAGGAGGTGTTGTGGAAATGAGGTGGTCAGATGTTTCACCTCAGGGAGCTGCAGATGACTACTGCTCTAGCAAATGATCTCCTCCCTTGCATTGACATTTTACACTCAGATCTGCTTTCTTGCCAGAAAACCTCTCTCTTCTGAGTCTGCCATCTTAATAGGAATGACATAATGACAATGTGATTGAGGTATTTCATGTTATGCCCAAAAAGCACCCATGGCTCATAGAATAAATACAACACCTTTGAGCTCTGTGCATTACTTTGTGCCCAGTGTGTGCATTGTGTAAATAGCATAATGGAGTTGAACACACCCTAAATGCTCATTAGACTGTGTGCTGTAGATCAGCAACATAGGGCCCTTAGTTTGTCCTAAAATAATTGACTGTTTAATGTTTCTCAAAGGCCAAACAGTGCGGCTGTCCACACCGTCCTCTCCTGCTCCCGGGAAGGTGGGAAGGAGGTGGAGCTGAGCCTAGACAACATATTCTCAGACAGGTTTTCCAATCAGCATTCAGAACACCCCGAAGCTCCTCCTACTGAGGCCAATCTGACGGGAGACACCTTCATGACTGTTACCGCCCCCTTGGACAGAGTGATCAAAGAGGCTGAAAAAGGTCACGACAGAGCAGACGATGGAGGGGAGGAGTGGCGAGAAGAGGCTGACAGACTCTTCATCCATCTGAGAGACAACATGGACAAGATAAGAGAGTTCTGTAAAGATATGGTGCAGCAGATCCCCATACCAGAGCAGTGTGTCATAGAAGGTAACAAGGGCATGATGACGTGTTTTGTGAGTGCATGTTTAGTCTTGGTAAAGGAAGTTACATTACAGGAGGGCGGATTGTGAACGAGGGAGAAGCGAACCACTATAGCTGGCAGAGCGTGATTACAGTCGGATGTCGTGGCTGTTGTTGGTTAATGTGTCAGCATCATGAATGTGCTTCTTTCTCTGTTTTACAAACACATTTTGATTATGTTCTCTTAAGTTCTGCTTGGGCACACATTTATATTTCCTACTGAGGTAGTGTGATCTGAAGCGACTCCAGAGTGCTTTCTGCATGCTTATAATTCTTCTCCATCACTAAATGTTGTAGTTCCAGAAAAAAAAAACTTTTGCTAATTTCTAATCTTCAGTTAATTTGATATTGAGTTCATCCTTTTAGGCATGTATTAATTTCTTAAAGTTTTCTTTATGGGGGCGTAGCATTAATATGTTAGTTCCAGTAAACTGGAGAAAAAAAACTGCCTAAAGACAGAAGACGAAGCTGGATGTATCAGAGCTGAAGATGCTACAAACCTGCCAACCTGGATGCATTTTTCATTCTAGGGGTTTCATTCTTTGGTGTACTTTGACACCATAGTACACTGGTACGATTTCTCACTCAAAAGTACACAAAAGAAACTCAAGTAAATTGCTGACCAGTTATACTGCACACAAGTGTTTGCCAACAAGGAAAAAGAACAGATCAACCAATTGCAGCACTGTATCCTATCCCTGCGAACCGTGGCCAGAGCACCAATAACAGGCCGCTAGCAGAGGATGTAGCTGTTGTGTTTCGATTGTGTCTGTCATTTCTGAGCATTTTAGTTCAAATATCTGGGGTGATGTGGTTTACTGTGTTCTTAATTGTACTGACAGACCATCCAAGATGTTGGTGCTAAAGCATTTCCATTGAGTGAAATTTGTTTTAATGTTTGCACCGTTAGCACTGTTGGCGGGTATCAGTACCTTTGTGATGTAAGTTCTACAGTTACTGAGGCAATAACCCGATCATAATTTTTAATATTTGCACCCAAGTCACCTGTCATAAAAATCACCTCCCACTCTGCAAAAATGTGTGTTAAGAAAACACTTGAACCAATGTTGTCCTATTAGCTTGAGCTTATGCAACTCCCAAGACTTCCTTCAAGGTTGGCAGGTCTGAAGCTGCAGTTTTCCTTGGGAATGATGAGGATGGACAGGAGTAGATATGAGCATATCACAGGGACAGCACATGTAGAACAGTTTGGAAACAATCAGGATCCCTAGTTACAAACAGAGCAATGTAGTGTATTCTATCAGATGTCAGGAAAACTGTAACGAACACTACATAGGTGAGACTAAGCAACCTTTACACAAAAGGCTATACCAGCACCGCAGAGAGGGCGCCAGTGGACCTCAGTCTGCAGTTCATCTCCACCTTAAAGACACTAACCACACGTTTGAGGACAAGGAAGTTAAAATATTAGCCAGAGAGAAGAAATGGTTTGAGAGAGGGGTCAAGGAGGCATTCTTTGTGAAACGTTTGAAACCCAGCCTTAACCAGGGAGGGGGTCTGAGACACGCTTTATCCCCTGTTTACAATGGGGTACTCAGGTCAAAGCAGTTTCAGTCTTTTGTTCATGGTAATGAGTCATTCACGTCATCAGCAGAGGCATCAAGGGAGCCTTCAGGAGAGGGACAGCTGCCCTGCCATTAGGAGGGTGCTAACTAGAGCACAATAGGTGCTGATTAGAGCTATTGTTTAGTCACTAGCCTATAGCAGTCTGCCTCTCGGTAGGAGGGGTCTGGTTAGGTTTAAAACTCCAGCTTTTGTGACTTCTTGATTATTCTTCTCTACAAGAGTCAAGACAGAAGTCAGACCACCAGAGCAAGAATTTTAGCTGAGGAAGCTTCTGCGATTTGAAGCGAAACGTCCTCGCATCAAGCAACCCAGTCCAGTCGAAGATTCAAGCTTCTCTACTATGGAAACCACCTGGACAACTGAGAGCCTACACAGAAACTTTGAGTACATAGAAAAAACCCAAAGTTCAAGGTCACTAATATTCATATAACAGTTCATAGAGGTACAGAACTGTCTGATAAGAAAGATTTTATTTAGATCTCATGAGGTTACATTGAGATATGCACCGAACTGACTGAGTTAATCACCATCTGCACTCTAGCACCTTCATTTTCCTTCATTAATTTTAACTGTTATTGCTGGCCTTACTAATGGAAACATATCATGCATAAAGTAGTTGTGGTATGTTGTAGTTGGTATGTTGTAGTCTAGAAATGCCTCAAATATGTGTCACTTCAACAAAAATTAACATACAGTAGTGTTCAGAATAATAGTAGTGCTATGTGACTAAAAAGATTAATCCAGGTTTTGAGTATATTTCTTATTGTTACATGGGAAACAAGGTACCAGTAGATTCAGTAGATTCTCACAAATCCAACAAGACCAAGCATTCATGATATGCACACTCTTAAGGCTATGAAATTGGGCTATTAGTAAAAAAAAAAAAAGGAGAAAAGGGGGTGTTCACAATAATAATAGTGTGGCATTCAGTCAGTGAGTTTGTCAATTTTGTGGAACAAACAGGTGTGAATCAGGTGTCCCCTATTTAAGGATGAAGCCAGCACCTGTTGAACATGCTTTTCTCTCTGAAAGCCTGAGAAAAATGGGACATTCAAGACATTGTTCAGAAGAACAGCGTAGTTTGATTAAAAAGTTGATTGGAGAGGGGAAAACTTATATGCAGGTGCAAAAAATTATAGGCTGTTCATCTACAATGATCTCCAGTGCTTTAAAATGGACAAAAAAAAACAGAGACGCGTGGAAGAAAATGGAAAACAACCATCAAAATGGATAGAAGAATAACCAGAATGGCAAAGGCTCACCCACTGATTAGCTCCAGGATGATCAACAGTCTGGAGTTACCTGTAAGTGCTGTGACAGTTAGAAGACGCCTGTGTGAAGCTAATTTATTTGCAAGAATCCCCGCAAAGTCCCTCTGATAAATAAAAGACATGTGCAGAAGAGGTTACAATTTGCCAAAGGACACATCAGCTGGTCTAAAGAGAAATGGAGGAATATTTTGTGGACTGATGAGAGTAAAATTGTTCTTTTTGGGTCCAAGGGCCGCAGACAGTTTGTGAGACGACCCCCAAACTCTGAATTCAAGCCACAGTTCACAGTGAAGACAGTGAAGCATGGTGGTGCAGCATCATGATATGGGCATGTTTCTCCTACTATGGTGTTGGGCCTATATATTGCATACCAGGTATCATGGATCAGTTTGGATATGTCAAAATACTTGAAGAGGTCATGTTGCCTTATGCTGAAGAGGACATGCCCTTGAAATGGGTGTTTCAACAAGACAATGACCCCAAGCACACTAATAAACAAGCAAAATCTTGGTTCCAAACCAGCAAAATTAATGCCTCGCAGATGTGAAGAAATCATGAAAAACTGTGGTTATACAATTAAATACTAGTTTAGTGATTCACAGGGTTGCTAAAAAAGCAGTTTGAACATAATAGTTTTGAGTTTGTAGCATCAACAGCAGATGCTACTATTATTGTGAACACCCCCTTTTCTACTTTTTTTTTTTACTAATAGCCCAGTTTCATAGCCTTAAGAGTGTGCATATCATGAATGCTTGGTCTTGTTGGATTTGTGAGAATCTACTGAATCTACTGGTACCTTGTTTCCCATGTAACAATAAGAAATATACTCAAAACCTGGATTAATCTTTTTAGTCACATCGCACTACTATTATTCTGAACACTACTGTATTGGAGTGTCCCCTATAGGTAATGCCCACCAAAATTCCTTCCAGTGTAGACTGACACCAATCAAAATGAGAGCCAAGGAAAAACAAATTGCTATAGGGGTCTTTAATTATAGGGTTTTCCATCTACTCATAGACTTTCAACAAGGGGGGATAGTTCTTATATCACCTACTGTTTCAATCTTTAAAAATCAAATCATACAAAAAGAGCCTCTTTATATCAATAGATACTCTGTATTTATGTACACAGAAATAGCAGTATCATCTGAAAATAACACATTTAGTTGCTTGTGATACCTTATTGTTGATTTATATACAATTCAAACAGTTCTGAACTGTACACTAAAACCATTGTAGGACATCAAACAAAATACAATACTTTTATTTGTCAAAAAAAATTTCAAATATGGGTTTGTTGCTTTTGTATGTTCTTCATCACTGAAAATGTAATATGTTTGGGTATTACACAGGGATAATAACCACCTTGTGTATTTTGGCTGTGGCTAAAAGTGATCGAACACTGATTTAAATGGAGGAGATGCAGAAGCAGGGTAATGTGATTGATTAATGCACGTTTCCCAGCAGTATTATTAATACCTAAATGTAGCTTTTGGAGAGCACTTTTGGAGTAATTTTAAACAAAAGTGATTAATGTTGACACATTCTGGCAGACACACACAGAGACACACAATGCAGTTTGACAGACTATAATCTCTGTACATCTCTAAATTGACATAAGTACACTAAAAAATGACTCATTGGATGAACTCAATTCATTTATGAGCAGGATCTCCATCTAATAAATATATGTAGCCCCATCTCGAATAAAGCACATCCATGCAAGATCATTTTATTTAGCTGGGACTACATATACTTATTAGATGGAAATCCAGTCTACTGAGTCACTTTTTGAGTGTAACACATCACAGAAAATGGATACGGTGGAGGAGAAATTGCATTACAATTTGGTCTTGTTAGGAGAGACGGCATCCATCCCACTTTGGATGGAGCAGCTCTCATTTCTAGAAATCTGGCCAATTTTCTTAAATCCTCCAAACCGTGACTATCCAGGGTTGGGACCAGGAAGCAGAGTTGTAGTCTTACACACCTCTCTGCAGCTTCTCTCCCCCTGCCATCCCCTCATTACCCCATCCCCGTAGAGACGGTGCCTGCTCCCAGACTACCAATAACCAGCAAAAATCTATTTAAGCATAAAAATTCAAAAAGAAAAAATAATATAGCACCTTCAACTGCCCCACAGACTAAAACAGTTAAATGTGGTCTGTTAAACATTAGGTCTCTCTCTTCTAAGTCCCTGTTAGTAAATGATATAATAATTGATCAACATATTGATTTATTCTGCCTTACAGAAACCTGGTTACAGCAGGATGAATATGTTAGTTTAAATGAGTCAACACCCCCGAGTCACACTAACTGTCAGAATGCTCGTAGCACGGGCCGGGGCGGAGGATTAGCAGCAATCTTCCATTCCAGCTTATTAATTAATCAAAAACCCAGACAGAGCTTTAATTCATTTGAAAGCTTGTCTCTTAGTCTTGTCCATCCAAATTGGAAGTCCCAAAAACCAGTTTTATTTGTTATTATCTGTCGTCCACCTGGTCGTTACTGTGAGTTTCTCTGTGAATTTTCAGACCTTTTGTCTGACTTAGTGCTTAGCTCAGATAAGATAATTATAGTGGGCGATTTTAACATCCACACAGATGCTGAGAATGACAGCCTCAACACTGCATTTAATCTATTATTAGACTCTATTGGCTTTGCTCAAAAAGTAAATGAGTCCACCCACCACTTTAATCATATCTTAGATCTTGTTCTGACTTATGGTATGGAAATAGAAGACTTAACAGTATTCCCTGAAAACTCCCTTCTGTCTGATCATTTCTTAATAACATTTACATTTACTCTGATGGACTACCCAGCAGTGGGGAATACGTTTCATTACACTAGAAGTCTTTCAGAAAGCGCTGTAACTAGGTTTAAGGATATGATTCCTTCTTTATGTTCTCTAATGCCATATACCAACACAGTGCAGAGTAGCTATCCTCATTGAAGACAACTTTGGATGCTGTAGCTCCTCTGAAAAAGAGAGCTTTAAATCAGAAGTGTCTGACTCCGTGGTATAACTCACAAACTCGTAGCTTAAAGCAGATAACCCGTAAGTTGGAGAGGAAATGGCGTCTCACTAATTTAGAAGATCTTCACTTAGCCTGGAAAAAGAGTCTGTTGCTCTATAAAAAAGCCCTCCGTAAAGCTAGGACATCTTTCTACTCATCACTAATTGAAGAAAATAAGAACAACCCCAGGTTTCTTTTCAGCACTGTAGCCAGGCTGACAAAGAGTCAGAGCTCTATTGAGCTGAGTATTCCATTAACTTTAACTAGTAATGACTTCATGACTTTCTTTGCTAACAAAATTTAACTATTAGAGAAAAAATTACTCATAACCATCCCAAAGACGTATCGTTATCTTTGGCTGCTTTCAGTGATGCCGGTATTTGGTTAGACTCTTTCTCTCCGATTGTTCTGTCTGAGTTATTTTCATTAGTTACTTCATCCAAACCATCAACATGTTTATTAGACCCCATTCCTACCAGGCTGCTCAAGGAAGCCCTACCATTATTTAATGCTTCGATCTTAAATATGATCAATCTATCTTTGTTAGTTGGCTATGTACCACAGGCTTTTAAGGTGGCAGTAATTAAACCATTACTTAAAAAGCCATCACTTGACCCAGCTATCTTAGCTAATTATAGGCCAATCTCCAACCTTCCTTTTCTCTCAAAAATTCTTGAAAGGGTAGTTGTAAAACAGCTAACTGATCATCTGCAGAGGAATGGTCTATTTGAAGAGTTTCAGTCAGGTTTTAGAATTCATCATAGTACAGAAACAGCATTAGTGAAGGTTACAAATGATCTTCTTATGGCCTCGGACAGTGGACTCATCTCTTTGCTTGTTCTGTTAGACCTCAGTGCTGCTTTTGATACTGTTGACCATAAAATTTTATTACAGAGATTAGAGCATGCCATAGGTATTAAAGGCACTGCGCTGCGGTGGTTTGAATCATATTTGTCTAATAGATTACAATTTGTTCATGTAAATGGGGAATCTTCTTCACAGACTAAAGTTAATTATGGAGTTCCACAAGGTTCTGTGCTAGGACCAATTTTATTCACTTTATACATGCTTCCCTTAGGCAGTATTATTAGACGGTATTGCTTAAATTTTCATTGTTACGCAGATGATACCCAGCTTTATCTATCCATGAAGCCAGAGGACACACACCAATTAGCTAAACTGCAGGATTGTCTTACAGACATAAAGACATGGATGACCTCTAATTTCCTGCTTTTAAACTCAGATAAAACTGAAGTTATTGTACTTGGCCCCACAAATCTTAGAAACATGGTGTCTAACCAGATCCTTACTCTGGATGGCATTACCCTGACCTCTAGTAATACTGTGAGAAATCGTGGAGTCATTTTTGATCAGGATATGTCATTCAAAGCGCATATTAAACAAATATGTAGGACTGCTTTTTTGCATTTACGCAATATCTCTAAAATCAGAAAGGTCTTGTTTCAGAGTGATGCTGAAAAACTAATTCATGCATTTATTTCCTCTAGGCTGGACTATTGTAATTCATTATTATCAGGTTGTCCTAAAAGTTCCCTAAAAAGCCTTCAGTTAATTCAAAATGCTGCAGCTAGAGTACTGACGGGGACTAGAAGGAGAGAGCATATCTCACCCATATTGGCCTCTCTTCATTGGCTTCCTGTTAATTCTAGAATAGAATTTAAAATTCTTCTTCTTACTTATAAGGGTTTGAATAATCAGGTCCCATCTTATCTTAGGGACCTCGTAGTACCATATCACCCCAATAGAGCGCTTCGCTCTCAGACTGCAGGCTTACTTGTAGTTCCTAGGGTTTGTAAGAGTAGAATGGGAGGCAGAGCCTTCAGCTTTCAGGCTCCTCTCCTGTGGAACCAGCTCCCAATTCAGATCAGGGAGACAGACACCCTCTCTACTTTTAAGATTAGGCTTAAAACTTTCCTTTTTGCTAAAGATTATAGTTAGGGCTGGATCAGGTGACCCTGAACCATCCCTTAGTTATGCTGCTATAGACGTAGACTGCTGGGGGGTTCCCATGATGCACTGTTTCTTTCTCTTTTTGCTCTGTATGCACCACTCTGCATTTAATCATTAGTGATCGATCTCTGCTCCCCTCCACAGCATGTCTTTTTCCTGGTTCTCTCCCTCAGCCCCAACCAGTCCCAGCAGAAGACTGCCCCTCCCTGAGCCTGGTTCTGCTGGAGGTTTCTTCCTGTTAAAAGGGAGTTTTTCCTTCCCACTGTAGCCAAGTGCTTGCTCACAGGGGGTCGTTTTGACCGTTGGGGTTTTACATAATTATTGTATGGCCTTGCCTTACAATATAAAGTGCCTTGGGGCAACTGTTTGTTGTGATTTGGCGCTATATAAAAAAATTGATTGATTGATTGATTGATTGATTACAGAGCCAAGATGACATTTTGAATTATTTTGCAGCAATCTGAAAATGTTAATGCTACAGTGTGTATGATTTTTATGTTGTTTATTAATGTTTATTGGTTTATCACAGCATTCATGCTGACCTCAAATCTTTACTGGACAGGTTGTAGGCTGAGTGTGAAACAACTTGTCTGAGGCTCATTCATTCATTTACTGTACTTACCGAGTTCAGTCAAGAGTCACAGGATGGCTGGAGCCTACAACAGCAGTCATAGGGCGAGATGCCATGGAGAGGATGGCAGTCTATCACAGGGCCGCCGATACACAAACTCGTTCACACTCGCACTCACACCTACGGTCAGTTTAAAGATTCAAAATTCACCTAACCTGTATGCCATTAGAAGTGGAAGGAAACCAGAAGACCCAGAGGGAACCCATAAGGAACACAGTGAGAACATGCAAACTCCACACAGAAAGGATTGGGTGGGAAGCGATCCGCAACCTTCTTGCTGTGAGGCAACTTGCTAACCACTAAACTGGCATGCTGCCCATGGATGAGGATTAGCAAATCCAAATCTGAGGGTCTTGTTCATACGTTGGGATAAGATGGAGCTGGGATGAGACCCTGGGAAGGCACAGGACATGCTGGATAGATTATATCTCCCAGGTGGCTTGGGAAGACCTTGGGATTCCCCAGGAAGACTTAGAGGACTTGGCTGAGAATAAGGAAGTGTGGGATGAGATGCTTCATCTGCTGAGTGGCAGAAAATTAATGATTGAATAACAATCTGTTCATTTGTGGATAGCTACCTGCATCAAGGAATCACTGTGTTTTCATAAACTTAGAATGAGCCCTTCATATCTACAGGGGAATGGCCACCCAGGTGGAGGCCGCCATGTTGCCATGTTGATACAGTACCTTAAAAGGGACGCACCAGCAGACTGAAGAAAAAAGAAGAGGAATCAGTGGTTGCTCCACTACACACTGTCTGCTTGTGACTAGTACACGTGTACAAGTTTGAGAACCCCCATTTTGTGACATGGAGGATCATACTTATTGGTTATCACAAGAGAAGGCAAGAGAGCATAAACCCTCTTCGCCAAAGAAGGAAAGACCTAAAGGGAAGCAAAATTGTGACAGTTAATGGCATAATGCGGTCTGTAACGGCACCACTAGATGGCGATAAATCCTGCACACTACAACTTTAAGAATTTTGATTAAATACAGTAAAGTCAGAGCACAAGGGTTTAATTCAAAATGAGATTTGACTAAATGTGTATTAAATGTAAGTAAAAGGATGTATCTATATGTGTATGATGTATGATATGTATGAGATGTATGTATATGTAATGAAATCTGAGCCAAGCTTTGTCATCGAGCTAATCTGTTCATGGAAAAATTAATCAACGCAAAGTGCCAGAGAGCTGTTTGTGGTGGGTTAGGGTCATTGTATCTTGTTACATCTACTGCACATTCAGATTTAAGTAGAACCAGATGAACATGGGGCATATATAGTATGAACACCGCACACACATGTATACGAGTGCACATTAGTGTGTAACTCACACACTTATTGTTCCAGCTGTATATGTTGCCAGAGAATAACAGTTCATGCAATAAAGCCTTAACCTCAGTATTTCTGCCTTTTTGCAACCTAATCTAATCCCATTTCTAAAACTGATTGCTTTATGATTTACCTTATATTGGGGGAAACAGTATTTTATTTTCATGCATTTCTCATGATCGCTGCCTGTTACTCATTCCACAACTTGATTTGCTTCATGGGAATTCAGCATTTGACTGTCATCACCATTTCCACATCCAATCAGATTTGGTCAACCTGCTTCAATTCCAGCCCCAAATGTGCAATATGATATAAATCATTCAGCCTATTTCTACAGGAACCATAACAAAGTGTCTTGAAATGTAGGTGAGATTATGAGCTGATACTAATGCTGTGTAATAATATAAGACAGACACTTTTAGGCATGAAATACAGATTTAATGCAGCTCCACTTGCTGTGCACCAGGAACTCTGACCTGTAATGTACACAAAGACATGCACAGACACAAATTCACCTTGATTGGCTCTCAGAGAGCGCAAACTCCCACGTGGTAACCGACAGACTAAAACACCACCCCTCCATAAAATGTTGAAGATGTCAGTTCACTACTTTTTAAGATGTGTTTTGTTTTATAACAACCAGACAGTGGTAGTGAAAAAGGAATGTAAAACCTGCTTTTGGCCTTCATGTCATGTTAATAAAGAAGCAGACAAGAGTGGTAGAACACACACACACTCATATGCACATGCTTAAAACAGGAAATAAGACAACAATGACAAACTCCTTCTCCTTTATGGCATTGGTTAAATCCGAAATCAACATATTTGTCCCTATAGCAATATATATAAAGACAGAAACATGTCATACTTCCAAGTCCCCCTTCATTAATTTACATGTGATGTTTTCACATTAAATAAACTCCATTCCACCCACAAACAAATGTGCAGCCTGATCCATTGCACCCTGAAGATTGGTTCTTTCAGATGACCAACATAGCAAGTATTACTCATTCAATATGTTGGATTTAATAAATATGCTATTTGGGGTGTGTCCACCTGAGTGCACAAAATACTAAGGGGAGACAACATGCAAATAGGTGTGTTTAGCACATGCAATGTGATTTATCCAACCCAAAAGAAATTTAACAGGCTATCTTTATCCAGTGCCACGCACGGTGGCAGAAATAACACATCAGCACCGTGGACAGCTCCACCTAAAAATTAAACATAACCAAAACTGTGTGACTTCTCATTCTATGTCACATCTGTACCTGTGCCATGAAAACCATCTCAGTCATGGGAACACAAATTTGAAACCGTTTAAGGTCACAGGGAGAATCTCCACGGCAGTGGTGCTGCATCCAGGCTTCTTCCACACACTTCACATCTGCCATAACAGACAAACCACTATCAGGGACATTCATTTTAAAATGTGTGTGTGTGTGTGTGTGTGTGTGTGTGTGTGTGTGTGTGTGTGTGTGTGTGTGTGTGTGTGTGTGTGTGTGTGTGTGTGTGTGTGTGTGTGTGTGTGTGTGTGTGTGTGTTTTATTTTGCACATACCTGCAAGTGGCTAATTAAATTTCATTTTGCAGTTTTGGTCATTAACAGATGCAAAAGCCTCATTTACATTCTGCTGTCTACATCATGTTACCACCAGCTGTCATTTGTACACATATTCTCAGTAAATCACCTGCTAAACATTCACCAACACAATGTGCATCATTTTAGAGCACCCATGCAATTTAGTACTCATTATATGGGATCTTAGGAAATCAGGTCCTGAGTCTCTTAATAAGAATCAACCCACAACTCCAGCACAGCCTGTTTTGCTTTGATCTCAGTGACAGACTCAGGAATCAGGATCAAGGGGCAAATTCGGATTTTGGATATGAGACAAAAGGGCACACTCAAAAAAATGACTCATTAGATGAGCTCAATTCAATTATGAGCAGGATCTCCATCTAATAAATATTTGTAGCCCCAGCTAAAATCAAACACATCCATGCAAGATAATTTAATTTAGTTGGGACTACATATATGAGGTCTGTTAGAAAAGTATCCGACCTTTTTATTTTTTTGCAAAAACCATATGGATTTGAATCACGTG
The DNA here is from genome assembly GCF_902500255.1 of Thalassophryne amazonica. Lineage (NCBI taxonomy): Eukaryota > Metazoa > Chordata > Actinopteri > Batrachoidiformes > Batrachoididae > Thalassophryne > Thalassophryne amazonica. The sequence continues at coordinate 72,753,293 of NC_047106.1, read as the reverse complement.
TGATTGCATCAGCCAAGCTTGAACCTTCATGCGCATGCGTGAGTTTTTTCACGCCTGTCGGTTGCGTCATTCGCCTGTGAGCAGGCTTTGTGTGAGCAGTGGTCCACCCCTCTCGTCGGATTTTTATTGCGAATAAATGTCTGAACGATTTGAAGCTTTGCTGAATCAATTTTTTCCAGAAACTGTGAGAGACCTCCAGGTGGACACCATTCGGAAAATTCAAATGGCTTTGAGGGACGATTTTATGGGGATTACACAAATTAAGGAGTGCTCCAGCCGGTTGAAAGACCGCCCACAGCTGCTGAGAGCGCGCCGCGCTCCGAGCGCCAATCGACAGGCTGAAACCCCGCTGAAACAACCAGATCATTTCCAACGTGAAGGCTTTGTTGATCCGGGACGTCGTCTGACTTACACAAAAAAGGCAGAAGGCGTGGACATCAGCACTTTTTCAGCACATTCCACTGATACAGGAGTTTTTTTCATGGAAAAAAAAGCTGACGGATGCGCCACCGTGCTGCTCATGGCGCGGCACAAAACCACCTCCGTGTTGGTCTCACAGGACGGCTTTCAGACGGCTGTCGGTGGGTTTTCAGTCATGTGACTAACCGAGAAATTGTGGATGAGCCTGGACATGCCAGAACATGTCCTGTGAGGCTTCATCACGGTGTTGCTTTGCGCCATGCGGCAACGCCGCGACGCGCAGAATTCCTCCGCTCTTCTTTCCATGACAAAAACTCCTGTAACAGTGGAATGTGCCGAAAAAGTACTGATGTCCACGTCTCCTGCCATTTTTGTGTAAGTCAGACGACGTCCCGGATCAACAAAGCCTTCACGTTGGAAATGATCTGGTTGTTTCAGCGGGGTTTGAGCCTGTCGATCGGTGCTCGGAGCGCGGCGCGCTCTCAGCAGCTGTGGGCGGTCTTTAAACCGGCTGGAGCACTCCTTATTCTGTGTAATCCCCATAAATTCGTCCCTCAAAGCCATTTGAATTTTCCAAATGGTTACCACCTGGAGGTCTCTTACAGTTTCTGGAAACAATTGATGCAGCAAAGCTCCAAATCGTTCAGACATTTATTCGCAATAAAAATCAGACAAGAGGGGTGGACCACTGCTCACACAAAGCCTGCTCACAGGCGAATGACGCAACCGACAGGCGTGAAAAAACTCACGCATGCACACGAAGGCTCAAGCTTGGCTGATGCAATCACACGTGATTCAAATCCATATGGTTTTTGAAAAAAATAAAAAGGTCGGATACTTTTCTAACAGACCTCGTACTTATTAGATGGAAATCCAGTCCAGTGAGTCAGTTGGATCTGTTACTTGATCCTAAAATAATAAACTCCATTTTAGGGGAGGTGATGGTCTAGTGCAGGGGTAGGCAACCTGTTCCAGAAGAGCCATGAGGGTGCAGGTTTTCTTTGCAGCCACTGACTCCACCAGGTGATTTTACTGATTAATATCACTTTGAGCAGATGGAATCAGTTAATCACTTTGAGCAGATGGAATCAGTTAATCACTTTGAGCAGATGGAATCAGTTAATCAGTGAAATCACCTGGTGGAGTCAGTGGCTGCAAAGAAAACCTGCACCCTCATGGCTCTTTCTGGAACAGGTTGCCTACCCCTGGTCTAGTGGTTAACGCATTGGGCTTGAGACCAGAAGATCATTGGTTCAAATCCCGGGCTGGAAAATCACTAAGGTCCTTTGGGCAAGGTCTTTAATCCCCTAGTTGCTCCCGGTGTGTAGTGAGCACCTTGTATAGCAGCACCCTGACATCGGGGTGAATGTGAGGGATTATTGTGAAGTGCTTGAGCATCTGATGCAGATGGAAAAGCGCTATATAAATACAGTCCATTCACCATTACAGGCTCAGAAAAATCATGGCCAAAGCTCAGAGATCCAATTCTGTATCAGAATCAAGGGAATCACATTTAAAAGTCAAAGATCAAAGGCAAGATCCACCCCTTTTCAAAAAATTTCATCCACTCTTCATTGGTCCAAATTGTACCTCTCCTCCAAATTACATTGAAAGATGTTCATATACTTCTTGCAATAGCCTGTTGACAAACAGATAAACTGCAACAAAGTGTATTTCTTAAACCTTATGCATTATATTCAAGTTAAGTCTGCGCTACTTTCTTGTTAGGAAAGAATTTAGCAGAGTGAGTGAAAATGACAGTGAGATTAATACTCCGTCTCAGTCTAGGCTGGATGCATGTGTGGTTGGTGTCAGTGAAGGACATGCTGTATTCTGGTCTGGCGTATGATTCCTCTGTGGAATGCCGGAAGTTGCAAGCTATTTAGAAACTATTGGTTTTTGCTCCTTGAGATGGAAGTTCCAGTGAGGCAGCAGGTACAGAACATCTTTCTTTACGATTGTGAGAAGTGATGTCCTTTTATGATGTGAGTCACTCGTTGAATATGTTTCCAAAGTTTCAAAAGTCCATATGTGCAACTTGGGGGAAGAATAAAAAAAAGAGCGTTGAACGACTTTGGGAAAGCTGTAAATTTCAGTTCAAGCTGTGTGTGTAACTTTGCAGCATCTGCTAAGAATTAGTGACACTGCTATTTTCTCCTCTGTTTGTGTGTCTCAGAGTCAAATAGAGGGTGCGTGGCCAAGTTGTCATTCTGCTGTCCTCTGAAAGGCCAATACTGTCTGTACGCCAAGTCCTGCTTCTACCTGACCAGCCGACGCCCTCACCTGTGGATACACCTCATGCTGCTGCAGCTTCAGGTGCATGAATGTATCACCAGTAATGCTAAAAATAAAGTCATGTTCATTGTGTCTATACATTAAGTCCGTGTATTGTAAGACTGTATAGCATTTACTGAGCTTCACTGAACACAAGAATTCAATGCTGGCTGCACGTTGTGGCCGACTAAAAGGCTTCTAAAGCACTTCAAGTTTTCACTGTGCTGATATCTACCATTCATTTATTGCCAGTGTTAAAATAAAATGTTAATTAACTAATGAATTCTGTAAAATAAGCAGTTTTGCAAAAAATATCAATTTATGCATAGTAAAAATCATATAAGGCATGAAAAAAGTAAAATATCTGAGTAAAACTGTGTGACAGATTGCTTAGAATTTGGGTAAAAAAATATTTTCATTTCACTTGTTAATTGCAGTTACCTAAAAATTAACCATATAATTACACGTTATATAGCATCACTTCTACAGCTTTCAGTTGCAGTTTTGGTCAGCACAAGAAAAATTTTATATACGAGGGCTGTCAATAAAGTAAGGGTCCTTTTTATTTTTTTCAAAAACTATATGGATTTCATTCATATGTTTTTACGTCAGACATGCTTGAACCCTCGTGCGCATGCGTGAGTTTTTCCACGCCTGTTGGTGGCGTCATTCGCCTGTGAGCACTCCTTGTGGGAGGAGTCGTCCAGCCCCTCGTCGGAATTCCTTTGTCTGAGAAGTTGCTGAGAGACTGGCGCGTTGTTTGATCAAAATGTTTTCTAAACCTGTGAGACACATCGAAGTGGACACGGTTCGAAAAATTAAGCTGGTTTTCAGTGAAAATTTTAATGGCTGATGAGAGATTTTGAGGTGATTCTGTCGCTTTAAGGACTTCCCACGATGCGAGACGTCGCTCAGCGCTCTCAACCGCCGTCGTCAGCCTGTTCAAGCTGAAAACCTCCACATTTCAGGCTCTATTGATCCAGGACGTCGTGAGAGAACAGAGAAGTTTCAGAAGAAGTCGGTTTCAGCATTTTATCCGGATATTCCACTGTTAAAGGAGATTTTTTTAATGAAAGACGTGCGGACGGATCCGCGCGTCGGGACGCAGCCGACGCGGTGCGGCGGCACAGGAAAAACACCTCCGTGTTGATAACCATTTGTAAAATCCAGGCGGCGGACCCGTCCGCACGTCTTTCATTAAAAAAATCTCCTTTAACAGTGGAATATCCGGATAAAATGCTGAAACCGACTTCTTCTGAAACTTCTCTGTTCTCTCACGACGTCCTGGATCAATAGAGCCTGAAATGTGGAGGTTTTCAGCTTGAACAGGCTGACGACGGCGGCTGACAGCGCTGAGCGACGTCTCGCACCGTGGGAAGTCCTTAAAGCGACAGTATCACCTCAAAATCTCTCATCAGCCGTTAAAATTTTCACTGAAAACCAGCTTAATTTTTCGAACCGTGTCCACTTCGATGTGTCTCACAGGTTTAGAAAGAATTTTGATCAAACAACGCGCCAGTCTCTCAGCAACTTCTCAGACAAAGGAATTCCGACGAGGGGCTGGACGACTCCTCCCACAAGGAGTGCTCACAGGCGAATGACGTCACCGACAGGCGTGGGAAACCTCACGCATGCGCACGAGGGTTCAAGCATGTCTGATGTAAAAACATATGAATGAAATCCATATAGTTTTTGAAAAAAATAAAAGGACCGTTACTTTATTGACAGCCCTCGTATATATATACGAGGTCTATTAGATAATAAACCGACCCTTTTTATTTTTTTTTTAACTATATGGATTTGAATGACGTGCGATTACACCAATCATGCTTGAACCCTCGTGCGCATGCATGAGTTTTTTCACGCGTGTCGGTGACATCATTTTCCTGTGGGCAGGCCTTGAGTGAGATGTGGTCCCGCCCTCTCGGCTGAATTCCTTTGTTTCACACGCTGCTCGAGAAGGCGCGCGTTGCTTTATCAAAATTTTTTCTGGACCTGTGAGGAATATCCGAGTGGACACTATTCGAGAAATTAAGCTGGTTTTCGGTGAAACGTTTAACGGCTGATGAGAGATTATGGGGTGTTTCTGTCACTGTAAGGACTTCCCACGGAGCGGGACGTCGTGCAGCGCTTCCAGGTGCCGTCGTCGGCCTGTTTCAACCTGAAAACATCCTAATTTAAGGCTTAATTCACCCAGGACGTCGTGAGAGAACAGAGAAGATTCAGAAGAGGCAGGCATGAGGACTTTATGCGGACATTCCACTGTTTAAGGACATTTTTTAATGAAAGACGTGCGCACAAATTCGCTGAGTCGTTTCCGTGACGACTCGGCAAATCTGTGTGCGCCGCGACAGGAAAAACACCTCCGTGTTGAAAACCATTTGTAAAATTCAGGCGGCTTTTGATGGCTTTCAACAAGTGAGTAACTGAGAAATTGTTTAACAGCTTGGGCTTGTTCCAACTTGCCCGTTAAGGTTTCCAACGGAGGTGTTTTTCCTGTCGCGACCCCCCGCGGTCGGGTCCGGCCCGACATGCGACTCTGCCCGCACGTTCTTTCATTACAAAATGTCCGTTAACAATGGAATGTCCGAATAAACTCCTCATGCCGACTTCTTCTGAAAGTTCTCTGTTCTCTGACGACTTACTGGGTCAACAGAGCCTGAAATGTGGAAGTTTTCAACTTGAAACGGCGAGACGCTGCCGCCTCACACGTGATTAAAATCCATATGGTTTTTGAAAAAAATAATAAGGTTGGATACTTTTCTAATAGACCTTGTATGTATGTGTATATATATATATATACTAGTTGAGTTACCCATTCTACGCACGGGCAATAGAGAAGAACTTTAGCCATGTCATTGTATATTTAATGTCACTTTAGTTAAGGTGTAGTAAGTTACATTGCATTGTGTGTATGTTGTCGTGATTAATTTTGTGACATTCAAAAGACTCAAGTGATTGAATAAAAGGGGAGAACATGTCTTATCACTGCAATGCTCTGGCATGCCGTACACAGCAGGTACATTTTAATTGAAAAAATGCGCACTTTAACTAGACTTCAAGTTGCGCTGATGGATGGTTATTTTTACAGAAGGGAGGAGGGCTGTCTGCTGATGCATATTTGCATTGTGACAGACTCTCTGCTTTGTTGTGACTTTTTTCACTATGTTTTATTTCTGTCTCTCAATCAGAGCAGGTCAAGTGTTCCACTGCACTCCAGGAGCGAGTGCGTCCACAAGCTGGCATGTCTTTGGGAGAGGACACAGCTGAAAGGAACTCATAGCTTCATCATGGCTATGACGCAACACACTACCCCACACAGGAAGGTACTGCACCACACGGTGTGTGTTTTTGGAGTGTGCATCTACCTGCAGTCTGCATCCTCCAAAATGCTCTCTACCTGCAGTTAGGCTCACCCAAATAGATGGGAAATTATCAAAGTTCAGCTTCCACTCAGTTTAAATGTGGAGTCCAGCAAATGGACAGTTTTGTACACACAGCCTCCACATATATGTAAGTGCGTGGTTTTCCCCACATGTTGTCTCTTTGTAATGTGACAAGGTGAATGGTCTCTGGGAAACAATTAGACTTGCAAAGAAAATACAGCAGTTGTTTGCATTTCTCCTCAAACATATGTTGCAGCCACAATGAGATGGGCCGGCTGTGGTTACCGCATGCAGCGTGACCGTACACAGGTCACATCATCTCAGGCACTCTCACACATACTGTTAACTTTTCCTAAAAACAAACACAAGCCCACTGACATGCTGGATAACAATCTGGATTCAAACCAAAATCCATACACATAACACAGGACATGAAGAGGACATGCTGCAGGACACAGGACCATGATCACTTGTCTTTACAGTGTCCATCTCCAGTTGAATATTATATATATATATATATATATATATATATATATATATGGCTGTTCTGCCGTGTAGCACCATCCATCCAGTCCATGCTTGTACCAAATTCTCCCTGTGTTGCTGATAGTGTAGGACTTGGATAGCAGAAATGTAGACTCGTGAGTCAGTTCATTAGTCAGTCCATCCCAGCCAGCTCGTGTAAAACAATAAATTTAATCATCTTGTAACTCGTTGAATTAAAAAAAAAAACATATAATGAGGACATACCTCAGTTGCATTTAGTGAACTTTGATGCACCAGATTGACTGAAAAAGCAACTTTGTTTTGGCTGTGTAATGTCCCACAGACATGTCTGCTACCTGCTGGATGGGAACTTGATGGAGGATAAATGGCTGTGTTTAAACTTGCATGTAGTTTGTTTACATCGTGAACACGGGGCACATCCTGAATTAGTCATGACACTGACCAAGCAACCGAATTGAACATATGTGGGGAGAAACCCGATGTACAGTATATGGGCATGTACCCCATAAAATGCAGTGAGTGGACAACTAGATAATTAGACAGACAGAAAGGCAGAGGTTCACACAAGAAAACAGATCAGCTCAAGTCTTCCATGTGCTTTCTGAGAAACTAACCCCCCCCCCAAAAAAAGTCAGTGTGTCTGTGTTTCTACAACCTATGCAACCTAGTGGATGGTCAGTGGATGCTGTATTGATGATGGATTAGGAGCAGGTGTGTTTATCAGTGACACACATATTCACAGAATTGTACTAAATCAGATTAGTAAACCATTACTTTCCAATTGTTTGACAGGTATTGCATTCTAAATGTCAGATAACAGTCATACCCTTGCACAACTCCTGCAGAAAGGGTTTTGAATACATTTAACTGTGGGAAAAGACAGCAAGGATGATGATCGAGCCAAGCGTGCTACACAGTGAATGAGTTTGCATGAGAAATAGAGCATTTCTGCACTGAAATGTAATTAAGGTCACTTGTTGATTGTTTAACAGTGGTTATAGTTTAAAACTCACATAACACAGAACATAACACATAACCCAACAGAAATAGTTTGTATGAATGTATCTGAAGCGGATACTTCTTCCTTCCCTCCATCTCTCTCAACATATGTGTGGTTTTGAAGTTGAACACAACTTGAAATGAGCTTGTTTGTTGCTTTTTAATTTAATTTCCAAAAGCCTAGACTTGGTGGCCACAAAGGTCACCACTGCTTGTTTTAGACCACAATATAAAAGATTTGATTCAGTTAACTGTCCACTACTTTGACCCATGTGTGTGGCAAAGTTTTCAGTTATAATCTTGCATCTTGATTGCATTATTCTGTTCTAAAAACTGGTGTTGGGAGGGGGAGAGCAGTGTGAAAGGGTTACACAAGGATAAAGCGATTAATTTCAGACTCTCGTCATCTTAACATTTTTTTGTTCCATCTCTTTATTGAATCCACTTTGCTCTTGTTGATGAATAAACAATTGGTTTGCGTTTGTCTTCACCAGTGTTGGAAAGATGTCATTTGTTTACTCTAAACATTCATTTTTCCCCAAATGCTCCAGTCATGCATGTTTATTCTCTGCATGCATGCAAGCCGGGTCTTCCACTTTAGTAAACTTGACAACACATTAGGTTTGATGGTGTTTTATATATTGTTTCTTAATCACTGATTAACAGTCTGTCTTTCTCATTTTCTCTCTCTCCTTTTGATAAGACTATTGTGGACAGTATTAACAATATGAACCCTGCTATAATTATTTTGTGTTATTTGGGCATGGGCTGTAAATCTGATGAGAGCTCTTTTTATTGCCAAGGCCTGGGAGACAAAACAAAACCCCCAAAATTATTGTGTAAGAAACAGTCAGGAATGATTCATATTAGTCAGCCTCAAGCGGCAAAACTGGATGATTTTTCTAGGAAGTTTGACTGCACAAGTTTTAATCTATTATTTTGAATGAATATCCTGGAGGAGAGGTGAGCATTCCTTTCCAGGAATGTGTGCTGGGATTCTGAGATCAATACACATCATAGTGTGGCGCTGAGCTCTTTTTTTCCGCCTAAAATGATCACCTATTGTTCGCATTTATTTCTCTCCATCCCGTTTGCTGTCTCTTTTAGCAAACGTACAATCTCTGTATTCATCAGTTGTTGCAGGTGGACTTTCTTCATATGGTAATATGTGTTTCCTGAAGAGTAAAGTACCACAATCTGCTGAATAAAATCAGAACATTACAGTTCAGACAAACACACAGAGAGATCCCGTAGCTACAAGTGCTGCTGTTTTATCGGGATTTTGGGTCGTGGTGATGAAGTGGTTGCTTAAAGATGGAAAATGTCACATTTCTACCTCATACCCACAGCCCTTCATCAGTTCCTTAGGTGTGATTCTGAGGTTCTAGTGAGGCCTTCAGAGCAAAAGTTATTGAATTTGTTGGAGTTAATTTGGGCTTCTTTTTTCAATAATATAAAAGCCGTCCCACTGGGAGGAGGCCCCGGGGAAGACCCAGGACACGCTGGAGGGACTACATCTCTCGGCTGGCTTGGGAACGCCTTGGGGTTCCCCCGGAGGAGCTGGAGGAGGTGTGTGTGGATCGGGAGGTCTGGGCGGCTTTTTGAGCTGCTGCCCCCGCGACCCGACTCCGGATAAAGCGGAAGAAAATGGATGGATGGATAAAAGCTGTAGGGTTCCAAGTTTCTTGATTGTTTGTTTTTTCTATAATAGACTGTATAATTGCTTGTGATGATGCTAATGATGCTGTCTAAGGGCTAATTTAATGTCCGTTTGCATATGTATGTATTTCTATGCATTTCAGATAGGGTAAGGGTTAGGGTTTAGCGTCACTGCTCACAAATGTCCATACATCTTTTAAGCTGGAATGAATGTTTAGCAAAACATCCACTAGAGGGCACAGCAGATCCTCTTGGAAGTTTCTGACAACATCAAACATAGCGATGAGCAAACTAGTCATAATAAATTTTCTACCAGAAAAGAGGCAAAGGTGTAGGTAGCTGTAGTGTGTACAGCAGAGGTGGTCTGTGAGTCACTCGATCTTTGGCTACATTACCTCAAAGACCTCCTGTGATACTGCTCCATTTTGTCCATATAAGCTCTCAGAAAATATACACAGATACAGATGAAATGAAAGTGCAGACAGAGGGTTGTGTCCACATCTGTCTGTATTTATCACTGAGCCTAATAGCTAGAGTTGGTAGTCCTGGAGAGCTAGCAAGAGAGCTAGGAAGACAAACTCTCACAATCGCCACTTTCTTATCTTATGGCAAACTAAAAGTGGACACTCTCGTTTAGTATGCACCCGCGGCCGACGTGCTTGATGAATTCCTGTGCAAAAAGCAGTTCCCAGATAATTGTGATATATTCCTGTGAGATAATGAGTATATCTCATCTAAATCAATTCTAAAATTTACAAGTAATAAAAATAAAAAGATAACTGAAGTTTTAAGAGTGGCCGCAATAAATATTTAAGAAACTTAAAGTTTATGAGCACCTTCACCTGTTATCGCTCAAGCACATTGTAAACATTGACATGATGGAGTTTGATGCAGAAGAGTTCAGAAAGATACAATTTACAGTTGATGATGAAAGATTTGGGTGTTAACTTCATGTTAAAGTCAGAACAAGAAGCTGCACTGAAAGTGATCTATCTGGCAAGAGACACATTCTGTGTGTTGTTGCTCCGAGAGCGGCACGCTGAGCAGGGTGGCGAAAGTAGTCCGGCGAGCTCAACCTGTGGGTGCGAGCTATCCCACAAGTCCAAAATAGCAGAGATGTCGGTCCAATGAGAGCAGCACTCTGAGCAGGCTGCTTGGAAGATTTGAAAGTAGCACCTCCTCTAGGTTCCACCCCCTCCCCCTCCCCCATCAGTGCTCTGTCCAAAGCCACGCCTCCACAAACTTGAACGCACATCTGACTGTGGGACTCAGCGGGGCAGAGGAGAGCTGACTAAAGGCCCTCTGTCACGCAGTAGCACGCACGTCGTCATGATGATCCCACCTGCTGTGTTCCCTGCTGGACGCCGTTCTTTGTTCTACCGGCTGCCACGTGCTCTGCGCTGGACGCTGTGTATAGAAAATAATTATTTAGTGTCGGATTAATCATTTTCTCTACAAATTGGCCGTTGAAAACGGCTGTAATCACTTCCTGAATCACACAGGACCGTTCCAGCTTCAGTCGTTTGTACGCGCCTAACAAGCTGCAGAAAGCATTTTGAACCGCCTGAAAAGGTAATTATTTGTCAATTTTACATTGTTATGGCTTGGTAAAATAATTGTGTGCTCTTTCCTTCTTGTGTGCAGCTGTTAAAGTATGTTTATAACAGATTTAACTCCTTGTTATAATGTTCAGATGAGTTGTGCTCTGATGCGATCCACTGATGTCACCATTCGCTCTGTTGAATTCTTCTTTACTCCACTTGATGAGCTGCACATTGTGTTGGCGATTAGATCGGGCCACGTAGCATGACATTTATGCGTGAAAGATTTTTTGAACATTTCAGCTCGTCGAGTGGAGTAAAGAAGAATTGAACAGAGCGAATGGTGACGTCAGCAGATTGCATCAGAGCACAACTCGTCTGAAGGATTATAACAAGAAGTTAAATCTGTTATAAACATACTTTAACAGCTGCACACAAGAAGGAAAGAACACACAACTGTTTGATCAAGCCATGACAATATAAACAAGACAAATAATTACCTTTTTAGACAGTTCAAAGGAAGTGATTACAGCCGTTTTCAATGGCCAACGGCCATAAGCAGACTACGCAGCCTGTGTGGGGCACCAACCATGTTGCATTAGTTTGCAGGGCCTCCAATTGACTGAAAAATGTGTTGAAATTATTACATTATTACCAGTGATGCCAGTGATACTTTTTTTGGTAACGAGTAATCTAATGCGTTAATCTTTCCAAATGAGTAATCAGATTAAAGTTACTTCTCCAAGTCACTGTGCGTTACTATTATTTTTCATTGTGGGTCGACAGCAGCATTAAACTTGGTCCGTGGGCAGGAGGTCGGGGTTCGACTGAAGCTGTGAGCTTTTCATCAGCTACGACTCGTCCTCACCTCTTAAAGCGCGGTGAAAACAGCACACCTGCACTGAGCTTTACAAAGACATTTTTATGCTTTATTTTTCTCCTTTATTTAGAATTCTGAGCTGAGCTGCTCCGTATCTGGTCGTTAAAAACAGCTGATCCTCCGCGACGTGTCAACAACTAACACTATTTTCCACTCAAATGCACCTAAACTCTCTTTCTGAGGACCACATGATGTGAAAACACAATAAAACTTTCTTACCTGTAAATCTGGTCATGTTTTCTGCATGAATAAATGTTATCCATTCTTTGTGCTCAAACGCCAAAGCAGGGGCGAATCCAGATAGAATGGGGGCGTGGGGCAGGGATGTGCCTCACGCCCCCACAACACCCCTAGATTAAAGGTACACCTTTGAAGCCGTTTTTTTTTACTACAACTACTAATACTACTTAAAATAATAATAATTTTGACAAGTAAAATGTTTATAGAGAATTTAAATGTTAGAGAAATGTTAGAATTTAATAGTTACATTTATAAACAATGTAGGTTAGAAATTGCAAGTTTTACTGTTACAGTGCTGTCAACAGTTAAATATGAGGTCAAGAAAGATTATTTTACTTTTCATAAAACAAGTATTTATTTTCATTGAAGTCAAGAAAGGATGACTATAAAGTGAGTTTTGGCAAAACAGGTATCATTGTCATGTTGAGGTGGCAGAGGGTTGTTGTCGGCAGCTGGGGAAAGTAACTAAAAAAGTAACTAGTAATCTAACTTAGTTACTTTTACAATTGAGTAATCAGTAAAGTAACTAAGTTACTTTTTCAAGGAGTAATCAGTAATCAGTAATTGGATTACTTTATCAAAGTAACTGTGGCAACACTGATTATTACATTTCAAAATCAATATTAATTATTTATGAATAGGCCCATCGTTTTTGTCTTTAAACATTGTGTAGGCCCCTACCCCATTACTTAATTGGGGCAAATTAACAGTTTTTTTTGCCTAATATAAAGCCCCCATCCACCCCCGCCCCGATTCCCTGAAATGGTACAGCCCTGTTTGCGTCTTTCTCTGTTTGCTGTGTCACCTAACCAGGGTTGCCAGATGTGATGATTTCCAGTCCAATAAATGCTCAAAAATGCATGGAGGCACTAAATCCTGTGCAATTTGAACTGATTTTTAAAACGTGTGTGGCAATTCTATACAAAAAACTCGTCCGGTGCCATATTTTTAGCCTAAACAAACCAATTGGATGGGAAAACACCCAATCTGGCAACCCTGCGCCTAACTGAAGTAGCACTGCTAGCCCACATTCGATTCTGACACAAGACGACAAGTTGCCACTATGCCACAATTAAACAATGAAGTGACAGCAGGAGTCTGGAGCTGAAAAACGGAGGAAAAAGAAACAAAAAGATGATGCCTGTGCATCCCTTGCTGGTAAGTACGTGTTAAAGGTTTAAATTGTTTTGATTACTTAATGTTCAGTGGTGCTGCTTAAGCTAGGTTGCGTTGGCTTTGCTGATTTGATGTAGCTTTAAACGCTAAACAAACGCTTTAATAAATAGTAATGGTTTGAGTAGAACTTTTGTGTGTGTGTGGGGGGGGGGGGGGTTGTATGGGGGTGGGGGGCCTCCCTGACCAGTTATGCTTAGGGCCTCCAAAACCTTAGCAGCGCCCCTGCGTGCGCAAATGGCTGAAGCTGGAGTGTTCCTGTGTGATTCAGGAAGTGATTACAGCCGTTTTCAACGACCCATTTGCAGAGAAAATTATTAATGCAACATGGCACAATCCGGTGGAAGTGGTAGTTTTGGCTGTATTCCCTCTGCCATTGTACCAAAGTGAACTTCTTCGGTGAAACGAGATGAGTGTGAGTTTTTCCAACTTCGCCTTTTGGCTAAAATAAAGCACTTTCTCAGTAGACATGATCTTGAGACAGCCATTCATGCTTTCATCAGCTCCAGACTTGATTATTGTAATGCACTTTATTCTGGCATTAATCAGTCGTCTCTTGCACGTCTCCAGTTGGTGCAGAATGCTGCTGCTCGTCTTTTAACAAACACTTTTAGACATGAGCATATTACGCCCGTCCTGTACTCACTCCACTGGCTTCCAGTTCGTTTTAGAATTGATTTTAAAATTTTAATGTTTGTTTTTAAAGCTGTTTATGGTCTTGCACCTCCCTACTTGTCTGAAATTTTAACTTTGCGCACCTACAGTAGGACATTAAGGGCATCTGGCCAGCTTTACTTAGATGTTCCAAGGTCAAGATATAAACGCTGGGGTGATCATGCTTTCGCGGCCCCAGACTGTGGAATGAGCTACCTCTTGAGTTACGTACTATTCCTGACCTAGCACTTTTTAAATCTAAGTTAAAGACTTATTTATTTAAACTGGCTTTTAACACTTAGTGGGGAGGTGACATGTTCTGTTATTTTTATGTTCTTTTTTGTGTTGTTTTAAAATTTTACTCTATATGTGTTTTATTTTTGTGAATTTGTGTTTTTAATGTTAAGCACTTTGGACACCAGTCGGTGCTGTAAAGCCCTTTATAAATAAATGTTGATTGATTGATTGATTGATTGATTGCGTGTGCACGTGCGGAGGAGGGAGGGACAGAGGGGGCATTGAGCCTGGTCATGCAAGCAGGAAGAATGAGACATGAAGGCATCTGATTGGAGTTTTATCGATCCTACAGCTGCTACAGAAGTCTGATTTTTTTTTCATTCCTTTCTCTGAATACAAAATGTATTGGCAACAGAGTTATCTACTCTAGCTTTAAATGAGCTCAGTCAGGTGTATTCATCCAATCCAGAACTGGCATAAGATTTAGCTAGTTGTTTGTGGATCAAGTACAAATAGATGGAAAATGTGCCGAGCAGGACTCTCTGAGGACCAGGATTAAGAACCAATGATCTACACAGTTAATTTTGCAGTGTACATAGTAAACTGAACCATACTGGTAAATCAACTATTTCCTAGTGTACTTTAAATATATTGATGCTGGTCCATTTGATTTATCACTCACAGACTTGAGTTAAAGTTAATTTAATATTATTTTCAAGAGGACAGTGTGCCCTCACTAGTACAGTGTGAACGTACCACTGCAAGATTTCTTTTGGCTAGTATGACAAGCCAACATGGCACACCACTTAATAAACATTTGATTTTTTTTGCATTAACTCGAATAGTTCATTAACTTGTTCAGGTCTTATTTGAGATTAGGTGGCATTATGGTTAGTCCAGGACAGTGAAGTAGTCCTGCTACAGAGTTGGAGTTGTGCAAATCTGACAGGTTTAAATTTGCCCCAGTCAGCCAGGCCACAAGTCATTCAGGCATGTTTGATTTTATCATCCTAAATTGGAATCTGTAGTCACTATGTGTGACTGGGGTAAAGACACAACAGATGTGTATGAGACAATGAAAAGTGAGGCCTAGCAAATATAGAAGAGACAGTCATGAAGGAAACTTAACTGCAGGCTAACCAATGTGAAGATTAAATGTTTTCACCTCCAATTACGGTTCATCTGTAAAGTATTCACAGCACTTGACTTTTTCCAAATTTTGTTATACGAGGGCTGTCAATAAAGTAACGGTCCTTTTTATTTTTTTCAAGAACTATATGGATTTCATTCATATGTTTTTACGTCAGACATGCTTGAACCCTCGTGCGCATGCGTGAGTTTTTCCACGCCTGTCGGTGACGTCATTCGCCTGTGAGCACTCCTTGTGGGAGGAGTCGTCCAGCCCCTTGTCGGAATTCCTTTGTCTGAGAAGTTGCTGAGAGACTGGCGCTTTGTTTGATCAAAATTTTTCTAAACCTGTGAGACACATCGAAGTGGACACGGTTCGAAAAATTAAGCTGGTTTTCAGTGAAAATTTTAACGGCTGATGAGAGATTTTGAGGTGATTCTGTCGCTTTAAGGACTTCCCACGGTGCGAGACGTCGCTCAGCGCTCTCAGGCGCCGTCGTCAGCCTGTTCAAGCTGAAAACCTCCACATTTCAGGCTCTATTGATCCAGGACGTCGTGAGAGAACAGAGAAGTTTCAGAAGAAGTCGGTTTCAGCATTTTATCCGGATATTCCACTGTTAAAGGAGATTTTTTTAATGAAAGACGTGCGGACGGGTCCGCGCGTCGGGACGCAGCCGCCGCGACGCTCCGCCACAGGAAAAACACCTCTGTTGAAAGCCTTAAGGACAAGTTGGAACATGTCCTGCCTGTTAAACAATTTCTCATATACTCATTCCACTGAAAGCCATCAAAAGCCGCCTGGATTTTACAAATGGTTATCAACACGGAGGTGTTTTTCCTGTGCTGCCGCACCGCGTCGGCTGCGTCCCGACGCGCGGATCCGTCCGCACGTCTTTCATTAAAAAAATCTCCTTTAACAGTGGAATATCCGGATAAAATGCTGAAACCGACTTCTTCTGAAACTTCTCTGTTCTCTCACGACGTCCTGGATCAATAGAGCCTGAAATGTGGAGGTTTTCAGCTTGAACAGGCTGACGACGGCGCCTGAGAGCGCTGAGCGCCGTCTCGCACCGTGGGAAGTCCTTAAAGCGACAGAATCACCTCAAAATCTCTCATCAGCCGTTAAAATTTTCACTGAAAACCAGCTTAATTTTTCGAACCGTGTCCACTTCGATGTGTCTCACAGGTTTAGAAAAAAACTTTGATCAAACAACGCACCAGTCTCTCAGCAACTTCTCAGACAAAGGAATTCCGACGAGGGGCTGGACGACTCCTCCCACAAGGAGTGCTCACAGGCGAATGACGTCATCGACAGGCGTGGAAAAACTCACGCATGCGCACGAGGGTTCAAGCATGTCTGACGTAAAAACATATGAATGAAATCCATATAGTTTTTGAAAAAAATAAAAAGGACCATTACTTTATTGACAGCGAACGTATTACAGCCTTATTATAAAATGGTCAAAATTATTTTTTTCTTCAAAATTCTACTCACAACATCCCATAATAACAACATGAAAAAAGTTTTTTTTTTTCAAATTTATTAAAAATAAAATAAACTAAGAAATAACGTGTACAATAAGTATTCACAGCCTTTGCTCAATACTTTGTTGATGCACCTTTGGCAGCAATTACAGCCTCAAGTCTTCTTGAATATGATGCCACAAGCTTGGTGCACCTATCTTTGGGCAGTTTTGTCCATTCCTCTTTGCAGCACGTCTTGAACTCCATCAGGTTGGATGGGGAGCGTCGGTGCACAGCCATTTTCAAACCTCCCCGGAGATGTTCAGTCAGATTCAGGCCTGGGATCTGGCAGGGCCACTCAAGGACATTCACAAAGTTTTCCTGAAGCAACGGTTAGCCAGAGATGATTCAGCTCTAAACATTTGCCTTCTGTCCTGGCCAAGTCCTGGCTGAGAGGCAGCAAAAGTTACACAACAAATTAGAATTAAATTCACAAAATGAAAATAAAATATGATTAAGTAAAACAGTTATAATTTAAAGAAGACATCTCAAGTGCTCTCATTCTGGACTTAAACGTGCACAGTGAAATAAGTTCAGTTAATTTCCAGTCTTTTTGAAACATGTTCTATGTCGACCAGGAGTGGGCAACTTGTTCCAGAAAGGGCCAAGAGGGTGCAGGTTTTCTTTGCAGCCACTAACTCCACCAGGTGATTTCACTGATTAACTGATTCCATCTGCTCAAAGTGATATTAATCAGTGAAATCACCTGGTGGAGTCAGCAGCAGCAAAGAAAACCTACGCCCTTTCTGTACAGGTTGCCCACCCCTGTAAGACGGAGCTAAGTAAACAAAAGCCCTTTTTCCCCATTTCTGTGCAAATGGAACAGAGAGCAACAAATGATCATTTGAAGGCAAAGTCAAGGCTTTACTGTTAGTAACAAACCTCAGCAAAGCATGATAAACAGCATCAATCTTTTAAAGACATCGAGCTGAGGCGTTCATATACAACAAATCTCCATAGTCTAAAACACATAAAAATGTTGCTGTGACAAGCCGCTTTTTCACCTCAAAAGAAAAACAAAATTTCTTTTGAAAGAAAAAGTCCAATTTGAGTTTGTGTTTCTTCACAAGATTGTTTATATCTGGTTTGAAGGTGAGGGAGTCATCACACAAGACACCAAGGTATTTGTACGTGTGAACCCTACACCGTAGGGGTAGCTTGAGGCACCTTCTTAGTGTTTGCAAACATTTGTCTCACTTGTTGAAACTTTATGTATGCAGGTAAATATATTATTAATAATAATACTATTACTAATTGGTACTGCTGCTACTATGACTACTAATACTACTACTGCTTAAGTTAAGTAGTTTCTGGGCATCATTCTCTGTATCTTTAAACAAGAAAGCAATGAAAAAAAAATCAAACTTCATTTTAAGAAGAATTGACAGATTTTTTTTTCTTTTAGTTTCATGAAAATAGTACATTTACAGACTGAACACACACAAGCAAAATTACTTTACAAAAATAAGATTTCTTATAGTGGGGTTCAGGATGATGAAGCAGGCAGTTCTTCTGCGTTGGTAGTCCTTAAATTAATTCCAGTGAGGCTGACCATTAAGAATATCAACAGCACAGTAGTGTGTGTGTGTGTGTGTGTGTGTGTGTGTGTGTGTGTGTGTGTGTGTGTGTGTGTGTGTGTGTGTGTGTGTGTGTGTGTGTGTGTGTGTGTGTGTGTGTGTGTGTGTGTGAATACAGCGGCTGATTCTTTGTCATGAATACTGATGACAGTAATCTTGACAAATTATTCAGGGGCTAATTTATCTTCTTTCTTTAAATCAGCCAGAGATAAACATGCAGCATTAGGAGTTTAAGTGTCAATGGAAGTTGAAATATAACTCTTGCCATGTGGAGGGAGTCCTCAGGGATTCATAATGGGCTCTCTGTTTTCATTAGTTTGGATTCTGACACACAGATGCTGTGTGCGCAGAAGATTTGTAGCCTTGCTTCACAGGAGTCCACAACTGGAGTTAAGTAGCTCTTAAAGTTACCTTGATTTGTATTTTGCATGTGCATGTCTTTGTGTGCATCAGTGTACCTGAGAGTATTTGTAAGGACTTTAAGAGCTCCCCTGGCAAAATACCAAATTTAGAATTTAGTCTGTTACAGGATTTACATATATTCTGTGCATCTGGAAAGTGTACAGCGACTCACTTTTTCCACATTTTATGTTACAGCCTTATTCCAAAATGGATGAAATTCATTTTTTTTCCTCAAAATGCTACACACGATCCCCCATAATGACAATGTGAAAAAAATTTGAGGTTTTTGCAAATGTGTACAACACAATTACTCATACTTTAAGTCACATTTTTCTTAAAATAGTTTTTGAGGTCCTGCGACTTATAAAGATTTATCAGGTTTTCATAATTTTAATGCTTTTATGATGCATTAAATGTGCCTAAAGCATCTGCATAGTACTGTATAATGTTTCATGTCGCCAACATTGAGCGAAGCTCCTCACCATCTCACCATGTCATTTAGGTATTTCAGACTTTTCAGTATAATAGTGTTGTAAACTTAAATGCTAAAATAAAATTGCTGAAGAAGCGAGAAGGTCATATAGGTCCATCAGACTTTTTCAAGTATAAATTAGACTTACAAAATGAAATTGGAGAAGAAGCACTTAATTGTCAAGGGTCATGTGGTTTCTTCAAACTTATTTCTGTATAATAATGAAAACAAATTCTTGCAGAAGCACGTCACCAGCAAGGGTCATAAAGCTCCTTGTGATGTCCATCATCTGTTACTGAAACCAGGGTTCCTGATTTTGCCTTCCATCCCAAGGCAGTTGTACAAAAAAAAGATGCAAGATATCTAATTGTGTTTTTGTGTTGTGATTGGAGGAGTGATGTAATGCTGTGTGGATGATGACTGTCTTTCTTCAATAGACAATGCAAGAGTTACCAATTTTGATTATTCAGGGTAGAGAAATTTACTTATTTTCAAAAATCCAAATATTTTTACATGTAATTTACACACTAGATAGTCACTGAATGACCTCAAAGGCTGTCAAGGTGCGTGCTGCCTCTCAGGTTAGCATTTCCAGTTTCATTGTCGACTGTCCACTGAATTTGTGCGAGATCTCCTCTATTAGCTTGAGATCTCCTATATTATCACTCCAGGAAGATTTCAACATTTTGCATTTCCGGTTTCAGTGTTGACTGTCCACTGAACTTGCGCAATATTTTCTCTATTGAGTTCAACATTTGGCATTTCCCATTGTGTCTTTGCTTCTGGCTTCAGGAGCTGGACATTCTTCAGACCCAGCTGGAAGAAGTACGTTTCTTTGACCTGTTTGGCTACAGTGAGGAAGCGGGTGGTTGGCTCTGCTTCATGTGTAACAATCCTGAGAAGGCCACAGGTACAAACATACACATTCATTCAGTAGTTTAATCTGACGTAGTTTAGGATGCATACAGCACTGGACAAACTTTTTGGCACCCTTGAATTTCAAATGCATCATTTCCAATATCTTCAGAAAAAGTCAAGTGGTCAGTGCTGTTATGGATCAGAACCTCTGAGGCTTGAGGAGTGGACCCCAAGATGCAGGCAACCGGACACAAAAAGGTTACGTGCAAAACAATGGTGTTTTAATGATCCCAAGTGACGGCGATAATACAAGTGTGACAAAAATCTCCAAGTGGTAAAATCCAAAATGTTGTACTGGCAGACAGTGGGACAAAACCATTAACTAAAAGACAACTGTCAAAAAGTGACAGTGAGGTGACACTTACAGCTCACAACTAATAGCTTTCAGCACGAATCATTGGTGTGAGTGGGCGCAAGAACTGATTTGGAAATAAACGACTGGCAACTGAACTGAGACAAAGGTGTGGGTTAAAAGCAAACTAAACAAAAGAACACAAATCAAGGGAGGAGTGAACACAGCACATAAAAACTGAATAACCACAAGAGGACTGACAACTAAAACGGACATCAAAGAGTAACTGTAAAAAAACCTGATGATAACACAGGAGGTGACAAAACCCACGTAAGATCCGGATGCAATCACTTACAGAAACTAACGAGGATATGAAACTGTCCATGAACCCAAATAACAGAAATTGCTACATAGAGAAAACCAAAGCTGGATAGAAAAACAAAAATCATGTGGCAACATCAACACAGGGTAACGGAGCAAAATATACATGATCGCAGGGACTGGGACCCACACCCATGGCGGAACAGACAGACGCCTTGTACGGTCATCAGGCATAACCTTGACAACCGTACACGGCTGAGGGATGGGGAAACAAGATTGAGAGACAAAGAGGCCAGGCGGAGGTAACAGAGACACACCAGGAGACGGGGTGGCAAGTGCACAGGTATGAACGCATGCACAAATGCAGACGGGAGAACAGGTGCACAGGTACTGGCACCCACACACACATACCCATGCAGACACACAACTGACAACAGAAGGGGGCATGCCACACTCACAAAAAACAGACATGCCCAAATGTACACATGGAAATAGGACACTAATTGTTGAAGGTTTTTAGGTGGAATTCTTTCCCATTCTTGCTTGATGTACGACTTCAGTTGTTCAACAGACCGGGGTCTCCATTGTCGTATTTTGTGCTTCATAATGCGCCACACATTTTCAATGGGCGACAGGTCTGGACTGCAGGCAGGCCAGTCTAGGACCCGCACTCTTTTACTACCCATGCCATGGGCACTAACACACCCCCATACCATCACAGATGATGGCTTTTGAACTTAGCACTGGTAACAATCTGGATGGTCTTTTTCCTCTTTTATCCGGAGGACACAACATCCATGATTTCCAAAAACATTTTGAAATGTGGACTCATCAGACCACAGCAAACTTTTCCACTTTGCGTCTGTCCATTTCAAATGAGCTCGGGCCCAGAAAAGGCGGCGGCATTTCTGGATGTTGTTGATGTATGGCTTTCGCTTTGCATGGTAGAGTTTTAACTTGCACTTGTAGATGTAGCGACGAACTGTGTTAACTGACAATGGTTTTCTGAAGTGTTCCTGAGCCCACGCTGTAAGATCCTTTACACAATGATGTCGGTTTTTAATTCAGTGGCACCTGAGGGATCGAAGGTCATGGGCATTCAATGTTGGTTTTCAGCCTTGCCGCTTACGTGTTGAAAGTTCTCCAGATTCTCTGAATCTTCTGATTATATTATGGACTGTAGATGATGGAATCCCTAAATTCCTTGCCATTGAACGTTGAGAAACATTGTTCTTAAACTGTTGGACTATTTTTTCACGCAGTTGTTCACAAAGTGGTGAAACTTGTGGGGATGCTCCTTTTATACCCAGTCATGACACTCACCTGTTTCCAGACAGGTGTTCTTTGAGCATTGATCAACTTTCCCAGTCTTTTGTTGTCCCATCCCAACTTTTTTGAAATGTGTTGCAGGCATCCATTTCAAAATGAGCAAATATTTGCAAAAAAAACAATAAAGTTTATCAGTTTGAACATTAAATAGCTTGTCTTTGTGGTGTATTCAACTGAATAATGGTTGAAGAAGATTTTCAAATGAATGTGTTCTGTTTTTATTTACATTTTACACAACGTCCCAACTTCATTGGAATTGGGGTTGTACAAAAAAATTAAATTTCTAAAATGAGCTTTCTAAAACTCAAACTGAAAGTAAATCTCTACAGCTTGATATAAATTAATTAAAAATCTAAAAGCCAAGATGATGGGTTGCATAAGTAATTGAATGCTTTGGTATAATACCTGTAAATAATCAGTTTTATTGACAGTTTTCTTCAGAGAAGTCAGGGGATGGATACATAAACATTTCCAAGTAACTGAATATGTCTTGGATTGTATTTACATCAATTATGAAGAAATACAAACAGTATGGTACTCTATGGTAAATCTGTGTGGAGTAGATAGTTCTCAAAAACTGACTGACCGTATTAGAAGGAGAAGGGTGAGGAAAGCCACCAAGACACCCAGACAATCTAAAGGGGTGGGCAATGAGGGCCGAGACACTACAGGTTTTCATTGCAACCAATCACCTCAGCAGGTGGGCTGCTGATGAGCTTCTCCCCTGAACATAAACACCTGACCGTCAATGAAATCACTTGCTGGGGTGACTAGATCTGTGGTGTGATTTTAAACGGGCTGTCCATGCTCAGAAACCAACAAAGAAGAACGGTCCAGAATACCTTCAACCACAATCCAGTCTCTCACTGGAAACTATAGGAAGCATTTAGTGGCTGTTATTTCTGCAAAAGGAGGATCTACTAAATACTGATGTATTTTTTCTGTTGGGGTGCCCAAATTTATGCACCTGCCTAATTTTGTTTAAATAATGATTGCATACTTTCTGTAAATCCTATAAGCTTCATTTCACTTCTCAAATATCACTGTGTTTGTCTGCTACATGATATATTTAACTGAAATTGCTGATCCAAACAACCAACCAAAGGAAAATATATAAAGGAAAATCATGGAAAATCATCAGGTGTGCCCAAACCTTTGTGCCCTTTTGTGTATACCAAAGATAGCTTAGAAATTTTACTTCAATGCATGAAAAATGGCAATGAAAAAAGTGTTGTACTTATATGTTTGTCAAGTATATGTTAAACGTAGTCACTTCATCTCCAAAATAGTACGTTGTTACTCTGTGATGTTACTCTATTATAATGTTCAAACTTATGTCAGTAATCCATCTTTATTCCTACTTAAGTAGCTGTGGAAGAACATATCTATGTCTGAAGTAGACTGGGAGTGAGTAGAAACAAGGAGCAACCTTTCTGTGTTAGTGACTCAGACTTCTGTTCCTGTATAACGTCAGAATGGAATGTTGCAAAAGGAGTTTGGTGCAAGTGGAAAAGAGGCATAAAAGTCACACACAGCAGTAGCTCAATTTTTGGACTTCTCTTTGGGCATTACATGGGTTTGAGTCTCTACTTGATTTATGCTGATATCATTTCTCCTCTGCTGACGATCACCTTTCATTTTAACTTTCTCAGAGGACAGAAGAATACTGAAGAGAGTGATGGAACAGTAAATTTATCTCGCTTTGTTGTAAATCTGTTAGTGGGAGTTTGGCCTCAGTCGAGTGCAGTAGAGCAGATGTGACAGAGTTTGGAACCAGCTTTTAAATCTCTGTGCATCTCTCTAATGTCTGCCACACATGGAAGCAGTTATCAGTTATATAAGAGGAGTAAGAAGAAGGCAGTTTATGGCAGATGCCTTCTGATGAAGAAATACAGTGTGAGAGAATAAAAAAATGAAGGCATAAAGGCACAGACGGCTCTCTGACAAGAGGCTGCAGAGCAAGAAACCTTAAAAGCAGTGAAAACAAAGAGTCACAAAGTGTTCTCAAATCTCTGTCCTCTAAAGGAACATATCTGTGCTTGGCATCAAACGGCGAGGCAGCAGGTACTTCCCAGAAAGTGACAGTGTGAGCCTGGAAGCTGAAAGAGGCCAGTAAAGTTTAGTGTGGGTGCCTGAATTTGTATCTCTCTCTGCGTCTATCCATCTGTCAATGGCTGTTGCCACTGGGTTTTTTTTCTGAAGAAAAAGCCTTTTGTTTTTTGCTGATCTGTATGTATCACTCTAGTCTGAGACACAGCTCGCTCATACCATAATGAATATGTAAAATTTTAATATTACCACAATGATTTTAACAATCAACTTTAATTTCCTTTGGGATGAATAAAGTTGATCTTATTCTTAATTACACAATTAGTCCATGAGCCTGTCATCAATTTTGACCTAACCGGTACCACTTAAGGGAACTAAACAACACATAGAATCCAGCCTCAGTGTACCATGGCCTACCCAGAAATGTATGATAGCCATCTCAGGGGTCAATGAAGGGTTACACAAAGGTCAAAATAAAAAAAAATGCTCCAGTCATGTTGAAAAATATACCTCACTATTTGTCTGATCATAATGATTCCAAAAAGGTACAGTTTGGACTATCTATGACTGAATGTTATGGACTTATCAATCAATCAATCAATCAATTTTTTTTATATAGCGCCAAATCACAACAAACAGTTGCCCCAAGGCGCTTTATATTGTAAGGCAAGGCCATACAATAATTATGTAAAACCCCAACGGTCAAAACGACCCCCTGTGAGCAAGCACTTGGCTACAGTGGGAAGGAAAAACTCCCTTTTAACAGGAAGAAACCTCCAGCAGAACCAGGCTCAGGGAGGGGCAGTCTTCTGCTGGGACTGGTTGGGGCTGAGGGAGAGAACCAGGAAAAAGACATGCTGTGGAGGGGAGCAGAGCAAACAGCAAAATTGTGGCAAAGGTCAGTTTCAGTTTGTACAGGGGTCAAAAGTTAAAGTTGCTTCAATTTCAGTAAAAGAAATTGTGCAAATTATTGGTTGAAATCAAAGAATTAATAAATGGAATAGTTTTGACTTTGTTGAATACTTGGTCTCTAAAGTAAAGGTCAAACAAGATCAGGGTACATTGGATTCTATGACATGTGACCAGTGGTGGGCACAGCTAACCAAAAAGTTAGCTTTGATAACTGGTAATCAGCTAACTGAAAAGTTATCTTTTTTAACGCTAAACCGATAAACTGCCTAAAAACATATGGGAAGCTACAGATAACGATAACCAATAACTTTAAATTTTGCCTCCCATATGCTGTCAGCTACTAAGAAGCTGATTTTGAACCAAAGCTTCTAATAGAACCAATAGCGATCACAAACCCAAACAGCCAATGAGCCTGCGCTTGTCTTTGTACGTTCTGCTCCCTGGTGTAGGAACAGGGCATTTACCCTGACAGGATACAGCAGTCCCGCGATGAGGCAGAGATCTTGAAATGGAAAGCAGGTTTGAGTTATGGTTTTTCTTTAAAAATAAAATTATTCCGGATAGAATAACTACATTAATGTAAACTCTTAAAATGTACAAAGTGATATATAACAAATATCTGTTAATTTTAAAATAATGCACTAATTCTGAAGATTTGAACATTAACACAGAGATGCCCAAAGGGGATTATACTGTAGGTAACTAAGCCTCCACTCATACTGATTCATTCATTCTATGTACAGACCAACACAAGTGAATCAATGTAACGTGTTGGTGTTTACAAATAAATGTGCTTTTGAAAATGTCATTTTTTTCATTTGTATATTAAAAAAATAAATAAATTTTCAAGATCCCGCAGACAGCGTCTAAGCGCACGCGTGATGGCATCACAACTCTATCCGGTTAGGGAGACAAGGTTTCTTTCAATAACAAGAACTGTCAAAAAACTTTCTCGTGTGTGGTTGGAGTTGTGTGCGATAGGAATCGCCTTTTGAATGCTTGAATAACAATGTCAGTTGCACAAAGAAATCAAATAATAGTGAAAACATGTTTGGTGCACTGTCATAACGCATCAATCAGTCGCTTCGTGAGGCGTCATAACATCAAGCCTGGTTCACATGGCAAGATAATTAGGCCGATATCAACTCAACTCAACTTTTTTTTTATATAGCGCCAAATCACAACAAACAGTTGCCCCAAGGCGCTTTATATTGTAAGGCAAGGCCATACAATAATTATGAAAAACCCCAACGGTCAAAACGACCCCCTGTGAGCAAGCACTTGGCAACAGTGGGAAGGAAAAACTCCCTTTTAACAGGAAGAAACCTCCAGCAGAACCAGGCTCAGGGAGGGGCAGTCTTCTGCTGAGACTGGTTGGGGCTGAGGGAAAGAACCAGGAAAAAGACATGCTGTGGAGGGGGGCAGAGATCGATCACTAATGATTAAATGCGGAGTGATGCATACAGAGCAAAAAGAGAAAGAAACAGTGCATCATGGGAACCCCCCCACAGTCTACGTCTAAAGCAGCATAACCAAGGGATAGTCCAGGGTCACCCGATCCAGCCCTAACTATAAGCCTTAGCGAAAAGGAAAGTTTTAAGCCTAATCTTAAAAGTAGAGAGGGTATCTGTCTCCCTGATCTGAATTGGGAGCTGGTTCCACAGGAGAGGAGCCTGAAAGCTGAAGGCTCTGCCTCCCATTCTACTCTTACAAACCCTAGGAACTACAAGTAAGCCTGCAGTCTGAGAGCGAAGCGCTCTATTAGGGTGATATGGTACTACGAGGTCCCTAAGATAAGATGGGACCTGATTATTCAAAACCTTATAAGTAAGAAGAAGAATTTTAAATTCTATTCTAGAATTAACAGGAAGCCAATGAAGAGAGGCCAACACGGGTGAGATATGCTCTCTCCTGCTAGTCCCCGTCAGTACTCTAGCTGCAGCATTTTTAATTAACTGAAGGCTTTTTAGGGAACTTTTAGGACAACCTGATAATAAAGAATTACAATAGTCCAGCCTAGAGGAAATAAATGCATGAATTAGTTTTTCAGCATCACTCTGAGACAAGACCTTTCTGATTTTAGAGATATTGCGTAAATGCAAAAAGGCAGTCCTACATATTTGTTTAATATGCGCTTTGAATGACATATCCTGATCAAAAATGACTCCAAGATTTCTCACAGTATTACTAGAGGTCAGGGAAATGCCATCCAGAGTAAAGATCTGGTTAGACACCATGCTTCTAAGATTTGTGGGGCCAAGTACAATAACTTCAGTTTTATCTGAGTTTAAAAGCAGGAAATTAGAGGTCATCCATGTCTTTATGTCTGTAAGACAATCCTGCAGTTTAGCTAATTGGTGTGTGTCCTCTGGCTTCATGGATAGATAAAGCTGGGTATCATCTGCGTAACAATGAAATTTAAGCAATACCGTCTAATAATACTGCCTAAGGGAAGCATGTATAAAGTGAATAAAATTGGTCCTAGCACAGAACCTTGTGGAACTCCATAATTAACTTTAGTCTGTGAAGAAGATTCCCCATTTACATGAACAAACTGTAATCTATTAGACAAATATGATTCAAACCACCGCAGCGCAGTGCCTTTAATACCTATGACATGCTCTAATCTCTGTAATAAAATTTTATGGTCAACAGTATCAAAAGCAGCACTGAGGTCCAACAGAACAAGCACAGAGATAAGTCCACTGTCCGAAGCCATAAGAAGATCATTTGTAACCTTCACTAATGCTGTTTCTGTACTATGATGAATTCTAAAACCTGACTGAACCTCTTCAAATAGACCATTCCTCTGCAGGTGATCAGTTAGCTGTTTTATCGGACCCGATCTTCCCCTTCCGACAATCTTAAGGACGCCTGACAATCGTGATGACGCTAAATATAATCTTACCAGCTATTCCTGCCGTGTGTGGTTTGTTAAGAGTGCTCTGATCTGCTCAGAAGGACGTGAGGAGCTAAATGTGACATGCAGCCAATCAGAAAGCGAGGTGTCTGACCTGGGAATGTTCGTGTGTGAAATCTGTTTGTGTGTGTTGTTTTTACCTTGTGGCTGACACCATACACTGTTCAACTAAACCTGTCAGATCTATGTTTTTTTTTTTTTATCTCCACGTGTGGGGTCTCTCAGGTTTTGGAAACCTACAGATAATTTTAAAATCCTGCGGTCGACAACTCTGTGATATAACCGGTCGCCAGTCGAAGGCAGTGTTCTATGCATTTTGACGCCGGTTATGTCACACGGCCTGAATCACAACAGACTTTTTGGCTTTGAGGAGCAACCTGGCCTTCTTCTGGCATTTTTACATAACACAATAACAACATCTATAAACCCAGAGAATATATTCACGAGGGGTTTAGGCACAATATACAAAAAGTTTAATGCTGTTGTCTGTGTGGAGCCTGATCAGTGTCTCAAATGCATTTCTTCTGTCGTGAATACCCATAATGCACTGGGCACAGCTGCATGTCCACACTAAAACCTCCAAAATTAGTGCATTACTTTAAAACTAAAATATGTATCTGATATTTTCACTTTATAAAACTTCAGATGTGACGTTAATTTAAATAACTTGTCCAAAATTAGTTTGGTTAAAATTCTAAACATAAGTTAAAACTATATGCCTCTGGATGACTTGGGTGCTATTGCCAGCGTATTAGTATGGGGTCAAAAGAAATTTGTTTGTTTTTTTTCTTTTCTATGACCAGTTCTCCTTTGCCTGCAGAGGATAGCTGTTTCTTCTGGAAACAGCTCTTCTCTGTTTGTAGAGGATAGAACTGCACATCTACTAGACAAAGCTACGTCTGCAAAAAATGTTAGCTGTGTAAAACTTATCGGACCAAAACTTATCGGAAGATAATTGGTCCGATGATGGTTTTCAGAGTTATCTGAAAAGCTAATCCGATAATGAAAACATTATCTTCGATAATTAGCGGTTAGCGGATTAGCAGAACTGTGCCCACCACTGCATGTGACATATATTACCCTGTAACATGATAACTAAGCATAGCAAATAGTGAAAACTATTTCTTTTTAAAAATCCTATTAACTCAACCACTAATTTTCATCACTTCTCAGCAAAATTGGGGCAACTTTAACTTTTGACCCCTGTACAAACTGAAACTGACCTTTGTCATAATTTAGCTGTTTTTACCCCATAACTCTGTAGAATTCAGTCATGGGTAGTCCAAACTATACCTTTTTAGAATCATTATGATCAGACAGATAATGTGGTATATTTTTCAACATGATTGGAGCATTTTTAAGTGCCCCCTCACATATAGTACGAATGTGGTTGAATTGCGCATGAAGTGCGCATGAAGCAGGAATCGTATGCAATACGATTGCATACTGCTAATGCCTCATACACCTGTTGCTACAACTATTTGCGTGCATCTGCGGCTGAAGGACAGAGTGTGCACTGTGAGAGCCCATCGAACCCTCGCGCGGCAGGTGTTGGCGAAATTCCAGCTAACACACACGAACATCTAACACTGCTCGTTTGGCACTTAGAAAATGTGTGGCCATTCGCACTATTAGCATGACAACAGTCAGCAGACGATCACTGTCGAGCTGGATGTGAAACTTTTCTAAGTGCCCTCACAAGTGTGGCTTTACAAACAGACACAGTGACACATTGTTGTGTGCGCTGAACTGACAGGGAGTGTGGCCAACGACAGAAGCGACTGTGGAGATCTGTGGTTCTGGACATCATGGCTGGGGAGCACATACCGTGTTTGGATGGACATGAACTAACAACTGTCCACTGTGACACGCGTGTGTCTGCTTATTGTCCTGACATAAACATACATAAAAATATATATCACTGTTGCAATGGGCTGCAGCGAGCATGCGCATGCCGTGCACATTGACAGGCTACCCCAGTTGAAATAAACCGTCAGATCATAACATGCAGTGGGCGATCTGACTGTCACGCCACCCACATGAGCTCTGTTCCACAAGATGCATTTTGGACAGGACACATGCGCGGGGCCGGCTGGACACACCACCAGCAGATGTGTACATGATAAGAGCGCCCTGCCTCTCATTCATGTCATTTCATGACTGTAGATCTGTGACCATGGGTCATCTACAGAGGAACAGACGGATCATACTTGTATTGCCCGCTTGATAAGAGGGATTCATTAAAATGAGGTGTTTTTATATGGTGTGTGGTTTTATTTTTAAATACGTCAATGTCCTTCTTGATGTCAGACATTTTCCCGCATCTTTTACAGGACAGCAATGATATCTCAGTGGTAGCATTTCTGGCTGGAAATCAGAGATTTTGGAAATTGCAGGTTCGAATCCTGTGGGTGACATGTATTTTTTTATTATTATTTTCACAGCCACATTGTGTGCATGAAACCATCACAGCTGCATTGTGCACGCCTGCCCGTTGGCTCGATGTTTTCGTGCTTCGCTCATACGAGCTGTTCCGCCGTGATTCACCTCAATTTGTACTTAGTCGTACTATGTGTGAAGGGGCCATAAATTTGGACCTCTCTGTAACCCTTCATTGACCCTTTCCTGGCTATAGCTAACACCCCTGGGATGGCTATCATACATTTTTGTGTAAGCCATGGTACAGAGAGGCTGGATTGTAAGTGTCATTTATTCCCCTAAAGTGGTACCAAAAACCTGTTTGGCCCATGGACTAAAGAGCTGGGTTTTCCATTACAGAATTGTGCAACATTAAGGGATATTTTCTGAATTATGATGAAACATAATTGTGAAATAGCAATGTTTCCATTGAGTGATGGAATGCGGCTGTTTGGTTTGGTCCTGTTGTGATAACCATTATTCCAATTGTGGTGATGGATGGATAAAACTGATTAAATATGGCCTGTATGTGTGAGTGTGTGTTTTGTTTTTATTTAAACCTAACATTACCCTGTAATGTTATTTCTTATTAACAAGCTCTCCTTCTCTTATTTCATCCACTCCTTTCCTCTCTTAGTGGACAGGATAGGTGCACATAAGGGGCCAACGTTTGCACTTTCGGAACCAAGCACCAAAATTTCCATTTAACCTATTTAAAGGGTGCTGATTCCAAAAATAGATGAAGGCAAGCTGTAAAATTAATGGATCCATCTCTTTTTGGCCTTCAAATAGGCATATATGTATTTTTGATATGTATTCTCATTTTATGCTCTTTTCAGATCACAAATGTTGTTTTGTCTTCATTAAGTCATACAAACCTGCTCCTGTCACCCCCTTTTGTTTACCCATGTTATTTGAGATAGTCTGCAGCATGCAGCCCATGAAAAGCTTATGTCCAATTTTTGGGAGAGACTGGCTGGTTTGATACCATTCCATAAAAATTAATTTATTTAGGAGTTAAGGGTACATAAATCTTTTTTCCTCCTGGAATGATTTGTACTAGCAAAATCTTTCAGATAAAGGCATATATTAAACTAGACAAATAGTTTTTTTTTATTTCTTCCCCATGTTAATTTAAAGGAGATATGGCTTTTTATGCAAACCACATGCAAATCTAGGTTAAGGGTGCACGCAAACAGTGTGTGGATCAAATTTGGATGATGAGTACAATTTTGTTCCCCACATAAAAAAATACAAATATAAATCATTCAGCAGATGACAATGATAAACATACAGCTCTGAATCTCTGATTCTATTCTCACATATTGCACTGTCCAGTGCATCCACAGAGCTCAGTGCACTGGAGTGTGTCCTTATACCAGCTGCATCTTCCTGTGCAACCCTTCTTGCAGTTGCGGTTGATCAACTCTCTACAAGCAAGGCCAGCTTCAGGCAACATGGTACACATGGGATTCCAGTTTCCTGCCTCATCCTTGCACCATCCCCAGTCATCAGGGGATGGGAGTACAGGACAAGGGA
This sequence comes from Thalassophryne amazonica, assembly GCF_902500255.1. NCBI lineage: Eukaryota > Metazoa > Chordata > Actinopteri > Batrachoidiformes > Batrachoididae > Thalassophryne > Thalassophryne amazonica. Next base: position 72,721,522 of record NC_047106.1, on the reverse strand, counting down.
CCATAGCCTGTGCCCACACATGTCCAGCCTGATATACCGCCTACTTAACATGCTGGTGCAAGGCTGCAACACTAAGTGGGATGTGCTCCAGACTACGATTTCCATAAGCAAATAAATGCTTCCTTTTTTAATTTACTGCTGTGAATGTTGATGTTCATACAGTAAAGCGTTCAAGTTGGGTGAAGTCAGTGGAGCTGATCTCAGATACTAGCTTGGACAGTTTGCTGAACACATTACAATAGTTCATACAACCAACAGTTCCCAGGCTATGACTTGAATAATTTTGAAAATGGCGGAAATCCGCCATATTGGATTTATGCAATTAGACAGAGAAAGACTGGTCAGATCACTCGTCTCCATCATTATTTGGCCTCAGCATTCCAAAAAACCCCAGTACACAAAGTTTCACGCTTGTTTCCAAAAGTGCACAACTTTTTCACCTATCCCGCCCACTATCTATTATGTGTTTTAGAATGTCATGTGACTCTTTCTGTAACTGTGCACAATCCTCTCAGTCATCACTGGCAGATCTCAGGGTGTATGTGCGCCAATGTTTTTCTTGAAAGTTTAACTCCTGGCGCCAAAATGGTTGTTGATTTCTGGCCTGGTGATAATTCTCATAGGCCTGGGCAGAGCAGTCTTGTTTGAGAGTGGGCACTAAAGGGTTAAAATATGATGCGTATGACACTAATCCTACATGCGTGATCAGCCCTCGTATGTCCCCATCAGAAACATGGCACTTTCTCTGAGTTTTTGGGCAAATTACATGGTAAACAAAGTGAAAATGCCAAGAAAAAAAAAATGACACGGTAGAAAGCAGACATGTGTTGTAGTTTATGACCCGGAGCTCAAACATGTCAAGGCGGTTGTACAGGCGAGAGACCACAGCCACTTTGTCAAGGTGTGTAGGCTAAAACTTACAGACTCGTCCTCTCCCATTTGCCTTTTCTTCCCTTCTCCACTGGGAACCGGAAAAACTGCAATTTTTGGGACTGCTTCGGTGATTGCAGCCGAAAACAAAACAGTACACCATTTTTCGTGTGAAGTGATGCTGTGTTTGTGTTGCACAATAGCAGGCTGTCCCTGGAAGTTCCCGCAATATCACGCAGGGGTTCAAACGAGAATGTGCTGCCCCATTATAGGGAAAATACTGTAAATTCTTTGCCCTTAAAGGTGTACACTCCAGTGAATGTTACACTAATACATTGTAAGGATTGCAGAGCATTGTGGCCGACCGCACAGTCACCATTTTTTAGAGTGTGGACAAAGGGTCCACCCAAACCTCAGCCACCACACAGTGGATAGTACTGTCAAGTGCAATATCATTCTGGTGTTACTGTACCATGTATAGAATAGAATAGAATAGAATAGAATAGAAATACTTTATTCATCCCAAGCTGGGAAATTTCTTTGCAGTAGCAGCATTTACACTTAGACAGTGTACCCTTGTTCCCACAATTAATAGTAGAATAAAATAAGGAATAAAATAGAAATAAAATATATAAAATTAAAATTCGAAATAAAGAAAAAAATATAATATGTACAGCAAAGTGTGCAATAATAATGTACAATGTGCAGTAATAATGTACAGTAACAGTATATTAGAGCCGATATATGGATTAGCAGTATACACCAGATGTCATGGGGTGTCTCAATATACTGGTAAAGGATAGATCAGCTTTTATTATACAGTGTGATGGCATGTGGCAGGAAAGATTTCCTGTATCTATCCCTTCGACAGTGGAGCTGAAGCAGCCTGTGTGAGAAGCTGCTCCGCTGTCCGACCACTGTACGGTGGAGAGGGTGCTGTTCATTATCCATAATGGACAACAACTTCCTCAGTGTCCTCCTCTCCACCACCATCTCCAGCGACTCCAGCCCTTGACCAAGTGCAGACCCAGCTCTCTTAATGATCTTGTTCAGTCTATCTGAATCCCTGGCTCTGATGCTGCTGCCCCAACACACAGCAGCAAAGAAAATGGCACCGGCAACAACACTATTGTAGAACATCTCCAACATCTTGCTGCACACATTGAAGGATCTCAGCTTCCTCAGGAAATAGAGTCTACTCATCCCCTTCTTGCACACAGCGTCAGTATTAGATGCCCAGTCTAGTCTGTTGCCAATCACCACTCCCAAGTATTTGTAGTCCTCCACCTCCTCCACCACCTCCCCCCTAATCCTAAGTGGCTGTAAAGTCGTCTTGTATGTGACCTACAGTACTGTAACTACCTGTTTTCATTGTTTTATGTGTTCCGAATTTGAACTGTATGTACAGTGCTCTGTCTTTCTTTAGGTATTTGTAAGAAATTTCTATTTCTTTGTAAAAAAAACAAAAAAACAAAAAAACAGGGAAGTAACATTTTTGTTGCTAACTACTACGAGGTCTGTTAGAAAAGTATCGGACCTTTTTATTTTTTGCAAAAACTATATGGATTTGAATCATGTGCGTTTGCATCAGACAAGCTTGAACCTTCGTGCGCATGCGTGAGTTTTTTCATGCCTGTCGGTTGCGTCATTCGCCTGTGAGCACGCCTTGTGGGAGGAGTGGTCCAACCCCCTCGGCTGATTTTCATTCTCAGCAAACAGCTGAACTACTGCCGCTTTGTTCCATGAAATCTTTTTCAGAAACTCTGCCAGACAACCAGCTGGACACCATTTCGAAGATTCGGTTGGCTTTCGGTGAAAATTTTATGGGCTTCAGAGAGATTAAGGAGTGTTACTGCCGCTTTAAGGACGGCCCACTGCGGCTGAGAGTGCGCCGCTCCGAGCCGCGATCGACAGGCTGAAACGAGCTGATCACTTCCAAATTTAAGGCTCTGTTGATGCAGGATGTCGTGTAACTAGCAGAGAAGTTTCATAAAAGGTCGGGATCAGCACTTTATCGGCACATTCCACTGTTAAAGGAGATTTTGTAATGAAAGACGTGCGGACGGGTTCGCGCGGCGGGACAAAAAACACCTCCGCGTTGGAAACCATTCGTAAGATTCAGACGGCTTTCGATCACTTTTCAGTCGAGTGAGTATCCGAGAAATTGTTTAACAGCTGGGCATGTTCCAACTTGTCCTGTAAGACTTCCAACACAGAGGTGTTGTTTGTCGAATGCCATAATTATATAATTATATAATATAATCTTATATATTATATAAGATGTGCTTATATAAACTTCACACCTTCACATGTACTCACACACACAAAGTGCAGACACGAATCTGCTTTGCCAAAAATGATGGAAAACCTGAAGCAAGACTCTCAATCATTCCATCATCAATCAGTAGAGACACTTCTCAAAATCATTTAAATGTGTGCAATCTTCTGGCTATTGTGTGAAAGAGACAGAGACACAAAAATTATACAGTGTCATACATTACAGGGATTTGCAGGGATGATTTAAGACAACATTTATTGCCCAGGAGAAACAAATGGTGTGCATGAAAATGCCTTCCATGTGTGCTGTGAAACTGGAAATTTCACTTGTGATGACTTGATTTTGAGTCACAAATTTTGGGTGTGTACTCTGTAAACAACAGGGCACATACGCGTTACAGGCTAATCAAGTCACGTAAAATGCCTGTTTTACTTGAAATAATGATTTCACCTTCAGAAATGGGCATGTTCACTTATTTTTTTTTCATGATCTCTTGTCCACAGACCTTACTATCTACTTAAACACCTACATTATTCAGCATTGCAAACAGTGGCGGCGGGTGGTATTTATTTTTAAGAGGGAACACCCTCACTTCTTCATGAAGGCTGATTTGTTCCAGGTTTACGGTCAGTATACAGAAAGTATTCAAAGCACTTCAGTTTTTCCACATTTTTATTTTACATTACAGCCCTATTCCAAAATGGAGTAAATTAATTTTTGCTCCTCACAATTCTACTCACAACACCCCATAATGACAACATGATTTTTTTTTTTTTTTTTTTTATTCAAGCAGGGGTGGTGGCCAAGTGGTTAATGTGCTTGGTTTCAGTGCAGAAGGTTCCGGGTTCAAATCCCACCCCTGCCACATTTCTCCATGTAATGTGGAGTTGCGTCAGGAAGGGCATCCGGCATAAAACCTGTGCCAATTCAACATGCAGATCCACCTTGGGTTTGCTGTGGCGACCCCGAGTACAAAACAAGGGAGCAGCCGAAGGGACTTACTTTTACATTTTTATTTTTTATTTTATTTTTTCAAATTTATTGAAAATAAAAAACTAAGAAATGACATGTACATGCTGTAAGTATTCACACTCTTTGCTCAATACTTTGATGCACCTTTGGCAGCATACAGCCTCAGTTCTTCTTGAATATGATGCCACAAGCTTGGTGCACCTATCTTTGAGCAATTTTGCCCATTCCTCTTTGCATGCAGGTTGGATGGAGACTGTCGGTGCACAGCCATTTTCAGATCTCTCCAGAGATGTTCAATTGGATTCAGGTCTGGGATCTGGCTGGGCCAATCAAGGACATTCACAGAGTTGTCCTTAATCCACTCCTTTGATATCTTGGCTGTGTGTTTAGGGTCAATGAGCCATTGCCCCAGTCTGGTGTCAAAAGCACTCTGGAGCAGGTTTTCATCCAGGATGTCTCTGTACAATGTTGCATTCTTCTTTCCCTCAGTCCTGACTAGACTCCCAGTTCCGCCTCCGAAAAACATCTCCACAGCATGATGCTGCCACCATCATGCTTCACTGTAAAGATTGTGCCTGGTTTCCTCCAAACATGATGCCTGGCATTCACACTAAAGAGTTCAATCTTTGTCTCATCGGACCAGAAAATTTTGTTTCTAATGGCCTGAGAGTCCTTCACGTACCTTTTGGCAAACTCCAGGTGGGCCATGTACCGTCATGATATGCACACTCTTAAGGCTATGAAATTGGGCTGTTAGTAAAAAAAAAAGTAGAAAAGGGGGTGTTCACAATAATAGTAGTGTGGCATTCAGTCAGTGAGTTCGTCAATTTTGTGGAACAAACAGGTGTGAATCAGGTGTCCCCTATTTAAGGATGAAGCCAGCACCTGCTGAACATGCTTTTCTCTTTGAAAGCCTGAGGAAAATGGGACGTTCAAGACATTGTTCAGAAGAACAGCGTAGTTTGATTAAAAAGTTGATTGGAGAGGGGAAAACCTATACACAGGTGCAAAAAATTATAGGCTGTTCATCTACAATGATCTCCAGTGCTTTAAAATGGACAAAAAAAAAACCAGCGACGCGTGGAAGAAAACAGAAAACAACCATTACAATGTATAGAAGAATAACCAGAATGTCAAAGGCTCACCCACTGATCAGCTCCAGGATGATCAAAGACAGTCTGGAGTTACCTGTAAGTGCTGTGACAGTTAGAAGACACCTGTGTGAAGCTAATTTATTTGCAAGAATCCCCCGCAAAGTCCCTCTGTTAAATAAAAGACGTGCAGAAGAGGTTACAATTTGCCAAAGAACACATCAGCTGGCCTAAAGAGAAATGGAGGAATATTTTGTGGACTGATGAGAGTAAAATTGTTCTTTTTGGGTCCAAGGGCCGCAGACAGTTTGTGAGACGACCCCCAAACTCTGAATTCAAGCCACAGTTCACAGTGAAGACACTGAAGCGTGGTGGTGCAAGCATCATGATATGGGCATGTTTCTCCTACTATGGTGTTGGGCCTATAAATCGCATACCAGGTATCATGGATCAGTTTGGATATGTCAAAATACTTGAAGAGGTCATGTTGCCTTATATTGAAGAGGACATGCCCTTGAAATGGGTGTTTCAACAAGACAATGACCCCAAGCACACTAGTAAACGAGCAAAATCTTGGCTCCAAGCCAACAAAATGAATGCCTTGCAGATGTGAATAAATCATGAAAAACTGTGGTTATACAACTAAATACTAGTTTAGTGATTCACAGGATTGCTAAAAAAGCAGTCTGAACATAATAGTTTTGAGTTTGTAGCGTCAACAGCAGATGCTACTATTATTGTGAACACCCCCTTTTCTACTTTTTTTTAACTAATAGCCCAATTTCATAGCCTTAAGAGTGTGCATATCATGAATGCTTGGTCTTGTTGGATTTGTGAGAATCTACTGAATCTACTGGTACCTTGTTTACCATGTAACAATAAGAAATATACTCAAAACCTGGATTAATCTTTTTAGTCACATAGCACTACTATTATTCTGAACACTACTGTACCTTTAACTAAGGAGTGGCTTCCATCTGGCCCCTCTACCATACAGACTTGATTGGTGGATTGTTGCAGAGATGGTTGTCCTAGAAGGGTCTCCTCTCTCCACAGAGGAATGCTGGAGCACTGACAGATTGACCATTGGGTTCTTGTTCACCTTCCAGACTCTAAGGCCCTACTTCCTTGATTGCTCACTTTAGATGGGCAGCCAGCTCTAGGAAGAAATCTGGTGGATCTGAACTTCTTCCATTTATGGATGATGGAGGCCACTGTGCTCATTGGGACCTTCAAATTAGCAGAAATGTTTCTGTACCCTTCCCTAGTTTTGTGCCTCCAGACAATCCTGAAATTCATGGCAAAGGCTGTGAATACTTGTGTACATGTGATTGCTTATACCCCATCACACATAGCCAGTGTCGCAGACCAAACGGTCCCCCTAAAAATTGGTCCCCCGATGACGCGGTTCATGGATTAGCACCTCGTTTCTGCTTCAAACTGCACTCCAGTCATTATCTATCTCAGCAACAGATATCTGAAGCTTTAGTACAACAGTCATTTCCACATAAATTCAGCATTATTTCATCAGAAAAGACTCAAGAAGTGATCAGAGCACCGCGGCTAAATGAGTTGCTAGCTGATGCGTTCACTGCGTGTCGGATGTTTCAACGCATCACGGATTTTCACCTCGTTTCTGCTTAAAACAACCTCATTTCTGCTTAAAACTGACTAGAATGATTTAAGAGGTTTGACCTTTATCATCTGATGGTTAATAATCTCATTAATCCATTTGATTGCTTTGGGTGAGGAGACTCCATCTCAGATGTGCTGCTGTGGTCCGAAATGACACGTGCAGATGCAAAAGGCGGACCGATTTTTATGGGTGGACCGTTTGGTCTGCGACACCGGAATCAGAATGGCGTTGGACTTATGAATCGGCGCACATCTGAAAAGTGTTGGATTTCAGTTCCAAAATGTTCTGACAGAAGTCCACACAGTTGATCAAAATCAGCCGGCAGCTCCAAGTGTGACGCACATTTTCAAAATTCTCTGCGCGCCGATGAAATGGGACACCTATCCGACAGTGGTCTGAATGCCATCTGACCACAATTTACATATTCTGAAGGCAGCATAAACAGGATCTTAAATGATATGAGTGTGGATGAAGGAACCTCGAGATGGATCAGGCATGGCAAAGCCTGCAGTATGACCTGCACATGCCACTTATCCACTTAAGCCCAGGTTACACATAGACGGTTTTGTCGGCGAGTAGTACGTAGACCGAAGTTCGCGGTAGTTCCAGCTGTTTTCGCTGTGGAAAGGGGCGGAGCGCGCGCATGTAAAAAAAAAAAAAGAAAGAAAAAAAGAAACTCTGCTCCCTGCTGCTGTTTGCTGCGGGGCTGCTCCTCGCTCTTTCCCCCAAAAAACTCTGTCATAATTGTGTTTAGAAACCAGTCACCATTTGTTTTATTATACATCTGTGTAGTTAATTAATAAAATATTCTCTACAGACGATTCGCTCGCGCGCACGTAAAAAAAAAAGAAACAAAAAAAACTCCGTTCCCCGCTGCTGTTTGCTGCGGGGCTGCTCCTCCGCTCTTTCCCCCAAAAACTCTGTCATAATTGTGTTTAGAAGCCAGTCACCATTTGCTTTATTATACAGCTGTGTAGTTAATAAGCAAAATAAGGACGATTCGCGTGCGCACGCACGTAAAATAAAAATAAAAAGAAACTCCGCTCCACGCTGCTGTGGTGCTGCTGCTCACTGAAGTCGATGAAGTTGTCTGGCTGCATGCTGCGCAACACTGGCTTCTGGTTTTGAATTTAGCCTGTTAGGCTGGCTTCCAATCAAAGCTTTGAATACTCCAGAATGCTTTGGCTGGAATCTTTACTTTGAATTATGTGATGTCAATCTCTGTAATCAAGAGTGAGTTAGTTGTTAGGTACTAGCTAACTAAAAATGTCTGTTTGCTAGCAGAAGCAATGTTAATGATGATCAACTCATCCTGTTCATGAGAAAACTTTAACAAAGGGACTGACTTTTTCTGCCTGCAAATGCTGCTACTATTGTTATTTTTGCTTCTTTTGAAGTATTGTCAGAATTGGTCAAACGTGGATTTTATGCTACTTTCTGTTACAGTTAAAATACAACCCCTGGCAAAAATTATGGAATCACCGGCCTTGGAGGATGTTCATTCAGTTGTTTAATTTTGTAGAAAAAAAACAGATCACAGACATGACACAAAACTAAAGTCATTTCAAATGGCAACTTCCTGGCTTTAAGAAACACTATAAGAAATAAAGAAAAAAAATTGTGGCAGTTAGTAACGGTTACTTTTTTAGACCAAGCACAGGGAAAAAAATATGGACTCACTCAATTCTGAGGAAAAAAGTATGGAATCACCCTGTAAATTTTCATCCCCAAAACTAACACCTGCATCAAATCAGATCTGCTCGTTAGTCTGCATCTAAAAAGGAGTGATCACACCTTGGACAGCTGTTGCACCAAGTGGACTGACATGAATCATGGCTCCAACACGAGAGATGCCAATTGAAACAAAGGAGAGGATTATCAAACTCTTAAAAGAGGGTAAATCATCACGCAATGTTGCAAAAGATGTTGGTTGTTCACAGTCAGCTGTGTCTAAACTCTGGACCAAATACAAACAACATGGGAAGGTTGTTAAAGGCAAACATACTGGTAGACAAAGGAAGACATCAAAGCGTCAAGACAGAAAACTTAAAGCAATATGTCTCAAAAATTGAAAATGCACAACAAAACAAATGAGGAACGAATGGGAGGAAACTGGAGTCAACGTCTTTGACCGAACTGTAAGAAACAGCCTAAAGGAAATGGGATTTACATACAGAAAAGCTAAACAAAAGCCATCATTAACACCTAAACAGAAAAAACAAGGTTACAATGGGCTAAGGAAAAGCAATCGTGGACTGTGGATGACTGGATGAAAGTCATATTCAGTGATGAATCGCGAATCTGCATTGGGCAAGGTGATGATGCTGGAACTTTTGTTTGGTGCCGTTCCAGTGAGATTTATAAAGATGACTGCCTGAAGAGAACATGTAAATTTCCACAGTCATTGATGATATGGGGCTGTATGTCAGGTAAGGGGCACTGGGGAGATGGCTGTCATTACATCATCAATAAATGCACAAGTTTACGTTGATATTTTGGACACTTTTCTTATTCCATCAATTGAAAGGATGTTTGGGGATGATGAAATCATTTTTCAAGATGATAATGCATCTTGCCATAGAGCAAAAACTGTGAAAACATTCCTTGCAAAAAGACACATAGGGTCTTAATCCAATTGAGCTAGGACATCTTACTACTCATCACTAACTGAAGAAAATAAGAACAATCCCAGGTTTCTTTTCAGCACTGTAGCCATGCTGACAAAGAGTCAGAGCTCTATTGAGCCGAATATTCATTTTACTTTAACTAGTAATGACTTCATGCTTTCTTTGCTAATAAAATTTTAACTATTAGAGAAAAAATTACTCATAACCATCCCAAAGACATATCGTTCTCTTTGGCTGCTTTCAGTGATGCCGGTATTTGGTTAGGTGCTTGTTCTGTTAGACCTCAGTGCTGCTTTTGATACTGTTGACCATAAAATTTTATTACAGAGATTAGAGCATGCCATAGGTATTAAAGGCACTGCGCTGCTGTGGTTTGAATCATATTTATCTAATAGATTACAATTTGTTCATGTAAATGGGGAATCTTCTTCACAGACTAAGGTTAATTATGGAGTTCCACAAGGTTCTGTGCTAGGACCAATTTTATTCACTTTATACATGCTTCCCTTAGGCAGTATTATTAGACAGCATTGCTTAAATTTTCATTGTTACGCAGATGATACTCAGCTTTATCTATCCATGAAGCCAGAGGACACACACCAATTAGCTAAACTGCAGGATTGTCTTACAGACATAAAGACATGGATGACCTCTAATTTCCTGCTTTTAAACTCAGATAAAACTGAAGTTATTGTACTTGGCCCCACAAATCTTAGAAACATGGTGTCTAACCAGATCCTTACTCTCGATGGCATTACCCTGACCTCTAGTAATACTGTGAGAAATCTTGGAGTCATTTTTGATCAGGATATGTCATTCAATGTGCATATTAAACAAATATGTAGGACTGCTTTTTTGCATTTGCGCAATATCTCTAAAATTAGAAAGGTCTTGTCTCAGAGTGATGCTGAAAAACTAATTCATGCATTTATTTCCTCTAGGCTGGACTATTGTAATTCATTATTATCAGGTTGTCCTAAAAGTTCCCTAAAAAGCCTTCAGTTAATTCAAAATGCTGCAGCTAGAGTACTGACAGGGACTAGAAGGAGAGAGCATATCTCACCCATATTGGCCTCTTTTCATTGGCTTCCTGTTAATTCTAGAATAGAATTTAAAATTCTTCTTCTTACTTATAAGGTTTTGAATAATCAGGTCCCATCTTATCTTAGGGACCTCATAGTACCATATCACCCCAATAGAGCGCTTTGCTCTCAGACTGCAGGCTTACTTGTAGTTCCTAGGGTTTGTAAGAGTAGAATGGGAGGCAGAGCCTTCAGCTTTCAGGCTCCTCTCCTCTGGAACCAGCTCCCAATTCGGATCAGGGAGACAGACACCCTCTCTACTTTTAAGATTAGGCTTAAAACTTTACTTTTTGCTAAAGCTTATAGTTTGGGCTGGATCAGGTGACCCTGAACCATCCCTTAGTTATGCTGCTATAGACTTAGACTGCTGGGGGGTTCCCATGATGCACTGAGTGTTTCTTTCTCTTTTTGCTCTGTATGCACCACTCTGCATTTAATCATTAGTGATTGATCTTTGCTCCCCTCCACAGCATGTCTTTTTCCTGGTTCTCTCCCTCAGCCCCAACCAGTCCCAGCAGAAGACTGCCCCTCCCTGAGCCTGGTTCTGCTGGAGGTTTCTTCCTGTTAAAAGGGAGTTTTTCCTTCCCACTGTCGCCAAGTGCTTGCTCACAGGGGGTCGTTTTGACAGTTGGGGTTTTTCTGTAATTATTGTATGGCTTTGCCTTGCAATATGAAGCGCCTTGGGGCAACTGTTTGTTGTGATTTGACGCTATATAAATGAAATTGATTTGATTTGATTTGAATTGAAAATCTTTGGTGGAAGTTGAAGAAAATGGTCCATTACAAGGCTCCAACCTGCAAAGCTGATCTGGCAACAGCAATCAGAGAAAGTTGGAGCCAAATTGATGAAGAGTACTGTTTGTCACTCATTAAGTCCATGCCTCAGAGACTGCAAGCTGTTATAAAAGCCAGAGGTGGTGCAACAAAATACTAGTGATGTGTTGGAGCATTCTTTTGTTTTTCATGATTCCATAATTTTTTCCTCAGAATTGAGTGATTCCATATTTTTTTTCCCTCTGCTTGGTCTAAAAAAGTAACCGTTACTAACTGCCACAATTTTTTTCCTGATTTCTTATAGTGTTTCTTAAAGCCAGAAAGTTGCCATTTGAAATGACTTTAGTTTTGTGTCATGTCTGTGCTTTTTTTCTACAAAATTAAACAACTGAATGAACATCCTCCGAGGCCAGTGATTCCATAATTTTTGCCAGGGGTTGTAGTGTCCAAATTAAAAATGACAGCTAAGCACCACCAACACTGTTCAGCAATTCATAGCTCTTTAAGACAAGCAAGTATATCACAAATATGCTAAGAAACACATCAGATATCACAATCACACTTTACAGTACAGAAGTTTTATTTCATTTTTTTTTCTTTTTTTCTGACCTGCTTTTCTGTATGGGTGCGTGTCCTGGCATGCACCTGTGAGCGTGTTTGTGGATGTCTTGTCGCCTCCCTCCTCCTTTGTGTGGATCTGAGTGTGTGTCTGTCATTCGACCCCCTGCGTCCTGCATATGTGTGCTTGTGTGATCTCCATTTCTTTTCTCTGGGTTATGGTTGTGCGCTGCCCCCCACCCCCGCTGTGTCTTGTGTATGTTTTCGCCCCCTTGCTTGTGTATTTATTATTACGCTCTGTTCGGCCCCTGATCCTGCATCTTTGGTTTAGATTCATCACGCGGTTATCATTTATGAATGGCACTTGTTATCTCTTCCTTGGTATTCTGATTTTTGGTTTTTGTTGTTATTTTTGTACTGATTGTCATTTTTGGTTTGATCACTTTGTTATGGCTTTCTTGATTTTTTTTTTTTTAATTTTCACCATATTATTTTTTATGTAACCATATCGCACAGCTTCTCGCACTGTGTTCCTGCGTGCACAAAACCATTAGAGCAGCATTGTTCATGCCTGCCCGTCGGCTCGATGTTTACATGGTTCGCTCATACGAGCTGTTCCACCATGATTTGCCCTGAGTTGTACTTATTGGTACTACAATGGTATGTAAAAGTTTGGTCACCCGATAATTTCCCTTTATAAATCATTGATTGTTTAGATCAGCAATTTCAGTTAAATATATCATATAGGACACTATCCTATATGATATGGAGTGTCCAGGTCAGTGGAGTATCCTTGCCTTAAGTGGAAGAGTTTAAGTATCTCAGGGTTTTGTTCACAAGCGATGGACGGATGGAGCGTGAGATCGACAGATGGATCGATGCAGCGTCTTCAGTGATGCGGTCGCTGTATCGGACCGTCATGGTGAAGAGAGAGCTGAGCAGGGGGGCAAAGCTCTCGATTTACCGATCGATCTACATTCCAACCCTCACCTATGGTCATGAGATTTGGCTCATGACTGAAAGAACGAGATCACGAGTACAAGTGGCCGAGATGAGTTTCCTCCATAGGGTGGCTGGGCGCTCCCTTAGAGATAGGGTGAGGAGCTCGATCACTCGGGAGGAGCTCGGAGTCGAGCCGCTGCTCCTACACATCGAAAGGAGGCAGCTGAAGTGGCTCAGGCATCTTTTCCGGATGCCCCCTGGACGCCTCGCTGGAGAGGTGTTCCGGGCACGTCCCATTGGGAGGAGGCCCCGGGGAGGACCCAGGACATGCTGGAGGCACTACATCTCTCGGCTGGCTTGGGAACGCCTCGGGGTTCCCCCGGAGGAGCTGGGGGAGGTGTGTGTGGATCGGGAGGTCTGGGCGGCTATGCTTGAGCTGCTGCTCCCGCGACCCGACTCCGGATAAAGTGGAAGAAAATGGATGGATGGATATATCATGTAGCAGACAAACACAGTGATATTTGAGAAGTGAAATGAAGCTTATAGGATTTACAGAAAGTGTGCAATAATTCTTTAAACAAAATTAGGCAGATGCATAAATTTGGGCACCCCAACAGAAAAAAAATACATCAATATTTAGTAGATCCTCCTTTTGCAGAAATAACAGCCTCTAAACACTTCCTATAGCTTCCAATGAGAGTCTGGATTCTGGTTGAAGGTATTTTGGACCAATTCTTTACAAAACTTCTCAGGTTTGTCAGTTTCCAAGCATGAACAGACAGCTCGCTTAAAATCACACCACAGATTTTCAATTATATTCAGGTCTGGGGACTGAGATGGCCATTCCAGAACGTTGTACTTGTTCCTCTGCATGAATGCATTAGTAGATTTTGAGCAGTGTTTAGAGTTGTTGTCTTGTTGAAAGATCCAGCCCCAGCGCAACTTCAACTTTGTCATCCATGTGACCCTCAACTTTCACAAGATTCCCAGTACCTGCACTGGCCACACAGCCACACAGCATGATAGAACCACTCCCAAATTTTACTGTAAATAACAAGTGTTTTTCTTGGAATGCTGTGTCCTTTTTCAACCATGCATACCGCCCCTTGTTATGTCCAAATAACTCAATTTTAGTTTCATCAGTCCACAGCACCTTATTCCAAAAGGAAGCTGGCTTGTCCAAATGTGCTTTAGCATACCTCAAGCAACTCTGTTTGTGGCATGTATGCAGAAAAGGCTTCCTCTGCATTACTTTCTCATCCAGCATCTCCTTGTGCAATGTGTGCTGTATAGTTGAATGATACAGAGACACTATCTGCAGCAAGATCATGTTGTAGGTCTTTGAAGCAGGTCTGTGGGTTGACTATGACTGTTCTCACCATCCTTCACTTCAGCTTATCTGAGATTTTTCTTGGCCTGCCACTTTGGGCCTTAACTAGTACTGTGTCTGTGGTCTTCCATTTCCTCAGTATGTTCCTCACAGTGGAAAGTGACAGCTGAAATCTCTGAGATAGTTTTTTGTATCCTTCCACTAAACCATGATGTTGAACAATCTTTGTTTTCAGGTCATTTGAGAGTTGTTTAGAGGCTTCCATGTTACCACTCATTAGAAGAGATGCAAAGAGGAGAAATATTTGTAAATGGCCACCTTAAATACACTTTCTCATGATTGAATTCACCTGTGTAAGGAGGTCAAGGGGCACCAAACCAATTTTGTGTTCTAATAATTAGTGCTAAATGTATTCAAATCAATAAAATGACAAGGGTGCCCAAATGTATGTGCCTGCCTAATTTTGTTTTAATAATTATTGCACACTTTCTGTATATACTAGAACCGTCATTTCACTTCTCAAATATGTGTTCGTCTGCTGTATATTTAACTGAACTTTCTGATCCAGACAACCAATGATTTATAAAGGAAAATCATGAAAATTATCAGGGGTGCCCAAACGTTTGCATACAACTGTATGTGTGAAGGGGCCCTTATGTGTGGGTTTTTGTTATTTTTTCCCCACTCACCTTTGGTTGTCTGTTGTTTTGTGATCACCATTCCTGTCCATTTAGTTCTGTCACTTGTATGCCACTTAATTTCTCACGTGTTTTTGTTTTCGTTTGTCACGTAACTGTCCCATTAGTTGTCTCTGTATTTAAGCACTCTGGTTCGGTTGCTCGGTGGTAGTTCATTACTTGACATTGCTTGACATTGTGTGCACGTTATGGTGCCTTGCCTTTCTCCTGTCTGCCCCACTCCTCGTGTTGTGAGTATTTTCTTTAATTCTGGACATTCCGTATGCTGTTCTGGTTTTCGTATTTTTGCCTCCTCAGTGTTAGGTTTTCAGTTCCCAAACTGTTGTATTTTTTCCACTGGACTTTCCCTGTTAAACCACTGAATTATTACCTCATCCTTTGAAGTGATCTTGTCTGCATATTTGGGTTCCATTTACCATAAACTCATAACAGAATGAACCACCCAGTAAAGAACCTAGTAGACAGCTCTGGAGAGCTGGTGGCCCTAAAGGCTGTTTTTTCAGACTTCGATTTTTTTTTTATAGCAGTTACACCCCTAGGACAAGGTATGGGTTTTTAAATCAAGCATGAGACAATGGCTGGGTGTTCAACCTCTTCTCAAAATTACAGTTGTGCTCATACGTTTACATACCCTGGCAGAATTTTAGATTTTTTTTATTTTTTTTTGCCATTTTCACAGAATGTGAATGATAACACACACACACACACACAAAAAAAAATCACTCATGGTTAGTGGTGGGATGAAGCCATTTATTATTGTCAAACAGTTGTGTTTATTCTTTTTAAATCATAATGACAACAGAAACATACAAATGGATCAAACCTACAATGGATAAAAAATAGAACTTTTGGGGTATATTTTGCCTTCTCACCACCAAATTTCTCTTCTTAAGCCTATTTGCATTGAACACCTATAGCTAATCATTCATCCTAGCTCCCTTGAGCCAACTGCATTTTACCTTGGACCTTAGGGTCAAGGTCATGCATGAAAATGAATGGAAAACTACTCTTTCCTGTATAATTTGGCCTTTTCCCACTCATTTTTCATTGTTTCCCACCATGAAATGGGGACCCCGTTGTTCAGTGGGGACCATAGAAATGGACGCCATGCATCGGCCCATGCTTATTTGTTTAATTTGTCACCATGCCATATCAGTATAATAGGCGAGGGACCTCACTCAAGTATTGGCTTGTTTTGTTATTGTTGTTTGTGCATGACTACAACCACTAAGATATGTATCATAAGAATAAGAGATGCATGAGCAACTTGTAGTTCAGGCAAAAGAAGGCAAGAATGCATGGAAATGCTGTTTATTTGTTTTCATACACAGAAAAGAATATATTTATCAACATTAAATAGGACAATGTTCAGGTCAATCTGTCAGTTAATCTATCAAACCAATGTGTCTTGTGAAATTAGGCTGCGTTGCCTTTATAACCATTTGAAAATTAATGTATGAAGTTGGAAGCCACTGTGATTAAGGGCATTGAAGTAATGTCACTTGAAACTGATCTATATCAGCATAAAAGCATTTTAATAATGGAGCTATGGCCCTGTGAACCTTTGTATCTCAACAGATAGATTCCCGATTGAAAATCAAGTGAAGCCCGTCTTTAAAGACCTCACTGTGGTACTCAATTTTGAAACGTGTTTTTGCAAAAATAAACATCGTCGGATAAGCAGTGTTTTTCTTGTTACTGACTTGGCTTTTGCACCACTTATGACATTTGACATTAACACATGAGAGGGGCAGGGAACTTGTTTACAAACACATTTCAAAGGCGTACTGCTAACTGGGATTTGCACTCATAGTTCCCTATCAGCGTCCACAACGTGTAATCCAGCAGTTCTTCCTATTTCTTTCTGTAGCCAAAGACTACAAACACTAAACCTCCTGCAGATGCATTAGCACACAAGTATTTCTGCAATAAATAAACAGGAAAGTGATTAAAAAAGATATATTTTGCGATTTTCAGTTTTACTCTTGAGGGATAAAATTGGAATTGTTTGATGGAACATCTGTTTCTGGTATTGAATTTTATGTTTGACTCATGCCACAGTTATAAAATAGATGTGTACTATACCAGCATCTTATTATTTAAGAACATTTGTGTTTTGTTCCACTACTCTTCCGAGATGCTTGGGCCAGTTTCGCCAAAACTTGAAGTGTGCATATAGGACGACCCCAGAATTGCCCTAAAGAAGTATGTTTTTGCAAAGGTGAAGATCATTAGGGTCAGAAGTCAAAGTTTTGCTTTATCCATCTTTGTTTCTTTACTCCTCCCAAGGCCTATAGCCGATTTCCACCATATATGTGGATATCAGTCAATCACAGAATTCCCCTTCAGGGTTTATTTTTTTTGGCAAAGGTCAAGGGCCTTAAGGGTCAAAGGTCAGAACTTTTACTCCAATCTTGGCACACATATGTAGGTGGGTTCTTGAACTACCCCCAGAGACACAAAATTTACCTAAGGTGAGTCGTTATGGTCAAAGGTCAAAATTTATCATCTTATTGGCACACACATGTAAATAGGTTCTGGAATTAACCCAGGCAAGGTCAAATTTGACAAAGGTCAATCACTGGAATCAAGGTCATGTCTGCGTCTGTTGTAGTTGATGTAGTCCTTCCAAGTGTCACTGGAGGTTGACCCTGAAATTGCCATTAAAAATGTCATTTTTGCAACGGTCAAAGAATCTGATAATGACCCAGATGTTAACCAAATGTGGCACACCCTTAGTTTGATTCTACAACTGCCCTGGCAAGGTCAACAAGACGTCCGTCATTTGGATGAAGGTCAGGATCACTAAATGTCAGATTGCCTGAGTCATTACCTTTTTCACGTTGATGGGTACTTTCAGTGGTGGGCACAGATACCGTATTTTCCAGACTATAAGTCGCACCGGAGTATAAGTCACACCAGCCACTTTATCCATTATAAAGAAAAATAAACCATAAATAAGTCGCACTGGACTGTAAGTCACATGGACATACAGGTATGTTAACATGAAAAGTTCAGATGATAATATTGTGACGGCTACCGTTTTCGGATGCATATTTCACTAGTCGTAACTTGTAATCTGCAGAGTATGATTTTCTTTATGGTGGAATTTTTTTGGGCCTTCTCCGTTGTCTTGTTAATTTCAAGACAAGACAACTTCCTGTTAAAAGGGAGTTTTTCCTTCCCACTGTTGCCAAGTGCTTGCTCACAGGGGGTCGTTTTGACCGTTGGGGTTTTTCCGTAATTATTGTATGGCTTTGCCTTACAATATAAAGCGCCTTGGGGCAACTGTTTGTTGTGATTTGGCGCTATATAAATAAAACTGATTTTGATTTTTTTTTTTTTTTTTATTTATCAGTAATGTTGACATTTTTATTTTTCTATGGTAGTCAGAAGTCGCAGGAACAGTCACACAAGCCTTGAGTGCCCTCTCGTGAGTTGCATTTTACCTACGGATATGTTTGTATTTTGCGGACCACATTGCGAGCCGAACCATAACCTGCACCGTCGCTGAACGGTTCTTTTCTAACATATTACCCGCTGTGGACCATAGTACACACCAGGTGTCAGCTGCCAATGTTCGTGCAGCACCTACCTGCGCCAGCTCCTTCCAAGTGCAGACGCTAATCCTCCGCCGTCGCTCACCCAGTGCTCCCACGCAGCTCTCAGCATCAACTTAAACACTCTGCTCACACTGATATCCAAGGGTTGAAGCTGTTTTGTTAGCCCTCCTGGAATAACAGCAAGCACCGTGTTCGTCTGCTTCACACACTGTTTCACAATCATTGTCTGGATGAGGTGAGGAATACGCGTCCAGTGTTCTGTTCTCTGATTGGTTATCGTGACCAGCGTGACCTATAGGGCGGCCGCCATACTACGGTGCCCATGATGCATTGCATTTCCGTTTCCGATGGCCATTTTAAAACATAGAGCGACTCTGTCACGTAAAATTGTTTTATTACGGTAAATTAATTGAGACTCTACCGGTATATTTTTCATTTATAAGTCGCTCTGGAGTATAGGTCGCACCCCCGGCCAAAACATGTAAAAAATTGCGACTTAGTGAGAATAATATGGTAACCAAAAAATTAACTTCGATAACAGATAATCAGATAACTGAAAAGTTATCTTTGATAAAGATAAACCGATAAACCACTCAAAAAAGTATCGGAAGTTAAAGATAACCGATAAATTCCAGTATTGTCTCTGGTACATTTGCAACTATTAACAAGCTGAATTTGAGTTTTAACACCACGATCGCTTTTAGAAGCATCAAAAGCAACAACAGACCCAAACAATGAGCCTGCACTTCTATGTTTGAACATCCTGCCCCCTGCTGGAAGCTCTTGTTTACTACACAGCTTCTAGCACCGAAGCAAACTGAGAACAGCCACAAAGCCAGCTCTCTACCAATCACAACACTCCAGTCAGGCGGAGGTCTTGGAAAATAAAGTCATGCTGACTTATGGTTTGGTGTGAATACTGATAGAATAACTCCATTAATGTCAATTCTGTCATTTCTACAAAGTTAAAATATAACATATTTTTTAATGTTGAATAATGCACTAATTCTGAGGTTTTGTAACAAACACAGACAGATTGCAAAGGATTCTGGGTAAAAGTGCCTCTGCTAAACACTGATTGGTTGAGTCATTCATTATGTAAACCAACACGTTAATGTGACGTGTGTTGGTGTTTAAAATATTACAGAGCCCTGGAAGTGTCACTGTAAAATGTTTTGCATGTGGAGAGAATGTGCGCTCATTTTATTAGTTCCATGCGCATGTTTTTTGTAAAATGTGCACTCAATATTGTCTTGAGACATAAATGTTGTCTTTACACTGTGCGAGTTTTGGCCCTTTTTCAGATGATTTTTCATTCGTGTGAGAATTTTTTGGACTGAGTTTCAGGTTAATCGTGCGTCCTGCATCATGTAGTGTAACATCTCACGACCACCTCCTGATCACCAATCGTATGGTCAGATGAAAATCAAACCTGTTTGATATTATTCTGGTTGGCTGTCGTGAGGGTATCCTGCTGCTGAAGAGCAACAAGCATCCAACCGCTCGTACTGTGCATGTGCAAACACCGCAGAGCTGTCTTGTAATGTTTTTTTTTGTTGTTGTTTTGTTTTTAAACTTTGATGTCTCCCATCGAGAGTTTTTGTAAATTAAGTATGAAAAAAAAAGACGTGTGGTTTTTGAACGTACAATGTGTGTGAGAACATAAATCGGGCGCTCTGAACTTTTACACTGTGCGGTTCTGTTGTACAGTGATTAAAAAAAAACATGCACTGTCTGCTCAGCTTCAGGACGAATACTGCCATGAACACTACTGGCCAGTAGATGGCCGTAGAGGCCTTGAAAACTTGCCAAAACAAAATTCCAGATAATCCGTGTCTGCTACATTTAAGATGCATGGAATTTAACAAACGCAAATACAATAACAATGTCTATAAACCCAGAGAATATATTCATGAGAGTTTTAGACACTAGAGTTTAATGCTGTTGTCCGTGGAGCCTGAAATGTCTGAAATGCATTTGTCCTGTCGGGAACGTACTGAGATTACCCTATCCTTCACTTCAACTTCAGACATGACAGTAATTTTAAATAACTTGTCCAAAATTAGTTTGGTTAAAATTTGAAACATTAGTTAAAAATGTATGCCTCTGGATGACTTGGGTGATATTGCCAGCATATCAGTATGGTGTTAAAGGAATTTTTTTTTTTTGTGACCAGTTCTCCTTTGCCTGCAGAGGATAGAGTGGTTTCTCCTGGAAGCAGCTCTTTTCTGTTTGTAGAGGCTGGAACTATACGAGGGCTGTCAATAAAGTAACGGTCCTTTTTATTTTTTTCAAAAACTATATGGATTTCATTCATATGTTTTTACATCAGACATGCTTGAACCCTCGTGCGCATGCGTGAGTTTTTCCACGCCTGTCGGTGACGTCATTCGCCTGTGAGCACTCCTTGTGGGAGGCGTCGTCCAGCCCCTCGTCGGAATTCCTTTGTCTGAGAAGTTGCTGAGAGACTGGCGCGTTGTTTGATCAAAATTTTTTCTAAACCTGTGAGACACATCGAAGTGGACACGGTTCTAAAAATTAAGCTGGTTTTCAGTGAAAATTTTAACGGCTGATGAGAGATTTTGAGGTGATACTGTCGCTTTAAGGACTTCCCACGGTGCGAGACGTCGCTCAGCGCTCTCAGTCGCCGTCGTCAGCCTGTTCAAGCTGAAAACCTCCACATTTCAGGCTCTATTGATCCAGGACGTCGTGAGAGAACAGAGAAGTTTCAGAAGAAGTCGGTTTCAGCATTTTATCCGGATATTCCACTGTTAAAGGAGATTTTTTTAATGAAAGACGTGCGGACGGGTCCGCGCGTCGGGACGCAGCCGACGCGGTGCGGCGGCACGGAAAAACACCTCCGTGTTGATAACCATTTGTAAAATCCAGGCGGCTTTTGATGGCTTTCAGTGGAGTGAGTATATGAGAAATTGTTTAACAGGCAGACATGTTCCAACTTGTCCTAAGGCTTTCAACAGAGGTGTTTTTCCTGTGGCGGAGCGTCGCGGCGGCTGCGTCCCGACGCACGGACCCGTCCGCAGGGTTCAAGCATGTCTGACGTAAAAACATATGAATGAAATCCATATAGTTTTTGAAAAAAATAAAAAGGACCGTTACTTTATTGACAGCCCTCGTACATCTGTTAGGAAACTTTTAACAGGTAGGTGCTCAACTGATTTTAAATTTTAAAAATGTTTGCCGCTGTTCAGCTTTGTTTACTACGTTATCGGTCTAAAAAGTTATCGGACAAAAATTTATCGGAAAATAATTAGTCTGATAATGGTTTTTAAGTTATCTAAAAAGATATTCCGATAATGAAAACATTATCTTAGATAATTATCTGCTATCGGATTATTGGAACTGTGCCCACCACTGGGTACTAGGGGTCCAGAAAAATATCAGTTGTCAGAATTATGATTTTTTTATCCTGAACAATCCACATTCGATTCAGTATTGTCAATAATCAGTTGTTAAAACAACGTTATCTCCGTTTTGATTCAGTTACTGCTGTAAATGTAGAGTTGCTGTTGCGTGTCCTCAGCTTCCATATAACACTTACCGCATTACCAAGTGAGCATACCTCATTAGCATGGAGGAGCAACAAATTTAACCTGATCCGTAAATGGTAAAAGCAAGCTTTTCGGTGTGCTTTGGATTCTATAATATCCCGAGTAAAAAGCATCATACCACTAATTCAGTATGCAAGCTGTGCAAAATGAAGGTCAAGCGCTGTGCAAAATGAAGGTCAAGCATTTCAGGCACATTAGGCGGGTCATTACCCCAACTTGAAAGATGTCGAACATCCGCAGTGGCAACACCAGGAGTTGACCAGGGCCAAATGCATCACTTTAGCAAACTTCCAGCTAATTCTGAACGTGCAAAAAAAAAAAAACTATCTAGATCCATTGCCTGGTCCATTTTAAGGGCCCTGCACCCCTACAGTGCCATGGAAAACAAATACAGGTGCATCTCAGAAAATGTGAATATTGTGCAAACGTTCGATTTTTGTCAGAGAGCGAACATTTTACAGTAGTAGTAGTTTCAGTACATAGAAACTAAAATGTTTCAGTCATTGTTTTAATTTTAATAATTACAGCCTCCTGCTCCTGAGGTAAACCACAGAAGGTCATTGCTGAAAGCTCTGGCTGTTCATAGAGTTCTAGATCAAAGCATAGTCATAGAAAGTTGACTGGAGGGGAAAATTGTGGTCAGAAAAGATACACAAGCAACAGGGATGATAGCCTTGAGAAGACTGTCAAGCAAAGCCAATTCCAGAACTTGGGGGAGCATCAGAAAGAGTAGACTGGGCTGCCGTCAGTGCATCAAGAGCCAACATGTACAGATGTATCCAGGAAATGTGCTACATGTGTTGTATTCATGGTACCAAGCCAATCCTGAACCAGAGACAATGTCAGAAATGCCATGGGCTCAGGAGAAAAAGAACTGGAACGTTGCTCAGAAGTCCAAAGTCCTCTTTTCAGATGAAAGTAAATTTAGCATTTCATTTGGAAATCAGTCTGGAGAAGGTGTTGAGAGGCACTGAATCCAAGTTGATTGAAGTTCAGCATGAAGTTTCCACAGACAGTGACGATTTGGTGCCGTGTCTTAGCACTTCATGCTTCAGTCTTCTGACAAGCCTTATGGAGATGCTGATTTTCTTTTCCACAGTGCCAAAACTTCGACTACCTGGTTTTGCTGACCGTGGTGTAACTGTAGTTAATTGTCCCCATAGACAATCCCTCATAGATTCACTGTGGAGTATCATCAAGAGAAAGATTAGAGCCACCAGATCCAACAATCCAGGTAACCTGAAGGCTGCTATCAAAGCAACCTAGTCTTCTAGAACATCTCAGCAGTGCCACAGGCTGATCGCCTCCATGCAGTGCCACACTGATGAATGAATTAATTCAAAAGGAGATGCAACCAAACACTGAGCATACTTTTCAGAAGTTAGACATATCTGTGTTAAAAAAAAAAAAAACTTTAAAAAATGATCTGCTGAAATATTTAATATTTTGAGAGATGCATTTTCTCTTTTTTGGAGCTATAGGCCTTAATTATCAAATCTTAATTATCATCTCTAAAACTCCTCACAAAAAATATGGAATTTTTTCATTAGAGACCCTGCAAGGCTTATGACAAATGTGGGTGTGGAATCCATTAGCTTAGCGGGGAAATTAGTGCAGAAAATCCATGATGGTGATAGTGCAGTTTATCTGCCAGGGAGTGAAATTCAACAAGTTGAGACTTGTGAAATCATAGAGGGATATGCTTTACAAACTCAATACCCATTACTACATTGGATTATGTAGAAATTCAGGATGGCCAGTTGGCTGTTACAGCAATATCAGAGATTTCGTGTCTGTTACCTACAACTTGTGTGGAATGTCTCAAACCTAAACCTACTTCCAGGTGTAGCGGGTGCTTAGGACTCGCTAGATAATATTAATGGGTTATTAATATAAAGTTTGACAGAAAGATGAAGTTGGGCTATCAGTAGGGCTGTCACAATTAGGAACTTCTGGAGATGATTAATTGTCAGGCAAATAATTGCAATTGATGATTATATTGTCTATTTTTTTTTCTTTTTTCCCTTCTTTATATTCTACTATTGTAGTATGATTACACAACTCTGGAAGAACGTTTGGCTTTTCTGAGTGGAGAAATCGGGAATAGTGCAACATTTTTATTTTTATCTTCATTTTACATATAGTCCCAACTTTTTCTGATTTGTGGTTGTTTCTGTTGCATTTCTGAAATTACAGAACTGCTATAAAGAAAAGTGTGAACATTTTATTGTGTTTTAAAACTTTGTGGAGCAAACGCAAGCACCAAACTCTTATAAAGAAGGAAAAACAAACCTGGACATGTGCAGCCCCTACCAGACCATTGGCAAAGATGCTGCTTGGTAAGAGGTCCTAGGCTCCCAGCCGTTGTTTCTTCAGCTTGCCATCCTTCTCCAAAGAGAACCACCTGGCCTGTGTATGTAACCAGGACCAGTAAAAATTATGTATTGTCATAGCAGGCTGTTTAACCTTAGCTTCCCACAATATATTAAGTAATTCCATCTTTAGTGTACACATTCAATAAATTTCAAATTACAAAGAAAAGTAAATGAATAATCTACCAATGTAACAACATTCAATAGATAGCCTGAATGCTATAAAAACAATCTGGGTCCCTTTTGCATGTAACATTCAATAAATAATTCACAGTGCTGTTTCAACTCTGATGCATATTAACACCCTTTAACCTGTGCAAAATATACCACACAATATAAAGCCAAATTGTAGACTTCACAAGTAAAGCACAAGAGAAATGACTCGGTTGTTTGTAGCTCCCGATGCTAATGCTAGGTGCCGCTAGCTTAGCATGCTAACGTCACATTCATTCCACACTCACCAGTTCCTCTGGCAAACCACACACGATGGCAGCACGGACTCTGCAGCACATTAGACACATCTAAAACATTACAATAACCAGGTTTTAGCAGAAGGCCTAAAACAAAGCACAATAGTTAAAAGTTTGGAAAAGTCTTCATACACTCCCCTGTACAAACTGTCAAGCCAGCCTCCCCCCACACATCTGATGGGAAGCTTGCGAGGGGCAGGCTGTGCAACGCGCAATTGGTCAAGCGTGGTCATGTGACTGACGCTGCATAAGCATGTAGGGCGTTACGGAGGGTGAATTAATATGATGTTTATAATTATTTTTATAAAGAAAGAATGATTAGTATTATTATTAGTGAAGATAGAAATAATTAATTACTATTGAATATATTTATATTTTAAATTATACATAAACACTGGAAATTTTAACCAGGGTTACACAGGCATCTTATATATGCTACTCTGGAACCACCCCTAAATCCAAACAGTCCAACTGTCTACCCCACTGAGGTCCTTAGTCTGGGTCTCATTAACATAAGATCACTATCCTCAAAATCATTGTTGATTAATGATCTAATTATGGCTCATCAGTTAGATATGATTGGGTTATGTGAAACCTGGCTTAAACCTACAGCTGTCCTCCCCTTAAATGAGGCCTGCCCACCGGCATACATATTTACGTAGTCATGTCCCTCGTGATGCGAAGTAAGGCAGGGCTGTTGCTCTTATTTATGAATCTAGGTTTAACTTATTAGCTGCTCTGCCCACAATGCTACATATTGCCAAGGTCAGAAGAATAAAAATCAGCCTATTATTTTGTCACTGTATATAGGTCCCCTAGCCCATACTCTGAATTCTTAGATGAATTTGGTGCATTAATCTCTAACTTGTCAACTAGTGCAGATAACATTCTGATATAAATAAGCCTTCTAATCCCTTCTGCAAATCATTTGTGGAAATTGTGGATGCATTAGGATTTCAGCAATGCATTCAGGACTCGATGCACATTAGTGGGAATACCCTGGATTTGGTTCTCGCACGTGGTATTGCTGTCACAAATATTGACATCATGCCTCTTGCATCAGTGGTCTCTGATCACTCACTTATTAGGTTTACAGTTTCGCTGCTGTGCTTAGTGGAACTACAACTTTATTTATCACTGCGTTGATGCATCAACTGCTCAACTATAACTGAAATCAAGGCTGGGCTGCCTGATATCTTAGCTTCACGTTTGGCAAATGCCCAATCAGTTGACAGTCTTGTGAATAGCTTAAACTTAGCACTCAAAACTACACTAGACATGATTGTGCCACCTTTATTAAAACCACGGCCCCCAAAACACATTCACCTTGGTTCAGTGATAACGTGCGTGACCTCAAGCATAAGGCTAGAGGTCTAGAAGGATAATGGCGTAGTTCAAAATTCGAAGTATTCTACCTTGCATGGCATGATGCTATCTTAGACCTTAATCATGCACTACTGGCTACAACAAAAACAAGAATAACTCAAAGTTCTTGTTTGACACGGTGGCAACACTTATACATGGACAACCACCTGTAGTTCGCTCTCCTTTTACAGCACAAGATTTCCTGGATTACTTCTAGAAGAAAATAGAAGACATTTTTAAGTCAAGACTCAAAACCTATTTTTGTTCTCTTTCTTATGGATAGTTTTTATTTTTATTTGTTTTATTCTTTTACTTCTGTTTTTATTTATGTATTTGAATTTTTTATTCATTTTTAATTATTTATTAAATTTTATGTTGACTTGTTTTATGTAAGGCGCCTTGAGACGGCTTTTGCTGTGATTTGGCGCATTATAAGCCAATTAAATTAAAATTAATTAAATTACATTAGGTTATACATATCCCAGCATGCCTTAACCCAGCCACTGCACCTTGCTATTGAGGTGGGTGGCATTACTGAGGTATTACCTAGACTTACAGAATTTGATAGTATCTAACTTGGCATGCTGACAAAACTCGTAACGTCTACAAAAAGCACAACCTGCTTCTTTACCAACAAAGCTGTTTAAGGACCTGTGGCCCACTCGTGGGCTGACTATGCTGGAAATTATTAATCTCTCATTAATTTCTGGATCTGTTCCTAAATGTTTCAAATCTGCAGTGATTAAACCATTACTTAAGAAATCTAATCTCGATCCTAGTGTATTGAAAATCTATAGGCCGATATCAAATCTATCATTTTGCTCTAAAATTCTGGAAAAAGTGGTTTCACAGCAGCTCGTGGACTACCTTATTGAGAATAATCTTTTTGAGGCACTGCAGTCTTCTTTTAGAAAATATCATTCCACAGAGACAGCTCTCACTAAAGTGGTGAATGATCTTCTGCTTGCAATGGATTTGGACACCACTACAGTTCTGTTGCTGTTAGATGTCAGTGCTGCCTTTGATACCATGGATCATCATATTCTACTTGATAAGCTGGAGAATCATTTTGCGATTACTGGGAAAGCCCTTGCATGGTTGACGTCATACCTGACCAGTCGTTCTCATTGTGTTTTGTACAATAACACTACCTCTAACCTCAGTGACATGAAATTTGGGGTTCCACATGTGTCTGTCTTAGGCCCCCTGCTTTTCTCCCTTTATATAGCACCCCTTGGGCACATATTGCGGCGTTTTGGGATTACCTTTCACTGCTATGCTGATGATACTCAGTTATACATGCCGATAACTGCTGGTAATCTCATTCACATAAAATCCTTAGAAGATTGCCTTGCATCAATGAGAAGCTGGACATCTCGCAACTTCCTACTTTTAAACTCTGATAAGACTGAAATGATGGTTCTTGGTCCAGTGAGACATCGGCATCAATTTGACCAGTTAACACTTAGCCTAGGTTTGTGTGTCATACATCACACTGACAAAGTGAGGAACCTTGGGGTAATTTTTGATCTTACGTTGTCCTTTGACCTCCACTTTAGAAATATTACGAGAACTGCTTTCTTCCACCTGCAAAATATAGCGAAGCTTCATCCCATCCTGTCTATGGCTGATGCTGAGACCTTGATTCATGCATTTGTCTCTTTTAAATTGGACTACTGCAATGTTCTATTTTCTGGTTTACTGCAGTCCAGCATTAGGGCTCTCCAATTGGTTCAAAATGTTGCTGCCAGACTTTTGACACGAAACAGAAAGTTTGACCACTTTACACCCATTTTGGCATCTCTTCACTGGCTTCCTGTCCCTGTGTGATCAGATTTTAAGGTTCTGATCTCCTGCATCAATAAAACAGTCAGATTCTGTTGAGACTTTCAAGTCCAGACAGAAGATGCACTTATTTTCCCTTTCATATGGCTAGCATACTGGCATAGTATGTTACTATGCTTTTTACTCTTTTAACTTCATTTTATTAGGAATCGGAGCGTGCCGCGGCCTCAACTTTATCTAAATTCTGGGTCTTTTAGTGAAGTTTGGGGCTAGTGACCGGCAATCACCTTAGTATTTCTTTTGTTTTTCTTGTTGCTTAATGCTGACGACTTGTACTCTATTTGTTGTCTTTCTGATGCCTGATTCTGTTTTTTTTTCTTTTCTCTCTGTCTGAGGTTCGGCTTCATCCAGAGATGGATGTGGTATCTGTTCCAGAAACCCTCCTGTCGTGTGCACCGGTAACGTTTCCTGTATATTGGTTTTGTGAATTGCTTTGTAATGTAAATAAAAAAAAAACAGGAGAGGGTCACACCTTTGAGTCTGGTCTGCTTGAGGTTTCTTCCTCAGAAGGAGTTTTTCCTTATCACTGTCGCCTGTGTGCAGCACGGTGGTTTAGTGGTTAGCACTGTTGCCTCGCAGCGAGAAGGTGGTGGGTTCAATTCCCATGGCCTTTCTGTGTGGAGTTTGCATGTTCTCCCCGTGTTTGTGTGGGTTTCCTCCGGGTGCTCCGGTTTCCTCCCACATCCAGAGACATGCGGGTTAGGTGGATTGGAATCTTTAAAATTGTCCTTAGGTGTGTGTGTGGGTGTGTCTGTGTTTGTTTGTCTGTTTGTGGCCCTGCGACAGACTGGCGTCCTGTCCTGGGTGTACCCCACCTCGCACCCTATGACTGCTGGGATAGGCTCCAGCCCCCCGTGACCCTTAATTGGACTAAGCGGTAGAAGATGGATGGATGGATGGATATCGCCTGTGTGCTTGCTCTGGGGGTTGCTAAGGTTAGGCCTTACTTGTGTGAAGCTCCTTGACACAAGTTGGTTGTGATTTGGCGCTATATAAATGAAAATAAATTGAAAATTGAAATTGAAAAATTTCACAATATTGTAACTTTTTAAGATGCACCTGTACAGTTATTCATAAATTTGCTTTTGTTTACATTGCCTTTTTCAAATATAAAGCTAGGAGCAAGTTGGAGTTTAAAGACCTTGCCCAAGGGGCCTTAGTGATTTTCCTGTCAGTCAGATAGGTATGACCAAAGCATCATCTGCAAAGTAAAGAGAAGTGAACTTTTCCTCACTGACAAAAGCACCCAGGTCACTCGACTCCACAACCCTACCCAACCGTCAGTGCAAGCAGTAAACAGGGTAGAATTCACTGAGAAGTCAGACTCTGTATGCACTCTATACAGTATTCATAGTACCTGCATATAAACCAACTGTGATCTATGCAACTATGTGTGATCCTGCAAAGTTTCAGGATGTACCTCAAATTACCACAACCAAGTGAAATCCTTAGTTTAATTTTTTTAACTTAAGCTGCAAAAAAGCCCTACTGGTATTGATGCTGGAAACCAGACTGTTCGGTAACTAAGGAGCACCCAGACCAGAAGCATGAGCCCACTGAAACAAGCTTAAATTAAAGTTCTTTTTAGACACTGTGGTGACACTTATTCAAGAGCAACCACCTGATTTACTGCTCAAGAAATCTTACATTATATTAAGGAGAAAATAGAGGATATTAGGGTCAAAGTATCCCAGCATGCTTCAGTCACACTATTAGATCCTAAAACCATCTCGGCTAAGAAGCATGACTTGTCTATGTACTGTGAAATTAAAGACAACAAAAGCTGGCTGCTATGATGTTTGAGGTCACACTGACAATTTTATGACTCATAAGGCAGCGGGTTCAATTATACAAACAAATGGATTCCACATGTGGTTCACAGTTTATGTTAATTTTTATTCAGTTAAATTTATATTGAGTTTGTTTTAAGGGAAAATCATGTTGTAATCTGCTTATAATTGTATATCAATATTTACAGTAGAAATTGGTGCTTCCTACACAGTTTTCATTCCTGTACCCACAAAATGATTCACACCAAAAATTCACACCAATGAAATACCACACACACATCCAAACAACTGTGGTGAACAGCTACAGCCAAATAGGATTAGTATCATCACGTCTATGTACACATACTTGTCACTGTCACTGACCAGGCTGGAGACCCCCTCACAGTGAATGACAGTGGTGAGTCTTGTCTCATCTTCAACCGCTTATCCAGGTTTGGGTAGTGGGGGCAACAGCTCCAGCAGGGGACCCCAGACTTCCCTTCCCCGGGCCACATTGACCACCTCTGACTGGGGAATCCTGAGGTGTTCCCAGGCCAGTGTGGAGATATAATCTCTCCACCTAGTCCTGGGTCTTCTCTGGGATCTTCTCCCAGATGGACGTGCCTGGAACACCTCCCTAGGGAGGTGCACAGGGTGCATCCTTACCAGATACCCGAACCACCTCAGCTTTCAGCATGAAGGAGCAGCAGCTCTACTCCGAGCTCCCCACAAATGGCAGAGTTTCTCATCATATCTCTAAAGGAGACACCAGCCACCCTCCTAAGGAAGCCCATTTCAGTTGTTTGTACCCACGATCTAGGTCTTTCAGTCGAGGCCCAACCCCTCATGACCACAGGTGAGAGTAGGAATAAAGATTGACCAGTAGATTGAGAGCTTCACCTTTTGGCTCAGCTACTTTTTCGTCACAACAGTACGGTAGAGCGAATGCAACACCACCCTTGCTGCGCCGATTCTCCGGCCAGTCTCACACTCCATTATCCCCTCACTCGTGAACAAGACCCCGAGATACTTGAACTCCATCACTTAGGGCAAGACTTCATTTCCTACCCAGAGTAGGCAATCCATCGGTTTCCTGCTGAGAACCATGGCCTCAGATTTAGAGGCGCTGATCCTCATTCCAGCCACTTCACACTTGGCTGTGAACCGACCCAGTGAGTGTTGGAGGTCACCGGCCGATGAAGCCAACAGGATCACATCATTTTCAAAAAGCAGTGATGAGACCCTGAGCCCACCAAACTGGTGTGCCTTCTCGCAACCCATGACAGTCAGTGGATAAAGATCTGGTCTGCCAATATGAAGACCTAAGTTCTAATCGTGTTCATGCTGTCTGTCTGTCTCCTTTTGCAATCTGCATTGGGGCAGCACAGTGGATTAGTGATTAGCACTGTTGCTTCACAGCAAGAAGGTCCCCTGGGGGTTCTTCCTGAGTGCTCTGTTCTCTGCTCTGCCTTCTTAATGAGCGCAGTGGTGTTGGTGCGCCAGGTCAAGTCCTCCTCAATGTGAACGCCCAAAAAAACAGAAGTCTGGGACCCTCTAAACCAAGTCTCTGATGACAAGAGGATGACTGTCTAGCTTTTTTCTCCTGTAGTCAGTGGTGTTGGTTGGCCTCAGTCTTGGTTGCGTTAAGAAGCAAATTGATTTCTTTGCATCACACAGAGTTGTTCCACCTCGTCTCAGTATGAGCACAGTAGTGTCAACAGCAATGTATAGGATGTAGAGCAGGGGCTCAGCACATAGCCCTGTGGGGATCCAGTGCTGAGGCTGAGGGCTGAGGAGATGTTGGGGACTACTCTCACCATCTGAGAGCGACTGGACAGGAAGTTCTTGATCCAAGATCAGATAGAGTGAGATAGAGTGAAACAGTCCCGGGTCTGACAGTTTTGACACAAGGATGGTGTTGAAATCAGAGCTAAAATCTCAAAAAATAACCTTGTATAGCTCCCCTTCTGCTCCAGCTGGGTCAGAGCAGTGTGGAGAGCTGTGGCTGTGGCGTCTTCTGTTGATGTATTTGCTCTGTAGGCAAACTGTTGTGGCTCCAATCACGCTGGGACACTTGAAATAATGTGTGCATACCCCCAGCCCCCCGCCAAAAAAACAACATTGGTTAAAGTGATGTAGACATAAAGACGGGTTTTGCAACATGTTAACTACTGTTTTGTTTTGGTTTGGTTTTTGCCCAGACTCTGGGCCAGGACTTTTTAAGATGAGTTCAACAAAACGCTATTGTTGGGTTAATCTGTAAAACCATTAGTGTCCAACAAATGTTCAGTCCAAATGCATCGCTACTGTGGCATTTTATGAAATGCAGTTCAGAGGGTTTACAAGGTAATAAAAATTACAGCAGAGATTTCTCTTTATTGTAATAAAGTGAGGAAGGAAAAGGAGAATAGAACAACCTTTCAGATAAAAATAATTTTATTAGAACACTGCAGTGGTGGCTTGTAAATAAGCAGTGTTCATGTAAGTCTCACGTCAGTAGGTAAAATGTTCATTGTTTAAGTGTGCAAAAGACTGAAATGCTTTATGATGCAAAATATCTGCAGAGTAGCTTGAAAACAGGCACCTATTACACTTACTGGTTTTAATCCTCCTCAGTAAATATTGTGAAACTTAATAATTTGTACACTTGAGGTCCAGGTGGACCCCACCAGAGCTGCTTGGTTTTTTTTTTTTAACACTGTTAACATGTTTTATTATTCTTTATTATTTTTTATTCTTGCAGATATCTGTAATGTAAATATTTAGGGTCACTGTGATCCTTGGGTACTACTGAAATGACTTTGTATTAAATGAGCAGTTAGGGAGACTAAGACTGAAGAAAGCTGAAGAATCTGAAAACAGACATCAAAACTACATCTATCCAGCATCCCATTGTCCGCAGACACCAATCCTGTGCAACGCCCTCCGCAAATCGGGCAGACAGAAAAAGAGCAGAGTCACTCGGCTGGAAAAACCACACCTAAGGTATAATTCATCAGCAGTAAACTGACAGGAAAGCAGAGAAAATACTGTGGTGATCGCCGGTTGCTAGCCCTAAGCTTCACTAACAGAGGCAGAATTTAGATAAAGTTGAGGCTGAGACCTATTCTGTTACTAATAAAAAAAATTAAAATGATAGGAAGCATAGTTACATAATATGCCAGGATGCTAGCCATACAAGACGGGAGAATAAATGCGTCTTGACTCTGGTCTTGAATGTTTCTACAGAATTTGACTGTTTTATCTGCATAAGGAGTTTATTCAAGAAACAGGTGCACGATAAGAGAAAGCTCTGTGATCCACAGACTTTTTATTCACCCTAGGTCCTGCATCCTGAGAACCCAGAGCCCGGGCCGGTAGGGTTTAATTAACCTACGTACCAGCCCAGTACATAGGCCGGTATGTAGTTCTTGACAATTAATTCTTGACAAAGGTTTCCTAATTGATGTAATGTCGGCTGTTGGTGCAGTGGCATCTGGGGGATCAGAGATCACAGATGTTCACCTTATGTTTATGCTTTTGCTGTATGCACTGAAATTCCTCCAGATTCCTTGAATGATAATGATATTATGCATTGTAGAGGAAGAAATATGTAAATTCTTTCCCATCTTTTGTTGAAGAATTAAAAACTGGAGATCCTCTCTCCCTTTTGTCAGCAAAAACTCAGACTTTCTTGGATACTCTTTTATATGTAAAAACCACTAAGACACCTAGACATCCCTCAAAATGTCATAGGTTTCTGTGGCTGCGACTGGAGAAATTATGCATAGGGCAAGTTTTGAATTTTGCATCACCAATTAGACACCTTCATGATGAAGTGGTATAGAGGAGGATATTTTTAAAAAGAAAATTTGAAAGTTCAGCTGCAATTTGCCAGAAGGCACATCGGAGATGCGCCCACGGAAACCTATAACGTCTTCAGCGTTTGGGTGTCTTGGTGGCTTTCTTCACTCGTCTCCTTGCATGGTTACTGTTTTTGGGAACTGCCTCCTCCACACATATTTACCAGACAGTACCAT
The DNA here is from genome assembly GCF_902500255.1 of Thalassophryne amazonica. Lineage (NCBI taxonomy): Eukaryota > Metazoa > Chordata > Actinopteri > Batrachoidiformes > Batrachoididae > Thalassophryne > Thalassophryne amazonica. The sequence continues at coordinate 72,687,692 of NC_047106.1, read as the reverse complement.
ACTGTTTGTTTTCCTTCATAACTGTTGTAAATAAAGTAATGTATCTCAAAGGTTCACATACTTTTTCTTGTCTTTGTGTGTGTGTGTGTGTGTGTTATGCATTTTGTTGTTTTGTTTGTTTGTTTATTTGGGGGGGGTTTTGGTCAAATTTTTATTTAGTTCTTTGGTTTTTTGTTTGTTTGTTTACGCAGAAAAGGTCTGCTCAGACATCTGGGCATTGTTGATATTTTTGTGTTGGCGCAAGCTCACGTTGGACACTGTTTACATCATTGTCAATCTGAAAGCTGTACATTCATGACTCATGCTGTTGATTATCTGAGTGAAGAGATTTGTTGTGTAGTTAAAGTCAAGGAGTTAATGTGCTTCACAAACTTGCATCGTGGGTGTGCTGGCTGTTTTTGCTGTGTCTGAACCACACTATGAATTGGATTGAGGATGACACTCACTGTTTATTTGTGCGAATAAACTTGTTTTCCTAATGTTCTTTTCAAACATGTACCATGGCTCTGTGTTAAACTCAACAGCAGCGCTGTCTGCCTGCTCGCTACACTTGCATTGTGCATATAAAATGAATTTTTCAGGCACCAATAAGTCAAAAAAGGCCTCGTTAGGCCAATTCTGAAAGGGACATCCCCAGATTTAATCATAATATTGGACCACTGGAACTACGATTTTGCACTTGTCTGAATGGACAAATGAATCAAAGCATTTACTTACCACCAGAGTTTCTACTTTTGTCAGACGATGGACAATAGCTAATATCCAGACACAAGTCAACATTTAATTAAAGGAAGTTCCCAACAGTAAATCAGCTAACTCTTGCCCTAGCAAACACAAAAGAGAAACCAGACCACAGGCATTCAAATTCTAGTATTACTGCATCCAGGACATTAATCCAATGACTCCATAAATAATGTGGCCAACACTCACCTTCTGGGCACTGCAGTAGCAGGCTGGAATCAACATCAAATTTACATATATGTCTTCTTTCAGTGTGCAAATCCACAGCAAACCCAGTTGCTACCACCTTTGTCAATACAAGGCATATGTGTTGCACACAGAAGGTCGATATGTGACAGATGTGTGTAGGCAAAAGAATGGGTGAACAAGAAGAAAGATTTGATGGTGGATTTACTGGAAAGCTGATGTACTAAACCAGAGTCATTGAACTCTTTATAAAGAGAGAAAAGAGGATAAACTGTCTTCAAGTAAGGAGCAGCGTTGGTAAGTTTAATAAATTTGCATGTCTTTACTTGCTATTGATTATTGCTGCTGGTGTGATGTGAATGACGTCTGCAGTGTGTCTGTGTCAGTGCCCATCTATCAGAGACACACACACACATGTACAACAGAGTGGCTTGCATTTGTTGAAGTTTGATTGTGTAATTTTTGTTTATGGCATTTTTGTATGGATGGTGGTCATATGAGTAAATGTGGCTGGCTGTTGTGAGTTTTCTCTCTTTTTTATTGACAGCAATCTGGAATAAACTGATTTATATTTGTGATGCTGCATTATGTTATAGTATGTGCTGGAGGATAATTCTGAATGGTGAGATGTAAAATACATGACCTGTCACTTTACACACGCCATCCTTTATACATGACCGTTGGCTATGACTGAATCTGTTATCTATCAGCCAGTGTTTTTATTTCTGTAATGGTATTTGAAACCTACTTCAGATGAGTAATTCATCACAGTGAATCTGGTTTCTTAACCTCTCTGTTCACGTTCTGCTTGTCTTATTTGACTTCATGTCTCTGGAGTAACTTCACAACATTGCAACATCTCCTGCTTGCAGTTAATCAAAGCAAATGGACTTTGAAATCAAACTGATTGTGCATCAGTTTTAATAAAACGTGTTCTGTCATTTTTACTGTAGTTGTGAATCAGGAGGGACAGCCTCTGATTGAGGGGAAGCTAAAGGAGAAGGTCCGCTGGAAGTTCATCAAGCGCTGGAAAACCCGCTACTTCACTCTGGCAGGAAATCAGCTCCTCTTCCGCAGGGGCAAATCAGTACGTACCAAAGAAAAACGAAGCCTCCTCACACACGCAAATGGTTACACAACACTCTTTTACTGTCATGTTCATATAGACAGCCTGTAAATGTGCTCACACACATGCACACACACGGTGCCCCAGAAACTCCTCATTAATCTTTCCTTGTTCAAAGTCATTAGAGTCGTGATGAAACCAAGCATGACACATTGGAAATCCCAACTCATGTTAAGGTCATTGGTGACTCGGGAGCATCCTGTGAATCCGAAGATGACAAATTCTGGAACAGTTTTGGAGTCTTGGGGGACTCCCAATGAGAGTGCGTGATTCTGCGGCAGTGTGACTCACAGTAACTCAAAGCAGAAATTACACACAAACAGCAGTGCTGTCTTCTACATCAAGCTACAACTCTGAATATTCTCATTTCACTGATGGCTGACAACCATGCAGTTTTCTCATCGGCTTCCCTGAGTTTCTGACTGACTTATTTTCAGGCGGAACAAAGTTTGTGGTCACTGAAGGCAGAGAGGAAACGTTTCCTCAGAAGCAAAATTAACATGATTGCCCAATTCAGTTTATCAAGATGACCAAAGAAAAATATTTTTCCTCAGCTGTTAATGAAATGTCACATTTGTTTGACAGTTTAATTACACCTGTATAGGGACATGTGTTATTCTGCACGTATGTAAGAATTTGTTTGTGCCTGTGTCAAAGTCATACCATTTATTATAATTATTTTACCAGACAAAAACAAATGGAGTCAGTCGGTATGCATGACAAATGAGTTCCTGAGAACGTTGTTGCTCCTCGGACTTCGGCTCTAATGCCACAGTGGAATATCTGGCTAAAGGGGATTAGTCCTCTGTGGTTGAAATGCAGAAATAGAATCAACGTCTCTTTGCTCCAAACAATAGTCTTTGTGCTCCCATCCAGATGGTAATAGACTCCTTGCTGTTGCAAGAGCCACAAATTGGACGAGGTTTGTGTCTTTGTTCTCAAAGCTGTGTGTGTGTGCTTGCCAGCACATCCTGGAGGTGGTTGGTATGTTGTGAAAGGCTTTCCAAAATCAGGAGTGAGATTAAGACCAAAAAAGTGTTATTTTCTCCATTTGGAAAGATTGAGCAACTTTAATGCTCCCCAGGAGTCACAAGTCTCCAAAACTGTGAGAGGCGTCTTTGCCTGATACTCCAAAGTGTTATGCTGCCTTCAGTTATACTCTAAACTCAGAAGTAAAGGAGATCCTACTTGTAAAAGTGGAATTCAAGTCAGAATTTCAAAGGAGAAACTCAGGCAAGATCCATGTAGGCAGAAGTTGCCGCTCTGACATCACAGTAACATGGCGGTGCACACAGCACAGGACATAATTCCCTTTTCAATCATTTCTTCTTGTAAGTCGTGTTTGATGACACGTTTATACAATAAACATATCTGTCAGGTACTGACTTGAATTGTGGATCTTTGTGTTGCTGTCAGTGTAATGGTGGATTACAAACTCGTCACAATCCCTCTCTCAAGATGGTAGAAGAAAATATTGCAGAAAGGAGCTTCATGTCCTTTTCTTCAGCATCGAGCATCAGAAGTACTGACTTGTAATTATCAACTTCCAATGTGCAGTCGAATGCAGCATTAGTAGTGGTGTTACAAGATCATCTCTTGTGTGATACATAGACCTGGGTTCATTTCCGGTCATACTACCTGCTTGTGTCCTTGGACGAGTCGCAGTACATCTGGAAAGTATTCGCAGTTCTTCACTTTCTCCATGTTTTGTTATGTTACAGTCTTATTTCAAAGTGGATGAAATTAATTTTTTCCCACACACGATATCCATAATGATGATGTGAAAAAAATTTGAGATTTTTGCAAATTTATTAAAAATAAAAAAACCTACTAAATCACATGTACATAAGTGTTCACAGCCTTTGGCATGAAGCTCATAATTGAGCTCAGGTGCATCCTGTTTCCACTGATCATAGCTTAATTGGAGTCCACCTGGGGTAAATTCAGTTGATTGGACATGATTTGGAAAGACACACGCCTGTCTACATATAAGGTCCCACAGTTGACAGTGCATGTCAGAGCACAAACCAAACATGAAGTCAAAGGACTTGTCTGTAGACCTCAGAGACAGGATTGTCTCGAGGCACAAATCTGGGGAAGGGTACAGAAATGTTTCTGCTGCTTTGAAGGTCTCAGTGAGCATGGTGGCCTTCATCATCCGTAAATGGAAGAAGTTTGGATCCACCAGAATTCTTACTAGAGCTGGCCAACTGTTTATACTGATGTAACTCTTGCCAAAGGTGCATCAACAAAGTATTATGCAAAGGCTGTGAATACTTATGTAAACGTGATTTCTTAGTTTTTTTAATGTTTAATAAATTTGCAAACATTTAAAAAACTTTTTCATGTTGTCATTATGGGGTGTTGTGAGTAGATTTTTGAGGGAAAAAATGAATTGACTCCATCTTTGAATAAGGCTATAACATAACAAAATGTGGAAAATGAAGCTTTGTGAATACTTTCTGGATGCACTGTGTTGCATCTGCATTGTCCCTGTCCACCCAACTTTAAATGTTTACTGGCCTTAGCTGCTGAAGTAACCTGTGACTGGTGTCCCATACAGGGGAAGTTGTAGTCTGTCATCTGTGCTCCATCCTATGGAATCCAGGGATAAACACTGAGAGGCACCAATGAGCCTTAAGGCCAGTACAGGACATAACTCCTTGTTGGCAAACTGGATAGATCGAGACAGATAAGTTTTATTCAGAATCTGAACAGCGCAAATTGGATTTAAGACAGATTATACTGTGTTTGAGCAGGATATGCCGAGGTCTGAATGCAGATGTGGCTAGAATCCAGCTGGCTCAGTGATCATGACGTCAAACTTTCTCACTACATCCGTGTGTCCACAGCGTCCTCTCCACTGTGGCGGCACTCAGTGCAGCTGCAACAGCAGAGGAAAGCAAACAACCTTTTTTTCTCTGCCACGCATTCTCACCAAGAAAATCTGCCGGGTGCACTCCGACATCCATATCTGCACACACACACATGCACACACCCCGTGCTCCAATGTTCCAGATATAAACAAACATCTGTGCTCAGATGTGCAGAGTCACACACATACATGACTTGAATTTGACTTGAGCCAGATTGAGTTTGGACACGTGTGTCAGATGAACTGGATTTGAAAAACAGGTCTGAACGCTATCCAGCTAGAAAGCAATCCAGATTGAATCCAGCTCCAGCTAAAGTGTGAAGGGGCTCTGTGTGATAGAGACAGTGTGACAGAAGGTTAATCCTTATGTCTCTGTATCTCTGTACGGTGATCAGAATTGACATAAATTGCATGAACCCAAACCTCAAATATCTGGACTATGTTTATATTAAGCAGCACACATAAATCTGAATGCAATGAATCTGCTCAGTCTGCTGTAGTTTTTAGTAGTGAGTCTTTCTGTGGCTGACTTTAGTGCATTCCATTGTATATTTTATTTTGGAGAGGGGCTGTCATTACAGTGCATGCCTCTGTCAAGGCTGAAAGAAATGAGAAAAAAATGAGTTTCTTGAATGTGCACCTTTATCCAGTGCTAAAATATTGTCTATCCTTTGAAAATCAGCTTAGGTTTTTTTTTTCGTCATCCTGCTAACAAACCATTAAATTAAAATATTGTCTCATACTAAATCAATAAATTAAATGTTTAGATAATTAACAACAAGGGATGTTGAAGCTTTGAAGAAGCTTTGCGTAAATGAGGCAGCAGCACAAAATGTGAAACATTTCATACATTTATCCTGACCACAGCCAGCCAGGAGGTAAAACTGTGAACACGTCTACTTAAGGAAAATGCTTTTTGCAGTCACTCAAATGTGCACCGCACAAAGGATGTGGGCAGTGGTCATGACTCTTGCAGATATCTGTGGCTATGATCACATGGTTAAATGTGAAAAGAGAGAAGAGACACACACACACACACACACACACACACACACACACACACACACACACACACACACACACACACACACACACACACACACAGTGTGGTTCAGTCGTCCTGGAGAGGCAGCAGGACAAATATGTTATTGTTCCTCCTGGTGTGGCACACAGTGAAAACATCACTGTGAGACAGTACTACAGTGTTGAAATCAGCAGGCTCCATCTGACAGTTTGGTCCCATAAGGTACTCATATTTCATACAAGAAAACAGATCAAATCTAGGCTCCACTCTCCGAGGTGCCTTTTGGCAAACTATAGCTGAATTTTGACCGTTTCTTTTCAAGAAAATGTGTTCCCTTCCACAAAGCAATAGATAAAAAGTTGTACTGTTCACAGTTTGTCCAGCAGAGAAGGACTTTCTTTCACCAAAACATCAAATCCAGGCTTGCATCTCAGACGTACCTTCTGGCAAGCTGTAGCTGAACTTTCAGGTCTTCTTTTAAGAAAATCCTTCTCTATACCACTTCATCATGAAGCTGTACAACTGGCGATACAAAATGCAAAACATGCACTATGCACAATTTCTACAATCACAGCTATACTGTAGAAGCTTATAACTTCTTCTGGGTTGTCTGGTTGTCTTGGTGGCTTTCCTCACTCTTCTCCTTGCACACTCACTCAGTTTTTGAGAACTGTCTACTCGGCACAGATTTACCATAGAGTGCCATACTGGTTGTATTTCTTCATCATTGATGTAAATAAAGTCCAAGACATATTCAGTGACTTGGAAATGTTCATGTATCCATCCCTTGACTTGTCTGAAGAAGCCTGGCAATAAAACCGATTATTTACAGGTATTATACCAAAGGGGCTGATTACTTATGCAACCCATCACCTTGGCTTTTATATTTTTAATTAATTTATATAAAGTTGTAGCGATTTGCTTTGAGTTTGAGTTTAAGGAAGATCATTTTAGAATTTATTTATACTGAGGAGCCTAATTTGTTTTTTTGTGTTTTAAATGGCATAAACAAATTAAAATATGTAAATGTGGGATTGGGTTTATTTGAAGATGTCAAGGGGTATTTTTTTTTTTGCAAACTTTAAGATTTTTTTTAGATATATCAGCTTGCTGTATAGTTGATAATGTGAGCCCTTAAAAGATACGGTATACAGTTGTTGTTCCATGATTGTCAGTTTTATGTTTGTGTTTGTTTTACTCTTTTTTGATTTATTGTTGCTTGTCTCCTCTGCACAGAAAGAGGAGCTGGACGATATTCCTATTGAACTGAGCAAGGTCCAGAGTGTGAAGGTACAATTTCAGTTGTGACAGTTTGTGACATCACACTAAAAATGACTCGATGGGGCAGACATGGGGCTCTGGAAACAGGTCGGGGCTTCATTGATGGTAACATCATGTTTCATTGGATCTTGTGTGACATCAAAAACAATGATTCTGTAACCAGGATGGTGGCTGAGGGGCTGAGTGTGGCATGAATTTGGAAAACTCTGTGATGTATTCCTTGCACTGCATGAACTCAATCTATAGCCCAGGTCTCACTCAGTTTACCCCTTAATTGGCCTTCTCAGTCCTCTGTGTCTCCACTGCATTGAAGAGCTATCAAGCTCACAGTGACAGCAACAATGTCATGCTACCCAAAGTTATCCAGCAAATTCTAACCTAACTTTAGATGCAACACGAAGAAAATGGTGTGCATTAGGCAGGTGGAGATTAATCAATATGAATCGGTATCTACGTGCGCGATGTGAGCGCATCAATTCATTCAATGTGCATCGATTCAACTGACAGGTTGAATCGTGTTGCATCACTCACTGCCTGCTTTTTTCTGAGGCACATTGAATGCACCACAAATGGTTCGGGACACTAGAGCAGCTGTTCTTTTTGAGGGTGTTTATTGAGAAAATGAATAAATTGAATGATTATTTCTCCACACTGATTGCAGACTGCAGCGCGTCTGCTTGAAGCTTGAAGCAACGAAGCAGCGCTTCAACCTGCTATTCGCTGGTTCTCTGCTTCGTTGGTTTTCAGAAGCAGCAAGTCCATTGTCGTGAGCACCGGTGCATAAACTGAAGTTGTCCGTTGGGTAAAGCAACTAATAATATTAATAATAATAACAACAAGAAGAACAGCAATAATAATAATAATAATATCCTCTGTTTTGTGGGACTAAGTGCACAGCTCCAAAGAGCTGCACAGATTTCGGTCAGAATTAATAACTTCAGAGACAATCGGCGTTGTAAATCACATGACACCTCTTTCCAAATGTTATATTACAAACAGTAAACTACAACTGACCAAAACCGGGGTTTTTTTTCCAAAATGAGACATCCTCCCTTTTTTATAAATTACATCCTGACGTGCAGCAGCCGGCTGAAGAGCTCAGCTCAGTCTGTGGAGTTAAATTTGTGACATATTAATATCTGAAAGGAATTGCTTTTGACGGGTGTCTTTTATACAGGTAACGAGTTCAAACAGGTGCAATTAATACAGGTAAAGAGTGCAGAATAGGAATATTTCTTAAAGAAAAATTAACAGGTCTGTGAGAGACAGAATTCTTGCTGGGTAGCAGGTGATCAAATACTTATTTCATGCAATAAAATGAAAATTAATTATTTAAAAATCATACAATGTGATTTTCTGAATTTTATTTTTAGATTCTGTCTGTCACAGTTGAAGTGTACCTATGATAAAAATTACAGACCTGTACATTCTTTGTAGGTGGGAAAACATAAAAAATCAACAGTGGATCAAATACTTATTTGCCCCACTGTATTTAAAATTGGTACACTGCTGTGCTATAATTTTAAGCACACAAACATCTTTCCAGAGTCCAAATGTGTCTCTGTTTCATTCAAGAAACAAACCTAATTTTTGAACTAAAAACAAAGTACTTTATTTTTAGATGTGCTGCCTAGTACATGACAACAGAAACACAGTTGCCCATGATCACGCAATGTTAAAATGATGAAACATGTTGACATACAACCTGAGCACCTGAAAGGTGACCTATGAGTATTTGGAAATGTGGATTGCATATTTTTCTTATTTATTAATGCGTACTTGATATGAGCAGCTTTTTGTTATGTTGAGTACATTAAACATTTCTAAAATGTTTTGTAATACTCTACACTTTTTCCTGTATAAAAAAACTCAAACTACATTAGATCTGTTTGACTGTAATAAAATAACAACAATAATAATAACTTGCAGTTATATTACCTACTTAACATGGCTACTTAGTTCAACATGGTCTCCTTCTTCACCTTGTCCTCTTGTCATGATTAGGTTGTGGCAAAGAAGCGTCGGGATCGGGGTCTGCCACGGGCCTTTGAGATCTTCACTGACAGTAAAACATATGTGTTGAAGGCGCAGGATGAGAAACACGCCAAAGAGTGGCTTCAGTGCATCAACGTGGCTGTGGCTCAGGCCAGAGAGCGGGAGAACAGAGAGGCCACCACCTACCTGTGAGAGGAGCAACAACAGAGAGTAGGCAGACCGCTCACCGTGCACATGATGTAAGCACACAGGATCACATTTTACTCAGCTGCAGGAGGTCACGTTTCATCATTTATAAATATCACCAGCAGCAGTAAGAATAAATTATCAAGTGCTGTCTGCAGCATCGATTCTGCAACCGTTTATACACCAAGTCAGTCTAAATTATGGCAAAAAAAAAAACCTCATGTGGTGGATTTCCTCCCAGAATGACACCAGCACTTTGCTGTTACACTGTTGAATTGCTCATTGTGTGATACACTGACAGCAGGATGATTTTATCTGAACAGTAAAAAAGTGTTGAATGTCAAGAAGAATCTCTCCTGTCTGCACCTCTATGAAGTGAACAGAACCAACATACTAGGCAGAAACATTTGGAGACTTTTAATGAAGCAGGAACAAGAGTGATCTGTGCTGTGACAAAACACAAACCTCAAATGTAGTGAACAGCATGTGTCTGAAATCCAGGACAGATGAAGAAGAGGCTAATGGAGAGCAGATGCATGTTTTATAGTGTGTGGAGTGGAATGATAACATGCACAGTCGTCATATGTGAAATATGATTATACACAGTCAGACCAGTGTTTCTTCATGTTTCCTCCTCTGTGTTGTATTTGCTCTTTTTCTTCTGAAGTACAGTTTTCAGCACAGACTTCTTTTGAATAGGAATGTAGCTTCAGTGATGCATCACATGGTGTGAGAGCACAACAAATACTCACTCACTCACTCATCTTCAACCATTTACTCCAATTAAGGGTCACGAGGAGCTGGAGCCTATCCCAGCAGTCATAGGGCGTGAGGCAGGGATGCCTGGACAGGATGCCAGTCTGTCACAGGGCCACATATGAACAGACAAACACATTCACACCGCACACGTGCCTATGGACAATTTTTAAAGTTTCCAATCCACCTAACCTGCATGTCTTTGGATGTGGGAGGAAGCTGGAGCACCCAGAGGAAGCCCATTCAAACACAGAGAACATGCAAACTCCACACAGAAAGGCCACAGGTGGGAATCAATATCATGAAAATTCACTAAGGTATATCTTATATATTATATTCCAATTCTAAGGTGGAACTATGCCAGTATACAAAGGTATATCTAAATATCTAAAAAGGAAGAGTAAAATAGAGTAGAAAAGAGTAGAGTAGAGCCACTTAGGTGCCTGGTCTTGAGAACCTGTGAGACAACAGCCCTAACCACTATGTCACCGTGCTGCCCACAACAAATCCTGTTTAATGTATTTTGACTATGGGCCCTTTTAAAAGAGGACAGTATCACCCAATATTGGCGCAACTGTGTAAGAGTGAAGCCAAAATTCCGTGCAGCCATCTTTATTAAGCATGCGTTAAATACACCTTAACAAGCTACCTGAAAAAATAGCACTTTACACAAATAACTGTAAGAAGTGTTACAGCTTAACAAAAGAGAAACAGCAGAGACACTAGGTCTTATCATAGAAATATATTAATATCCCACAAAACAGCTGTCATAGGCTTTCTCTAAACCCACAAACACACAATGCAACACTTCCTGGCCTTCTTTATACTTCATCAACTTTCTTAGAGGAAACATTGCATCTGTAGTGTTCTTCCTCAGCATGAAAACATGTTGCTGTTCATTGTTTCACCTCGTTTCTCAGTATTCTTTCCCATAACTTCATGCTGTGTCTTATCATCTTTATGCCTCTGTAGTTACTGCACCTCTGCACATCACTCTTATTCTTGAAGATTGGTACCAGAAGGCTTCATCTCCACTCCTCGGCCATCCTTTCACTTTACAAGATTTTAGTAAACAAACTGGTTAAAAGAGCCACTCTTATCTCTCCTGTACATTTCCATAGCTCAACTGATTTGTCATCTGGCTCTGTATCAACTCTTGATCCTCTTAATATCTGTCGTTACTTTTTCTAATCTGTTGCGCTTCTGGGTTTAAGCCCTGGTCCCACCGAATAATGAATGATGAATAATGAGCCATGTATTAAGTATTTTTTTTGGTATGAGTCCAGTTATTCAACAAATGTGGGAGAACAGTGGCTCTTAGAGGATCTTAGAGGCAGAATATTTGGCTAACGAGGCTCATCTCTGAGTGCGGCGCTAATTTCAAGAAGTTCATGTTTGTGGTGAGGACGAGGCTGTTAGAAGCCCATTATCAGAGTACCTGGCAGCTATGAGGACAGGACAGGCTATTGTGGACAGGCTAATTTGGCTCCACCCTCTCGCACACTTCGTCGTGACAATCCCACCTGCTTTGTGCGCTGGACGCTTTCTATAAAATAATTATTTTGTGGTAGATTACTCATTTTCTGTCAGAGTTTGGATGTTAAAAACACCTCTAATCCCTTCCAGTGTCATAGAGGACCATTTCCTCTCAAGCTTTTTTTCCTCTCTCCCTCCTGTGCTGCATCAAGTGGAGAATGTATTTGGAAGAGTATAAAAGGTAATTATTTGTAATGTTTATATTGTACAGATAATTACCTTTTACACTGTTCCAAATACATTCTCCACTTGATGCAGCACAGGAGGGAGAGAGGAAAAAAAAAAGTTTTGTAATGTTTATATTGTCTCCTGTGGGTTCACCACCTGCAGAGGGGGCCATGGGGGTCGTGTGCAGAGAGGATTGGGTGGCGGTCGAGGGCGGGTGGTCCGGCGGCCCGGTCCATGCTCACAGCCCCTGGCTGTTGGGACGTGGAATGTCACCTCGTTGGGGGGGAAGGAGCCTGAGCTTGTGCGGGAGGTTGAGAGATACCGACTAGAGATAGTCGGGCTCACCTCCACGCACCGCTTGGGCTCTGGTACCCAACTCCTGGAGAGGGGCTGGATGCTTCATTTTTCTGGCATTGCCCACGGGGAGAGGCGGAGAGCTGGGGTCGCATTGCTTATTGCTCCCCAGCTCAGTCGCCATGTGTTGGAGTTCACTCCGGTGAACGAGAGGGTCACGTCTCTACGCCTTCGGGTCGGGGACAGGTCTCTCACCGTTGTCTCGGCCTACGGGCCGAGCAGCAGTGCAGAGTACCCGACCTTCCTGGAGTCCCTGGGAGGGGTACTAGAGAGCGCTCCGACTGGGGACTCCATTGTTCTCCTGGGGGATTTCACCGCCCACGTGGGCGGCGACAGTGAGACCTGGAGGGGGGTGATCGGGAAGCACTGCCTCCCCAATCTGAACCCGAGTGGTGTTCAGTTGTTGGACTTCTGTGCTAGTCACAGTTTGCCCATCACAAACACCATGTTCGAGCATAAGGGTGTCCATAAGTGCACATTGCACCAGGACACCCTGAGCAGGAGGTCGATGATCAACTTTGTAGTCATATCATCTGACCTTCGGCCCCGTGTCTCGGACACTCAAGTGAAGAGAGGGGCAGAGCTGTCGACCGATCACCACCTGATGGTGGGAGGGGAGGAAGCCAGTCAGACCTGGCAGGCCCAAACGTATCGTGAGGGTCTGCTGGGAATGACTGGCAGAACCCTCTAATCAGCGAGGTCTTCAACTCCCACCTCCGGGAGAGCTTCTCCCAGATCCCAGGGGAGGTTGGAGACATGGAGTCCGAGTGCACCTTGTTCTCCACCTCCACTGTCGATGCGGCTGCTCGTAGCTGTGGTCACAAGGTCTCTGGTGCCTGTCGTGGCGGGAATCCCCGAACCCGATGGTGGACACCGGAAGTAAGGGATGCTGTCAAGCTGAAGAAGGAGTCCTACTTATCTTTGTTGGTAGGTGAGACCCCAGAGGCAGCTGACAGGTACCGGCAGGCCAAGCATGCCGCAGCCCGTGCGGTCGCAGAGGCAAAAACTCGGGTCTGGGAGGAGTTCGGGGAGGCCATGGAGGAGGACTATCGGTCGGCCTCAAAGAGATTCTGGCAAACCGTCCGACGCCTCAAGAGGCAGAAGCAGCTCTCCACCAGCACTGTTTACGGTGCGGGTGGGGAGCTGTTGACCCTGACTGGGGATGTTGTCGGGCAGTGGAAGGAGTACTTCGAGGATCTCCTCAATCCCATCGTCACGTCTTCCGAAGAGGAAGCAGAGAATGGAGACTCAGAGGCGGACTCATCCTTTACCCAGGCCGAAGTCACTGAGGTGGTTAGAAAGCTCCTCGGTGGCAAGGCTCCTGGGGTGGATGAAATCCGTCCTGAGTACCTTAAGTCTCTGGATGTTGTGGGACTGTCTTGGGTGACACGCCTCTGCAACATCGCATGGCGATTGGGGACAGTGCCTCTGTATTGGCAGACCGGGGTGGTGGTCCCTCTGTTTAAGAAGGGGGACGGAGGGTGTGTTCCAACTATAGGGGGATCATACTCCTCAACCTCCCCAGTAAGGTCTATTCCTGGTACTGGAGAGGAGAATTCAATCGATGGTCGAACCTCGGATTCAGGAGGAGCAGTGTGGTTTTCGTCCTGGTCGCGGCACACTGGACCAGCTCTACACGCTCCATCGGGTGCTCGAGGGTTCATGGGAGTTCGCCCAACCAGTCCACATGTGTTTTGTGGATCTGTAGAAGGCGTTCAACCATGTCCCTCGGGGCACCCAGTGGGGATAGTGCTCCGGGAAGTACGGGGTCCGGGGTCCTTTGCTAAGGGCTATCTGGTCCCTGTATGACCGCAGCAGGAGCTTGGTTCGCATTGCCGGTAGTAAGTCAAACCTGTTTCCAGTGCACGTTGGCCTCCGCCAGGACTGCCCTTTGTCACCGGTTCTGTTCATTATTTTTATGGACAGAATTTCTAGGCGCAGCCAGGGTGTAGAGGGGGTCTGGTTTGGGAACCACAGAATCTCCTCTCTGCTGTTTGCGGACGATGTGGTTCTGTTGGCTTTGTCAAATCAGGACCTTCAGCGTGCACTGGGGCAGTTTGCAGCCGAGTGTGAAGCGTCCGGGATGAAAATCAACACCTCCAAATCCGAGGCCATGGTTCTCGACCGGAAAAGGTGCTTTGCCCTCTTCAGGTCGGTGGAGTGTCCTTGCCTCAAGTGGAGGAGTTTAAGTATCTCGGGGTCTTTTTCACGAGTGAGGGACGGATGGAGCGTGAGATCGATAGACGGATCGGTGCAGCATCTGCAGTGATGCGGTCGCTGTACCGGACCATCGTGGTGAAGAGAGAGCTGAGTAGGGGGGCAAAGCTCTCGATTTACCAATCGATCTACGTTCCGATCCTCACTTATGGCCATGACATTTGGCTCATGACCGAAAGAACGAGATCGCGAGTACAAGCGGCCGAGATGAGTTTCCTCCGTAGGGTGGCTGGGCGCTCCCTTAGAGATAGGATGAGGAGCTCGGTCACTTGGGAGGTTCCTCCACATCGAAAGGAGTCAGTTGAGGTAGCTCGGGCATCTTTTCCGGATGCCCCCTGGACACCTCGCTGGAGAGGTGTTCCGGGCACGTCCCATTGGGAGGAGGCCCCGGGGAAGACCCAGGACACACTGGAGGGACTACATTTCTCGGCTGGCTTGGGAACACCTTGGGGTTCCCCCCGGAGGAGCTGGGGGAGGTGTGTGTAGATCAGGAGATCTGGGCGGCTTTGCTTGAGCTGCTGCCCCCGCGACCCGACTCCGGATAAAGCGGAAGAAAATCAGTGGATGGATGTTTATATTGTAATGGCTTGGTAAAACAGTTGCATGTTCATTCCTTATGAGCAGCTTTAAAAGTATGTTTATAATAGATTTAATATCTTGCTGTAATCGATCAGATGAGCTGCGCTGTATGCGCTGACACAATCACTCGCACTTACTCGCGATGTTTTTTAATTGTTTGCGCAATGTTCATATACGTGGTTCATTATTCAAATAATCACTGAAATTTCTGACAAATCCATACGTAGCTCATTATTCGTGGCTTTATTATTCGGTGGGACCAAAGCTTTACTCTCTCCACATCATCCAGTCTTCCCTCTCTGTTTTTCTTCGTTCATCAACTCCTCAAAGAAGTCCCTCCACCTTCTTAACGCACTCTCCTTGCTTGTCAGCACATTACCATCACCCTAACCTGTTGCACAATATTTCCAGTTGTGTCCCCCTGTCTGGATGATTTGTAAGTAGTGTGAATATGCCAAATCAGTTGTTTGTTAATAGAATTCTGATCTGATTCAGTGTTAACGAGTATTGCTGTGCCAATGGTCAATGGTCAGGTCAGAAACTGCTAGAGATGGGGTATGGTCTTGCCTATTTGATGTGATAGCTCATACAACAGTTATGTCCTCAGAGTTTGGATAAGAAGCAGAATCAGATCTAGAACCACATATGTAAGTGGCCCAAATCTTATATCAGACAGTCATTGAGAATCACAGAGTGAAACAACAATGGAAAGCAATGAGAGGGACACACAGCATGCAGAGCTGCAAAATATGTCACAAACTGAGGGGCACAATGAAAGCATTTTCACTGAATGTAACAAATAATTATACTGACATACAATATTATATAAATAGTGTGTGTCCGAGTGCACATGTGCACACACACCATGAGAGACAGAGACATAGAGAATATACTGTAAATGCAGAATTCATTCATGCATGTGTATCAATCTTGGTGTTGCTGGACATCATAGGCAGCCTGTGCCTAGGTACTGTAAGTACTGAGCAGAGTGGAGGTAGAATCTCTGACTTCATCCCAGCGCATACTAGCGTTTATAAAGGATGTGTTCTGGTTCCTACACTGTGCAGTGCTTGCATGGACTTGGTGTTGGGTTTGCATTTGTTGGATGAAGACAGGTCAACTAACCTTGACTTTGCAGACGATGCTGTCACCTTTGTTGAATCAATAGAGACCCTGATTGCAGCACTTCAGAAGCTCAGTGAGACATCAGAGTATCTGGGTTTGCAGTTGTCTTGCATCAAGGCTAAGATCACATTGAACATGCTGGACACCATCATTAGCAAAGGTCATTGGCTGAAACACTGAAATACTATGAAAGTTTGCATATTTAGGGATTCATTTCTAAGTACATTTTTCCAATGAAAATTTTTTTAATTTGAGATTGGTATCCATTTTTCCAAGACGATGAGTTTATTCCATCCAAAAAGTGTGGATACCAACTTCTACTAAAAATGTCTCTTCCTGAAAAATATGGTGGTAAGTGGTCTAGTCTATAAGCGTTAAAATTCTCCTTGAGAATAAAAAACTATGGCAGCGCTGTCGTGTTGATTTAAGACACTTTAGTGAATTTAGACCTCTGGGGACTGACGGTGATATGCACATTCTCATTTTCAATCAGGTGCTTTCAAAAAGGTTTCCAGGGAGTTTTTTGAGTTCTTGTTTCAAACATGAATAAAGTGGAAAAAACATCTGAAATAAAATTTCACTGCCGCCATTAGTTAAATTTAAGAAGTCACTTGTGAGTCCAGCTTTAATCAGGATCCTTGACAAAGAATTAACTGTTGAATGGATGCAGATGTGAGTTTTTGACCTGGGCCTCTGAAAATGCATACCACCCTCCAAAAGCATGTTATTGTATTATTATTGTTTTTATTATTTTTATGACACTCTGGCAGTTTCCATGCATTAAATTATACCAGAGAGACAACAAAATAATCATATTTCAATAATGCTACTGTGGATTCACACAGAAAAAGTGATGCAGCCGGAACCGCACTAAATATGTGGACTTATTGATTGTATATCATGCAAAGTACTAAATTATTGTACAAATATGATAACTATAATTCTTGCAACCCTGAGGTGTGCACACAAGCTTGTAGCATGGATGTGAAAAGTCATACGATATTTGTGACCAATAAGAAACAGCGGAGAACTCATAACTACAAAAGACAAAAGGCACTGTCAGCACGAGGTCCATACCACCTGCCAGATCCAGATCTATGCATGTAACTAATACTAAGTTGTTTTAATTAATATTTCTTAACAAAACAGTCTCAGTGGAAGCTGCATAAATATAAAACAGTTGTTCCCACTGGCCATCAAATGCTTCCTGCACTTAATTGCATGTGTGCACAGAACGGATGTGCCAGGTGGTACTGATCTAGTACTCACAGGCACTTCTGTTTGAAGGCCTTACACAAAGAGCAACTAAAAACACGAATCGCTGTCTGAGCCTGTGCCCTGCTTTCCCCCAGATGTATTGAAGTGTAGTCCTACCATACAGGACATGTACCAGAAAGTACCCCCCAAAAATTGCATGAGGACTTCTCAGGTCGTCACGGTGTCTTAGTGTTTAGCACTGCTGCATCACAGCAAGAAGGTTCTGGGATCGCTCCCCCCAGTCGTTTCTGTGTGGAGTTTGCAAGTTTCCGTGAGTTTCCTCCTACATGCAGGTTAGATGATTTAGCGACTCTAAATCGACCATAGGTGTGCACATGACTGTGTCTGTCTGTCTATATGTGGCCCTGTAATAGACTGGCATCCTGTCCATGATGGATCACGCCTCTCATCCTGTGACTGCTGGGATAGGCTCCAGCTCCCCTACGACCATTAATTGGAATAAGCGGGTATAAAAAATGAGTGAATGCGGATTTCTCACTTGATTCACACTTTTTAGTTTCCGGAGTCCTCTCATCTAAATATATATCAGGGTGATTATCAAAATTGAAAAGTACAAAGTTGGTCAGGCAGCAAAGTTACATAAGAAAATGTCAGCCAGTGAAGCTGCAGGAAAGAATTACTTTACAAAAAATTAAAGCAAGAATGAGCTTACATTTCTGTTTTAATAAGTTGACAGGATGGAAATGTGTTACACTGCTGATTTAAAAAATAACACACTTGTTGTGCATGTGAAGCTGAATGACAAAAGTATTTGTGAATGTATACAAACATGTTAAACCTGAACATTAACATATTAATCATAGACACTGTCTGTTCCTGAATGACAAATGATTTTGTTTGATTTTTTTTTATATACAGTGAATATTTATATTTCCATATGTATTGTTTT
Source organism: Thalassophryne amazonica (assembly GCF_902500255.1). NCBI lineage: Eukaryota > Metazoa > Chordata > Actinopteri > Batrachoidiformes > Batrachoididae > Thalassophryne > Thalassophryne amazonica. Next base: position 72,669,376 of record NC_047106.1, on the reverse strand, counting down.
AATCGTGAAATCCCATGAAATTTTATTGTTTTCTTCTTCCCTTGCTTATACATCCATATATATTTGGAAATTGTTCAATATGAATAATATTTAATTTATATCCTCCTAGAGTGTTATGTAAAAGTTTGGGCACCCTTGATGATTTTCATGATTTTCCTTTATAAATCATTCGTTTTTTTAGATCAGCAATTTCAGTTAAATATATCATATAGCAGACAAACACACTGATATTTGAGAAGTGAAATGAAGTTTATGGGATTTACAGAAAGTGTACAATAATTCTTTAAACAACATTAGGCAGGTGCATAAATTTGGGCACCCCAACAGAAAAAATACATCAATATTTAGTAGATCCTCCTTTTGCAGAAATAACAGCCTCTAAACACTGCCTATAGCTTCCAGTGAGAGTCTGGATTCTGGTTGAAGGAATTTTGGACCATTCTTCTTTACAAAACATCTCAGGTTTGTTGGTTTCCGAGCATGGACAGCAGCGCCGCCGTTCAGCATAAGCAGACTACGCAGCCTGCGTGGGGCACCAACCATGTTGCACTAGTTTGCAGGGCCTCCAATTGACTGAAAAATGTATTGAAATTATTACATTATTACCAGTGATGCCTGTAACGCGTTACTCTAATGTAACCACTTTTTTTGTAACGAGTAATCTAACGCGTTAATCTTTCCAAATGAGTAATCAGAAAGTTAGTTCACCAAGTCACTGTGCGTAACTATTATTTTTGCATTGTGGGTCGACAGCAGCATTAAACTTGGTCCGTGGGCAGGGGGTCGGGGTTCGACTGAACTGCCCACTTTAAGCGAGCTGTGAGCTTTTCATCAGCTACGACTCGTCCTCACCTCTTAAAGCGCGGTGAAAACAGCACACCTGCACTGAGCTTTACAAAGACATTTTTATGCTTTATTTTTCTCCTTTATTTAGAATTTTGAGCTGAGCGGCTCCGTATCGTCTCGTTAAAAACAGCTGATCCTCCGCAACGTGTCAACAACTAACACTATTTTCCACTCAAATGCACCTAAACTCTCTTTCTGAGGACCACATGATGTGAAAACACAATAAAACTTTCTTACCTGTAAATCTGGTCATGTTTTCTGCATGAATAAATGTTATCCATTCTTTGTGCTCAAACGCCAAAGCAGGGGCGAATCCAGATAGAATGGGGACGTGGGGCAGGGATGTGCCCCCCTCCCCCACAACACCCCTAGATTAAAGGTCCAGTTTTGAAGCCGTTTTTTTTTTTTACTACAACTACTAATACTACTTAAAATAATAATAATTTTGACAAGTAAAATGTTTATAGAGAATTTAAATGTTAGAAAAATGTTAGAATTTAATAGTTACATTTATAAACAATGTAGGTTAGAAATTGCAAGTTTTACTGTTACAGTGCTGTCAACAGTTAAATATGAGGTCAAGAAAGATTATTTTACTTTTTATAAAACAAGTATTTATTTTCATTCAAGTCAAGAAAGGGTGACTATAAAGTGAGTTTTGGCAAAACAGGTAACATTGTCATGTTGAGGTGGCAGAGGGTTGTTGTCGGCAGCTGGGGAAAGTAACTAAAAAAGTAACTAGTAATCTAACTTAGTTACTTTTACAATTGAGTAATCAGTAAAGTAATTAAGTTACTTTTTCAAGGAGTAATCAGTAATCAGTAATTGGATTACTTTATCAAAGTAACTGTGGCAACACTGATTATTACATTTCAAAATCAATATTAATTATTTATGAATAGGCCCATCATTTTTGTCTTTAAACATTGTGTAGGCCCCTACCCCATTACTTAATTGGGGCAAATTAATTTTTTTGCCTAATATAAAGCCCCCATCCACCCCCGCCCCGATTCCCTGAAATGGTACAGCCCTGTTTGCGTCTTTCTCTGTTCGCTGTGTCGCCTAACCAGGGTTGCCAGATGTGACGATTTCCAGTCCAATAAATGCTTAAAAATGCATGGAGGCACTAAATCCTGTGCAATTTGAACTGATTTTTAAAATGTGTGTGGCAATTCTATACAAAAAAAACTCATCCAGTGCCATATTTTTACCCTAAACAAACCAGTTGGATGGGAAAACACCCAATCTGGCAACACTGCGCCTAACTGAAGTAGCACTGCTAGCCCACATTCGATTCTGACACGAGACGACAAGTTGCCACTATGCCACAATTAAACAATGAAGCAACAGCAGGAGTCTGGAGCTGAAAAACGGAGGAAAAAGAAACAAAAAGATGATGACCGTGCATCCCTTGCTGGTAAGTACGTGTTAAAGGTTTAAATTGTTTTGATTACTTAATGTTCAGTGGTGCTGCTTAAGCTAGGTTGCATTGGCTTTGCTGATTTGATGTAGCTTTAAATGATAAACTTAAACACTTTAATAAATAGTAACGGTTTGAGTAGAACTTTTGTGTGTGTGTGTGTGGGGGGGGGGGGGGTGTTCCTCTTGTATGGGGGTGGGGGGGGCCTTCCTGACCAGTTATGCTTACGGCCTCCAAAACCTTAGCAGCGGCCCTGATGGACAGCCCGCTTAAAATCACACCACAGATTTCCATAATATTCAGGTCTGGGGACTGAGATGGCTATTCCAGAACATTGTACTTGTTCCTCTGCATGAATGCCTTAGTAGATTTTGAGCAGTGTTTAGGGTCATTGTCTTGTTGAAAGATCCAGTCCAGGCGCAACTTCAACTTTGTCACTGATTTATGAACATTGTTCTCAAGAATCAGCTGAGCCCTCCGTAAAGCTAGGACATCTTTCTACTCATCACTAATTGAAGAAAATAAGAACAACCCCAGGTTTCTTTTCAGCACTGTAGCCAGGCTGACAAAGAGTCAGAGCTCTATTGAGCTGAGTATTCCATTAACTTTAACTAGTAATGACTTCATGACTTTCTTTGCTAACAAAATTTTAACTATTAGAGAAAAAATTACTCATAACCATCCCAAAGACGTATCGTTATCTTTGGCTGCTTTCAGTGATGCCGGTATTTGGTTAGACTCTTTCTCTCCGATTGTTCTGTCTGAGTTATTTTCATTAGTTACTTCATCCAAACCATCAATATGTTTATTAGACCCCATTCCTACCAGGCTGCTCAAGGAAGCCCTACCATTATTTAATGCTTCGATCTTAAATATGATCAATCTATCTTTGTTAGTTGGCTATGTACCACAGGCTTTTAAGGTGGCAGTAATTAAACCATTACTTAAAAAGCCATCACTTGACCCAGCTATCTTAGCTAATTATAGGCCAATCTCCAACCTTCCTTTTCTCTCAAAAATTCTTGAAAGGGTAGTTGTAAAACAGCTAACTGATCATCTGCAGAGGAATGGTCTATTTGAAGAGTTTCAGTCAGGTTTTAGAATTCATCATAGTACAGAAACAGCATTAGTGAAGGTTACAAATGATCTTCTTATGGCCTCGGACAGTGGACTCATCTCTGTGCTTGTTCTGTTAGACCTCAGTGCTGCTTTTGATACTGTTGACCATAAAATTTTATTACAGAGATTAGAGCATGCCATAGGTATTAAAGGCACTGCGCTGCGGTGGTTTGAATCATATTTGTCTAATAGATTACAATTTGTTCATGTAAATGGGGAATCTTCTTCACAGACTAAAGTTAATTATGGAGTTCCACAAGGTTCTGTGCTAGGACCAATTTTATTCACTTTATATATGCTTCCCTTAGGCAGTATTATTAGACGGTATTGCTTAAATTTTCATTGTTACGCAGATGATACCCAGCTTTATCTATCCATGAAGCCAGAGGACACACACCAATTAGCTAAACTGCAGGATTGTCTTACAGACATAAAGACATGGATGACCTCTAATTTCCTGCTTTTAAACTCAGATAAAACTGAAGTTATTGTACTTGGCCCCACAAATCTTAGAAACATGGTGTCTAACCAGATCCTTACTCTGGATGGCATTACCCTGACCTCTAGTAATACTGTGAGAAATCTTGGAGTCATTTTTGATCAGGATATGTCATTCAAAGCGCATATTAAACAAATATGTAGGACTGCTTTTTTGCATTTACGCAATATCTCTAAAATCAGAAAGGTCTTGTCTCAGAGTGATGCTGACAAACTAATTCATGCATTTATTTCCTCTAGGCTGGACTATTGTAATTCATTATTATCAGGTTGTCCTAAAAGTTCCCTAAAAAGCCTTCAGTTAATTCAAAATGCTGCAGCTAGAGTGCTGACGGGGACTAGAAGGAGAGAGCATATCTCACCCATATTGGCCTCTCTTCATTGGCTTCCTGTTAATTCTAGAATAGAATTTAAAATTCTTCTTCTTACTTATAAGGTTTTGAATAATCAGGTCCCATCTTATCTTAGGGACCTCGTAGTACCATATCACCCCAATAGAGCGCTTCGCTCTCAGACTGCAGGCTTACTTGTAGTTCCTAGGGTTTGTAAGAGTAGAATGGGAGGCAGAGCCTTCAGCTTTCAGGCTCCTCTCCTGTGGAACCAGCTCCCAATTCAGATCAGGGAGACAGACACCCTCTCTACTTTTAAGATTAGGCTTAAAACTTTCCTTTTCGCTAAAGCTTATAGTTAGGGCTGGATCAGGTGACCCTGAACCATCCCTTAGTTATGCTGCTATAGACGTAGACTGCTGGGGGGTTCCCATGATGCACTGTTTCTTTCTCTTTTTGCTCTGTATGCACCACTCTGCATTTAATCATTAGTGATCGATCTCTGCTCCCCTCCACAGCATGTCTTTTTCCTGGTTCTCTCCCTCAGCCCCAACCAGTCCCAGCAGAAGACTGCCCCTCCCTGAGCCTGGTTCTGCTGGAGGTTTCTTCCTGTTAAAAGGGAGTTTTTCCTTCCCACTGTAGCCAAGTGCTTGCTCACAGGGGGTCGTTTTGACCGTTGGGGTTTTACATCATTATTGTATGGCCTTACCTTACAATATAAAGTGCCTTGGGGCAACTGTTTGTTGTGATTTGGCGCTATATAAAAAAAAAATTGATTGATTGATTGATACTGACTGGAATCCATGTGACCCTCAACTTTAACAAGATTCCCAGTACCTGCACTGGCCACACAGCCACACAGCATGATGGAATCACCTCCAAATTTTAATATAGGTAGTAAGTGTTTTTCCTTTTAATGCTGTGTTCTTTTTTCAGCCATGCATACCTCCTCTTGTTAAAATTGTAGCTGGCTTGTCCAAATGTACTTTAACATACCTCAAGTGACTCTGTGACATCTACACAGAAAAGGCTTCCTCTGCATTACGGCATCATACAGCACCTCCTTGTGCAAAGTGCACTGTATAGTTGAACGATGCACAGAGACACTATCTGCAGCGAGATCATGTTGTAGGTCTTTGGAGCAGGTCTGTGGGCTGACTATGACTGTTCTCACCATCCTTGGCTTCAGCTTATCTGAGATTTTTCTTGGCCTGCCACTTCGGGACTTAACTAGTACTGTGCCTGCGGGCTTCCATTTCCTCACTATGTTCCTCACAATGGAAACTGACAGCTGAAATCTGTGAGATAGCTTTTTGTATCCTTCCCCTAAACTATGATGCTGAACAATCTTTGTTTTCAGGTCATTTGAGAGTTGATTAGAGGCTCCCATGTTGCCACTCATTAGAAGAGATGCAAAGAGGAGAAACATTTGTAAATGGCCACCTTAAATACCCTTTCTCATGATTGGATTCACCTGTGTAAGGAGGTCAAGGGTCAATGAACTTACCAAACCAATTTTGTGTTCCAATAATTAGTGCGAAATGTGTTCAATAAAATGACAAGGGTGCCCAAATTTATGCACCTGCCTAATTTTGTTTAAATAATTATTGCACACTTTCTGTAAATACTAGAAACTTAATTTCACTTCTCAAATATCAGTGCATTCGTCTGCTATATGATATATTTAACTGAAATTTCTGATCCAGACAACCAATGATTTATAAAGGAAAATCATGAAAATTATCAGGGGTGCCCAAATTTTGCATACAACTGTGATTCATCATGATGCTATCTATACTACATAATGTCAAATTTGCTAATCAATATACAGTATGTTTTGGAAAAAGTGGACAATTGGCAATTACTATCCCACGTGCCACCACAGCTGTGTGTGTGTGTGTGTGTGTGTGTGTGTGTGTGTGTGTGTGTGTGTGTGTGTGTGTGTGTGTGTGTGTGTGTGTGTGTGTGTGTGTGTGTGTGTGTGTGTGTGTGTGTGTGTGTGTGTGAAATCAAAAACTGCTGGATGAATTTTCGCCAACGTTGGTGGGTATATTACTTGGGTAAGTGTCTCCAGGTCATTAACTTTTGGAGTCAGATTAGAGACTTTCAAGTCCAGACTTAAGATGCATTTATTCTCCCTTTCATATGGCTAGCATACTGGCATAGTATGGGACTATGCTTCTTATCCTTTTAAATTTATTTTATTAGTAATGGAACGGGTCTCAGCATCAACTTTATCTAAATTCTGGGTCTGTTAGTGAAGCTTAGGGCTAGCAGCCGGCGATCACTTTAGTATTTTTTTCTGCTTTCCTATTGATTTAATGCTGATGATTTATACCTTAAGGGTAGTTTTTCCGGCCGATTGTCTGTCCGAGGTGGCGTAGCATGCAGAATTGATGGCTACAGACCGCAGGGTGCCAGAATGACCGCAAGATGCCATGGCTGAAGGTGATGCAGCACCCTGCAGTCTGAATTTGGAATGGGCTCTACCACTGATGGCACTGCCAAGAGCTTCAATAGATGCTGGCCTGGTGCCCCAGGGCACCGGACTGACCTCAGGATGCCCTGCCTGTTGCTCCAATGACTGGAGGTCCTGCCTGTGTTGGAAGCCCCGCATGTTGTGGAATTGGATGTATTAAGATTAAAGACCAAAAATGGACTGCTTTTTCATTTCAATAAAGGACGGTTTCTGTTGATCTCCTGTTTTTCTGTTTCCCATTTTTTTCTGTTTGTTAACAAATTCTTGTAAAATTTGTAAAAACCTTGTAATTGTTTCCTGTCAATTTATTGCTGATGAATTATTATACCTTACGTGTGTTTTTTCCAGCTGACTGATTTTGCTCTTTTTCTCTCTGCCCGAGTAATGGAGGACGTCGCACAGGATTGGTGTCTGTGGACAACGGGATGCTGAACTGACCGCAAGATGCCATGCCTGAAGCTGATGCAGCAGATGTTGTTTTCATTTCCTGTTTTTAGTTTCTTTAGCCTTGTAAAAATTGTAAAAACCTTGTAACTGTTAGAATGGCCTAAGGCCCTAAGCAATAGGTCACCCCTCTGTGTCTCGTCTGCTTGAGGTTTCTTCCTCATTGTCATCAGAGGGAGTTTTTCCTTACCACTGTCACCTGTATGCTTGATCAGGGGGGTTGGTAAGGTTAAACCTTACTTTTGTGATGTGCCTTAAGGCAGCATTGTTGTGATTTAACGCTACACAAACAAAATTCTCTCTCTCTCTCTCACACTCTCACTCTGTCCCTGTTGTGTATCTACCTGGAAAATATGTTTCAGATTATATTTTTTACAACCTTGACCTCGACCCTGGTTGGATCTGCTCCAGCAGTTAATCATCGGGAGATACTCTGCCAAGGAATGTTCCTACCAAGTTTGGTGAAAATTTGCACACCTGTTTCTGAGTCAATTTGCACATAGCCACACACATGAGCAATTGCAATAACCCTCACTGCCACTGGTGTGCAGGTTACATATGAATTTGGAGACTTTAAAATGTGTTGTAATTTCTAAAATTGACACTCGTGGATGTAATTACTCAAAAATTAAATGTGCTGGTGTGTACTGCGAGCACACACTTAAGTCCATATACGAGGTCTGTCCATAAAGTTTAGGTCCTTTTTATTTTTTTCAAAAACTATATGGATTTCATTCATATGTTTTTATGTCAGACATGCTTGAACCCTCGTGCGCATGCGTGAGTTTTTCCACGCCTGTCAGTGACGTCATTCGCCTGTGAGCACTCCTTGTGGGAGGAGTCGTCCAGCCCCTCGTCGGAATTCCTTTGTCTGAGAAGTTGCTGAGAGACTGGCGCGTTGTTTGATCAAAATTTTTTCTAAACCTGTGAGACACATCGAAGTGGACATGGTTCTAAAAATTAAGCTGGTTTTCAGTGAAAATTTTAACGGCTGATGAGAGATTTTGAGGTGATACTGTCGCTTTAAGGACTTCCCACGGTGCGAGACGTCGCGCAGCGCTCTCAGGCGGCGTCATCAGCCTGTTTCAAGCTGAAATCCTCCACATTTCAGGCTCTATTGATCCAGGACGTCGTGAGAGAACAGAGAAGTTTCAGAAGAAGTCGGTTTCAGCATTTTATCCGGATATTCCACTGTTAAAGGAGATTTTTTTTTAATGAAAGACGTGCGGACGGGTCCGCGCGTCGGCTCGCAGCCGCCGCGACGCTCCGCCACAGGAAAAACACGTCTGTTGGAAGCCTTAAGGACAAGTTGGAACAGGTCCAGCTGTTAAACAATTTCTCATATACTCACTCCACTGAAAGCCATCAAAAGCCGCCTGGATTTTACAAATGGTTATCAACACGGAGGTGTTTTTCCTGTGCCGCCGTACCGCGCCGGCTGCGTCCCGACGCACGGACCCGTCCGCACGTCTTTCATTAAAAAAATCTCCTTTAACAGTGGAATATCCGGATAAAATGCTGAAACCGACTTCTTCTGAAACTTCTCTGTTCTCTCACGACGTCCTGGATCAATAGAGCCTGAAATGTGGAGGATTTCAGCTTGAAACAGGCTGATGACGCCGCCTGAGAGCGCTGCGCGATGTCTCGCACCGTGGGAAGTCCTTAAAGCGACAGTATCACCTCAAAATCTCTCATCAGCCGTTAAAATTTTCACTGAAAACCAGCTTAATTTTTCGAACCGTGTCCACTTCGATGTGTCTCACAGGTTTAGAAAAAATTTTGATCAAACAAAGCGCCAGTCTCTCAGCAACTTCTCAGACAAAGGAATTCCAACGAGGGGCTGGACGACTCCTCCCACAAGGAGTGCTCACAGGCGAATGACGTCACCGACAGGCGTGGAAAAACTCACGCATGCGCACGAGGGTTCATGCTGACGTAAAAACATATGAATGAAATCCATATAGTTTTTGAAAAAAATAAAAAGGACCTATACTTTATGGACAGCCCTCGTATACAGTATAGACCTGTGTGCATACTACTAATGACTACAAATGAATACTGCATTTTACTGATTATAAATTGACCATATACTGCTTTTGCATATGTTTTTTGAATGTTATCTGCATTAAATCTTTACATTTGAACCAAATGTCAGCCTCTGTCTCCACGGCTTGCTTTGATTTTGGTAACTTTATGTACATTTTTAAAAAAATGATACAACAATACTTAAGGAAATTGAATAATGGTTTCCTGAATCTTCACTGGAAGAAAAAGAGAAATAGATTTGAACAAAGTAGCAATTGTTTGTGTGTATTTCCAGCTTGAACTCATTTCTCTGCTTGATTTCAGTTCCCTGCACTTTGTGCTACTACCAGCAGATCCACACACATATAGGATCTGTGAGCCGTGGGAGACCATTACTCTGCATTCCACAACAGTTTGAGATCAGACCCACACACACTACACACAACATGCAAACAAACACTCAGTCATTGACAGAAAAAGGACTATAAAATTATTCCAGATGCCCACTGAGTAAACAAACATTCCTTCCCCCGTGCGTGTTTCTGAGTCCTCCAGCAATCCAGCGATAAATTCTTACTGCTATTTTTTTTTTCTGGACTCACAAATAAATCATTTGCATCTTTTCCATCGATGATCGTCCAGCAAAACTTTCACACATCATTCTGAGCTCATCGCTGAGCATTCCCAAAGTGCCATTATGTTCCCCTTTGAAGGGTTTGAAAGAACTTAAAGAAACACAAATGAAATCCAAGGGCTTCCAGTTTGATGACTCAGTGCATGTTATGGATCTTTTGGCATCATGATGGGGTTTATCTGGCAGATTTACTTTAATTTTGCATGTAGTGAATCAGTGTTGACACAGTTTTGGTCAATAAGTCCAAAATTCCATTACTGCCACCACCAGAGAACACAAAGCCCTTTTTAAAGAGCTATTAAGCAGTTCACAGTTTAAGTTTCAGTCATTTAATCAGTATGTCGTATATCCAATGAAAACATGAATCGTGAAAAACAAAAACAAAAACAAAAAAAATACAGTGAGAATCAAATTTAAACATTTTAGCACTTCATCTGTTGTGCCAAAAAGTCATTGGGCCCTATGATGATAGTCTACAGCACATACAGCATGTGTGTTTGAGGGATAAGAAGTCGTCTTTATTTAACATGTGGAACCAACGAAAGCACTAAGCTTGTTTCCAGAAGAGCCCACGGCACATGTCTCTTCGCCTCCCCAGCAGCCCTGTTCAAAGTACCAGTTGGGAACTTGGCTAATGTCCAGAAATGAACCTGGATGGCTGGCGTCACAGTCCAATGTGCAAAACATTACGCCACCATCTCTCAGGGAGTATAGCTCAATATTATTATTTCCAGTGTACATAATCTGGGAGCAAGGCAATGGTGTGTTTTCGGTCCAACATGAAATAAACCAGTCATTAATGGTGTACTCGAGTCCAATCTTGATTCTGAGTCCACCTTTTTACTTATTCGATCTTGACTTGAACTATAACACATGTACACATTAATTATTAGAATATGAACATTCATGAACACACTCTAATGTGAGCTGTCAAAAGAACTCAGTATCTTCCTGACAGAAGTTTCATTTTTGAATATTTAACATCTGTTAAATATTCAGATATTCAACAGACGAGATTTAACAAATATTAAAGTTTGTTTTATTGTTGTTTGTTTTTTTTTTTGTTTTTTGTCTCTGACTCGACTCCATCTTGCCTCCTTCAAAGGCCCTGTCTTGACTTGATTTGGACCCATTCAAAATCCCAAAGCCTTGGTCTTGACTCATGCTCAACCCTGTAGGGTCTTGCTCTTGACTCAGACTCTATATAAGTGATCTTGCCCCTATTCCTACCAATCAAACTATCACCTCTTACTCCCTTTAAGACACATGTACGTCCACCTCTAGTGTGTTGCTGTTCAGAAGTGCGAACTCACAGCTGAGAGGTTTTCTGACAAACAAAGGTGCCAAGCAGAAGTAGCAGAACACAAAATCTTAGACACGTGGACAACACAAAAACTCCTGTCAAAGTACCAATAAGCTGGAAACCATGCTGCGAGTCATGGCTGCTGTGCAACTTGGACCAGATGGTGCACTCACTACAAACTCTGGAAATTCATTCTCAGTATTACATTGTGTCTTCACTGACCACCAATGGTCCATACAGCATAGACATGAGGAAAGGCAAAAATGGTGTGCGAACAAAAGAAATCAGACTTAGCCCTCCTGTCATTTCACCCCCCCACCCACCTCTAATTTAGTGTTTCTGGTCAAATTTGACCGGTCTGTTTGAACTGCTCTTAAATGAACACAAACACCATGAATCACCACCAGTTTTGTTTTATTTAACTCTTTTTAACTGTGGACAGTGTCTGAGTGAGAGTAGAAGTTAACATGAATAACTGCAGTGAAAATGCAAATAGGCACAGAAAATGTATTCCAAAATGAACATGTAAAAAAAGGAAAACCAGAGACCAGACTCCTCAACATGAAGTTGCGTGTAGGTGTGTGTGCTTGTGTGCATGTCAATTCATGCACAAGTAGCATTTGACACTCGTCTGACTCATTGTTTGAGCGATATACCCCTGCTAACAGACCCATGTAGGCTTGGAGGTCTACCAGGTCTAATTGTCTCCAGGTGTCCCCAAACACATGCCTCCCCTCCAGGTTTGTCATCTCCAGTACAATTCCCTCAATGGACTCTGGTAAAAAGAGTTGGAAGCTGGACTTGATGTCATCCACATGATATGTTGCATACTGTGTTGGCCATGGCGTCATCTTCATGATGTTTCCACTCTTGCTCTGCCTCCTCTGTCCTGGGGGGATGAAGACCAGAGCAGGACTCCACTCTTGAACTGGCATGTCTCCTTAGGTGCCTGTTCTTCAGGTGCCTTTTCCTCTCAATCTGTTGACTTCTCAGTCTCCTCAAAGTCTGGATCTTTAATCAGTGCAATGATACAAAATGTATAGAACAAAATTGCACTCTACATGCAATGCAACACAAATGGGTTGAATAATCCATGTCATGTGACATACAAAGCACCAATCAAATGACAAGGATCCACTCAGCTGTTTTTTATATATATATATATATATATATATATATATATATATATATATATATATATATATATATATATATATATGCAACCTGTGCCAATTCAACATGCAGATCCACCATGGATTTGCTGTGGTAAACCTGAGTGCAAACGAGGGAGCAGCCAAAGGGACTTGGATTTGTGCAATGAATTTGTTTTGTGTGTGCGTGCGTGCGCGTTGTGTATGTGTGCGTGTGTGTGTGCATGCACGTGTGCATGTGTTCGCGTGTGTGCATGTGTAGATGTGTGTGTGCAGAGTGCAATGGTACAAAACGTATGGAACCAAATTGCACTCTACATGCAATGCAACACAAATGGGTTGAATAATCCATGTCATGTGACATACAAAGCACCAATCAAATGACAAGGATCCACTCAGCTGTTTTATATATATATATATATATATATATATATATATATATATATATATATATATATATATATATATATATATATATATATATATATATATACGAGGGCTGTCAATAAAGTAACGGTCCTTTTTATTTTTTTCAAAAACTATATGGATTTCATTCATATGTTTTTACGTCAGACATGCTTGAACCCTCGTGCGCATGCGTGAGTTTTTCCACGCCTGTCGGTGACGTCATTCGCCTGTGAGCACTCCTTGTGGGAGGAGTCGTCCAGCCCCTCGTCGGAATTCCTTTGTCTGAGAAGTTGCTGAGAGACTGGCGCGTTGTTTGATCAAAATTTTTTCTAAACCTGTGAGACACATCGAAGTGGACATGGTTCGAAAAATTAAGCTGGTTTTCAGTGAAAATTTTAACAGCTGATGAGAGATTTTGAGGTGATTCTGTCGCTTTAAGGACTTTTCAGGGTGCGAGACGTCGTGCAGCGCTCTCAGGCGGCGTCATCAGCCTGTTCAAGCTGAAAACCTCCACATTTCAGGCTCTATTGATCCAGGACGTCGTGAGAGAACAGAGAAGTTTCAGAAGAAGTCGGTTTCAGCATTTTATCCGGATATTCCACTGTTAAAGGAGATTTTTTTAATGAAAGACGTGCGGACGGATCCGCGCGTCGGGACGCAGCCGACGCGGTGCGGCGGCACAGGAAAAACACCTCCGTGTTGATAACCATTTGTAAAATCCAGGCGGCTTTTGATGGCTTTCAGTGGAGTGAGTATATGAGAAATTGTTTAACAGGCAGGACATGTTCCAACTTGTCCTTAAGGCTTTCAACAGAGGTGTTTTCCTGTGGCGGAGCGTCGCGGCGGCTGCGTCCCGACGCGCGGACCCGTCCGCACGTCTTTCATTAAAAAAATCTCCTTTAACAGTGGAATATCCGGATAAAATGCTGAAACCGACTTCTTCTGAAACTTCTCTGTTCTCTCACGACGTCCTGGATCAATAGAGCCTGAAATGTGGAGGTTCTCAGCTTGAACAGGCTGATGACGCCGCCTGAGAGCGCTGCGCGACGTCTCGCACCGTGAAAAGTCCTTAAAGCGACAGAATCACCTCAAAATCTCTCATCAGCCGTTAAAATTTTCACTGAAAACCAGCTTAATTTTTCGAACCGTGTCCACTTCGATGTGTCTCACAGGTTTAGAAAAAATTTTGATCAAACAAAGCGCCAGTCTCTCAGCAACTTCTCAGACAAAGGAATTCCGACGAGGGGCTGGACGACTCCTCCCACAAGGAGTGCTCACAGGCGAATGACGTCACCGACAGGCGTGGAAAAACTCACGCATGCGCACGAGGGTTCAAGCATGTCTGACGTAAAAACATATGAATGAAATCCATATAGTTTTTGAAAAAAATAAAAAGGACCGTAACTTTATTGACAGCCCTCGTATGTGTGTGTGTGTGTGTGTGTCTTGCTTGTGTCATCTTGCGCGTATGCGTGCATGCTCACACAACCAGCTCGGGGCTTGTGCATGCATGTACTACCAAAAAAAAGACTGTGTATATCCTCAGTGCAGCGAAAAAAATCACATCAGGAATTAGTCCAGCTTTTCCTTCTAACTTCCTGCTAACAGCCTCCAGACAGTGCAATGGATTTGTTTTGTGTGTGCGTGCCTGTTATCAATCAATCAATCAACTTTTTTTTTTTATATAGCGCCAAATCACAACAAACAGTTGCCCCAAGGCGCTTTATATTGTAAGGCAAGGCCATACAATAATTATGAAAAACCCCAACGGTCAAAACGACCCCCTGTGAGCAAGCACTTGGCAACAGTGGGAAGGAAAAACTCCCTCTTAACAGGAAGAAACCTCCAGCAGAACCAGGCTCAGGGAGGGGCAGTCTTCTGCTGAGACTGGTTGGGGCTGAGGGAAAGAACCAGGAAAAAGACATGCTGTGGAGGGGGGCAGAGATCGATCACTAATGATTAAATGCGGAGTGATGCAGACAGAGCAAAAAGAGAAAGAAACAGTGCATCATGGGAACCCCCCCACAGTCTACGTCTAAAGCAGCATAACCAAGGGATAGTCCAGGGTCACCCGATCCAGCCCTAACTATAAGCCTTAGCGAAAAGGAAAGTTTTAAGCCTAATCTTAAAAGTAGAGAGGGTATCTGTCTCCCTGATCTGAATTGGGAGCTGGTTCCACAGGAGAGGAGCCTGAAAGCTGAAGGCTCTGCCTCCCATTCTACTCTTACAAACCCTAGGAACCACAAGTAAGCCTGCAGTCTGAGAGCGAAGCGCTCTATTAGGGTGATATGGTACTACGAGGTCCCTAAGATAAGATGGGACCTGATTATTCAAAACCTTATAAGTAAGAAGAAGAATTTTAAATTCTATTCTAGAATTAACAGGAAGCCAATGAAGAGAGGCCAACACGGGTGAGATATGCTCTCTCCTGCTAGTCCCCGTCAGTACTCTAGCTGCAGCATTTTGAATTAACTGAAGGCTTTTTAGGGAACTTTTAGGACAACCTGATAATAAAGAATTACAATAGTCCAGCCTAGAGGAAATAAATGCATGAATTAGTTTTTCAGCATCACTCTGAGACAAGACCTTTCTGATTTTAGAGATATTGCGTAAATGCAAAAAGGCAGTCCTACATATTTGTTTAATATGCGCTTTGAATGACATATCCTGATCAAAAATGACTCCAAGATTTCTCACAGTATTACTAGAGGTCAGGGAAATGCCATCCAGAGTAAAGATCTGGTTAGACACCATGCTTCTAAGATTTGTGGGGCCAAGTACAATAACTTCAGTTTTATCTGAGTTTAAAAGCAGGAAATTAGAGGTCATCCATGTCTTTATGTCTGTAAGACAATCCTGCAGTTTAGCTAATTGGTGTGTGTCCTCTGGCTTCATGGATAGATAAAGCTGGGTATCATCTGCGTAACAATGAAAATTTAAGCAATACCGTCTAATAATACTGCCTAAGGGAAGCATGTATAAAGTGAATAAAATTGGTCCTAGCACAGAACCTTGTGGAACTCCATAATTAACTTTAGTCTGTGAAGAAGATTCCCCATTTACATGAACAAACTGTAATCTATTAGACAAATATGATTCAAACCACCGCAGCGCAATGCCTTTAATACCTATGACATGCTCTAATCTCTGTAATAAAATTTTATGGTCAACAGTATCAAAAGCAGCACTGAGGTCCAACAGAACAAGCACAGAGATGAGTCCACTGTCCGAAGCCATAAGAAGATCATTTGTAACCTTCACTAATGCTGTTTCTGTACTATGATGAATTCTAAAACCTGACTGAACCTCTTCAAATAGACCATTCCTCTGCAGGTGATCAGTTAGCTGTTTTACAACTACCCTCTCAAGAATCTTTGAGAGAAAAGGAAGGTTGGAGATTGGCCTATAATTAGCTAAAATAGCTGGGTCAAGTGATGGCTTTTTAAGTAATGGTTTAATTACTGCCACCTTAAAAGCCTGTGGTACATAGCCAACTAACAAAGATAAGTTGATCATATTTAAGATTGAAGCATTAAATAATGGTAGGACTTCCTTGAGCAGCCTGGCAGGAATGGGGTCTAATAAACATGTTGATGGTTTGGATGAAGTAACTAATGAAAATAACTCAGACAGAACAATCGTAGAGAAAGAGTCTAACCAAATACCGGCATCACTGAAAGCAGCCAAAGATAACGATACATCTTTGGGATGGTTATGAGTAATTTTTTCTCTAATAGTCAAAATTTTGTTAGCAAAGAAAGTCATGAAGTCATTACTAGTTAAAGTTAATGGAATACTCAGCTCAATAGAGCTCTGACTCTTTGTCAGCCTGGCTACAGTGCTGAAAAGAAACCTGGGGTTGTTCTTATTTTCTTCAATTAGTGATGAGTAGAAACATGTCCTAGCTTTACGGAGGGCTTTTTTATAGAGCAACAAACTCTTTTTCCAGGCTAAGTGAAGATCTTCTAAATTAGTGAGACGCCATTTCCTCTCCAACTTACGGGTTATCTGCTTTAAGCTACGAGTTTGTGAGTTATACCACGGAGTCAGACACTTCTGATTTAAAGCTCTCTTTTTCAGAGGAGCTACAGCATCCAAAGTTGTCTTCAATGAGGATGTAAAACTATTGACGAGATACTCTAACTCCCTTACAGAGTTTAGGTAGCTACTCTGCTCTGTGTTGGTATATGACAATAGAGAACATAAAGAAGGAATCATATCCTTAAACCTAGTTACAGCGCTTTCTGAAAGACTTCTAGTGTAATGAAACTTATTCCCCACTGCAGGGTAGTCCATCAGGGTAAATGTAAATGTTATTAAAAAATGATCAGACAGAAGGGAGTTTTCAGGGAATACTGTTAAGTCTTCTATTTCCATACCATAAGTCAAAACAAGATCTAAGATATGATTAAAGTGGTGGGTGGACTCATTTACTTTTTGAGCAAAGCCAATAGAGTCTAATAATAGATTAAATGCAGTGTTGAGGCTGTCATTCTCAGCATCTGTGTGGATGTTAAAATCGCCCACTATAAGTATCTTATCTGAGCTAAGCACTAAGTCAGACAAAAGGTCTGAAAATTCACAGAGAAACTCACAGTAACGACCAGGTGGACGATAGATAATAACAAATAAAACTGTTTTTTGGGACTTCCAATTTGGATGGAAAAGACTAAGAGACAAGCTTTCAAATGAATTAAAGCTCTGTCTAGGTTTTTGATTAATTAATAAGCTGGAATGGAAGATTGCTGCTAATCCTCCGCCCCGGCCCGTACTACGAGCATTCTGACAGTTAGTGTGACTCGGGGGTGTTGACTCATTTAAACTAACATATTCATCCTGCTGTAACCAGGTTTCTGTTAGGCAGAATAAATCAATACGTTGATCAATTATTATATCATTTACCAACAGGGACTTAGAAGAGAGAGACCTAATGTTTAATAGACCACATTTAACTGTTTTAGTCTGTGGTACAGTTGAAGGTGCTATATTATTTTTTCTTTTTGAATTTTTTTGCTTAAATAGATTTTTGCTGGTTATTGGTAGTCTGGGAGCAGGTACGGGGATGGGGTAATGAGGGGATGGCAGGGGGAGAGAAGCTGCAGAGAGATGTATAAGACCACAGCTCTGCCTCCTGGTCCCAACGCTAGACAGTCACAGTTTGGAGGATCCAAGAAAATTGGCCAGATTTCTAGAAATGAGAGCTGCTCCATCTAAAGTGGGATGGATGCCGTCTCTCCTAACAAGACCAGGTTTTCCCCAGAAGCTTTGCCAATTATCAATGAAGCCCACCTCATTTTTTGGACACCACTCAGACAGCCAGCAATTCAAGGAGAACATGCGGCTAAACATGTCACTCCTGGTCTGATTGGGGAGGGGCCCAGAGAAAACAACAGAGTCCGACATTGTTTTTGCAAAGTTACACACCGATTTAATGTTAATTTTAGTGACCTCCGATTGGCGTAACCGAGTGTCATTACTGCCGACGTGAATTACAGTCTTACCAAATTTACGCTTAGCCTTAGCCAGCAATTTCAAATTTCCTTCAATGTCGCCTGCTCTGGCCCCCGGAAGACAATTGACAATGGTTGCTGGTGTCGCTAACTTCACATTTCTCAAAACAGAGTCGCCAATAACCAGAGTTTGATCCTCGGCGAGTGTATCGTCGAGTGGGGAAAAACGGTTAGAGATGTGCACGGGTTGACGGTGTACACGGGGCTTCTGTTTAGGGCTACGCTTCCTCCTCACAGTCACCCAGTCAGCCTGCTTTCCCGACTGCCCGGGATCCGCCAGGGGGGAACTAACGGTGGCTAAGCCACCTTGGTCCGCACCGACTACAGGGGCCTGGTTAGCTGTAGAATTTTCCACGGTGCGGAGCCGAGTCTCCAATTCGCCCAGCCTGGCCTCCAAAGCTACGAATAAGCTGCACTTATTACAAGTACCGTTACTGCTAAAGGAGGCCGAGGAACAACTAAACATTTCACAACCAGAGCAGAAAAGTGCGGGAGAGACAGGAGAAGCCGCCATGCTAAATCGGCTAAAAGCTAGTAGCTACGCAACACGCAAAGTGAATAATGTGTAAATAATTTAGAGGTGATTCAGCAGAAGGAGTGCTTTAGTTAAGGCACCAGACAGGCCATGAAGCAGCACAAGTAACGCACGGCAACAGCGAACGCACGACAACGGTGCAAAAATAAAATAAAAATCCACTAGACAGGCTGTGGAGCAGCACAGGTTACGCACGACAACAGTGGTAGAAAATAAAATAAAAATCCACTAGACAGGCTGCGGAGCAGCACAGGTAACGCACGACAACGGTGGTAAAAAAAATAAAATAAAAATCCACTAGACAGGCCGTGGAACAGCACAGGTAACGCACGACATGCGTTATGTGCGCGTTGTGTATGTGTGCGTGTGCACACGCACGTGTGCATGTGTTCGCGTGTGTGCATGTGTAGGTGTGTGTATGCAGAGTCCAATGGTACAAAACGTATGGAACCAAATTGCACTCTACATGCAATGCAACACAAGTGGGTCGAATATTCCATGTCATGGATAATCCACTCAAGTGTTTTATATATATATATATATATATATATATATATATATATATATATATATATACATACATGTCATGTGTGTGTGTTGTTTGTGTGTGTGTGTGTGTGTATATACACTGAGGCAAACAGCTACTTGATCCATTGTTGATTTTGCAAGTTTTCCCACCTACAAAGAACAGATGATGGGTCGTGACTGGGTCTTCCAGCATGACAATGATCCGAAACACACAACCAGGGCAACTAAGGAGGGGCTCCGTAAGAAGCATTTCAAGGTCCTGAAGTGGCCTAGCCAGTTTCCAGACCTGAACTCAATAGAAAATCTTGGAGGGAGCATAAACTCAAAACTTGAAAGATCTCTAGAAGATATGTGTGAAGAAGTGGACCAAAATCCCTGCTGTAGTGTGCAAACTAGGTCAAGAACTACAGGAAACATCTGACCTCTGTAATTGCAAAGATTTCTGTACCAAATATTAAGGTCTGCTTTTGTATTGTATCAAATACTTATTTCATGCAATAAAATGCAAATTAATTATTTAAAAATCACACAATGTGATTTTCTGTGGGTGGTGACCAAGTGTTTAGTGCACTTTGTTTCAGTGCTTGGTTTCAAGTTCCTGGTTCAAATCCCATCCCTGCCAAATTTCTCCATGTAATGTGGAATTGTGTCAGGAAGGGCACCTGGTGTAAAACCTGTTGCCAGTTCAACATGCAGATCCACCGTGGATTTGCTGTGGTAACCCTGAGTGCAATTGAGGGAGCAGCCAAAGGGACTTACTTTTTTTACAATGTGATTTTATGAAATTTTTTTAGATTCTGTCTCTCACAGCCGTTACTACATAGTAAGTAAAGTGTGATGCTTGCTACCTGACCTGAGTACCACGTGAACTGTGAAAATAAGGGCTCCCGTGAGCAGGTCGTGATCTAATATACAAGGCTGACCGCGTGTGTACACTTTCAACCGAAGGGCCCCAGTGACCTCACCACTGGTGCCCCAGTCACCTTACCCAGTTTGGTGTCGATTGCTTAATTGCTGTGGCTGTGCATAGTGAACACACGCACGCATGGTCAGCTTTATAGATAATACGAGGTCTGTGAGAAAACTATCCGACCTTTTTATTTTTTTCAAAAACTATATGGATTTGAATCATGTGCGCTTGCATCAGACAAGCTTGAACCTTCGTGCACATGCGTGAGTTTTTTCACGCCTGTCGGTTGCGTCATTCGCCTGTGGGCAGGCTTTGAGTGAGCACTGTTCAACCCCCCTCGTCGGATTTTTATTGTCAGGGAAATGGCTGAGAGGCTGCCGCTTTGCTACATGAAAATTTATTCAGAAACTGTTAGAGACAGCCAGTTGGAAACCATTCGAAAGATTCAGATGGATTTCGGTGAAGATTCTGTTGGCGTCACACAGATTAAGGAGTGTTAAAACCTTTTTAAAGACGGCCCACAGCGGCGGAGGGCGCGCGGCGCACCGAGCGGCCATTGACAGGCTGGAACGACCAGATCATTTCTAAACTGAACGCTGTGTTGAGCCGGGACATCGTGTGACTACCACAGAAATGGCAAGCGAGCTGGACATAGCACTTTTGCGGCACAATCCACTGTTACAGGAGATTTTGTAATGAAAGACGTGTGGAGGATTTCGCGCGTCGACACGGAGCCGACGTGCTCAACAACAAAAAAATGCTCAACAAAAAAACCTCCGTGTTGGAAACCATTCGTAAGATTCAGACGGCTTTCGGTGGCTTTTCAGTCGAGTGAGTATCCAAGAAATTGTTTAACAGCTGGGCATGTTCCAACTTGTCCTGTGAGACTTCCAACACGGAGGTGTTGTTTGTCCAGCGGCATGAGCAGCTGCGTCCCGACGTGCGAATCCGTCCGCACGTCTTTCATTACAAAATCTCCTTTAACAGTGGAATGTGCCGATAAAGTGCTGATCCCGACCTCTTTTGAAACTTCTCTGCTAGTCACACGACGTCCTGCATCAACAGAGCCTTAAATTTGGAAGTGATCTGCTCGTTCCAGCCTGTTGATGGCCACTCGGGGCGCAGTGCGCCCTCCGCCGCCGTGGGCCGTTTTTAATCCAGTTTTAATGGTTCTTAATCCGTGTGATACCGATAGAACCTTCACCGAAATCCATCTGAATCTTCCAAATGGTTTCCATCTGGCTGTCTGGCAGAGTTTCTGAAAAAATTTTCATGGAACAAAGCGGCAGTCGCTCCACCATTCCTAAACAATAAAAATCTTACGAGGGGGCTGGACCGGTGCTCACTCAAAGCCTGCCCACAGGCGAATCACGCAACCGACAAGCGTGAAAAAACTTGTGTCTGATGCAAGCGCACATGATTCAAATCCATATAGTTTTTGAAAAAAATAAAAAGGTCGGATACTTTTCTAACAGACCTCGTATATATATATATATATATATATATAAAATTTCAAAGTAGTAGAATCTGGTTATTATGTGCAAAAACTGTCTTTAAGATGTCTTCGAAAGTGGACCTTTAAGGGGTTGGGGGGAGCTTTTGGGGGGTGTATTACTTATTTAAAGAGAAGCAGTAGGTTCATATATTTTTTTTAAAACACGCTGCTGTGTGTAGATATCACCAGTAGACACTGGCTGCTTCTGCTCCACCACACAGACAAAAGCGAGACGATGTGCAATTGTTTTTAGTGAATCAAATTTAAGAAAAAGCCTTCATTGGGCTGATTCTTATCTGATTCAATCAGAGTTTTGATCAACAGAGCAGACGGAGGATTTATCAATGTGGCTTGAGGAAATCAGTGCAGAAAAACTGCCCTTCACAGCCCCACACAAGGCTGTTTGGGTTAAAAGTGTGCTGTAAAAAGCGTAACTGTATGAGTACTGATATAGAGGAGGGTTTTCTTTCACCAAAACAAATCTAGGCTTGCATCTCAGATGTACCTTCCGGCAAATTGTAGCTGAACTTTCAGGTCTTCTTTTTAGTAAACCCTCCTCTATACCACATTAGCATGAAGCTGTATAATTGGGGGCACAAAAAGCAAAACATACACTGTACACAATTTCTCCAATCACAGCCACAGAAGCCTGTAACTTCTTTTGGGTTGTCTTGGTGGCTTTCCTCACTCTTCTTGCAGTCACTCAGTTTTTGAGAACTGTCTACTCCACACAGATTTACCATAGAGTGACATCCTGTTTGCACTTTTTCATAATTGACGTAAAGATCAAGACATATTCAGTGACTTGGAAATGTTCACGTGTCCATCCCCTGACTTGTCTGAAGAAAACTGGCAATTAAACTGATTATTTACAGCTATTTTACCAAAGGGGCTGATTACTTACGTAACCAATCATCTTGGATTTTCTATTTTTATTTATATCAAGTAAGTTGTAAGATTTACTTTCAGTTTGAGTTTAAGGAAGATAATTTAAAAAATTTTTATGTTGAGAAGCCTGATTTACTTGGTTTTTGAAATGCCATAAATTAAAATGCGTAAAATACCAAGGGGCTGAATACTTTTACAAGCCACTGTATATAAGCCAGTTCAGAGAGCACTGGTTTGTGAGGTACTACAATGGATAGAAATCTGAGAGGAGTTCGTGTGAGAGGTGGTTGAAATGGTCAGCGAAGACAAAGAACAGTAATAGCTGATGTTAAAGCTACTGTGTTCGACCATGTTCTTGTCCACGGTGTGAGCATGAGGGAGGCCGGACAAATGGTCCAACCAAACATCAGTAGATTCACTGTGTCCACCAGAATCCCAAGATTTAGAGAACAGGGGACTACCTTTTCTGGCATTATCTAAATGTTGACAGGAATTACAGTATGACTGTACCTCAGTATACTGTAAGTAAATACCGTATTTTCTGGATTATAGAGCGCACCTCAGTATAAGCCGCACCCACAAAGTTTAAAAAAAAAAAAATGGAAATGTACATATATAAGCCTTACCGGGCTAAAAGCCGCTGATATCTACTGAACTGATTACGTAGTTTAACTGAACATAACTGAACTGATTACTGTCCAAACGGTGATTTTAGCATAAAAGTGCTGATCAAACAGAACAGAAAAATTACTGATTGGTTTATTCATCGTCCTCCTCCACACTGAAACCACTGAAGTCATCTTCTTCAGTGTCGGAGTTGAACAGCCTCAGAAGAGCTTCGTCACATACCTTTTCTGTGTCGATATCAGTGTTGCTCTCCGTGTCACTGTCATCCCAGGGTGAAGCTGGCTCTGAAGCTGTGGTGCCGTCTTCACGCAGCAGTCCAGCCTTTCGGAACCCATTGGTGATGGTAGATTCCTTCACGCTGCTCCACACTGTTAGGATCCACTGACAGACATCAGAAAATGATGCCCTTCGCATGCGGCCAGTTTTTGTGAAGGATTTATCGCCGCAAGTCATCCAAGCCTCCCATTCACCACGGAGTGCTGCTTTAAACGCTCGATTCACACTGATGTCCAGGGGTTGTAAAAACTTTGTTGTACCTCCAGGAATCACAGCAGGAATCGAGTTGGTTCTCTTGATGACTGCTTTCACTGAATCTGTGATATGGGCCCTCATACTGTCCAAAACAAGCAGCGCTTTTTTCCGGTGAAAAAATCCTCCTGGGCTCTTTCCGTAGCACTCCGTTAACCAGTCCTTCATTAGACTTTCTAGCATCCATCCTTTCTGGTTGACTTTAACCACAATGTCCTTCGGGAGTTGGTCTTTCGGCAGAGTTTTGCACTTAAAAATTACCATCGGGGGAAGCTTCTTTCCAGATGCGGTGCAGCCCAGGACACAGGTGAAATGTGTCCTCTCGTGTCCAGTGGTTTTCACCATAATGGATGATGCATCTGTCTTGTTTACAGTCCTGGTCAGAGGCAGATCAAATGTCAATGGCACTTCATCCATATTTATAATGTTGTCTGGTCCTATGGCGTTCTCCGCGATCTTTGCTTCAACAAACTGTCGGAAATTTGCAACTTTTTCCTGGTAGTCCGGGGGGAGTTGCTGACAGAGAGTTGTCCGCGCCCTGATGGACAGGCTCTTTCTTCTCATGAATCTGAAACACCAGGACGGTCCTCCGTTAAAATCGTCAATATTCATTTCGCGGGCGATTGATTTGGCTTTCAGCCGGATTTGCACACTGGATACACCTCGGCCACCTGCTCTCTGAGTGTTAACCCAGTCCTCAAGAACATTTTCAAGTTCAGGCCACCTGCTTTTATGTCCTCTGAAAGCCTTTCTAGTCTTTTGGCATTGAATGAGTTCTTCCCGCTGCCGTCTCCAGCGCCGAACCATAGATTCATTCACGCCAAGCTTATGTGCAGCAGCTCTATTTCCTTCCTTTACTGCCAGATCGATGGCCTTCAACTTAAATGTGGCATCATATGAACTACTTCGTGTGGTTTCCATGATGAGGGAGTGTGGGTTTGAAAAAAAAAACCTTCGTCGTGCCTGCTGCTTGCATGTGCTAAATGAAAATTAGCGCTTTCTTCTTTGATTTCCAACTTTGACTTCCCACCTCTCGTTTTTTTTTTTTTTTACTTTCTGCTAAAGCGCCCCCTGGCGGGTGAAGAAAAAACCACAGAAAAGCCGCACCTCAATATAAGCCGCATGTTTCAAAGTGTGGGAAAAAAGTAGCGGTTTATAGTCCGGAAAATACGGTACATTTCAGTACATCACTGTACCAATGTACTGTAGTATTGTAATGGAGGGTTAGTCTGTTTTTGGCCTAGTATTCCATGCATATGTTTGTACTTTATTTTTACGTAGGCCTACTGTATACAAGTGCTAAATACATAGGTTTTTGTTTTGCAACATGCATTTAACCTACAGTGCGCAATAAACATTTATTTCTACAGCTTCATGTCCTCAACATTGTATTTTCTATTTTTCTGTGTAGTTTAGAGACTGCTCAGTAGTCTCAGGCACAATTTGACAAGTTGTTTTGAGCACAGATTGAACTGTTTTGTGGTGAAAGTTTCATTTTGCAAGAAGAGTCTGGGGTTTGTGAGTGTAACTTGAAAATTGGGTACATACTCCTCACAGTTTAGAGAAAAGGAGAGCAGCTTTTGAGAAATGTGTCTTAGCAATTGAGGAAAAACTAAGACCAGCACTTTCTGTTGAACCTTTCCTGATTGGCTTCAAACTGAATTAACATTTATGGATCAACACAAAGGTTAGATGGGGCAGCAGAGACAAGAATTAAGCATTTAAAATATAACATTCCCCACTGCTGCACTTTTGAAACTAACTGACTGAAACTTCAACATACAACCCCTGGCAAAAATTACGGAATCACCGGCCTCGGAGGATGTTCATTCAGTTAATTTTGTAGGAAAAAAAAAAAAAGATCACAGACATGACACAAAACTAAAGTCATTTCAAATGGCAACTTTCTGGCTTTAAGAAACACTATAAGAAATCAGGGAAAAAAATAATTGTGGCAGTTAGTAATGGTTACTTTTTTAGACCAAGCAGAGGGAAAAAAAATATGGACTCACTCAATTCTGAGGAATAAATTGTGGAATCACCCTGTAAATTTTCATCCCCAAAACTAACACATGCATCAAATCAGATCTGTTTGTTAGTCTGCATCTAAAAAGGAGTGATCACACCTTGGAGAGCTGTTGCACCAAGTGGACTGACATGAATCATGGCTCCAACACGAGAGATGTCAATTGAAACAAAGGAGAGGATTATCAAACTCTTAAAAGAGGGTAAATCTTCACACAATGTTGCAAAAGATGTTGGTTGTTCACAGTCAGCTGTGTCTAAACTCTGGACCACAAACATGGGAAGGTTGTTAAAGGCAAACATACTGGTAGACCAAGGAAGACATCAAAGCGTCAAGACAGAAAACTTAAAGCAATATGTCTCAAAAATGCACAACAAATGAGGAATGAATGGGAGGAAACTGGAGTCAGCGTCTGTGACCGAACTGTAAGAAATCGCCTAAAGGAAGTGGGATTTACATACAGAAAAGCTAAACAAAAGCCATCATTAATACCTAAACAGAAAAAAACAAGGTTACAATGGGCTAAGGAAAAGCAGTCGTGGACTGTGGATGACTGGATGAAAGTCATATTCAGTGATGAATCTCGAATCTGCATTGGGCAAGGTGATGATGCTGGAACTTTTGTTTGGTGCCGTTCCAATGAGATTTATAAAGATGACTGCCTGAAGAGAACATGTAAATTTCCACAATCATTGATGATATGGGGCTGCATGTCAGGTAAAGGCACTGGGGAGATGGCTGTCATTACATCAATAAATGCACAAATTTACGTTGATATTTTGGACACTTTTATCCCGTTAATTGAAAGGATGTTTGGGGATGATGGAATCATTTTTCAAGATGATAATGCATCTTGCCATAGAGCCAAAACTGTGAAAACATTCCTTGCAAAGACACATAGGGTCAATGTCATGGCCTGCAAATAGTCCGGATCTTAATCCAATTGAAAATCTTTGGTGGAAGTTGAAGAAAATGGTCCATGACAAGGCTCCAACCTGCAAAGCTGATCTGGCAACAGCATTCAGAGAAAGTTGGAGCCAGATTGATGAAGAGTACTGTTTGTCACTCATTTAAGTCCATGCCTGAGACTGCAAGCTGTTATAAAAGCCAGAGGTGGTGCAACAAAATACTAGTGATGTGTTGGAGCGTTCTTTTGTTTTTCATGATTCCATTTTTTCCTCAGAATTGAGTGATTCTATTTTTTTCCTCTCTGCTTGGTCTAAAAAAGTAACCGTTACTGACTGCCACAATTATTTTTCCTGATTTCTTATAGGCAGAAAGTTGCCATTTGAAATGACTTTAGTTTTGTGTCATGTCTGATCTGCTTTTTTTCTACAAAATTAAACAACTGAATGAACATCCTCCGAGGCCGGTGATTCCGTAATTTTTGCCAGGGGTCATAAACCAACACTTGAGGAAATTGTAACAATTGCAATATAGTAGTTTGGCGCCCTCCTGTGGCACAGGGCTTTGTGACCAAGTTTTCAGCCTCCTCGATACTCCTAGTATGTTCTAACTCTGAGCTTCATTATTTTGATGAATCCCTTCAACTGAAAGAAGCACCAGTTCAGAAACACACTTCAGTGACATAACTGTTTTATTACAGAATACAAATGAAACACATGCAGACTAAAAACCAGTGTAACAAATAGACAACCTTAAAATATTTTGGAATTAAGTCTGCATCCCCTTCTGTACCAAAAACAAAAACAAAAAAAGTCCATAACCAGGTTGTTTTGTTTTAAACTGTACAAAACACAGCTTTAATTGGGATATTTTTCCAAAACAAAATACACTCACCTGTCAGTCACTTCATGTGCAAACATCACATTTCCTGAAGTTCTTTCAACACATCCACTGAGCAGTTTGCTTTTATAAATCAAAGCATTCATAATGTCAGTGGCTCTAAACCAGTCTTCACACAGTAAGTTAGGTTCTCCAACTGCACATGTAAAACCAAAACCAAAGGTCAGGCTGCACCAGAGGCTTTTCTGTAGAGGGGGAAAAAAGAAAGGAGGGAACAGTTGTATACGTCAGCGTCGGTGACGACTATGTCCTGAGTGCCCGCTACTGCTGTGGTGTTTGCTCTTGTGGCTCCGCTCCCGCTCCCTATCATAGGAGCGAGACCTCTCCCTGTCTCTCCTGTCTCCTCGGTGATGAGCACCGCGCTCATGTTTGTGTTTCTTTGAGGCAAGGTCAGCGCTACGGTCTCTGTCTCTTTCCCGCTCTCTGTCCCTTTCAGCTTTGAAAGGACTATGAGAACGTGACCGCTTCCTTTTATGTCCAGAGCCGCTGTTGCTGTGGCGTCCACTGGTCTTAGAGTCACTGTTACTGTGGTGGCTGGTCTTTGACTTGAGGTGGGGCAGAAGAGGCGACGGTGGATGTCGCCGAGGTGACGGGCTGCGACTGTGGGAGCGTGAACGTGAGCGAGAACTGTAGGTCCCCGAGCGACTGCGCCTACTGTTGTAACTACACAAACACAAAGAAATATCAAGTGATTCTAAGTAAATTCAGCTCATCCTGTCAGTTTTAAGATTTGCATTTAAGTAAGACAAACATGAGATTAAGTGAAACAAATCTTACTGTCTGCGAGGGGAACGGGACCTAGATCGAGAATGTGTTCTAGAACGAGAGCCACTGCCACTTCTACTGTTCCTACCAGTCTTAACTTCCTTCCTCATCCTGATGGAGGGCAAACACGCAAACACACACACACAAAATTAGAGAGGAAACTTAGCAGGACCCTCCAATTAACAGAAAGTTGATGCTTAAAATGGATACAGCAGATTTTACACACAGTTCCAAAAAAGTGCCACAAAATCATTTGACTAATTCTGGAACAGCTAATCTGAATTCTTTTTTGTCCCTCTCAGACATCAAGATATATGTGAGGAATTTCTACTGAAGTCGGATACTGATCCAATGAGAATGCCGCTTACAATGGAGCAAAAAGGGGAACTGGTGGAATTCTACTTTGAGACCAAATCGATCGTGCAAACCCACTAACATCATCAATGTCATTCTGCAGTTAGGAAAGCTCCAGAGAGAAAGACAATATGGAGGACTGTAAAGAAGTTTCAAAATGATAGAACTGTTCACAATGTGAAGGGAGAGCTGGCCAAACCAGAGGAGTGATACACATATTGAGCACATCATGTGAATGCCAAAACTTACAAACTGAGGCGAAATTAGGAGTGAACACCAGAGATAAAATTAACCGATATATATATATATATATATATATATATATATATATATATATATATATATATATATATATATATATATATATATATATATATATATATATATATATATATATATATATATATGCAGAATCCGTTCAGATTGAGGGAATCCGGTTACAGTTCACGAGGTTGTGAAATTTGTAAGAAACCACCAGTAAGAACAAATGCAATGGGTTTTTGTGTGTCTGTGATTGGGGTGAAGAAATGGAATGAATGTCTGACAGAGATTAGAATGTGTGGTACTTTAGTTTTTTTCACGATATTATTTAAAAAGATTATAAAGTATTACAGTGAAGAAAATATGATTTGAATTATAGGTATTGTTTAATTATGGACAAATATATATGCATGTGTGTGGACATGTATGTATGTATCATGCGTTTGTGTGAGTATGAATACGGGAGTGTCTGCGTAGTGATATGTGTTTACGAGTCTGAGGGAATATAATTGTTAGATTTGTGGTATAAGGGGTGGGTGTGATAAGCTCTGCTTCAACCCACTCCCTTTCGGACACATGGGGTTTGTTTTTTTGGTTAATATTATTGTTATATTGGTTGGTTTGTTTTTGTTAAGTTGTTATATTGTTAACACGCTTGCCGAATAAATAAACTCATTCATTTTTCATTGCCGGATTTACAATGATCTCATAAATGGCCCAGAAAAAAAAAAACTCTGAAATCCGTGGATCCGCAGAAAATTCTCATCTATGATGAATACATATTTTTGATTACAGAAGATGCAAAAGGCATCATTATCATTAGCTGTCTGGTAAATCAGCAGTTTTAGTTCACAGTGAGCTTCAAACAACACAGTAAGACCATCACTGGGACATCCTTAAATTCTCATGTGTGCTGCTCACCCGTTGTGTGGACTCTTGGTGACTGGGGCCCGGTTGTCTGGCTCCTTCTTAACTGGTTTTAAGGTCTGGGGGTTTGGGGACTTCTCCTCCACTTTCACCACGCTTGGTGAGGAGGGTTTAGAAGCAGGGCTGAAGCCACCCAGTCCAGACATGGCAGGCGTTCCATCAGGGTTCAACCCTTTAGCCTTCAGCTTCGCTTCTGCCAGATACACCTTCCTCCTCTCCACCTCTTTCTCCAGCTGTTCATAGTTTGGCTGGAAAATAAATTGAACAGGCGGGATTATCACATCATGTTGCCACTAGCCTTGTTCCCACATTTCTATATTTCAATGGTCTGTAGGAGCCACAGGAGCAGGAGTGAGCATGAAGGGTCAAGACAGTTCAACTTTCTATTGATCATCTCAGCAGGTAATATCCAAGATGAGGACTAAATTGAAGAGAGCTCATCAGTTAAGAAAAGAAAACCACACATGCTAAAGCCACTGGATGATTAACCTCTTGCCTGCCACTTTAATACCAGGAGACCCATGAGATTTAACATAAAATAACCTCTACAACTGTTAACCTTAGTAATTCCACTAGTCATGGTACATATGTGTACTAGCAACAAAGTACAAATCTCAAAATTCCTACTAACAATAATATTCACCCTGATCCAGCTTGCTGCTGACAAATTTTTTTTTTTCAAATACTTTTTTTGTACTGTACCTAATCTTACCTTTTTGCGGGTGTACAGCCTCAGCGTGGTGATACAGATGTCTTTGATCTCATCTTCAGTGGCTTCAAACAGCAGGTACCAATGAGGTTTGTTTGGCAACAGGATCTGAGAGCGAGCGAGAGAGAAAACACCTCTTAAAATCCTTGAGATGATTGTGATGTGATATTAACAACCCTTAACAGCACAAGTAGCAAAACCAGGCTGGTTTGAGTCATTCTCACCTGCAGAGCTCGGGCAGCAAGGTATATACAGGCGCAGGCGATGGTCTCAGGCTTGAACCGCACAAAAACATTTGTTCTCAAGCAGTCGTTCATGTAGTTCCTATGAGGGCAAGGGTTGGGGCAGAAAAAAAAAAAGGGGAAAAACAAAAACATAGCATTTTCTCTACACAAAGAAATCACATTTTAAAAAACATCCACCTAGCAAAGACAAAGTGCAGGTAAATCTCTCCAAACAGTATCAACTCAATGTTAGGGATACATGACCAGGTCTAATGTTAAATTATCTGATCATGACTACAATTGGAGGACTGGTTTAATTTTCTCCTTGTGATTGAGCTAAAGACTATCTAGCAGTACTTAAAACTTTTGTTCAAACAGATTTTTAAACAATACAAAAATGTGATCAGTTTGCTCTGACAAGTTTAACTTTGTCCATTTCTCTCTGGGGCGTCCACAGAAGTGTTGAATGTCACAGGGACTTATGAAAACTCCAGAATGTGCGAATCCCCTGGAGCTCTGCCAAAAACATACCATACTATGACCTCCAAGACTTGATTTGAATGATCAAGGCAGTGTCTCATGCTTTGTGACAGGGACAGCATGCAGATGCACAACATGGACCTGAAGATCAGGTGCCACTTTTCAAAACGTTAGATATGCAGAAACGGGGACTCACAGCATGTATGTTTGTTAGCATGAGAGAGGCAGCATCGTACCAAACAAAGCCAATGATGTCCACAATCCATAGTTGACTTTAACATCTATGTTTAGTGTTAGACACCTTAACTTTCTTATTGATGGGAGATAACTGAACCATGCTTTATAGCACACCTCCACAAAGTCATGATTTGCTAGTATGGCTTATAATGATGAGGCAGTACTACATTAGTACCTGCACAATTTGACACGTGTTACAATGTTGTCCATGACAGTGTTTCATGGGGTAAAGAACGAATTCAGGCATGACAATATGTACATTGCTTGCACCGACATCAGATGAACAAGTACACTGGCCGAGATGAGTTCGAACAATGTAGAAATTTATTTGGGGGACGGGGGAATTGCCCCATATGTTATCTCAGTCAGGTGTACTCAGCCAATCAGCAGCTGGAAAACACCCCACTTACTGGGAATAAGGTGCGAGTGTGACAGGAAGAGCTGAAAACATGCAGAGGAGGTGCCCACGAGGAGCAAATTTGGGTCCTAATCTACAGAGTAAATAGTACAGGTTAAGTATGCAACCATGGATTTCAAGAAGTTTAAACCTAAATGGTATATGGCCACCAATTGAGTGGATTTTCGGATATAGTTCAATATCTGATTTCCTTTACTACATTTTGCAGCATGGAGACAACACAGCAAGCTGGTTTGCACAAACATTATGTAATATTTTCAAAATGCAAACCAAAAAAAAAAAAAAAGACCATTGTGAAATAGTATTTCATTCGGTGATTGACTGCCCCTGCTGTGTTGTCATATTGCAATAACCCATTGTAATAAAGAGCTCGTGAGAATTGTAATTACGTACGTTAGTTTTTTTTTTATCTAATACTGCTGTAACCTCATTTTATGTTTAACAAGCCAGCTCTAGCTCAATCCGTGTACTGTGCCATGTACATTAGTATTTGGTAATGATTTCTGACAACTGAAAGTCTGCGCACATCATTTAGTGTTATAAATAATACTCAGGCACATAATTTTAAGTTTCTTTTTTTTTTATTAAGTTCTTTATCATCATTACCCCAGATAAAAGATGGCTTCTTTCTGTTTATTATTTTTAATTGAACAATCCAAGGCAGCCAAAGTAGCAAAGGTTGTTCTGGTTAACTTACATAATGACCATTCGCTGTGTGGAAAAACCTCCATCAGTGGTCTACCCATGCTTTTAACATGCATGGATCTTACATACATGCATTTTTTTAAAGACATGCTTCTGCTACAGACTAGCTGTATTTCAAAAAATAAATAAATAAAAAATCGAAAGTAAACTGTGCAAAACCCATGCAAAAAGCCACTGGGTGTCAAAGGGATGTGGCCTTAGGACACGTGCAGCACACAGATAAACACATGACAGACATGATGATATAGCCCCCAAAATCCATTAAATAATCACAACTCCCACCCATAATTATTATTAGCTACAACTTGGAAAATAAATCCAAGGCTGGTTAACTTCCTACGCTGGCCAAAATTCTACCACTTAAGTCGCCCATCAATTATCCTCGTCCAAAGAGGGATAGTGAAACAGGTGCCATTCAAGTCTTCAGCTGCACCAATCAAGTAGGACTTGCTACAACAGATGTACTAATCTTGAATGAGTTCCACAGGTTTTTCCAGGTTAGACGACAGCTCCGACCGACCACTTACTGAAATGTACCTCACACTTTGATCTTAAATTCCACATAATTGAGAATCTACAAATTGCTCCCTTTTAATCATTCCAAACATCTAACATTTGGGCACAGGTAATTATTGAAAACCTGTTCCACACGTGGACTACGCCTGGTCGAGACTTCCCCACCACCTGCTGTACAATGTGACAGTTTACTGTGAATGGGCCCTGTCAGGTTAATACACAATGCATGAACACTGGGTTCTGACTGCTTTGTGGATGAGACAGGTCCTTGGAGGTAAAACCTGAGAACTGGATCAGCCTGTAAGACAGACATGTCTGGACACCACATCAGTTGGGGACAAGACACAGTATACTATAGTATATTTTTTTAAACAGCTAACTAGTTAAAATATTACTCTGGTCTGGCTAAAATTACTTTAAACTACAGGCAAGGAAATTAGAAAAAAAAAACAAAAAAAAAACTTTAGAACACATTTGTACCTACTTGTAGAATCAAGTATTACAACTTAAACTTTGGTAGCAAGACCAAAACAATACAAATCCTTTTTGGACACCCAAGAGAAAACAAGATGAGGTTGGCTGTTGAGAAAGGTTCACCCTCCCCCTTCAGTGAATCTCAGCATTGGGATTGGCTGTCTGGAGAAGGGCAGCCAGCCAATGGGGGGAGCTTCCTGAGGTCATGTGGTTGAAGAAGGCAGAGTTCAGAGGTTCTGTATGTGACTTACCAGCACGGACTACCCTTTAATCAAAGAGTAGAGAAAAAGGACAAAGTTAAACAAGTCCTCTGAGCACCAAAAACCAAACAAACTTCACAAAAAAGCCATGTAAGGGCAGACAAGAGAGTGAGACACAAAAACGGTTGGCAAATTAAAACAAAACAAAAAAAGTCCTTTAGGGAGATAAGTGGAAGTGGATAGGATGGGGTGAAGTGGTAATGTTGCAGTCAGACTTGGGTAAAGTGGCCACTGAATGTCTTTCAAACTGCTGAAAACACATGAGAGGCACTTGAATGCCACTTATCCAAGTCTAAGCAGATACATCAAGTGCTCTTCAGGCAAGTCAACCTTTTGAAATTTTTCAGTGTCATCTTTAGCCCAGGTCTGGTGGCACTTCTTGCAGACATGACACAGGTTGCTGCTGTTCAGTGTTCAGTAGAAAAAGAAAAAGAAACTTACCAGGCAGTCTGGACCAATGTTACATTCTTGTCACACTCCAGGACTTGAATATATATAACAATAATCTGAAATGACAAAATGGTTGTGTGTTAGACAACATGGAAAAATGGCCTTGAGCACTTGAATTTCCAAGTTCAGGAGTTCTGAGAAGTGAAAATGTTAATTCAAAGCTGCTTCCTGTGTTGTCGCAGCTGTGTGGTGAGACAAATGAGAAGAGAAAACTCACCTTGTGCGGATGCTTGACATGCACACAGAATCCCAGCTCCTTCAGGACCCGCCGCTCAGCTTTGATGACTTGGTTTTTGGTATTTATGTAATTCTGATCAAGTATCAATGAACTTGGAGTCCTAGTTTATAAGGAAAAAATAAAAAATAATGTCCCCCCCTCCTTTTCTAAATGAAAAGATATATATAAAATTGAAATAAATGAAAGTGCTCTTCTTTTCTCCTGTACTACTGCTTCAACTTTCCATTTCAACCAACTCAAACCAAGAGGTTTAATTGCATGTTTGACAGTTTGCTGGGCTTTGTGGACTCCTGTGGTTACAGCGGAAGATCACCCAAATGGCTTCACAATGGCCAACCTTCAACTCAAATCAAAAAGGTAATTCAGCAGCAGCATCCAAAAAATCATTAACTTTCAATTGTGATGACTGCTATACTTTGAAGAATGGAGCAACTCAACCAGACACAGAAGACAAAATAACTGTTCTGTATGACAAACATTATCCCTGTAACTCCCAAATGTCCAAGCTTTAAAAACAAAAAATCTTCAATATAATTAAGTTATAGCAATCAGGACATTCTTAGCAATTAGCAAGACAAGCATAGAATTAATGACTCAGTCACTGCGCAAATGAGTGGGACTGAAAAGTTTCCTTAACTTTAAAAACAACTGCATATTCAACTGTGAAATTTTGTATCTGGTTGATAAAGACGTGGACCAGCGAGCCTATTTTGGGACACGTTGGCATCTTACATGCACAATGACTATAACAGACAGGCTTATGAAGGTTCTTGTGAAACCTTGTTGCTTAATCATAGGGTGCTGGTGGTCACTAAAATAGCTGCTGCTTTTGAGGGAGTACTACAGCAAAAATGCCAGATAGCCATACAGGGCCTGAGGTCATAGTTCATTAGACGCATATAAACAAAAAGAAACTTGTGAAAACAGTCCTACTTAAAATATTTAAAAAAAAAAACAAAAAAAAAAAAAACTGCAACATGGTCCAAAACAGGTAGAGTTCCTGGTCCTCACCTGTATGCATCAGAATCCAAAATGCCAGAGCTGAATATGCAGCAGGTTTTAATTCTGTTGACCCACTAACTGAATCTATTATGCTGATGCTTGCCCTGGTCATGTGTCTATACTTTCTGACCCATCATTTTCAGACTACAAACTCACCAACAGCCAGTTTCCAACACAACAAATTACAACTCAAAGTGGCATTTACTATTGTAGAACCAACAATGAACTCAAAAAAATTCTCAAAAATTTTACAAACTATAAAATATTATGCTACAAACCATAGACTAAAAACACCTGACTGTCAATTTCCAATCAAAGAGCAGAAATCCTTTGTTGCTATAAACACGTTGCAATAATTTATGCATTCACTTTGCTGCCTTGATTCAAACAAGCAACCATACATCCAGTGTTTACAGGTGCTGCCCCATCACCGCCAACTAATTAAGACAGCAGACAAGCTATCAGTCATTAGAACTTTAACAAAGTGATATTTCTACAGAATCTATGCATACACATGGTGAATGAAGTTCCGCTCTCAAAAGCACGTGCACACACAAAAAAGTCATAGCAGTCAAATGAAAAAACTATATTACCCAACAGTCCACAGATTGACAGATACCTAAAGTTTAAGACTGAACCACAGGAGTCCTCAAGGTGCCCTGTGGGCCAAGGACCTTTGGCCAACCTGTCATCCCCGATTCCAGTGACCCGCAGTGATCAGACCACGGGCGTCTCCCACAGGAAGGGGGTGGGTGGGTCTGAGGGAGGAGAGACCCCCTCGCACCATGGTTGTCATGCCGACTGCTTCATCTTACGTACCATTCCACATCACCCAGGCTTTGGTAAATGTAGCTGGTCGCTGTTAGTTGGTTGCAAGGGAAAAAAGAAGCCAAGTTAATGCCAAGGTCTACAGTACAGAAATCAGCAGATTTCTATGAAGACAAAGGCACATACTAATTAAGCAGCTGTGCCTGCTCTGACAATGCTTACAATGTTCTACCATTTTAGATGCATGTCTGTTCTCACGTCAATTTCAGTAAATTCTCAAACTCAGATGTAGAAAGTTACACTTTTGAAACTACCAGTGAAGCAGAAACTGAAAAGTTTTAAATGGTTTAGAGTACAAGGATAAAAAGAGCAGTTTCACATCAAAAACAGAGCATGAAAATCAAAATCATTGTATCATAGCATTTCTTAGAAACACAAAACAGATTAAGCACAAACACTTACTTTTTGCCTCTGAGCTGCCGGAGATGGTGGAAAACATTGATGACATCTCTAATTCGCCGGGGCGCTTCTTCAATTTTGGAGGCCAACGTAACACAAGCCATAGCAACAATCTGAAAAACAAAATCAAACAAAACATTGGCAGGAACCCTTCAAAGACAGACACACACAGAATGACACCAAGTCATCCCGGCCTTGCACTTATATTATCAGAGCGGTAAACTATCAAAGTCGATCTGTAAAAGAAAGCAGAAATCCCCAATAAACTAAGTTTTCAATAATAAAAGGGAATGAGTGCGCCATAGAAATTTGATGGTGGTTGTATTTGTTGGTGACAACAAATACAGCTGCGCCAGATTTGTGCTAGGGATGCACCGATCCACATTTTTTCACTTCCAATCCCTGAATTTCCCTGATTGAATCTGCTGATACAGATACTATTCAGATACCAGAGCTCTATTTGTTTTATTATTATTATTATTGTTGATTTTATGAGGATATTTTGCGTCCCCGCTTATACAGCTTCATGATGAAGTGGTAAATGGGGGATTTTCTTTATTTAAAAAAAAAAAAAAAAAAAAAAAAAAAAAAAAATCAGCTACAATTTGCCAGAAAGTGCATCCAAGATGCATGCCTTGATTTGATGTTTTGGTGAAAGAATTAAGTACTTGCACTTATTGTTGGGTTGGCTGAAGTTTCATCTCTTGAACATCAGATGCCACACCCACCCCAAGAACATGTACAGTTTTAAAGACAGAGCACATTTCCAAAATGCAACAAGGAACCACCAATAACGAAAAAGTACTTAATTTACTCATATTTGGAGTCAGTCTGGGTAAAATGTCGTACCCTTCCGGTCAGCTGTCTTTCTGTCCCCCGGCAAAAATAAATAAAACCTCGTGTTTCTTAATGTGGTGCTTTCATTAAGTTAACTGTATGTCATGACAGAGCTGCAGGTTCTATCAGAAATTTCTGATCTGTGAATTATGTTGGTATCAGGCTGACTTGTGAGCTGTTTTTTTTTTTTTTTTTTTTTTTTTTTTAAATCAGCTGCTAGTTATTCCTTCCCCAATCAGTGTCTAAAACACTATACACAGAGAAGCAACCCCACCCCAAATATAATTATGTAATGAATTATAGTCAAAATATAGAACTTCAGAGTTATACACATAAACCAACTGTGTAAGGTTTGTAGCTAGCTGTATAGAGTTTGTTTGTAGGCATACAGCTCGGCCATAACCTTAAAACTGGAATTCAGTCTGTTTTCAAAACAGGACATTAGGGCTCAATTAAAAATTCTGAGACTAAAATAAGCCCCCCCCAATGGGAATAAAACATTCAAAGAAAACTTAAACATGCTTATTTGTTACTGGGAAGTTCC
This sequence comes from Thalassophryne amazonica, assembly GCF_902500255.1. Classification (NCBI taxonomy): domain Eukaryota; kingdom Metazoa; phylum Chordata; class Actinopteri; order Batrachoidiformes; family Batrachoididae; genus Thalassophryne; species Thalassophryne amazonica. Next base: position 72,631,239 of record NC_047106.1, on the reverse strand, counting down.
ATTGTTTTTCCTATATAGCAGCCTGTTATCAAGAAACTGACTTGGCTACTGCCAAATGGATTTCTGTCAAGGTTGTAGCTAATATTATTTTGACTACCTGTACATTCCAATATACTGAATCTACACTGACATAACTAAGAAACTTTTCACTTTTAATTTTTTTTTTTTGTTTTAAAATGTATTCAACATTACACAATTAACAGTTTGTTGTCCATTTTAAATCAGCTGTTGATTGTTTAATTTGATCAAGTTCCCACACTGAAGAAAAGAGACACTATGTTGGGCAGCTGAAAACATTGGTTCTTTATATGGACAATATGGCAGCCCCGACCATCATGCTATTTTTATGCTAACACCACCAGTCAAGCAACAATCTTGACAAGTCTATTGACTTACCTCAAAACTATGTTTGACGAAAGATTTGGAGTAAAAGAACCGGTGAAAGAGCACCTGCCCTGTTGCCATCGCCACCTGTGAAGAAAAAGTGTTACTTTTAAACTAGGCATTTTCCAATATGCATTCCTGACTGTACTTCTGTCATATCATGCACTTATTGCAAGGCAGCTGCATGTTTTCATTTCTGCAGCTATGTTAACAGAAGACACCTCACAGCACCTGCATGAGTGAAGGACCCCCAGACACGTCTTACACTACAGCTACGCTACCCCTCTAGAGAACAGAGCTGCTGTCGCAGACCGACCCCCCCAAGTCAGTCCGCCTGTCTCCACTGAGCATGCGTCATTTGGGACCACGACTGCTTGTCTGAGTCTGACTCTCTTCACCCAAAGTGATCAAAGGGAATAACGTGATCCTCTCCCTCCCAACTCTTCTGTACTTTGCTATATGGTGGAACTGATAATACCGATGTTCAAGTTGTGCACATATCATTCATTACAGAACCTACTGTGGACAAACTGTATCTGGATGAATTACTGACCAATTCCCATTTAAGTCAAAATGGGAGCCTTGCTACTGTCAAGACATGAAGTTGACTGGAGTGCAGTTTTAAGCTGAAACGAGGTGATAATCCATGAACCGCGGCTAACGGCGCATGCACAGTGACAACAGGGCGGACCGATTTTTAGGGGGGGACCACTCGGTCGACAACACCGGTCCCGCACCTATTTTTACGCCACACATTTTGACACCATACCAACAACACTGGGGTTTCGATAACTGGGGAAGTGTTGCAGATATAAAACATATTTAAAATCATCTTGGTGACTGAAGAAGGATAAGGATCAAGCTTTGATAACGTCTTATTTCTTTTGTGGTGTACAGTAACTCCACGGGAGCACCTCCAATTTTGTTGTAACTTCCCACGCCCCTGTACAATGAGAAAGACTATCCCATTCTTTGCAGGACTATGGTAGGATTACCTCAATAATGAACAGGACAACCCAAACAGTCTGGATTTTTGTGAATTACCAGGCCTTAAATAAAAACTAGACCAGTGTTTTCAACCTCTGCCTAGACATTTTCCATCCATCTGTGCTCTGCCAGAAGCTGCATTAGTTCATTCATGTGTGCAGCAAATAAAGTACAAACACCTGAATGAGCGACTGCAACTTGTGGCACAGCAGCAAGACAGGAAATGTGCAAGTTGGGTGGTGGCTGAGAACCAGGTTTGAGAACCACTGCTATGGACAGATAATTAGCCTCAGCATTCTCTGCAAGAGTACATGCCTGGCAGCAAAAAAACAGGTTCTAATATGGCATTGGTTCCTCTACTACTTACTCTGGTAAACGTAAAAGTGTTACTGAAATGCTTAGTATTACTTTTAAATGATGTATTTATGCCTGATGTCCTTCAAGTAACAACAAAATCTTTTTAATTGTCATAATTTGTAACAAAACATTATAAAGCAATACAAAATATTAATAGCATTTGAAGTAATCCCCCCCCCCCGAAAACCCTCAGAGACTGTAGCCTATAGACTGTACTTAACAAGCACATATTTTTGATTTGTACCAAACAGCTGCCCTAAGGTCCTCATCAATACTTGGATGAGTGACCACTTAGGAACACCTGGGTGTGTTTCTCCACTTAAGACTGGAGTTGCGTTAGGATGGGCATCTTGCATGAAGTTTGTGCTAAATTCCAATGCAGATGTATTCTGGCTTCGCTGTGGTGACCCTAAACAGAAAACGGAGGCAGGCAAAAGGTATTTTTGGTTCGTACCAAGTATCCTTTGATTGTATCTCTACGTCACAATGTTATTTACACCTTAAACGTTAAAACAAGTAGTCAAATTACTGTTTGCATGCAGTTTTTCCTTTAACACAATGTTTATTACAAGACTTTTTGTACAATTTGTCGCTAAGTTTTTTTTCTTATGCGAAATTGTGCAAATTTTGTGACTTATTATCTACATATGCAAAGACAGCTTCTCTGATTTCATATTTTTAGATGTTAATACTTTCTGCTGTATTTTACTCGTGTTTTTACTTCTATCTGGTAGGAAACCGGACAGAGTGGTTCAGTGAAGTTAGCCCAATGAGAACTCGCCCCAGGTGAAGTCATCCCATTGTAGTAATGTAGTATTTCAAGTCTGACGTATTCATGTAATAAATTATTTATACACACTAGTGGTATAATACACTGTTCTTACTCAAGTTTTGTTAAGTAAGATGTTTTAAGGAAGAGGAATGTACCAATTGTCCACTGATGTCAGAAACAGGGAGCACTCTGCAGTTCTATACATCACACTGGCAGGTCCCTAACTTTAAATGAGTCATTCTAATTATTTAAAAAAGTATGCAGGGCTGTGAAATGAAAATTGTGAAATCCGAGGAAAATTTGCAGGGGGTCTGGGGGGGGGGGGGGGGGGGGGGGTGGGTGCACAGCATCCAGGAGCTGGGGTCTAGGGCCCTGTGGGGCCCCAGAATAAAATTTTTATCTAATGATACTTTTTCAGCAACTCCTGGAAGAACAAATCTCAAAATTAGTGCATATTTAAATGATCTTACATTCAACCTTTTATTTGACCTGTCAATGATGATGTTGAAATAACAGAATATGACGTGGAAGTAGGACCTGGAATGATTTTCCTTTTAAATGTAAACCAAATTATGCATTACCTCAGAACAATTAAACTGCATGAAATTTATGAAGACTGAAAAGACTGTTAGAGCATTTCAAAAACCACAGCTAAAGCTTTATGAATATTTGGAAAATCATGGTAAAATATCAATAACATATCTTATAGTAAAAAGTCACTTATATTCTTGTGTAAATTCATGTAGCCTAAATCCATTCAAAGCCACAATGCCTTTTTTTTTTTTTACAATGAAAGAAAGTCTAGATTAGTGAAAAAAAGTCACATAATCTTGTCTAAAATCCTGTTTGAACAGCAGAATGTTTATTTCCCAAGGAGAGGAAAATTCTTACCATGTTTCCTGAGAGGGCACAGTTCACTTTTCCCATTTCTTTTTATCTTTCAGGTGTGTTGATGAAGCCAGCGACGATTCCACGGATTCTTGTCCTTATAAGACTTTTTCCAAACCATCTTTCTCACCATCTTCTTTCTGTGCGACGTCGGTCCGTGACACAGACATGCTGCATAAATCTTCTTTTAAAAACCTGAAAGCTCTAAAAGTTTGGGATGTCCACATGCTAAGCTTAGCTTATGCGCCGTACAGGAGCCACACAGCATGGCCGCAGCAACCAACCAGTCCTGCTTTACAACAACTGTCGTAATAGCTACACTTTGAGTGGCATTTTTCCTCCGCGAAACTCCGCAGATCCGAGGAAACTGATTTGTATCTGTAACACACAGATCCGTGTCCATAGACTTATAAAACTTACACGATGTCGTAAAAAAAAGAGACCACTTTGCGATAAGCATTTTAAAAACTCAGTGATGTTCATGATTAAAGAGTACATCAATAAGCACCCCACCCCCCTCCCCATGGTGAAATCCGCAGAATCCCGCGGATCCACTGAGTTTTCACAGCCCTGAGTATGCATGATACCTGGAGTGGGGTGACTTCACCTACAGCAAGTTCACAGTGGGGTAACTTCACTCGCTACCGATAGAGTTGTGGAGAAAATAAGACACCCGTAGGCACCATCTTGAGCTCTGGAAAACACTGACCAACATTTTTCAGTTTCCCGATTTTTTTTTAAATCACTCAATTATTTTCACGATTGTTTGTGAAAATAGTTTTTACAGCCCTAACTGACAAAACACTAAAGCATTAGAAATATATCCACCATTTGATTCCAAGTCCCACATCTGACAACTGAATATGCTGAAGTAATGATTGTGAACTCCAAGTAGAGTAACACACTTGTGCAAAAACTAAATTGAAAATACAATTTATTTTAATTGTTATCACAGATTTAGGCTTGAAAATGCTACATCACAAAACTCAAAAAAGGCCTGTGATCCATTCATTTCTGTGGCTTGATTGAGCACCACACTTTACTTTTCATTTCCAGGAGGAATTTCTCGACGCCACGTTCATTTTGTCAGTACAATATGACGTCACCGCGAGTGCGGAAAACGACATGACGTCAACAATGCGATTACGTAACGTAATCCAATTTTAACAAACTTACAAGTTCTATAGGTTCCCGTAAATACAAATGATTACATACGACTTGAGTTCAACCGATTTAGTAACTCGTGTGATATAAAACATAAAACTCATATGAAAGCTGAGTTGGTGACGTCAAACAGAATACTGCCGTTTTAAGCTCAAGTAATCGCGTGCGCTGCCGAATATACAACTATTTTAACATTTAGAATGTTAAAAGAACACGGGCTGGAGTTGTGCAGACTGGCCATTAAGAAAGGCCTCGACTCTTATAAAGCCCGAGTTAATCTTTCACAATACATCGACGCCATTTTAACTTCACCACGCCGACATTTGAGAGCTAACAGCTAACAACTAGGCCGCGGAGCCGTCAAAGCGCAAGAAAAGCGCAAAATTAAAAACCCAGTGGGCTTTTCACACATATAAACAGTTCAGTATTAGCTTGAGTCTTTCTAATACTGCTAAATGCTAACCTGTGGTAGACGTAGTAGAATGCCGGCAGACTGGATTAGCTCACAGCCGAGAATGCGAAGGTCGGTTTCCGTGTTAAGGTCGAGGCCGTCGAGCATCGATGGCGTTGGAGAAAGCCTTTCTTCTGGTATAAGGGAGTTATCGATGGTCAGGTACACCTCCGAATAAACCTTATCGCCGATGAGAATGCCATCATTATTTGTGGATGTGTTGGAAGATACGGAACGAGGGGCGGCTGCCATTTTCTCCCGTCAAACAACCTCGACGAAACACAAACGAAGGCGGAAAAAGCGTCGCCGACAAAGCGCGTGACGTCACCAAAGCGCCACAACGCCCAACCTAGTGCACATCCGCGGCCACAAAAAGTAGATCCGCAAACTCAAATGACACATTTGACTTACTGGTGTCAGTACTTCCGCCAAGGAGGTTATGTTTTCCGTCGTGTTTGTTTGTTTGTCTGTCTGTCTGTCTGTCAGCAGGATAACTCAAAAAGTTTTGAACGGATTTTGATGAAATTTTGTGGAGTGGTTGGAAATGACAAGAGGAACAAGTGATTCAATTTTAGTGGTGATCCGGATCCCGATGCTAACGCGTTAGCATGTCTATGGCATTTTCAGTGTTAAAAGTTAGCATTAAGCAGTTGCAGCTGTCATCACGTTCGGGTGCATTTGTTTTCAAATTGTAATATTTTTTAAATTTATTTTTATTTATATATTAATAATCTGATTATTATATACAATTTTAGAGAAAGAGACAAAAAGAAATAGATCACTGTGCCAAGGAGGGAATCTCTTTAGAGTCAGTGACCCTATGGCCTTGTTTAGAGAAGTGTTTCATAAATGTTAAAAAATTCATATATTTGCAGTTTAGTTGAATAATACATTGAATTTTGTCTCTTTGTTTTTGTCTATAAGCACATGCAATATCAATATCAGTGCTCAGATGACAGTAGCTTCTGGGAAAGGTGCAAGTTGCAATAAACTGTGATGCCAAGCGCTAAGGATACATGCTATCCAGTCACAGCAGATGAAACTTTTTTTAGTACTGAGCAAATATTGTTAGATTTTTTTTTAGGTTCAATGATTCCACAGCCTGTAGATGTTATGGCGTCAGTGACCCCATGGCCTTGGCGGAGGTTTGCACTCTGAGTGCTTCTAGTTTCAGTTTTATTTTGAAGTAAACTGGGCATTACTGAATGGTACATATAAGCTCTAAGCATGTTCCCTGCTATTAGCAGGACAAGTACGGGGTCAATGGAAGTGTGTGTGTGTGTGTGTGTGTGTGTGGGGGGGGGGTCCATTAGTCACTCCGCAAAAACGACAAAATATTCAGCTCTGAAATTTGGAATTCTGGTAGATACTGATGAGGAAAGTTTATAGGACAAATATTTTTGGGAGAAATTTGTCATTTTAGCTAACCAGTAAGCAATGGTCGTTGTGTTGCAACGCACCATGGGAGTTCGGGTTTTGGGAGTTTAAAATGCTGTTATTGTGATTCATGTTAGTTTAACAGCGTTGTTAGTGTTATTAACACTAATAACTAGAGACAGAGCCCACCGTGACGTATGGGGAAAGTTCGGAAATGGCTCATATAGGAACGTATCCATCCGCCGGCACGACTCATCAGAGCAGTTTGGCAGTTTTTAGGTGAAGAAACCGAGATGAAAGAGTAAAAAGTATGAGTAAAACAGTATGTTTTTTGTTTTTGTTTTGTTTTTTTACATAAAAACATAGCATTCGTGTTTACTTACAACTTTTTTCCCTTAACCAAATAAACGTAGTTAATATTTTGTTGACTTACACTTAAATTTGCCTTAGGAGTGGTGGAGGGCGCTTGCTGATGTTATAAAATTAATTTTAAGACGTTTAGTCTTAATGAGCAGGACAGAATTTTGTTCACAGTGTCAGAGAGCAGTACAACCAGACAGCAGGGGGAGCCAGAGAGCCACCAGCGGACTGCAGGAAGTGAAACAGATTTGTTGTGAAGCGGGTGTAAAAATATCTGTTCAAATAAGAAATGCATTTATGCTGTTGGAGTACTAATTTTAAAAACATGACAAGTTTGTAGTGTATGCTAAGAATGCATACTAGCTTCTTGCATTGCTTATTTTAATTCATTTTTGTAAAAAAAAAAAAAGTTTATTTCTAGTACTGGGAAAATCTGTCTGTGAAGGCTCTCAGCTGTCCAGGTGGTTTTCATAGTAGAGAAGCTTGAATCTTCAACTGCACTGGGTTGCTTGATGTGAAATGTCCTTGCATCAAGCAACCCAGTCCAGTCGAAGATTCAAGCTTCTCTGCTACTGGGAAACTTATTTATTCACTCCAAAATTTTGGGAAGAAACTATATCTCTGTGGTAAAGCTCACAAATTGGTACTCCCACCCCCCAACACATAAAAGAAGTTCATCCAAGTTTCCCTCTTTTAAGCTAAAAACAAGTGAGTACAAGTTCAGTTTTCTTGTTATGTACTTATCAGAGCTATAGTTAATAGATTATTCTTTCAAATATGCTTATCTTACACTGGCAAGTACAAAAAAAAATCTAAGTATACTTGACGTATACTGACAAATATACAGAAAGGTCTGTTTGGTGTATAGTGGAAAGCCGAAGATTCCTCAACTTATATACTCCAGGGTCCCGACAGAGCCTCTATGCACATTTTTATATGTTGTGCTTCCATTCTGTAAAGTTTCATTGTTATCCACCAACTGTTTTAGGAGTTGGGCTGATGAGATTCATGGACGGACAAATTTGTGAGGTGTACAGCAATACAGTTGTATGTAAAAGTTTGGGCACCCCTGATAATTTTCATGATTTTCCTTTATAAATCATTGGTTGTCTGGATCAGAAATTTCAGTTAAATACATCATATAGCAGATGAACACACTGATATTTGAGAAGTGAAATAGTGTTCTCACCGTCCTTCGCTTCAGATTATGTGAGATTTTTCTTGGCCTTCGGGCCTTAACTAGTACTGTGCCTGTAGTCTTCCATTTCCTCACTATGTTCCTCATAGTGGAAACTGACAGCTGAAATCTCTGAGATGGCTTTTTGTATCCTTCTCCTAAACAATCTTTGTTTTCAGGTCATTTGAGAGTTGTTTAGAGGCTCCCATGTTGCCACTCATTAGAAGAGATGCAAAGAGGAGAAACATTTGTAAATGGCCACCTTAAATACCCTTTCTCATGAATGGATTCACCCGTGTAAGGAGGTCAAGGGTCATTGAGCTTACCAAACCAATTTTGTGTTCCAATAATTAGTGCTAAATGTAAAATCAATAAAATGGCAAGGGTGCCCAAATTTATGCGCCTGCCTAATTTTGTTTAAATAATTATTGCACAATTTTGGTAAATCTTAGAAACTTCTGTGGAGGCAAAGATGATTTTAAGTCAAAGTGTCTGAGACTGTGGAAATAAAGTCACGGAATTGGCAGATTAACATAACAGGCTTTTATTTCGAGGCCTCAAAGACGCACGCAAAGTCAAAAGTCTGAACAGCAGGATTTTGAATATGTGTGTGTGCCCAGCAATTCTGAGAGAGCTGTTTTGTACATTCAGAGAAAGGCGGGGTTGCTGCAAACGGTCACATACACATTTTCCAGTAAGTGAAACTTTTGAGTTTCCCATGAAAACTCTCACTGAATAGTGAATGTTATCACAGTTTGTTTCTGCTGTACAGGAGATAGGAGGGAAGGTCAGGCAGAAACACTGTGGTTATAAATGCAGCTGCTTAGCTCATTAGGGTACATGGGGCCTTCAGTACAGAGTTCAATGCAAAAGTTTTAGGCAGGCTATGTGTAAGACATTGAATGAATAATTTTGACGCTACACTTCATTTCACTTCTCAGATATCAGTGTGTTTGTCTGCTATATGATATATTTAACTGAAATTTCTGATCCAGATGACCAATGATTTATAAAGGAAAATCATAACAATTATCAGGGGTGCCCAAACTTTTGCATACAACTGTATTTAACTGAAATTGCTGATCCAAACAACCAATGATTTATAAAGGAAAATCATGGAAATCATCAGGGGTGCCCAAACGTTTACATACCACTGTATGTTCAGATCCATCCAACTGCCCATTGTTGAACTTTAGTAAGTGGGAGTAAAATATTGCATAGATTCTCTTCTTGTATAAATTTCCAAGTACACAGATATGATACAGCCTAGTTTTTGTTGTCTTGAATATCATTCAGTTGAACATCTGTTTTATAGTTTTCTGGAAGGAGTTGACTTAATTTTTAAGTGTACAAACTGGCTTGGGAATGCCTTGGGGTTCCCCGGAGGAGCTGGGGGAGGTGTGTGTGGATCGGGAGGTCTGGGCGGCTTTGCTTGAGCTGCTGCCCCCGTGACCCGACTCCGGATAAAGCGGAAGAAAATGGATGAATGAATGGTTTTTAATGTCTTATTATATGATTGTAATCCAATAATACACAAGAAGCATACATGCTAATGTAACTCATTCAACCATCCAGCAGATGCCAGTGTTCAGCAGGTGGCAGCAAAGCATGCAGTGAGTTCCTTTTCATGCAGATTCTGGACCAATATTTGAAACAATAGTGTTTCAGTGGTTTTTCAGACAAGTGTTTCAAACTTGCTGTGAGTATAATGGCTAGTTTAGACCAAAAAAAAAAAAAAAAAAAATGCTCCAGCCATCGTTTAATATGAGTTTGACCTTCCTGCTCTGTTGTATATTTCATCCCATAATGGATAACATAGTGGCATCATGTTTCTCCTTACACTTACTATCTTAAGTAGTCAAGTGTTTTTAGCTCCACAATAGGCCAAAATAGGAATAAATTTCAAGAAAAGGCTTCTTGGTATTTTTGGAATCTGCAAAAAAAAAAAAAAAAAAAGTCTCAAGCAATAAAAAGTAAGATTTGTGAGGGCACCCTACATCACACATCTCTTCCACAAAATCACATTTTCAATTGCATTTTCATATGATACTTTAATCTTTACAAATGTCACAGTGCTGCTATGTGACATTTTGTGAGGAACTTATCATTCCAAGGAAATTTGAATTTATCCAAATAATAAGCCTTGGGTCTCTAAAGCAGTAAAAACTGCCATTAACAAGAGGAATATTTGTTTTTACCAGGGGGACATGTCACAGTACAATGAGCTAAAGAAGGAGGTCAAAAGGGAACTTAAAGTGTCCAAAACTAGATACAAAGACAAGATTGAAAATTTATTGAGTTCAGGAAACTCCTGCCCAGCCTGGCAAGGTGTCAAGTCTGTGACGGGGATGCAAACCTCCCGTGCCCCCATTACTTGTGATAACAAGTCTGATTTGGTGTTGGCAAATGAAAATGTTTTTTATAATCGTTTTGATGTTTTGGATTTTCAAAGGAACGTACCTAGGCCCATTAATAGTAAGCTCCAAATTATTAATGTTGAGGCTTGTAAACTAACTGGCATTTTCAGGAGAGTGAAGGAGAGAAAAAGCGCTGGTCCAGATGGTATAAGTGGACGCATCCTAAAAAAATTGTGCCGAACAATTATCTGAGATCTTCTCCTTTATTTTTCTCTCTCTATTTTTATCTCTTTACCGTCAGTGTGTGCCAAAAATTTGGAAGGAGTCAATTATTGTTCCTGTACCAAAGAACAAACTGGCAAAGTCGAATAACGACTACAGGCCTGTAGCTCTGACATCTATAGTTATGAAAAGCTTTGAAAAAATTGTCCAGTCTGAACTTTTGAGCCAGGTGGTGGATAGGCTAGACTGTCTACAATTTGCTTATAGGTCTGGCAGAGGGGTTGCCGATGCCTTGGGAACGTTGCTTCATTTTATTTCCTCTCATCTGGAGAGCCCTAACTCTTTTGCTGGAATGGTCTTTGTTGATTTTTCATCTGCATTTAACTGTATTCAGCCACACATTTTGGCGCAGAGACTGTCCAGCTATAATATAGGACACAACCTTGTCTGCTGGCTGACAGACTTTCTCACAGACAGACCACAGCGTGTTAGGATCAACAATGTTCTGTCAGATGTCCTCTTGTCCTCCACAGGATCACCTCAAGGGTGTGTCCTTTTGCCTCTTCTCTTTGTCCTGTACACTGATGAGTGCAGAAGTCAGCACGACGGCTGATATATCTTGAAATTTGCGGATGACACTGTGATTGTCTCTCTTTTGAAGGGCCCGGACACTGAGCATGGTCCTGTGGTGTCTGATTTTATTGAGTGGTGTGAGGCCTCCTTTTTAAGGATAAACTCCTCAAAAACAAAGGAGATGCATATTGACTTTAGGAGATCTCCTCCTCCCCTCTGTCCTGTGCTCTTTGGCTCAGAGCCGGTGGAAGTGGTGCACCAGTACAAATATTTGGTAACAATTATTGATGACAAACTGACTTTCAAGGCTCAAGTTGATGCCCTCTGTTCCAAGGCCCATCAGTGCATGCACTTTTATTGGAAACTGCGGAATTTTAATGTTGAGAAGACTTTTATGAGGATGTTTTATTCATGTTTTATTGAGTCTTGTTATATGGCTGGGGGGGCCTGGCTGCCTTTTTGTTTCTGTCCTTTGTTTCTCCTTCCAGGTGGCTTGCATGTGGGACTGAGTGGCTGTGTTGCTGAGGTTATCAGGACCTCACCCTGATCACCTGCGGCTCGTCAGGACTCACAGCTGAGGTGCATCTATATGGATTGGAACATGGTGGCATTTAAGACTGGAGTATGCAGTGTGTATTTGCCAGAGACTCGACCTTGTGACCAGACGGGTGAGATCGTCGTCTCGGGAGCCATCTCATCATCAGTGGATGCAGAGAACGTCCAGGTTTGATGCACGGTCTGTGAAAGAGGAGGGGGTGAGGTCTCACGCTCGTCAGCACACTTCCTGAGGTACGTTAGATTTTGTGACTAACATTTATACAGTCAGTAAATGTGGTGTCCCTCACACCTTTTTATATTGAGCTGTATGTTAGTCATGTATCGGCTTCCACTGCAGTGGAGTTTTGTGAACTGGATGTTCCATGCCTGCAGGTTGGGAAGTTGATTAGTAATCAAGCCAGGAAGTGTTTGCTGTTTGTACACCTTTAAGTGTTCTCTCTGTGTGTAGAGTGTGGACTCACATAATGGTTCCTTCTTTCACAGACTCGGTTTGTTGCGGCCACCTGGGGGGTGTCGGCGGGGTCCTTGGGTCCGAACAGCTTCTGGCTCCGGACCGTTAGCGCTGCTGGGAGCGCACCACGCCAGACCGCACTTTGTTCTTTATGTATCACTGTTATGTATTAAATTCAGTTAGCCTTTGTACCGTGCTCTGCTTATTTCATACTGGGTCTTTCAAACGCTGGTCGGTTCTCCGAGCTGCGTCCGACACATAACAGAGTCTATTCTAACATTTTCTTTGGTTTGGTGCTCTTTCTATGAAGAATAAAAAGCACCTGCAAAGCATCGTGCACACCTGTGGCAAAATTGCAGGATGCACTTTTAATGACCTGCAGGATGTGTACAGGACACATCTTTTGAAAAGGGTGAGACAGATCTCCTCAGACCCCAGCCATCCTCTGTGGGCTGAGTTCACACTGCTGCCATCCGGCCGCAGGTTCACTGTACCCAAGTGTAGAAACAACAGATTTAAAAATTATTTTATTACAGTTGCAGTTGGTGTTTTAAACCAGTCTTGTAACTGTAATTGTTGTTCATGTTTTTAATTGTCTATTTTTTGTGTTATTGTTTTACTGGATGTGTGAATTGGTGTGTATTTTTGCTGCTGCTGCAAACCAAATTGCCCCCTTGGGGATAATAAGGACACCTTGAACCTTGAACCTTGAACCTCTCTACTTTTGGCATTTATTATTCATAATAAAACATCAACAAGCAGATATGCTGATAGATAAAATAGTAAGACAAAATAAAACTGTAGTTCAAATGAGACAATCATCTTTAACACTCAGCATGAATCTCCATCATCATCATTCTCAAATCGCACTAACAGATTTAGACAGATTTGTGAACAGTATTGGAGAGAAATAGGTCTTTTGTGTATATACAAAATGTTTTAGATCTTTGAGTTCAGCTTATGAAAAATGGGAGCAAAAACAAGTGTTTTATATATTTGTTCACTGTAAATAAAATTAATTGTATATTTATTGTTAAAGATCCTATTGTTTTATGTACAGTTTGTACATGCTCAATCAAGCCCCTGTGTTTTGTCACGTGATAATTTCACAAGGACCACAATGGAAATAAGTGTTTATGCTTTATTGTGTTATCAGTGTGTCATTGATACATTTACTTCTGTATGTTTATATTGATGTTGCAGAATAAACTCAATTAATCAATTAATCAATCAATCAATCATAAACAATATTTTGTTTACATTTTAATGCCATTTGCAGGAGGGCATGCGTGTGCGCATACATGAGCTTTTGAAAAGGGCAGAAGTTAGCTTTGACTGTGTCTGATGCACTTGCACGCTGACATCCGCAAGACGTCTTGTAAATCACTCCAAGGGGGGTTATCAGGTTACAAAAACAGTGTTTTCAATTCTACAAGTGCTTATTTGTCACTAGCTTTTACATAATATATGAGAAAGAAGTTATATTTACACAAAAATGAAGTTAGCAGCTAGATAGATAGATAGATAGTCTTTATTGTCATTGTTACTTTTTACAGTCACAACGAAATTGAAAGTGCTTCGGCTTGTGAGTTAAGAGTAATAAATAGTTTAAAAACATAAAAACATATTGCACTGACTATGAACAGGAGTAAAACATCTAAAAAGAAAAAATATAAAACAAATTGCACTGTTTATGGACTGGAATGGTACGGTCACAGGTTGCACTGGGTGAAAAAGACTGCCACCAGATGTACTGCATACTGAACATACTATTTCACCTTGAAGAGTTAAGTGCCATGATTGCCTTTGGATAAAATTTTTTTAGACGGTTTGTTCTGGTTTGTAATATTCTGTATCTCCTGCCTGATGGCATGAGCTGAAACTGACAATGTCCAGGGTGTGAGACGTCCTATGAAATATCTACTGCCTTCTAGCTAGCTAGGCCAGCCAGTGATGTCACCTGGCTAACATGTACAAGATGTCTTGTAAATCACTCCAGAAGTGTTATCAGGTTTCAAAAATAGCCTTTTGTGGAAATTGTGATGGATGAAAGAAGGAATAACAATTTTCCGTTTTGGCAATGCAACGACATGTCATTTATTTCTCTTTTGGTTCACACAACACACAGACTTTATAGAACTGCTCGGCCCCGCCCATTAACCACACAGGGGTCCTGACGGGAAAACATCAACAAGGCCGATACACTTGGGTATGTGCGTAACATGTCAGCAATTTGTAACATGCATAATAGGAACAAACACTGACCATTATGCACGCAGGGGTCCTGACGGGAAACAGGAACAAACATTGCTCATTACCCATGCAGGGGCCCTAATGGGAAAACATCAAAGGGGCAGATACTTTTTGTTATGTGCTTCACACATCTTGGCATGTTATCACATGCAAAATAGACAACACGCTGTAACCACAGGTGACGACACTTGGTATGGTGAATTATGTCCACAATGTCTATTATGTGTTGAATGGCCGCCGAAGTTTTCAGTTTTAGAATTGTTTATTTCTCACTAGCTTTTACATAATACAACCCCAATTCCAATGAAGTTGGGATGTTGTGTAAAATATAAATAAAAACAGAATACGATTTGCAAATCCTCTTCAACCTATATTCAAATGAATACACCACAAAGACAAGATATTTAATTTTCAAACTGATAAACTTTATTGTTTTTGTGCAAATATTTGCTCATTTTGAAATGGATGTCTGCAACACGTTTCAAAAAAGCTGGGACAGTGGTATGTTTACCACTGTGTTACAAACATGATATTTTGCCAGAAACAAAGCGGTTTTGGGGCTCCACAGAGACCAGCCAGTGATGTCACAGTGCAGCTCTACTCTGATTGGCTGTCACCCCCCCCCCCCCCCCCGAGAAAAAAACAGATTTGCATTATTCATAGCATAAAAATAAGAAATAGAATGACATTCATTCATCTTCTACCGCTTAGTCCAATTAAGGGTCGCGGGGGGGCTGGAGCCAATCCCAGCAGTCAACCTCTTAAAATACCTCTTAAAATAGGTCAAGGTTAGCCATCTTTGAACTTATTCAAGGTCTGTGTCCCAAGAAGGTTCCCTGTGAATTTGAAGACCCTGGCAGCAATAGGACTGGACTTATGCTGAGCAGAGACAAATGGATGGACAGGCAGACTGACAGGTGGACAGACGCAAAGCCTTCGTAGTACCTGATGGCCATATTTTGATGGCCTTGGGTAATAAGTATTCACTGCATCATTCCCATCCTTCCATATTGGAAAATCCATGCCCATCTGCTCTTCCACATTATCTTTGATACTGTATCTACCATCACTTCTCTTCCCATGTTAAGTTGTTTCTCGTTTGCACTTATTTTCTGTTTAAATAAACATTTGAAAACAACAACACAAAGCTGAGAAATTAACATTGACTCAAGATGTATTTACTTTTTTTTTTTTTTTTTTTTTTATTCTATTCTTATTACCTGAGCAGCTTGCTGAGTGGATAAGGAGCTGGCTGGCCAGTATGTAGACACTGGTTTGAATCTTGCCTCTTCTACCTGTGTACTTGGACAAGATACTTAATCATCACTGCCCCAGTCCACCCAGGTGTAAACGGTATCAGCCTTGGCTGGAGAAGTGATGGACTGGTGTCCCATAAAGGGGGAGTCATAGACGCTCATCCGCTTGACGCTATGGAATCCAGAAATAAGGACCAATGGACCTCAAGGCCTATGTAGGACTTATTATTTTCTGCAGTCCCCTGGTGATTAAAATGTGTAAATAAAGTTCTTTAATAAATGTAGGAGTTGATGGTCTATAGCAAAGGTCTCAAACTCATTCCAGAAAGGGCTGAGAGGGTGCAGACTTTCTTTGTAACCGATTAACTGATTCCACCTGCTCAAAGTGATGCTAGTCAGTGAAATCACCTGGTGGAGTGGGTGGTTGCAAAGAAAGTCTGCACCCTCTCAGCCCTTTCTGGAATGAGTTTGAGACCTCTGGTCTAGAGGCTGTCACCATGCCCCACCCACAATATTGCACTGGCTTGAGCACCTCACAGTGAAGAAGAAGAAGAAGAAACTTTATTGTCATCTTACAAGAAATACCACAAAATTCCATTTGGCAGCATCTCTTTTTAGCAGCTACAATGTCACAGGGATAGAAAGTCACTGAAACATTATGTTATGCCGGGGGGGGGTGGGGGTGCAGTACTTTGTTACGGAGCCTTACGGGGGAGGTGGGGTATGGCCAGATGTTACATAAAAAAACAAAAATAAAACTTGTATTTTACACCAACAAAACTTTTACTGTGCAAGGCATCAGACAGGAATTAAATTACAATATTTACCAACAAATTACAAGGTCACTGACACAGTGTCACTTACTATGTACAGACTCTTTGAACAGTCTCCAGTGGGTACAGGGAAAAAATTAGGTGGGGGGTGGGGTGGGGTGGTAAGATCAGGTGGTATGTAACAGGGAGGCGGGGTATGTGCCTGTGTTACAAGGTGTTACGGGGGGAGGGAGGGGGTGTCAAAAATGCCCTTTTTTTGCGTTACTTAATTTTTGAATGGCCCCTAGCCAAGAAAATCATAATTTAAAAGGTAACATAAATAATAAATATTTAGTGTAGAATATGTTACTGTATGTATAAATAGTCTGTATTACTAGTTCAGAAACATGTATAATAATAGACCATTCATTGGACTGGGAGGTAGTAGTATATGTGTGTGTGTGTGTGTGTGTGTGTGTGTGTGTGTGTGTGTGTGTGTGTGTGTGTGTGTGTGTGTGTGTGTGTGTGTGTGTGTGTGTGTGTGTGTTGGGGGGGGTCATAGTTCCTGCAGCAGTTTCCTCACAGCCATGGGAAAGAAACTGCGTTTGAGTCTGTTGTGCGGGCACACATGTACGCTTTCAACCTAAGGGCCCCAGTGACCTCCCCCTTGGTGACCCCAGTCACCATAACAAGTTTGGTATACCTTAACTAAAGTGACATGACATATACAATGACATGAAGAAAATTCTTCTCTATTACCCATGCGTAGAACAGGTAATTCAGCTAGTAATAATAATAATATCATCTGTGTTGTTGTGGGACTTGAATGATTACAGGCATCATGGTGACGGGATGGGGAGGTGATGGTCTAGTGGTTAAGCATTGGGCTTGAGACCAGAGGATCCTCAGTTCAAACCCCAGCCTGACTGGAAAATCACTAAGGGCCCTTGGGCAACAGTTGCTCCTAGTTGCTCCCGGTGTTTCGTGGGTGCCTTGCATGGCAGCACCCAGACAGTGGTGTATGAATGTGAGACATCATTGTGAAGTGCACTGTTAAACCGAACAGCCCATTTTAATACAATAATTAAGTTAATGTAACTCAAACTTTGAAAAAGTTATAGTCACTCATTTTCATTAATTAAACTAACTCAAAAATGAATTGTTGCCATAACTCAGTTCCTTTAAGTGCATTTAAAGTTTTGGGGCATTTAAGTGTTGGTGATGTATTTCCAGTGTATTCCATTCACTCATTTTAATTGAGTTTATGTAACGGAGGCCAGCAGGTGTTGCTGTGCATATGTAGTTCGTAAACCTCACTCCCAACAGCTCAAAAGAATTCTCTGGTCACAAAGCCAGAGCCCTGGTTTTTAGCCTTCTGGTTAGAGAGTCCGACTTCCATGCCGGAGACTGTGAGTTTGCGTCCCATGTATGTCACTTTTTTATTGAAAAACATAAACTAGATTTACATATGTTTAATTAACTATAAATTAAGTTACTACAACTTTAACAATTACATTTTTGAAAATTATTTTATTTAAGTTGGCAAACTCAAATGGTTTAAGGCAATCGGTTTCCTCAAATGGTTTGAGTTCAACTAGGTCATTGAATTTTACAGTGTACTTTGAACTTTTGTTTCAGATAGAAAAGTGCTACATAAATGCAGTCCATTTAGTGTTCCTCCAAATGCTGTTACCAGCTCGCCAGCAAGCTGAAGTTATGGTTCCTCGTGTAAAAGAAAAAAAATATAATAATAATCAGAACCACCCACTTTATTCTAAGGCTCGCACACACTGACATGACAAATGAGTATGATGGTGGTTAGATCCAGCTGAGTTTTATGACTTAATTACTAGATCATACCTAAGAATCACAATGTCTACAAGACATTGATGCTCTGTTTGTCTCTAAACAATCCCAGCGTGCATCACGCCAAATCCAATATGGTGGTATCCGTGTAACAGTCTATTAACATTAGTGGTTGAGATTAAAAATAATAATAATAATAATAATCTTAATGACTCCTGACTGACTTCCTCTGTTGCTTGTCGAAGTATGTGTTCTCTGAATGCTCGTCTATTTTGGACTCTTTGCTTTGACTACTGACTTAAACATTGGGATTCCGATTATTCTGAACGCGTCAATACGCGTGGTTTGACGCGTAATTACTCAGAATCCCGTGCACAGCGGAGCAGTCGGGAGGCGGATGAGGCTGTGAGTGGACGTGGACCGGCTACAGTGTCAGCATCGAGAGCGACCGGGAAACATCTTCACATCGCTGATTCGCCTTTTTACAACAAGGTACAACTTTTTTTCTGCCGTTCACTCTGTTTTAAATGCGCTCAACATTCCGCTCTGTCAAACTTTTGCCGGGTGTTCGTTTTACAGACACTCGTGTTGGGATGGGTCAATATTTGTCAAGGTAGAATCAAATAAACGTATTTTCCGTTTTTAACTTTCACAATAAAGGGAAAATAATTACACCAGTGGTCGCTATAGACATTCGATGAAAGCATGTGGCGTTGTGGTGTTATTGTGAAGGTGAGATGTTACAACGGTCTGTTTGATTGGAGGTAACTTGACGTTATCTCACGGAGGCGATCGAGGATTTAACTCGGTGTTTCGCACACTTTCGTTGACCAAGCGAACTGGGAACTTGTTTTGTGACGCTCAGGTATTATCGGTAGGTCTGTAACAAACGCCAGAAGCACTTTTTTGCTGAAGTAAATGAAAATGACAAGGGAATTTTATCCAAATAGCCGTATCCCGAAGAAGAGTGTTTAATTGTGCGGGATTACGTCACTCTCGGTTTCCTGTCCTGTTGCTGCGCTGCGAACGTTTACCGCGTCAAGTGTCCCAAAGTGAGACTTAAAATACCAGAAACACCTGCACAGTCACGCCGAACTACCATTTTCTTTTTCGTTGCAACGTTTCTTAAACTAACGAAACTTAAAGCGTTTGCGAGCTAACGAAACTAAAAGCGTTTGGGTGCACATTAAGTGGATAATGGTTCCTATTTCGGATCGAAAGCGATACGTAGAAACGAGCAAATAACACTGAAACCATTTCATTTTAATTTATTTATGGTTTCAGTATTTAATGCGTAAATTTTACAGCTTGGTTTGCTGAATTGAGAGGAGCTGGAATTTTGCAGCTGCTGTGTTGTCAACATGGAGTTATTCATATGTGAATGTGTTAAATTAAAGATTCTGTTACTTCCCACAATATGTATTTTTCTGCAGCTGTCAGTTCATTTTGGCTCAATACAAAAGTTTCTTGGTAAAACCATCCTAACCTAAGGGCTTAGTATCAATTGTTAAGCTGTTCTACAACCCCAAATCAATTGCAGACAGTATGAACTCAAGATATTTCATGTTTTGTGTGGTCAAATTTATTCCATTTGTTAATATACATTCCTGCATTTAAGGGCTGTGATACATTCCAAAAATAGTTTTTGGAATTCTCACTACAGCATATGGGTAAAATTGACCCAGAATGCTTTGCATCATCAACATCCATCTTTTTTTTCTTTTGCTGCCACAAACACTTTCTGCAGCATGAGGATGGTGACGGTTTTCACTTATCCGTGCCTGGCTAATGTGCTTCATTTTAAAATTATTTTTTATTGCTTATTTACCGTTGCTTTCCCATGCATTAATGGAAGATTGTGACAGTTCCGAGAATATGACAACCCCAAAGCTGAAAATTTTCTTGCAATAAGTAGTACCATTTAACAAATAAAGTAAATTTATCATTTAAAATCACTCAAAATGAATTTGTTTATTTCCAACATACAAACTCAAAACAAGCGAACAAACTCAACAATGGTCGTGGTGAAATTTGAGATCTCTTTTGCAAGACCTGGACAATTATAAAATTTCCAATTTACCTAACCTGCATATCTTTAAATGTGGGAGGGAACTGGAGCACCTGGAGGAAACCCATGCAGACATGCAAACTCCACACAGAAAGGCCACAGGTGGGAATCAATCCCATGACCTTCTCGGTGTGAGGCAACAGTGCTAACCACTAAGCCATTGTGCTGCAGAATGAGAAAGCTTGCGACCAACAACTGGCTCCTCCAGTCTGACAGGGACTGGCTTTGCGTGTGCCTGCATGGATGCCTGTGGTGTGGGCCCTGAAACAGCAAAGACTGCGGCGGAGTCTCCCATGTGATTGAGGGCTGTACAGTAACGTTTCTTCCTCTCAGTCGATCAAGATCTTTGTGGGGATGATATTTCCTCCTGAGCCATCGGGAGCTGTGCAGTGGTGTTATTTCTTCCTGGGCAATCAAGAGCTGTGCAGTGGCGTTATTTCATCCCGGGTAATCCAGAGCTGTGCGGTGGCGTTATTTCACACCGGTGATCCAGAGCTGTGCAGTGGCGTTATTTCATCCCGGGTAATCCAGAACTGTGCGGTGGTGTTATTTAACACCGGTGATCCAGAGCTGTGCAGTGGCGTTATTTAACACCGGTGATCCAGAGCTGTGCAGTGGCGTTATTTAACACCGGTGATCCAGAGCTGTGCGGTGGCGTTATTTCATCCCGGATAATCCAGAGCTGTGCGATTGTGTTATTTCATCCCGAGTAATCCAGAGCTGTGCGGTGGCGTTATTTCATCCCGGGTAATCCAGAGCTGTGCGATTGTGTTTTATTCATCCCGGGTAATCCAGAGCTGTGCGGTGGCATTATTTTATCGTGGGTAATCCAGAGCTGTGCGATTGCGTTATTTCATCCCGAGTAATCCAGAGCTGTGTGGTGGCATTATTTCATCCCGGGTAATCCAGAGCTGTGCGGTGGCGTTATTTCATCCCGGGTAATCCAGAGCTGTGCGATTGCGTTATTTCATCCCAAGTAATCCAGAGCTGTGCGGTGGCGTTATTTCATCCCGGGTAATCCAGAGCTGTGCGGTGGCGTTATTTCATCCCGGGTAATCCAGAGCTCTGCGGTGGCATTATTTAACACCGGTGATCCAGACCTGTGCAGCGGCGTTATTTCTTCATGGGTGATCCAGAATTGTGCGGCAGCGTTATTTCACACCGGTGATCCAGAGCTGTGTGGTGGCATTATTTCACACCGGTGATCCAGAGCTGTGCAGTGGCGTTATTTAACACCAGTGATCCAGAGCTGTGCAGCGGCGTTATTTCTTCATGGGCGATCCAGAATTGTGCGGCAGCGTTATTTCACACCGGTGATCCAAAGCTGTGTGTTAGCATTATTTCACACCGGTGATCCAGAGCTGTGCAGTGGCGTTATTTAACACCGGTGATCCAGAGCTGTGCAGTGGCGTTATTTCATCCGGGATGATCCAGAGCTGTGCGGTGGCGTTATTTCATCCCGGGTAATCCAGAACTGTGCGGTGGCATTATTTAACACCAGTGATCCAGAGCTGTGCGGTGGTGTTATTTAACACCAGTGATCCAGAGCTGTGCAGTGGCGTTATTTAACACCGGTGATACAGAGCTGTGCGGTGGCGTTATTTCATCCCGGGTAATCCAGAGCTGTGCGATTGCGTTATTTCCTCCCGAGTAATCCAGAGCTGTGCGATTGCGTTATTTCATCCCGAGTAATCTAGAGCTGTGTGGTGGCATTATTTCATCCCGGGTAATCGAGAGCTGTGCGGTGGCGTTATTTCATCCCGGGTAATCCAGAGCTGTGCGATTGCGTTATTTCATCCCAAGTAATCCAGAGCTGTGCGGTGGCGTTATTTCATCCCGGGTAATCCAGAGCTGTGCGGTGGCGTTATTTCATCCCGGGTAATCCAGAGCTGTGCGGTGGCATTATTTTATCGTGGGTAATCCAGAGCTGTGTGATTGCGTTATTTCATCCCGAGTAATCCAGAGCTGTGTGGTGGCATTATTTCATCCCGGGTAATCCAGAGCTGTGCGGTGGCGTTATTTCATCCCGGGTAATCCAGAGCTGTGCGATTGCGTTATTTCATCCCAAGTAATCCAGAGCTGTGCGGTGGCGTTATTTCATCCCGGGTAATCCAGAGCTGTGCGGTGGCGTTATTTCATCCAGGGTAATCCAGAGCTCTGCGGTGGCATTATTTAACACCGGTGATCCAGACCTGTGCAGCGGCGTTATTTCTTCATGGGTGATCCAGAATTGTGCGGCAGCGTTATTTCACACCGGTGATCCAGAGCTGTGTGGTGGCATTATTTCACACCGGTGATCCAGAGCTGTGCAGTGGCGTTATTTAACACCAGTGATCCAGAGCTGTGCAGCGGCGTTATTTCTTCATGGCGATCCAGAATTGTGCGGCAGCGTTATTTCACACCGGTGATCCAGAGCTGTGTGTTAGCATTATTTCACACCGGTGATCCAGAGCTGTGCAGTGGCGTTATTTAACACCGGTGATCCAGAGCTGTGCAGTGGCGTTATTTCATCCGGGATGATCCAGAGCTGTGCGGTGGCGTTATTTCATCCCGGGTAATCCAGAACTGTGCGGTGGCATTATTTAACACCAGTGATCCAGAGCTGTGCGGTGGCGTTATTTAACACCAGTGATCCAGAGCTGTGCAGTGGCGTTATTTAACACCGGTGATACAGAGCTGTGCGGTGGCGTTATTTCATCCCGGGTAATCCAGAGCTGTGCGATTGCGTTATTTCCTCCCGAGTAATCCAGAGCTGTGCGATTGCGTTATTTCATCCCGAGTAATCCAGAGCTGTGTGGTGGCATTATTTCATCCCGGGTAATCCAGAGCTGTGCGGTGGCGTTAATTCATCCCGGGTAATCCAGAGCTGTGCGATTGCGTTATTTCATCCCAAGTAATCCAGAGCTGTGCGGTGGCGTTATTTCATCCCGGGTAATCCAGAGCTCTGCGGTGGCATTATTTAACACCGGTGATCCAGACCTGTGCAGCGGCGTTATTTCTTCATGGGTGATCCAGAATTGTGCGGCAGCGTTATTTCACACCGGTGATCCAGAGCTGTGTGGTGGCATTATTTCACACCGGTGATCCAGAGCTGTGCAGTGGCGTTATTTAACACCAGTGATCCAGAGCTGTGCAGCGGCGTTAGTTCTTCATGGGCGATCCAGAATTGTGCGGCAGCGTTATTTCACACCGGTGATCCAGAGCTGTGTGTTAGCATTATTTCACACCGGTGATCCAGAGCTGTGCAGTGGCGTTATTTAACACCGGTGATCCAGAGCTGTGCAGTGGCGTTATTTCATCCGGGATGATCCAGAGCTGTGCAGTGGCGTTATTTCATCCCGGGTAATCCAGAACTGTGCGGTGGCATTATTTAACACCAGTGATCCAGAGCTGTGCGGTGGCGTTATTTAACACCAGTGATCCAGAGCTGTGCAGTGGCGTTATTTAACACCGGTGATACAGAGCTGTGCGGTGGCGTTACTTCATCCCGGGTAATCCAGAGCTGTGCGATTGCGTTATTTCCTCCCGAGTAATCCAGAGCTGTGTGGTGGCGCTATTTAACACCGGTGATCCAGAGCTGTGCAGCGGCGTTATTTCTTCATGGGCGATCCAGAGTTGTGCGGCGGCGTTATTTCTTCACGAGTGATGCAGAGCTGTGTGGTGGCGTTATTTCCTGTCTGGCGATCCAGAGTTGTGTGGTGGATTCATTTTCTCCCTGCTGATCCAGAGCTATGTAGCAGCGTTATTTTTAATTGAAAACTGTGTGCCAGTCTCTCTTGTTGTCTGCTTAACAATGTTTACTCCGTCTGTGGTTTATGTTTCATTCCTCCAAATTCATAGTTGTTCCAAAATAATTATTTTGGTTAACCAGCCACAGTTCCATTTGCATTTAACTGTTCTGCATCAAACACAAACATTCTTGGTTGTCCTTATGGTGCAGCAACTTTTGCCTTTTGCAGTCTTTAGGAAACTGCAGAATTGACAATCCATGGATATTTTGTCGGGTTTTTCCTCTTCGCATCCTGTGACCAGCATGTCCAGCCTCGTAGAAGTAAACCATGTGTTGGGGAAAGTGTAGTGACACGGACCCACAACAGGGGGCGCAAATGAACGGTCAATAGATGAGCCAAAAGGTAACAATTTAATGTTGTGACTGTGCACAACGATTATACAGACAATCTCAGAATCTGATAGCAGTCAATACACAAAGGTGACGTGTGGGCAGGCTCGAGGATAGAAGACGTCTGTCCTGAGAAGAGCCGGAACCACACGATTTCCGCCGCCACTGAACCTGGTGAATACTGGAGCCGCCAAGTCCCGAATTCCCAGGTGATCACCGTCCCCGACTGTCGGATCTGGTACTGCTGGCGAGGAGCACAAACAGTGAGATGTGGGTGTGTGCACACCCAGTAACAAAAACAGTCAGAAGGTGGAAAGTCACCTCCACCTCTAATCACACACTCGTGCAGCTCCTGTTAAATCACTTATCTGGAAGGAGTGAGAGGCGAAGACGTCGCTTCTCTCACTAAACGCCAACCCAGCAGAGTGCACCACAGGAAAAACGGCTGCAAAACAGATCAGACGTAAGTCACAGTTTGGATACAGCAGAGACTATTACCTTCACAGGTAGATGACATCTCGGCAGCGAGGTGGAGATGACGTCCGGCTTTTATGGAGTGGATTGATGAAGTGGAGATGGGTGACAGCTGTCATGAGTTGATGAGGGACAGCTGTCAACCCCGGCTGTGTCTGTGGCGGCAGCGCCCTCTCGTGCCTGAAGCCCGCACTTCAGGCAGGGCGCCCTCTGGAGGTGGGCCAGCAGTACCTCCTCTTCTGGCGGCCCACACAACAGGACCCCCCCCTCAACGGGCGCCTCCTGGCGCCCGACCAGGCTTGTTCGGGTGACGGTGGTAGAAGTCGGCCAGGAGGGCCGGGTCCAGGATGAAGCTCCTCTTCACCCAGGAGCGTTCCTCTGGTCCATACCCCTCCCAGTCCACCAAATACTGAAACCCCCGGCCCTTACGACGGACGTCCAGGAACCTGCGCACTGTCCATGCAGGCTCCCCGTCGATGATCCAGGCAGGAGGCGGCGCCGGTCCAGGAGTGCAGAGGGTGGAGGTGTGGTATGGCTTGACACGTGAGACATGAAAGACCGGGTGGATCCGCAGTGAAGCTGGTAGCTTCAGCTTCACTGCGGCCGGACTGAGGACTGTGAGGATCTGGAATGGTCCAATGTAACGTTCCTTCAGTTTAGGGGAGTCCACTTGTAAGGGGATGTCCTTCGTTGATAGCCATACCTCCTGCCCGGGCTGGTAAGCAGGAGCCGGGGAACGCCGGCGGTCTGCATGGGCCTTAGCCCTCGTCCGGGCCTTCAACAAGGCAGAGCGGGCGGTGCTCCACACCCGTCGGCATCTTCGCAGGTTGCCTGGACCGAGGGCACACTGACCTCTCCCTCCACCACAGGGAACAGTGGGGGCTGATACCCCAGACACACTTCGAACGGGGAGAGGCCGGTGGCAGAGGACACCTGGCTGTTATGGGCGTACTCGATCCAGGCCAGATGGTCACTCCAGGCCGACGGGTGCGCGGACGTGACGCAGCGGAGAGCCTGTTCAAGTTCTTGGTTGACCTGCTCTGCCTGTCCGTTCGTCTGAGGGTGATACCCGGACGAGAGGCTCACGCTGGCCCCCAGTTCCCTGCAGAAACTCCTCCACACCTGGGAGGAGAACTGAGGACCACGGTACGAGATAATGTCCGCTGGTATCCCATGCAGACGCACGACGTGGCGGACCAGGAGGTCTGCTGTCTCCTGGGCCGTTGGGAGCTTCGGGAGGGCCACAAAGTGGGCCGCCTTGGAGAATCGGTCCACTATCGTGAAGATGGTCGTCATGCCCTGGGGCGGTGGGAGACCCGTGACAAAGTCCAGGCCAATGTGGGACCAGGGGCGACGAGGCACCGGTAGAGGCTGCAGAAGTCCTTGTGTCTTCGAGTGGTCTGCCTTGCCCCTGGCACAGGTGGTACAGGCCTGGACATACTCCCGGACGTCAGCCTCCATAGACGCCCACCAGAAGCGCTGCCGGACAACTGCCATGGTCCTTCGCACCCCCGGATGACAGGAGAGCTTGGAACCGTGACAGAAGTCCAAGACTGCAGCTCTGGCCTCTGGTGGGACGTATAAACGGTTCTTCGGACCGGTTCCTGGGTCCGGGCTCCGTGCCAGGGCCTCCCAGACGGTCTTCTCCACGTCCCAGGTGAGGGTGGCCACGATAGTGGACTCAGGAATGATGGACTCCGGTGGATCCGACAGCTCCGTCTTGACTTTATCTTCGGGTACCCGGGACAAGGCATCCGATCTCTGGTTCTTGGTCCCGGGGCGATATGTGATCCGGAAGTCAAAACGCCCGAAGAACAGTGACCAGCGGGCTTGCCTGGGGTTCAGCCGCTTGGCGGTCCTGATATACTCCAGGTTCCGATGGTCAGTGAAAAACGTGAACGGCACAGACGCTCCCTCCAACAGGTGTCTCCACTCCTCAAGAGCCTCTTTCACCGCAAGGAGTTCTCGATTGCCAACGTCATAGTTCCGTTCAGCTGGGGTCAACCTGCGAGAAAAGTAGGCACACGGGTGAAGAACCTTATCGGTCTCTCCGCTCTGGGATAGCACGGCTCCTATCCCTGAGTCAGAGGCGTCCACTTCAACCACAAACTGGCGGCTAGGGTCGGGCTGCACCAGAACTGGTGCAGACGAGAACCGGTGTTTCAACTCCTTGAACGCGGCTTCGCACCGATCCGACCAGGTGAAGGGGACTTTTGGAGAGGTCAGGGCTGTCAGGGGGCTAACTACCTGATTGTAGCCCTTAATGAACCTCCTGTAGAAATTTGCAAAGCCGAGGAACTGTTGCAGCTTCCTACGGCTTGTTGGTTGGGGCCAATCTCTCACCGCCGCAACCTTGGCCGGATCAGGGGCGACGGAGTTGGAGGAGATGATGAACCCCAGGAAGGACAAAGAGGTGCAGTGAAACTCACACTTCTCGCCCTTCACAAACAGCCGGTTCTCCAACAACCGCTGCAGGACCTGACGTACATGCTGGACATGAGTCTCAGGGTCCGGGGGAAAGATGAGTATGTCATCCAGATATACGAAGACGAATCGGTGCAGGAAGTCCCGCAAGATGTCGTTTACCAATGCTTGGAACGTCGCGGGGGCGTTAGTGAGGCCGAACGGCATGACCAGGTACTCAAAATGACCTAATGGGGTGTTAAATGCCATCTTCCATTCGTCTCCCTTCCGGATCCGAACCAGGTGATACGCATTCCTAAGGTCCAGTTTGGTGAAAATTTGGGCTCCATGCAGGGGCGTGAACACTGAATCCAACAGGGGTAAAGGGTATCGATTACGAACCGTTATGTCGTTCAGCCCCCTGTAATCAATGCATGGATGGAGTCCGCCGTCTTTCTTGCCCACAAAAAAGAAACCTGCACCCATCGGGGAGGTGGAATTCTGGATCAGCCCGGCAGCTAATGAGTCCCGGATGTAGGTCTCCATTGATTCGCGCTCAGGACGTGAAAGATTGTACAGCCTGCTGGATGGGAACTCAACGCCCGGGACCAAATCAATGGCACAATCGTACGGACGGTGCGGGGGAAGGGTGAGCGCCAGATCCTTGCTGAAGACGTCAGCAAGGTCGTGGTACTCAACCGGCACCGCCGTCAGATTGGGAGGGACTTTAACCTCCTCATCAGCATTTACACCGGGAGGAACCGAGGATCCTAAACAATTCCGGTGGCAGGTTTCGCTCCACTGAGTCACAACCCCAGACGGCCAATCAATCCGGGGATTGTGTTTAATCATCCATGGGAAGCCCAAAATCACGCGGGAGGTAGAAGGAGTTACAAAAAACTCAATCTCCTCCCGGTGATTCCCAGACACTACCAGGATTACAGGTAGTGTCTTGTGTGTGATAAAAGGGAGAAGAGTGCCATCTAGTGCTCGCACCTTCACTGGCGAAGAAAGCGCCACCAGAGGGAGCCCTACCTCCCTTGTCCATCTGCTATCCAGCAGATTCCCTTCTGACCCCGTGTCCACCAGTGCTGGGGCTTGGAGGGTTAAATCCCCACTCAGGATTTTAACTGGGAGTCGTGTTGACAGATGTGTATGACCCACGTGAATGTTTTGACCCCCCCTCAGCCCAGTCTCTAAGGGCGGGCGTTTGTGTTTTGACCGTTTGAGGCAGTCTCTCTGCTGATGCTCACTTGAGCCGCAGACAAAGCACTCCCCGCGGACCGGCCTCTTCTGTCTGAATGTGGCCCTGCTCGTGTCCCTAGCACCGTCAGCAGGGGGAGCTGTAGCCACACGGAGTGCTGTGGCTGTGGAGCGTGGGGAAGACGGCTCCCTTTCGGACCCGGGAGGAAGAGGGACAGCTTGTGCCTGACCACGCCCTTTGCCTCGCTCCCATCAGCGTTCTTCTAACCGATTGTCCAATCGTATAACCAAATCGATAAGCTCAGCCAAATCCCGCGGTTCCTCCTTAGCCACCAGGTGCTCCTTCAGGACCAACGACAGCCCGTTTATGAAGGCGGCGCGGAGCGCAGTCATATTCCAGCCGGATCTAGCAGCCGTGATGCGGAAGTCGACTGCATATTCGGCTGCGCTCCGGCACCCCTGTCTCATTGACAGCAGCACGGTAGACGCGGTTTCGCCTCTGTTAGGGTGATCAAAAACAGTTCTGAGCTCCCTCACAAACCCAGTATAAGAAGCAAGGAGCCATGAACTTTGCTCCCAAAGCGCTGTAGCCCAAGCGCGTGCCTCACCCCGAAGCAAATTAATCACGTAAGCCACCTTGCTGGCGTCAGACGCGTACATCACGGGACGTTGTGCAAAGACGAGCGAACACTGCATAAGAAAGTCCGCGCACGTCTCCACACAACCTCCGTACGGCTCTGGGGGGCTTATGTATGCTTCAGGGGATGGTGGGGGGGGTTGTTGAATGACCAGTGGAATGTCTGTATTCGGCACCGGGTCGGCAGGAGGAGGAGCTGTAGCAGCGCCCTGAGCACGCAATTCCACCTGCGCGGTGAGAGCCTCCATCCTGCGATTAAGGATGACGTTTTGCTCGGTCATCAGGTCCATCCGAGCGGTAAAGGCGGTGAGGATGTGCTGCAACTCACCAGTCACGCCTCCAGCCGACGCCTGTGCACCCTGCTCTTCCATTGGCTGTCCAACAGATGGTTGACGCCCCTCGGGATCCATGACATTGGCCGAGATATCCTGTTGGGGAAAGTGTAGTGACACGGACGCACAACAGGGGGCGCAAATGAACGGTCAATAGATGAGCCAAAAGGTAACAATTTAATGTTGTGACTGTGCACAACGATTATACAGACAATCTCAGAATCTGATAGCAGTCAATACACAAAGGTGACGTGTGGGCAGGCTCGAGGATAGAAGACGTCTGTCCTGAGAAGAGCCGGAACCACACGATTTCCGCCGCCACTGAACCTGGTGAATACTGGAGCCGCCAAGTCCCGAATTCCCAGGTGATCACCGTCCCCGACTGTCGGATCTGGTACTGCTGGTGAGGAGCACAAACAGTGAGATGTGGGTGTGTGCACACCCAGTAACAAAAACAGTCAGAAGGTGGAAAGTCACCTCCACCTCTAATCACACACTCGTGCAGCTCCTGTTAAATCACTTATCTGGAAGGAGTGAGAGGCGAAGACGTCGCTTCTCTCACTAAACGCCAACCCAGCAGAGTGCACCACAGGAAAAACGGCTGCAAAACAGATCAGACGTAAGTCACAGTTTGGATACAGCAGAGAATATTACCTTCACAGGTAGATGATATCTCGGCAGCGAGGTGGAGATGACGTCCAGCTTTTATGGAGTGGATTGATGAAGTGGAGATGGGTGACAGCTGTCATGAGTTGATGAGGGACAGCTGTCAACCCCGGCTGTGTCTGTGGCGGCAGCGCCCTCTCGTGCCTGAAGCCCGCACTTCAGGCAGGGCACCCTCTGGAGGTGGGCCAGCAGTACCTCCTCTTCTGGCGTCCCACACAACACCATGATGCCCACTTGTGAAAAAAAATAACCACAATCTGTCATCTTAAATGCAGAAGTAAACAACCACAGTATGTTTTGATATGTTTGCGCTACCTTTCTTTTTTAACACCGCGGGTTACAAAGGAGATGGAGCCACAAGTAGTCTGCTCCCTGTGGTGGTATGTAAATACCTATATGCTCTCGGCACAGTGACCCTCACAAATTGAACTCCTGTGTGATTGATAGGGGTCAGTTTGAAAGGCTATAAAATAAAAAAGCGACACAATATTGATTACTATCGTGCTAAAATTAATTTTGTAGATAACTTTCAGACAAATATAGTGTGAATTACGTAGAGTCCTTTAATTGAGAGAGTAGCAACAAGACGAGTCAAGAAAAAAAAAACGGTCCAGTGACTCATGGTGCCATCTTGGGGCCAAAATAATGTGTGCTGTTCTGTCTGCATGTAAATCCAGCTATTTTATTTATTTATTCGCTGAAAATACCAGGTTGTTGTGCATTTGGATGCACAAATAGACACAACAAGGGTTTCAAGATGTACAGATTCCCTTCAGATCCAAACAGAAGAAAAATTTGTGAAAATAAAGTCAGCCGTGTGGGATGGAAGCCGACATCATCGTCAAAGTTTTGAGAGGTAAATTTATTGTTGATGTTCATGTACAGTAAAACTCACCTAAACCATCATTGTATAAACTGGATATTCGCAGTCACTGAACAAAAAAGTTTCAAAATTTTTGTATTGTTTTTCATGTAATAAACACTGTATATAATGGATTTTGTATAACAGATTTTTTCTCCTCACATCGGATAAATATCCCATCTGATCGCAATGCATTTCCATTAAAAACCTGAGCAGTCCAGACGTGCAAAGTAACGGAGGTACAAAATTAAATTTCAGCGCTCTGACACTTGCTGATTTGAGGAAAGTGGGACAAGAGTTATTTCTGTGATTAAAAGCCTGACCAGTGCTCAGACTCTGACCTGCAGCCTGAAGTGCACCTGATAAATTAGACACAAATGGCTGTGATTTGACACTTTTCTGCTTTCACTCCTTCATCTCCCATCATATTTTAATAGTTTTTGCACTGCACACACTGATTGCATTTCGGGATCACATAAATGTGGCAGAAAAGTGTGCAACTTTACAACACGGAGTCGGAAAAAATGAAATTGCTGAATGTCATATTAATCCATAATAAAGCATAATCCAGCAACGGAGAGCTTTAAAACTGTCACGCATGTCATAGCATGACACGGAGTTACAGCTGTGCAGAAGCATAAATCAGGCTTTAAATTAATTAAATAAATCATCATAAATGGTAAATTGTAAATATATGTAAATTTGATAGCTATTTTTATATTTATTGTGATAGTACCTGTGCCTGGATGTGTTGCTGTATGTGGTTAAATGATTTAAAAAATGTTGAAAATGTGAACGGTTGGTTCAGTAACTCAGCACAGTTGGCCCCAAAATGGTGCCATGTTCTCAGTTGACGCTACTCTCTCTCCCCCACCAAGTGTGAGTTATGACCCTCTCCTGGCCTGTACACTAATTACTGAACACACACTCACACTTTGTGAAGACACAGAATCTGTAGCCATGATTAAAGAGGTTACACAGATCCTACCCTCAACCTAAATGTAAAGTTTTAAGGTTAAAACCTTAAAATAGCCTCTTTTTTTTCTTCAGCCAAAGATAACATTCATCATGACCATGCAAAAAGTTAAGTTCTCCCACCTTGTCTTATCCAGTCTGTTGTTATTACCATGAAAATTCAGTAAGGTATAGCTTATATATTACATTCCAGTTCTAAGGTGGAACTATGCTAGTATATAAAGGTACAAATATCTAAAAAGGAAGAGTAAAATAGGAGAGTAGAAAAGAGTAGAGTAGAGCCACTTAGGTGCCTGGTCTTGAGAACCAGGGATGGTAGGTTGAAAAGCTTTTTTATACCATGGGAACTCTCCCTACCCACCCATGCAGCTCAAGAACAAGTATATATAATATAATAATAAGACATAAGAAAAATAAGACATCACAGGAGAAGATTGCAGTATAGGTAATTTAGTATGAAGACTAGTAGTAACATTAAATATAGTTAGTAGGCTAAGCTATAAATCTGGTATTATAGAAACAGAAGCTATGAGTGTATGATTGTTGTTATATGACTGGGGGGGCCTGGCTGCCGGTTTGTTTTGTCTTTTTGTTTTCCTCCCAGGTGGCGTGCATTTGGGACTGAGTGGCTGTGTTGCTGAGGCTGTCAGGACCTCACCCTGATCACCTGCGACTCGTCAGGACTCACAGCTGAGGTGCATCTGGATGGATTGGAGCATGTTGGCATTTAAGACTGGAGTGCACAGTGTGTATTTGCCAGAGACTCGACCTTGTGACCAGACGGGTGAGATCGTCGTCTTGGGAGCCATCTCATCAGCAGCGGACGCTGAGAATGTCCAGGTTTGATGCACGGTCTGTGAAAGAGGAGGGGGTGAGGTCTCACGCCTCGTCAGCACACTTCCTGAGGTACGTTGGATTTGTGACTAACAGTTATACAGTCAGTAAATGTGGTGTCCCTCACACCTTATTGTATTGAGCTGTATGTTAGTCATGTATCAGCTTCCACTGCGGTGGAGTTTTGTGAACGGGATGTTCCATGCCTGCAGGTTGGGAAGCTGATCAGTAATCAAGCCAGGAAGTGTTTGCTGTTTGTACACCTTTAAGTGTTCTGTGTGTAGAGTGTGGACTCACATAATGGTTCCTTCTTTCACAGACTCGGTTGTTGCGGCCACCTGGGGGGTGTCGGCGGGGTCCTTGGGTCCGAAACAGCTTCTGGCTCCGGACCGTTAGCGCTGCTGGGAGCGCACCACGCCAGGCCGCACCTTTCTGTTATTACATTTTCACTGTTATGTATTAAATTCAGTTAGCCTTTGTACCGTGCTCTGCTTATTTCATACTGGGTCCTTCAATCGCTGGTCGGTTCTCCGAGCTGCGTCCGACACATAACAGATTGTATTGGTATCTATCTAAAGTAACTCTGTTAGCATACTATAGGAAAATAAAAAGTATAATCATTATGGTATCAAATGGAAACCTAAGAACTTAGGTACTATATGTTGATGTCTTTAGAGGAACACTTAAACTGATGAATCATTAAAAATCGACACCATGTAAAATAGAATTGTAAATGGTAAAAATAAGATCGTCTGTCTACGTTGAATGTCACCTGGTTTGTTGACAAGTCCCTGGGTTAGAGTATGTGAGCCACATGTGTCACGGGAGATTTCCCCACAACCAAACCAGGGCACTCTGTGTTGAGAGACTAACTTTATACAAATCATGTAGTTAAGTAGATATCAAACAGGAAATTATAATTTAAGCTTCCTCCAACTTTTACTTTGTCAGTTTCTGCTTTATTTTAGCTTGTTTATCTCTTTCTTTGCTTATTTACGAAATTGCCTTGCAGATGGCTGATGTGGAGGTGTTTAAGAAGACACTCCGTGCCATTCTCCAGAACAACAAGGGTCGAGTGTCATTGGGCCGTTTGAAGTCAGAATACAAGTTGCTGACTGGGGAACAGATCGCATATAAAGACATGGGTCACAACAACCTGTATTCGCTGGTAGCCAGCATGCCATCTGTTGTCCACCTGGAGCGCAACTGCTTTGGAGAGGTGAGTTTGTGTTTTTTGGTTGCAGATGGTCGTCTTGAAAAGTTGGTGTCTACACATTTTGGCAATAAAAGAAACTTTTCCTCGAAATGCAAACTTGTGGAATACAACGTTTCGACAACATACAACCAGGCGGTGTGGAGGTTTCTGACTTGGTTTGAAGTGTAGGTCCAGAAGTAATTGGACAGTGACTCTATTTATGTAATTTTGCATCTGTAGGTCACTGGCATAAGGAGTTGGACTACCTATATTTAGACCTAAGTTCAATTCCCAGTCACACTATCTGTCTTTGTCCTTGGACAAGACACTTACTTCATTTTACATTGTCCCAGTCCACCCAGCTGTAAAAGGGTACCAGACTTGGCTGGGGAAGTAATCAGCGATGGACTTATATCTCACCCCCGTGGGAGGCATAGACTCTCAGCCACTTCACACTGGCAGCACAGTGGCTTAATGGTTAGCACTAATGTCTCACAGCAAGAAGGTCGCATCCTGCCCTTTCTGTGTGGAGTCTGCATGTTCTTCCTGTGTCTGTGGGTTTCCTCCGGGCATGCCAGCTTCCTCCCACAATCAAAATCATGCTTATTTAGGGTCTGTTCCTTTCTCTGCCCCTGACCAAGGCAGAGTCTCTACATCTGGAGTTTGTCCCCAGGGGCCAGATTGTGGCTGCCCACTGCTCCTAGTGGTTGGATTGTGTTTAACTGTAATTAGGATGAGTTAATTGCAGAGGACAGATTTTGTTGTATGTATGTACATAAAGGAACTGTACTTACTTACTGTAGAAGCCAGAGATAAGCACCTGCATTGAGCATCAGGGCCTATGGGTATTATTCTTCTGTGCACCACTGCAATGAAGATGTGCCTCTGGTGTAAACTGTTAGCTTGAATTTCATGGGTTTAACAAAAATGTCATATTTTTGCTATTTAGGAATTACGGCCATTTGGATATGTAGTGACTCCATTTTGAAAGCCCATAAGTAATCTGACCAAAAAATGTTATGCATTATTTTAAATAGAAAATCTGATGCTGCCATCTAAGAATCATCAGACTAGGCAATGTTCCTGGAATCTTCCATTGTCTAGTTTTGTTGAACCTGTGCTCTCTGTAACTTCAGCTTCCTGTTTTTAGCTGACAATTGTAGAGACATTGAACTAGTTATCCATCTTAATCTTAACCGAGATGGATGCTGTCTTTTATTTAATTTCCAGATAGTAACTAAAACACTGCTGGAGGAATTGATCTAAAATGTCCGTGGTTGGTCTTTGGTGGATATGTATTTTGTGAATAATTCTGGAATAATAATTATATGAATTTTGTGAATAATTATAATAATAAGGGGCCTTAACACTGTTGGTGCTTGGACCTCTAATTATGACAGTACGAAATATCCATATATCTATGTTGAAAACAGTTATTTCTACCTGACTGTCACATCATAAATTATGGATATCAGTTTCTGCTTTTTTTCCAGATGATGTGTTTTTCTTCAGTGGCAAATGAAATGCCACATACAGCCAAGGTGGTGGCTCGCCAGCACAGGTCCAAGGAGATGGGCCAACCACACCTGGTCAACACCAGAATGAGAGTCAAACCAGCTGCACCACTTTTGCTACATGGTAAGGGTTGAATAATCTATTACTTTTTTATTAATGAAAGTCATAATGGCACTTTCATTGTTAATTTCTACAAATATTTTTTTAATCCACTTGCCCTGGTCCTGCCCTTTGGGGGCCTGCATTTCACTGTGGCCTTGGGGAGTTGACGTTCACCATATTCATGGTACACCTTGCCGTGCCAAGTAATCTGGGTCTGATCTTTCAACCCAGTGCAAAGGAGCACAGAGTAAAATAAAAATGTTCGGTTTTTTTCCACAGTTTAGTGGAAATTCTGAGAAGGAGTTATAGATGAGGACAAAATTATGCCCCCCCCTATGAAATTTAACATTTTCTTCAAAATTTTTCCAAGTGCATTTTGAACAGAACAAGGAATTTTCAACATATATGTTGAAACTATGATACTGTGATGTTTAGAAATGCTATAACATTTTTAAACATTATAGTTTTATTTTGTATGCTCACATTATTTTAGTTTGCACACAGAAATAAAATTATTTCACAAAAACAGGGGTCAAAATTATTAGCCCCCTGAAGAACTGACATTTTTGTTAACCTATAGCACAAATCACTGTTGTGGAATGATGTGCTTTAGGGCCCCTTCACACATAGTACAAATAAGTACAAATCAGAGTGAATCACGGCAAAACAGCTTGTATGAGCGAACCGCGAAAACGTTGAGCTGACGTCGGGAGGGACACGTGGTCTTGCAGGCGTGAACGATCCCGCTGTGATGGCTTTGTGCACGAGCGTGCATGAAACTGTTGCAGCAGGAACACAATGCCAGCAGCTGGAGCATTGTGCAGCTGCTGTGGAAAAAAAAATACATGCCACCCATGGGATTTGAACCTGCAATTTACAAAGCTCTGATTGCCAGCCAGAAACTTTACCACTGCACAACCATTGCTGTCCTATAAAAGGTCTGTAAAATGCCTGAAATCAACAAGGAGATAAACGTATTTAAAAAATAAAACCACATGCCATAAAAAACATCGCATTTTATTAAATCATTCTTATCGAGCGGACAGTACAAGTATGAGCCGTTTGTTCCTCTGTAGATGACCCATGGTCACAGATGTACAGTCATGAAATGACATGAATGAAGCAATGCACTCTTATGTCTGCATCTGTGGGCCCGGTGTGTCCAGCCAGCCCTGCGCTCATGTCGGCCCGACATGCGTGTCCTGTGGACGGTGCGCTGCAGGACAGACACTGCTTCATGTGGAAGAGAGCTCAGATGGGTGATGTGACATTCAGATTGCCTGCTGCGTGTTATGATCTGAGTGTCTGTTTCACCTGGGGCAGCCTGTCAATGTGCGCACCGTGCGCTCACTCACTGCAGGTGGTCGCAACTGTAATATATGTTTATATGTATGTCCGTGTGTCCACGTGAGGACAGCAAGCAGACACACGTGCATCACAGTGGACAGTTGTTAGGTCATATCTGTCTAAACACAGTACGTGTTCCCCAGCTGGGACGTCCAGAACCACAGATCTCAACAGCTGCAGCTATCGGCGGACGCGCTCCCTGTCAGTTCAGCGCACACACAAATGTGTCACTTTCTGTTATGTGATCATTATTTTTAGTATTTATGTAAGTGTGTATGTAGGTGGTGTAGTACTGCGGCCTCAGGGTGTATGGTTTTCTTCAGGGTGTATAAAGCCATATTCATTGGTAAAACAACTTGATAATGATTTTATCATATACCTATAAATGATAAATCCACGCAGAACACAATGCGCGTGCTCTCCCTTCATTGAAACAAGGGAGAAAAAAAGAAACAGCACAGTTCAGCTGAAGCATTAGTGGACATACGTGACACCGGTGGGAAGGAAATACACATGTGGAACAAGAGGTGAAGCTCTTAACAGACAAAATATTTTACGTCCACTAATGCTTCAGCTGACCGGTGGTGTTTCTTTTTTTTCTCCCTTGTTTCAGAAGCCATAACTGGCAACTGTCTCTGGTGTTAGCGGAGGTTAGCCTGTAAGCTCACCGTCGTGCTGATAATCATTCGAGTACATTTGTTTAATGAAGCTGCTGTAAATGAAGAATTCATCAAAATATCTACATAAATTGCGAAGGTGTTTTGCTTCTTTCATCATCCATCCACCTCAAGTTCCAAGCCCTGTTTTCTAAGCGAGGAGGAAAGAATTGTACGTGACACCTTATTGGCTGATTACTCGGGTGGTATGAAAAATATAACCCATCCGCGAAAAGGGTGTATTGCTATTTATTCTTTAGTGTTTCATCCAATCATATTGGCATATCATTTATAGGTATATGATAATTATTAATATACCTGTCCTGGCTAGGGATGGGTATTGATAAGATTTTATCCATATCGATACCATTATCGATTCCTTATAGATTCCCTTATCGATACCTCTTGTGAATTTTCTGTGTACTAAAAGTAGGCTTTACAGGTTGTCTATGTCAACAACATTTTATTGAGTCTTAAAGTAAATAAATATGAAATTGGTCACTGGATCTTTAAACTCTGGACATAAATAAACTCTACATGGTGGATCCTTGAGCTCTGGACATAAATAAAAATAAACAAAATCTGTAGTTTTTGTGAAAAACATTTCCTTTCAGACATTATTGGGATGAATGTCTTTCCATATATCTGAGCTGAGCTCTTGCAGCTGGCTGTGCTGCATGTCAGGATGTAATTCATAAAGAATGCAGGACGTCTCATTTTGGGAGGAAAAAAAATGTTTTAGTCTGTTGTCTGTATTACAGTGTTTGGAAAGAGGTGTCATTTGATTTAAACAGCAATTTGCTTTGAAGTTATTAATTCCAGCCGGACTCTGTCTCGGCAGAGAGCGGTGCAGCATTTGGAGGACTATTTCTTGACTGCAACAAGACAATAGTCCAAGTTAGTGACTTTAATCCACACAAAAGTGACTCATGATTGACATATTTTAATGGCTTTGAGAGGGGTTAAGAAGCGGACTTGCCGCTTATGAAGAGCAGCGAATCAAAGAACCAACGAAGCAGCGGTTCGAAGTGGTGCTTTATTGGTTCAAGCTTCAAAGCAGAGTCGCGCTGCAGAAGGAGCTGATTATAGACCCGCTGCAGGGTCTGTAATCAACATAGAGAAATGATCATTTTCCCGATAAACATCCTCAAAAACAACGGCTGATCTGAAGGACCGATAAGGGAATCGTTAAACAAAAAGGCTATTGATGTCGGTGGATCGAATCATTTCTTAACAATACCCGAAAAGAACCAGTTCTCAATACACAACCCTAGTCCTGGCTGTGGTCTCTGTGTTTGTAATGTGACACGTCCTGTGCACTGAGTCATCATTTGTGTCTCTGGTCAGCAGCTGAGAGGCGGTTCCCCGTGCTGCGCTCTGACCTGGCTGTCCAGCCTCACGTGTTCATGTCTGCCCCCCCCACGCCACATGTGTAGGGGTGAAGTGGAGGGAGGGGGGCGCGACACGCACACATGTGCGAGGCTCATGCACCACATGTGTGTTGCTGTTTTGCAACGCCACACTCGTGGGGGCACTTAGACATATTTCACCTCCAGCTCAAAAGTGATCGTCTGCTCACTATTTTCGTGCTGACAGCGTGAATGGCCACACATTTTCTAAGTGTCAAGTGAGGGGTGTTAGATATTCGTGTGTGTCAGCTGGAATTTTTTTTTGATCAAAGTATTTTTATTAGTTTTTTCCATTTTTACACACAAAACAAACAGAGAACACAAACTTGAAATAACCCTCCCGCCCCACCCCTTCTAAACCAGATCAACTATAATAATAACTAAACTGTACAGGCATCTAAGGACACACAAACACAATCTTAAGTACCGTATGTTAGTATGCATCACAGACCCTGATAGTATTTAAACTAAAACATCTGCAGGCACACTCTCAAAATAAGATAGAAATGGCTGCCATGTATCAAGATAGACCTTGACAGATCCTTTTACAGTATATCTGATCTTCTCCAAATGAATATGATACATAACTTCTCTCATCCACTGACCATATGTAGGTGGATTTAAATCCTTCCATTGGCAGAGAATGAGTCTCCTGGCCAACAGAGAACAAAACGCAATCATAGCCTTCTGTTTTTTACTGAATAGGGCCTCCAGAGGGACAACACCAAACAGAGAGGTCAGTGGAGATGGATGGACAGTCCTACCACAGACTGCAGAAAGTGTGTTGAAAACAGATTGCCAATAACCATGTAGTTTTGGACAGGTCCAGAATGTGTGAACCAGTGAGGCTGGGGACTGCTTACAACGGTTGCAGGCCGGGTCCAGGTCAGGTTTAAACTTTGACAGTTTGTCCTTAGACCAATGCAGACAATGGACGACTTTAAACTGAAGAACGGAATGTCTCAGACATATTGAAGATGAATAAATGTTCTTGATAATGATTCCCCACGTTGAATCTGATATGGTTTCTTTCAAGTCCAGCTCCCATTTGTGTTTAAGGGAGTCCAAACTCGTCTCAGCAGCTCAGCAGTTTGTAAATCCTGCTGAGTGTCCGTTTTGGAAAGGTTTTGCACTCCAGAATCGAATCCATCAAGTTCTTAGAGGGGCACAAAGGGAAACTGACAGAGTTTGACCTCACAAAATGTCTGACCTGGAGATATTTAAAAAAATGTGAAGAGTGGAGACCAAATTTCTGTACTAGCTGATCATAAGAGGCAAAGATATTGTCTACATAGAGATCATAAAGTGAATGCACACCTTTAAGAGTCCAGGAATTAAAAGTTGCATCAGTCAAAGAAGGGACAAACGTGATTATTTGACACTGGGGCAAAAAACAATAGTTCTGTAAAGTGAAATGACCTTCTGAACTGATTCCAAATTTTCAGTGTGTGAGTAACAACAGGATTACAGGTATAGGTTGAGAGTGGATTTGTAAATGGTAACTGAGAGCAAAGTAAAGCAGATGCAGAGCTAGATGTGATCGAGGTTTTTTCCAGAGCCATCCAACTAGGGAGATTATCTGTTTCTAACCAAAATAATAAGGCTCTAATATTCGCTGCCCAGTAATAAAACATAAAATTGGGCAGTGACATACCACCAAGGCTACGGGGCATCTGTAAGATCCTTTTGCCAATTCGAGGGTGCTGTTTATTCCAAATAAATGTGGATAACTGACTATTCAAATTGGAAAAAAAAAGATTTTGTCAAAAATATTGGCAAGTTCAGAAAACAAATACAAAAATTTAGGTAATATTGTCATTCTGATTGAATTAATCCTTCCCCCAAGAGAGAGAGGTAGAGTTTGCCACCTGGTGATATCATGCTTAAGATTTGCCAGAAGAGGTGAATAATTGGCCTGGTAAAGCTCCTTATAGCCTCGTGTTACCCAAATGCCGAGATATTTAAATTTTTTAGTGTTAATTTTAAATGGGACATTGCCCTCAAGTTTTGCATTTAAAGAAGACACAGGCATGAGCTCACTCTTCTGGAGATTAACCTTATAACCAGATACTCGCCCAAATTCTTGAAGCAGAGCAAGTAGTTCAGGAATACTAGAGAGGGGATCTGAAATGTATAAAAGGGTATCATCCGCATATAAAGAAACCTTATGTTCCATGCCAAACCGGTTTATGCCCTTAATACGTAAGTTGTTACGTAACACCACTGCCAGTGGTTCTATTGCAGTTAACAAATAACAATGGAGAGAGTGGACATCCCTGTCTTGTACCACATTGTAATTTGAAATAGCCAGATAAATTATTATTAGTGCGTACTGCTGCCATTGGAGATGAATAGAGTAGTTTTACCCACAACAGAAATTTAGGGCCAAATTTAAAAGACTCTAAGGTCTTAAAGAGAAATCTCCATTCCACACGATCAAATGCTTTATCAGCATCCAGCGAAAGTACAACTTCATCATTCTTATGACCATGTGGAGCAGAAGTATGTAAAACATCATACAGTCGCCTGATATTAAAAAAAGATTGACGGTTTTTTACAAATCCTGTCTGGTCAGATGAGACAATCGTAGGAACCACGTGTTCAAGACGCCTTGCTAAAACCTTTGCCAGGATTTTTGCATCAGTGTTCAAGAAGATATTGGGCGATATGAGCTACAGTTTAAGGGGTCTCTATCTTTCTTCAGTAGCAATGATATAACAGCTTGCCGCATAGAGAGTGGTAATAATGAAGAGGAAAATGATTCTTCAAAAACTGACAATAAAAGAGGGGAAAGCTGATCTGAAAAAGTTTTAAAAACTCAATGGGAAAGCCATCCGGGCCCGGGGATTTCCCATTTTGCATATCTCCGATTGCTACGACAATTTCAGCCACAGTGATATCTCTCTCCAACTCGTTTACCAAATCAGGATTTACTGAGGGAAGCTCCAGGTTGCTAAAAAACTTTTCTAGTTCAGATGAATCAACTGGTGATTCTGATGTGTACAGGGTACGGTAAAATTGACTAAAACACAGATTTATTTCAGTATTATCACAACATACCTTGGCTTGATCGTCATTTATTTTTGGAATCGTTTGATAAGCTGAACGCTGGCGTAGCTGATGTGCAAGCAATCGACCAGCCTTTTCACCATGTTCATAATGACCCTGTCTAGATTTAGATATTAAATACTCAGCCTGCTGTGTTGACAGAGTATTAAATTCTGTCTGGAGTAACACATGTTTCTTCACTAGATCTTGAGAGGGGGAGCGACTGAGTGCGGCGTCTAATTGTAATATCTCATCGGTTAACTATTGTAACCATATCAAATTTGTCTTTCTTTTATTAGCACAGTAAGAGATTATTTGTCCCCTCAAATAGGCCTTCAATGTCTCCCACACAATACAGTGTGGCATCCCTGGTGTTTGATTAGTTTCAAGAAAGAATTTGATTTCAGATATAATAAACTGAACAAAATCTTCCTCGGACAGAAGTAACGAATTAAAACGCCAGAGACGGTAAATAGAGTGTGTTACTGGGATCATCAACTTCATAATGAGAGGTCCATGATCTGATATGAGCATTGCTCCATATTCACACTCTTTCACTAATGGCAGAACCCGCTTATCGAGGAAAAAATAATCAATCCGTGAGTATGACTTATGAACACTGGAGAAGAATGAATATGCTCTTGAGGAAGGATTACGAAAGCGCCACACATCAGCCACACCATATGTTTTTAGAAAGGAGTTAATTGTATGAGCAGATTTGGTCAAATTGATCTTCCCTACAGCACTACGATCAAGCGGTGAAAGAACACAGTTAATATCGCCACCCATCAGAAGACTGTGTGATGATATATTTGGCAGCTTTGAGAAAAGGGAGTTAAAAAATATATTATCGTCCCAATTTGGTGCATAAACTGATACCAAAATCACTGGGAGGGTATATAACTTACCAACTACAACAACATAACGTCCAGCTGTGTCTGTGTGTACACTAGACACTGTAAATTGTACCTGTTGATTAATCATGATGGGTACTCCCCTGGACTTAGATTGAAAATTAGATTGAAACACCTGACCAGATCATTTTTTACTTAGAAGCACGCTATCAGCAGAGCACACGTGTCTCTTGCAAAAAGGCAATATCCGCTCTCAGTTGCTTTAAATGACTCACAATTTTGCAGAATTTTAATGGGTTATTAAGAGATTTTACATTCCAGCTCACACAGTTAACTAGACAGCCATTTGAATAA
Source organism: Thalassophryne amazonica (assembly GCF_902500255.1). Classification (NCBI taxonomy): domain Eukaryota; kingdom Metazoa; phylum Chordata; class Actinopteri; order Batrachoidiformes; family Batrachoididae; genus Thalassophryne; species Thalassophryne amazonica. Next base: position 72,588,040 of record NC_047106.1, on the reverse strand, counting down.
CTAGTATTTTTCATATTACCAGCCATGATCAGAAAAACAATATATCACCTGATGCACATGAATCCAAAGATACCTGACATAAAGGTCACCACACATAAACAGATCTGGTTTAGCTCCACCCCTATCTCCCACATGAACATGGAGATAATAACAGCAACTCTTAAACAGAAATCCACACATTAGTGCTTGTATTGAGGGGAAAAAAAAACAAAACACCAACTACACTGGGCTCCCGTTTTGCCCGTCAATTAAGAAATAGTTATTAGTGGTAAACTAAATAATAGTTATAAAAAGATGACTCTAAACTCGCTCAAAAAGATTAATGAAGCCTGTAAATGTGATGAGAATGGGGATTTCACTTCCCGTCGTCTCTGCTCATCATAGAGATAATATTTTTCCGAACATATTCCATGGCAGCGTTCGGATCCGTAAACTCCATGTTGTCCTCACCGTGAGTGATGCGGAGCCGAGCTGGGAACAACAGACCGTACTGAACATCTCGCCTGTTACGGAGAAGCCTCTTGACGTCAGTGAAAGCTGCTCGGGCTTTGGCCACATTAGCTGTGTAATCTGGGGCGATGAAGACCGGCGCCTCTCTGTATCGAAGCGGCCCATGACGGCATGCACGCCCCAGTATCTCCGCACACTCCTGGAAGTAATGCAGCTTCAACACAATGACCCGCGGCTTTCCTTCCACCTTCCTGTGGTCAATACGTGGTGCGTTTTCCAGATCCAGTAGCTCCTTGAGAAGTTCAGCTAATGTGGTAGCAGTGCCAAACTCTGATGTTTCGGGGACGCCAATAATCCTCAGATTGCATCTCCTTAAACGCCCCTCCATATCTTCATATTTCTTTCGGAGACCATTTAACTCGGCTTTCATCTCAATCACAGCACCGCGCAGAGAAACCACCTCCTCTGACCAGGTCGACAAGCCGTCCTCCACGTCTTTGAATCGAACTTTTACCTGGTCTAAATCAGCCCGAAGGGCCATGGTGCCGCTCGCCACTTCCGCTCGTACCGCCTGTAGCTGGCCTCTAATAAATCCAAGGTCTTCTGCCAGCAAATTGTTGTGTGGGCCGCTGAAGAGGAGGTACTGCTGGCCCACCACCACCAGATGGCGCCCTGCTTGAAGTGCGGGCTTCAAGCATGAGAGGGCGTCATAGCAACCGGGAGTGACAGCTGTCACTCGTTATCAGCACCAGCTGTCACTCATTCACATCACCACCACCATAAAGGCCGGCCTGCAACTCCACCTCCCCGCTGAGAAATCAGCTACCATTCAGGTAACTTCTCTGCTGACTTAAAACTGAATAATAGTCTGAACTCTTTTGCAGCCGTTTTCCTGTGGTGTTTGCCTTATCTGTGGGATTGGCGTTTGGTGTGATCAGCGACGGCTTCGCTTCACACCCCAACCAGATAAGGGGTTAGACAGGAGCTGCACGAGTGTGTGATTGGAGGTGGAGGTGCTCCCTCCTAACTAAACACAGACTGTGGGATTACTGAGTGTGCGAACTCGCACTCATCAATACTGTTTCTGTTCTCTGCCAGCAGTACCGGGTCTGACTGCTGAAGACAGTGGCCACCTGGGGCGCAGGGCTTGGTGGCTCCGGTGTTCTTCAGATCCGTTGGTGGTGGAAGCTGTGTGGGATCCGGCTCTTCTCTCGCCAGACGTCTTCTATCTTCGAGCCTGCCCACACGTCACCTTGTGTATAATTGACATTCCACCATATTGTTATTGTCTGTACTTCGTTGTGCGATTCACAACATTAAATTGTTACTTTTTGGCTTATCCATTGTCCGTTCATTACCGCCCCCCTGTTGTGGGTCCGTGTCACGACACTTTCACAACACAAATCCCTCATTTCGGTTTTTATTACCTCTGAAATACTGGATTTTATTGACGCTAGAATGTCTGTTTTCAGCGTCGAGAAGTCCATCTCGGTCGACTTTGATAATGGCAGTGCAGAGTCTTTAGCATAACTCTGATCGCAGGTAGCATCAGACCTAGCGGCTGTGACTCCCGAATATATATATTTTCTCAAACTGGATGCCATTATACGCGAAGAAGGAGGCAACACTGTAAAGATAGACTAACAAAATAACAGGTGTCGAATTTAGCAGGGATAAATTGTAAAAACACCACTATATAGTAAATAAAAAACGGGAGCTCACACTAAACACTTCTTACTCTTCCGCCGCCATTTTCCCCTCTCGTGTCAGCTGGAATTTGACTGACACCTGCTGCGAGAGGGATCGAGTGGGCTCTCACAGGGCACACTCTGTCTTTCAGCCGCTGGTGTGTGCAAATAGTTGTAATGACACATGTACTCAGAAGAATGGGAAAGTCCAAAGAACTCAGTGAAGATCTAAGGAGAGTTGTAGATCTACAAAAACTGAGAAGGTCTAAATACCTGCAGAATACAAAGTCATCAGTTCAATCAATTATATATAAGTACAAGTGAGTTGGATGTGTCACCACTTTAGTAAGGTCTGGCAGAAGACCCAAACTGTCACCCTCAGATGAGAGGAAATTGGTTAGGATGTTCAGGAACAACCGAGAAGTTTCCCATGAACTGGGGAAACGCTGGAACACCAGCGTCACTGTCCACAGTGAATTGAGTTTTATATCGCCATGGACTGAGAGCGTGCAGATCAAGAAAGAAACCCTTGCTCCAAAACCAACACCTTCAAGCTGGACTGAAATTTGCAGCTGCCTACATGGACAAACATGGAGAAAAGTTTATTGTCTGATGTGACAAAGATTGAGCTAGTTTGCAGAAAGAGGCATGTTTGGTGGAGTAAAGTGAGGCTTTCAAACCTAAGAATACTGTATCAACTGTCAAGCATGGTTTGTGGTAGCATCATGCTATTGGGCTGTTTGCTGCTGGTGCATTTCAAAAAGTGGATGGAAAATTGAAGGAGGACTACCTCCAAATTCTTCAACATCACCTGAAATCATCAAATAGATGGTTGAAACTTAGCCACAACTGGGTGTTCCAGTGGGACAATGATACCAAATATTAGTGGTGTTGTATGTATATATTTGAGTCTGTAATTTTGACCCTGTGTGGATTAGAGAAGTCCCAAAATTAATTCAAACTTGTCCACCCACTTCCTCTTTTTTAAAGCCATTAATGATGTATGCTATACAGTCATTCCACCCTGGCAAAAGAACAGTTTACAGACATCATTTAAAGCTCCAAATTACAATGACATTCATGCCCATGATGAGTGTATGTAAACTTCCAATCACAACTGTATGTTTTGCTTTTATTTTGCTACATTTGCAGTGCATGCAGTGCTCTGCGTACCACTCCACCACTGTGATGCTGCAGAATATTCTTAGTGAGACAGAGGAGGTGGAGGTGGTAGTGCAGGGAGGGAGGGAGGGAGGGAGGGAGAGAGAGAGAGAGAGAGAGAGAGAGAGAGAGAGAGGTAAGGCAGAACGATGGAGTATTGAGAAAGGGAGAGTCTGAAAAGAGAGTGAATGGAAGAAACAGAGGAGAGATGTAGAGGGGAGGAGGATGACAGACGACATGGAAGAAGAGAGTGAGGAGGAGAGAGGGAGTTCAGACAAATCCAGCAAACAGCAGCTAAGAAAGAGCTACAAAACAAGAGAAGCTGGTTCATAATTCAAGCCTCTGTCTCTCTGGCTCATTGGTTCATCGCCTGGGATGCTGATTTTAAGCCTGACCAGAGACAGTGTGCTCATGACGGTGAGGTGACACAGCATCTGTCTACTCCCAGTGTGCATGTGCTTCATTTACATGTGGACCGAAGCTTATTCTGTGTTGTGTGTGAGGCTATGCTCATGCTCATCTCAAGGATTCAGTGATCAATTTGCTGATTAATTGATTGGCTTGCAACAGCTCATAGAAGAAATAGCATCTATTCACTCAGAGGAAGAAGAAACAGAAAAAAAGAGATATGATATGAGATAGGTGAATGATAGCCAGTCATACAAAAGCTCTATTGGTCAGATTTGAGGACTAATGGAGCTGGTGTCTGCATTTTGTTGCAGGAAAGATTAAATCATCTTCTGATAGAAGAGGGAGAATGAGAAAGCTGGTGGAATGTTGGTGGTGAAGGTACTAGTTCTTGCTGAAGAAATGAGAGAAATAGGGAGCAGAAGAAAAACTGTAGGAAGAAGAAACAAAAAATGAACAGGAGTGTGGACATGGCTCCAGGTCTGACTCAATGTGTTGATAGTTACTGAGCTACCAGTGATGCTGTGTGTGAAGGACGTAGAGTCAAGGCAATGTCGGAATATTTCTTAAAGTGCATGTAGACCCATACACCATCATCACATCTGGACTTTTAGTAAAAAGTCACTTGTTTTGTTGGAAGATATTTCATCAGTCATCCAACATGTTATCACCAGGTGAGTTGATACCTTAGTGCAGGGCTGCCTGTGAGAAAAATATGTTTTGTTTTGTTTTTTATCATTATGGGGTTATGAGAAACTCATAAAAGTGTGTCTTTCATTTTTAGTGTAATTATAAGTTCTTCAAATATATTGTGTTTCATACTTGCATTTGAACAACACTGTTATTGCTAAAAGCTTGTGTGAGAATGTAAACTTTGTCACCGTAGAAGGCCGAGGCCAACCTTGAATTAGATAAGCCTGGCAGCTGAGTTGGAAACGGTGGGGTGAGCTTTGACTAGGGTCCCATTATTCAGAGAGTAGTGTCAACTCAGAACATGACACCATTTTGGGGCCAACTGTACTGAACTACTGAATGAACCTTTTATGTTTTCAACATGCAGGTACTATCAAAATAAATATAAAAATAGTTAAGCTATCAAATTTACATAAGTTTGCAATTATGAGGGTTTATTTAATTAATTTAAATAAGATTTGAGCTACTGCAGCTCTATAACTCTGTGTCATGCAATGATGCATGTGACAGTTTTAAAGCTCTCTGTCGCTGGATTATGCTTTATTTTGGACTAATTTGACCCTCAACAAGCTTTTCTTTCTGCAATAATCACCTCCAAAGGTAAGCTGTACAATTTCATCTTTTTCTGACTCCGTGTTGTAAATTTGCGGACTTTTCTGATCCATTTGTAATCAGTGTGTGCACTGCAAAAACTATTAAAACATGATGGGAGACGAAGGAGTGAAAGCAGAAAAATGTCAAATCACAGCCTTTTGTGTTGTCTGATTTAACAGGTGCATGTCAGGCTGCAGGTCCGAGTCTGAGCATGGTGTGAAAAAAAAATGGTCGTTTTTTTTTAATCATGGAAATATCTCCGGTCCCACATGCGAGGGTTTTTAATGGAAATACATTGCGATCGGACTGGACATTTTATCCGATATGAACGAAAAATCCCATACATACGGTGTTTATTACATGGAAAACAATGCAAAAACATTGGGACTTTTTTTGTCCGGTGACTGTGAATATCCAGTTTATACGATGATGGTTTAGGTGAGTTTTACTGTACATGGGACTTAACAATAAATTTACCTCTCAAAGCTTTGACAATGATGTCGCTTCCATCCCACACGGCTGACTTTATTTTACAAATTTTTCTTCTGTTCAGATCTGAAGGGAATCTGTACATCTTGAAGCCCTTGTTGTGTGTATTTGTGCCTCCAAATGCACAACAGCCTGGCAATTTCAGCCAATAAATAAATAAAATATTTGGATTTACATGCAGATAGCTTAACAACAAACACTAGTTTGGCCCCAAGATGGGACCACGAGTCACGTGACTGTATTTTTTCAACTCATGTTGCTACTTTCTGTATCAAGGGACTGTAGTTATGACCGGAAAGCATTGCTAGGTAAACCCCTCTCCAAGTGATCCAGGCTGGATATATTCTGAGGTTTGGTAAATGTGCTTCAGTGATGACGCTCCCGCAGTAAGACTTCAAATTGAAGCAAGATGTCTGTCTTCCTCTGCCACAAGTCAGGGCGATTATTATTGTTATTATTATTTTATTTTTCTGACACTGCCCAAATTTGATCCCGGAGTGTATTTGCCCTGCATGTTTTCAAGTCTACCTGCTCTGCTCACTCCCGATTATTTAACTCTGGTGTTTCCCAGTTCCTCATTGGCCAAACACACCTGTCAGTGTTAATTAGTGTTAGGTGTTGGGAGAGAGTGAAGGTGCCCTGACACAATCATGTTTTTGATTCACACGTGTGAATCAAACGTTCATGTGTCATGCTGGAGAGTAAACTCGTCTTTAACTGGTGTAGACAGGACACCAGAGGGGTGCCGGTGTGTGTTATTGCGCACAGAGGATTTTGAAATGTTCAAAAATCTTTCATGCACAAATGTCATGCTGTGTGGCGCGATCTAATCTCCAACACAACGTGCAGCTCGTCAAGTGGAGTAAACAAGCAGTGAAAAGGGAGAGTGGTGACCTCAGCGCATCAGAGCGCAAATCATTTGAAGGATAATAACAAGAAGTTAAATCTGTTATAAACATACTTTAACAGCTGCACACAAGAAGGAAAAAATGTGCAACTGTTTTATCAAGCCATGACCATGTAAACAAGTCAAATAATTACCTTTTTAGGTGGCTCAAACTGCTTTCTGCAGCTTGTTAGGCGTGCGCGAACAGCTTTGGCTGCAGCCTCCTCTGTGATTCAAGAAGTGATTAGAGGTGTTTTCAACTGCCAATTTGCAGAAAAAAATGATTAATCTGCCACAAAATAATTATTTTATATACGCAGTGTCCAGCGCAGAGCGCGTGGCAGCCGGTAGACCAAGAACAGCGTCCAGCTGTGATCACAGCAGGTGGGGAACGTCACAACACAGGTTGTGCTGTTGCGTGAATCAAAAACATGCTTGTGTCAGGGCACCTTGACAAAACATGCAGGGCACATGCCCTGCAGGAATGGAAGGTATCCCTGCATTTTAATTAGTGCAGAAGATAACTGAAACAATCCTGCAAATGGTGATACAAGCACCAAATTTGGCACAAATACTCCTTAGACCTTACTCTTTTGAAAAACCCGACGAACCACTTGAATTTTTGATAGGTTGCCAGGTAGGGGTCAAGAATTACACAGGGTTCAAAATTAAAAACGCTCCAATCAAATTGAAAACTACACTACATAATTTGACTGATCATATCAATCCCAAAAAGGTATAGTTTGGACTATCTGTGACTGAATGTTATGGGGTAAAAACAGCAAGAATGGTGACAAAGGTCAGTTTCAGTTTGTACAGGGGTCAAAAGTTAAAGTTGCCACAATTTTGGTAAAAATTGATGCAGAATATTGGTTGAGCTAATACGATGAATAAATGGAATAGTTTTGACAGTGTTGAATGCTTGGTCTGCAAAGTAAAGGTCAAACAAGGTTGACATCTGTTGGATTCTATGACGTATGACATATGTTACCATGTAATATCATAACTAAGCATGACAGATGGTACAAACTATTCCTTTTTGAAATGCTATTAACTCAACCAATAATTTGCATCATTTTTTTTACCAAAATTGGAGCAACTTTAACTTTTGACCCCTGTACAAACTGAAACTGACCTTTGTCACCATTTTTGCTGTTTTACCTCATAACTCCATGGAATTCAGTCATAGATAGTCCAAACTATACCGTTTTGGAATCGTTATGATCAGACAAATAATGTGGTATAGTTTTCAACATGATTGGAGCATTTTCAAAGTTTTCTTCAATTGACCCCTACCTATTGAAAATTCAAGTGGCGAGTCAATTTTTTCCAAAAGAGTAATGTCGAAGGAGTATTTGTACCGAATTTGATGCTTGCATCACCATTTGCAGGATCTTACTCTAAATATTCTCTTAGCTGCTGCACTAAATGTGTCATTTCTTGTACGGCAGAGATAGACATTTATGTCAAATTCTTGGTGTAACACCACTTTCAATGACATTATTATATTATTATGACATTGTGTTGCTGCTTGCTGGTTAAATTTGCTTCAGCAGATATTGAACAGTGTGTCTCATCCAGAGTCTAGACAATCATACTACCTATCTCAGCAGGTTTCAGGTTTAGCTGTGTCAGTCTTTCTCTTTGTCTGGATAATGCATTCTTAACTCCACAGATTCTTCCTCCTTCTCTGTGCAGCCAAACCTCAGAGCTCTCTGAGGCAGCCCAACCACCGTGGACGAGGTGATTTTAGAGAAACAGGCAGTGCCCGGGGGGCCGGACATGTCAACAGCAGGCAAACTAGGAACGTAAGGGCGGTCCAGTCAGACAGCAAGACTGGGACACATTCAAGCAGGACATCCAATGAAAACACACCAACAAGGAACACACACCCACCGTCAGAAAAGTGAGTGAATAAGCAGGATGTGTTGGGAACTACACTATCAGTTTGGACAAATGATCACGATACTATATCACAAAAAAATTACATTGATAACGATGATATGCTTCAGACATTTAACAGCAAACACAGCATAAACGAGAACAACTTTTGGAGTGTTTCATTTGTACATCAAAGTGTGCCACCATTTCTTACTGCAGAGTGTTATTTTAGCTACCGCTGGTGAAGAAAGCGCTGAAAATTGGATAAAAAACACAGAGGTGGTGAGTGGAAGGGACATGAATGCGATCATGGTAGTAAATTCATGTCTGCTAAACAAGAGGAAGTTGGTGTCAAAAATCAAAGAAATGTATGACCAAAGTTTGCAGAAACTTTGCAGCACTGAAGTCACATCCATAGACTGTATACTGTATGCTGGACAAAGCTTGCGTGACACCATCTGTTGATTGTCTGGAGCAACCTGGAACAGCTGAAATGACTCCCTTGTCTGGGCGTTGCCACGTTGAGAGCCCCGTCCACACCAATTGATAATGAACTCATTAATGCATAATGGGGTGGAGCGTGGGTGGCTCATTTGACTGTTTATTAAATCATATTTTTGGGGGATTGTGCGGTGGTTCTCATAACAATTTACTTGGGTGTGGACATTAAAAGTTATGAGCCGTGTACTGGCACCGTAGTTTGATGGTGGGCGCTAAAGGGTTAAAATATGATGCAATAATCCTACATCTGGGGCAGCCCTCGTATGTCCCCATCAGAAACACAGCACTTTCTCTGAGTTTTTGGGCAAATTACACAACAAGCAAAGTGAAAATGCAAAGAAAATGTGGCATTGCAGTGGAAAGCCGACATGTGTTGCGGTTTGTTTCTGACTCGGAGCTCAAACATGTCGAGGCGATTGTGCAGGCAAGAGACTGCAGCTACTCTGGCTAGGTGTGTATGCTAAAACGTACCGACACGACTTCTCCCATTTGCCTTGTCTTTCCTTCTCCACTGGGAACCAAAAAAAACCTTGCAGTTTTCGCGACTGCTTCGGTGATTGCAGCCGAAAACAAAACCTCATGCCATCTTTCTGTATGAAATCAATCAATCAATCAATCAATTTTTTTATATAGCGCCAAATCACAACAAACAGTTGCCCCAAGGCGCTTTATATTGTAAGGCAAGGCCATACAATAATTATGTAAAACCCCAACGGTCAAAACGACCCCCTGTGAGCAAGCACTTGGCTACAGTGGGAAGGAAAAACTCCCTTTTAACAGGAAGAAACCTCCAGCAGAACCAGGCTCAGGGAGGGGCAGTCTTCTGCTGGGACTGGTTGGGACTGAGGGAGAGAACCAGGAAAAAGACATGCTGTGGAGGGGAGCAGAGATCGATCACTAATGATTAAATGCAGAGTGGTGCATACAGAGCAAAAAGAGAAAGAAACAGTGCATCATGGGAACCCCCAGGCAATCTACATCTATAGCAGCATAACTAAGGGATGGTTCAGGGTCACCTGATCCAGCCCTAACTATAAGCTTTAGCAAAAAGGAAAGTTTTAAGCCTAATCTTAAAAGTAGAGAGGGTGTCTGTCTCCCTGATCTGAATTGGGAGCTGGTTCCACAGGAGAGGAGCCTGAAAGCTGAAGGCTCTGCCTCCCATTCTACTCTTACAAACCCTAGGAACTACAAGTAAGCCTGCAGTCTGAGAGCGAAGCGCTCTATTGGGGTGATACGGTACTACGAGGTCCCTAAGATAAGATGGGACCTGATTATTCAAAACCTTATAAGTAAGAAGAAGAATTTTAAATTCTATTCTAGAATTAACAGGAAGCCAATGAAGAGAGGCCAATATGGGTGAGATATGCTCTCTCCTTCTAGTCCCCGTCAGTACTCTAGCTGCAGCATTTTGAATTAACTGAAGGCTTTTTAGGGAACTTTTAGGACAACCTGATAATAATGAATTACAATAGTCCAGCCTAGAGGAAATAAATGCATGAATTAGTTTTTCAGCATCACTCTGAGACAAGACCTTTCTGTCTTTAGAGATATTGCGTAAATGCAAAAAAGCAGTCCTACATATTTGTTTAATATGCGCTTTGAATGACATATCCTGATCAAAAATGACTCCAAGATTTCTCACAGTATTACTAGAGGTCAGGGTAATGCCATCCAGAGTAAGGATCTGGTTAGACACCATGTTTCTAAGATTTGTGGGGCCAAGTACAATAACTTCAGTTTTATCTGAGTTTAAAAGCAGGAAATTAGAGGTCATCCATGTCTTTATGTCTGTAAGACAATCCTGCAGTTTAGCTAATTGTTGTGTGTCCTCTGGCTTCATGAATAGATAAAGCTGGGTATCATCTGCGTAACAATGAAAATTTAAGCAATACCATCTAATAATACTGCCTAAGGGAAGCATGTATAAAGTGAATGATGATGAAATGATGTTGTGTTTGTGTTGTGGAATGGCAGGCTGTTCCTGGAAGTGGTCAAATCTGGGGATGTCACGCAGGGATTCAAACGAGACGCTAGGGATGCTCGATATTGCCTTTTTTGCCGATATTCAATATGCCAATATTGTCAAACACTGAATTTCCGATTCTGATATAAACCGATACCAATATAAACTAATACACATTATGCCTGTCATAAAGTTTAAGCATGACCCACCTTCACTATGATGCCACACTATTTGTATTTCACAAAGTACCATTGTAAAGCATAAGAACAGCACGTCAACTATAGGAAAATGGCAATGCGATATTTATTTTCAACATTTTGCCTCAAACAGTTTGGTAAATGCTCTTCCTGAGCTTAACCTAACAATTCCCATTCAAACAAGGGAAACATCTTTTTTCTTCACAAATAGCAAAAATATTTACCTGTCCAGTACAACTGTATTGCACATAATTTAATGTAAGCAAAAATAATTTGCAGTGTAGGTTATCCTACTTTACAAAACACCGTTCTAATATGAGGTATAAAACACTTTAAAAAGTGCAAAATTCTAAAGAGTAAATATAAAACAAAAGTGCAAAAGTCTCAGTGCTTTGCCCAATACCTGGGCTAAATGTACAAACTGGGCTCATTCTATCTTGTATAAAACAAAGAATCAAGAACATAGAAATTAAAAGGCACCCAATAAAAAACTTAAGTTGAAATGTTCTTTTTTTATAGAATGAACTTAAAGTCCATTCGTTGAACAAATAAGGCTCCTTTAAATCATACAGTTCCACTCCACTAATGTATGAGAGGAAGATTTTTCTGGACAAAAATGAGCATCTCAGCATTGTTGCAAAGTATATGATTCCTCTTCTTGTTAGTGACATGAGAGACAGCACTAAACATATATACACAATGAAAAAATGAAAATATACACAGACCTGTGTGTATATTTTCACTTTTTAATTATTAACTCACCTGTGAAGCAGTTACACCTGTAGCAGCTTGTTGTACAACATCATTCTTGGTACATGTCCTGCAGGCTTTCATTTCTGGCTTTCTTTAGTGGTGGGGTCCCGTCCTCCCGGCTTGGTTCATCTGCACTGGTACCAGCAGCAGCCTCTTCCTGTTGATCATCACTGCCACCAGCCATTTCATCCACAACACTCTGTAGCATAGTCCGTGCATTTCCCTTCTGGTCAGAGTCAAAATAACGGTCTTTGTACCGAGCATCAAGCATTGTTGCAATGGCATACAGTGGTTCATCTTGCACACCATTAAAGCGATTGCAAACAGCTTCTACTTGTAGTAGAGTGCGTTTGGCTGTTTGCACACCTTTGTCTGTTTCATCAACCTTGGCCAGCAGTCGTTTGAGGGACATCACAGCGGGGATGACATCTGCAGCAGTGGCCTTAGCAAAGCTGATGTCTTTGGTGAGGTGCTCAAAGGGCTCCAGTAGAGTGGTCATCTTTTCTAAAATTCCCCATTGAGTTGCAGTCAATGTTGCAGGGAGCTCATAATCAGCAGCATATGCACTCAATGCCCTCTTCTGCTCCACCAGGCTTTGCATCATGTAAAATGTGGAAATCCACCTGGTAGCCTGCTATGTTGCGTTGAGACAGGGCACCTCTGTTTACTGCCAGCTGCAAAGTGTGTGCCATACAGGGCAAACTAGGCACACCAAACTCCGACGTAGCTTTAGCCATGTTGCGTGCATTGTCCCTTATGACAACATGTACTTTCTCCTTGGAGATTTTCCAGTTTTCAAACATGCTTTCAAAAGCAGACGTAATAGCTTGCGCTGTAAGAGATCCACGGCACTCCTTGGAATGAAGCACAGCCTTCTTCAGCCCAAACTCAGGATCTAGCCATTGCACTGTCAAGCTCAGCATACTAACTTGGCTAATACTTGAGGACCAAATGTCCGTCATGAAACTAATAGCTACAGCGTCAGATATTAGCTTCTCGACATGTTTATGAATGACACCATAAAGCTCAGGGAGGCAAACATCAGAGAAATACTTGCGAGGGGGCATGTCAAAGCATGGCTCGAGGAATTCCACAAGCTTTCTGAATCCGGACTCTTGCACTATGGAAAAAGGCTGATTGTCTAACGCAATGCACTCCGTGATTTTCCGACAGATCATTTTAGCTCTCGGATCCACCAGGCAGGAGGAGAAGAGGGAGACCAAAGAGGAGGTTCATGGATGTGCTGAGAGAGGACATGCAGGCGGTTGGTGTGACAGAGGAAGATACAGGGGACAGGGTGAGATGGAAACGATTGATCTGTTGTGGTGACCCCTAACGGGAACAGCCGAAAGACAAAGAAGAAGATTTTAGCTCTCAGATGTTCCTTGTATTTCTGTTTCTTCTCGACTGAGTCTTTAAGAGACAGTTGCGCTGTTTTTTGAGTGACTTCCCTGGTTGTTTGGGTTTACATTGCTTGACATACGCTGCGTGTATCTCCGGGTGGTTCTTCCTCAAGTGAGAGATTAAATTAGAAGTGTTGAATGAAGAAGTCTTTGTTCCCTCACGCATGACAAGGGCCTTGCAATCATTGCAAATCGCAAACTTCGAGTCATCATTTGAAACTTTAAAAAAGTTCCACACCGCAGACATATTTATTAGAAACATGCTAGTTTGCTGTTAGCTTAGCTGCTGCTGCTGGCTTGTTTTGGTTTGCCTTCAGGCGCTGTTTGGTGACGTAATCGGCAAGCGTCGTGTGTTTGCACAAGCACTTGTATCAGCATATTCATTCTATTTATGTTATCGGGGCTTCATTATCGGAGGAAAAACCGATAATAATCCAGACAGATATTACATTATTATGCAAATATCGGCCGATAATATCGGCTGTCCGATATTATCAGACATCCCTAGCACTGGCCCATTGCCTCAGTAATGTGCATTAAGTGGACCTACCGACAGCTGCTAAAAGTGCTAAGACTGTTAGCATACAACATTAAATAAGACAAGAGTTGCACTCAGTGTGAATATTGCAGTAGGGACATCTGAGATGATCTATTAAGACATTTCAACACAAAACAAGCCATATTATTCCAAGTAGGGCTGCAGCTATCGATTATTTTAGTAATCGATTTTAGTAATTTTAGCAATTAGTAAACCAATTTTAGTAATTTTAGTAATTCTATCATTATTCTAGCGATTAGTCAAGTAATTGGATAAAAAATTTATTAAATTTCATTAACTTACTTAAGCTTAATTTAACAGTAATACCTGACAGAGAAACTGATAATTGTCAGTTTAATGAACAACCAATTCAACTCCTCTTAAAATAAACATTTATGTTGGCAGACTTTGTTGGCATAACTGCATTGGTAGCTGTTTCTTTAAAGAAAGAAAAGAGTCCATTTAAGTGGTACTGGCATATTCTGGATTTTAAAGATGACAAAAAGAAGATGATCAAAACAAACTTAAACATACTGCCATATTACACTTGTTTTTTCTAAAGTACAAAAATAAACAAAAAACATTAACAGTAATTCCACATTACTTTTTAAGAAGGTAAAACCCCAATTCCAGTGAAGCTGGGACATTGTGTGAAATGTAAATAAAAACAGAATACAATGATTTGCAAATCCTCTTCAACCTATATTCAATTAAATACACCACAAAAACAAGATATTTAATGTTCAAACTGTTAAACTTTATTGTTTTTGTGCAAATATTTGCTCATTTTGAAATGGATGCCTGCAACACGTTTCAAAAAAGCTGGGACAGTGGTGTGTTTACCACTGTGTTACATCACCTTTCCTTCTAACAACACTCAATAAGCGTTTGTTCCACTGGCTGCCACGTGTTATGCTCTGGACACTGTGTATATAAAATAATTATTTTGTACTGGATTAATAATTTTCTCTTTGATTTGGCTGTTGCAAACACCACTAATCGCTTCTGGAATCACAGCAGACTGTTCCAGCTGGAGCTTTTCTTGCGCGCACTGAACAAGGTAGAGAAAGCATTTGGAGCCGTCTAAAAAGGTAATTATTTGACATGTTTATATTGTAATGGCTTGGTAAAACAGTTGCATGTTCTTTCCTTCTCATGTGTAGCTGTAAAAGTATGTTTATTATAGATTTAACATCTCATTATAATCATTTAGACGAGCTGCACTCTGATGTGGTGCACTGACACAACTAGTCACACTGTTCACTTCTTTATGCAACTTGATGAGCTGCGCGTGCCATCTCACGCACCATCAAGCATCAATGTGCATCAACATGTAGTGTTGATGTTCACAGCTATTTCACATTTGTTGCACAATTTTGATGCGTGAGAGATTTTTTTGAACATTTCAAAATTCTCTTTGCGCACTTGCACACAGTGGCGCACATCTCACATTCAGTCTACACCGGTTTACAGAGAGTTTACTCACCAGTACGACACACTGCGTATGGGTGTGTGAATCAAAGACGTGCAAGTGTCAGGGGGCCTTAAGGCTTGCCCTGCACTTCACTGCAATGTTCCCTGCTGCAGTAAACATTTAACTTCACTTTTTATGTGAAAATGATTGAAGCCCCCCTCCTCCTCTCTCTTCTCTCTCTCTCCCCCTCCCCTCGCTCAGTGTTTTTCCTCCTTCAAGCAAACACGAGAAACACGAAGCCTTTAAATAAATCATAAATTATGTATGTAATGACAATTATGTATGAATGTAACAGCAGCGACGAGGAGTTTTGGATTATTTAATTAAGGATTTTGATGGGAGCTTTTTCCCCCTCTTTTTTTGAGTCAGGCAGACTTTCAGCTGCGCTCTGCAGCACTGACTAGGCTGCCATACAGCACTGTAGCGATCAGTCAGTGATCTCTGCTGTTTACAATAATGCTTTTGCGATCAGCGGCTAATTTCATATGAAGAAAATGAAAAATATATTTATTTCTTTGTTTATTTGCAGTACTGGGCGGGGCTGCCCTGTTAGAACCCTAATTGTTCACATATTTTAGATGGCTTTGAGCAAGCCGTCCACTATTTCTGTGGCTGTCTTTTTCAAAAATTGACCATCCAAATGACGGCTGGACGGATTGGTGCCTAAAACTACGTGTGACATTAATATTACCTGTTGAGTGATTTAATTCTGTGCCATGAATCCTCGTGCCCTGACACCCAGCCAGGTGTATTCATCAGGTGCTGCACTGAGATATGATGAGGAGCAGGGTTGGGTAGGATTACTTTGAAATGTAATCCAAAAGTATATCACAAGCTGATTAGTTCATTCAGGTGTCTGTATTTGACTGGCTAGACACAACTAAATGAGCTAATCAGCTTGCTACAGAGCAGGGAGAGCTGGAAAATGTGTGACTCTTACATACAAACTAAAACGTTTCAAGCATTTTTTAATTGTCATTTTGCTAATTATGCCCTACAGCTTCAACTAACAGAAAACATTATTTTTTAAATATTACATAATATGGTAATATTCCATTAAATATTTTATTCAATGCTTGAATAACTCACTATTTATGCTGTTGTTTCTGCGTATGCACTGAACAGCAGTTTGGAGTATTCGGCCTTCTTGGAGCCCCTGAGTGGAGTCCTGTATTTGGCTCTGGTGGGGGACTCCATTGTTCTGCTGGGGGACTTCAACGCACACGTGGTGATCTAAACCCAAATGGTCATTTGTTATTGGACTTCTGTGCTAGTCATGGACTGTCCATAACGAACACCATGTTTGAATGTAAGGATGCTCATAAGTGTACATGGTACCAGAGGACCCTAGGCCGAAGATCGATGATCAATTTATTTGATCGTACCATCTGGTGATGAGTTGGATCAGGGGGTGGGGGAAGACTTTGGACAGACCTGGTAAGCCCAGATGGATAATGCAGGTGAACTGGGAACGTCTGGAGGAGCCCACTGTCTGACAGATCTTCAACTCACACCTCCGGCGGAGCTTTTCCAGCATCCCTGTCTCGGTTTGGGGCATTGAACCAGAATGGGCAATATTCAAAGCTTCCATTGCTGAAGCTGCAGTGGGGAACTGTGGCCTGAAGGTCTAAGGTACCTGAAGGAGCGGCAAACCTCGATCAGCACGGTGGACACCAGTGGTCAGGGAAGCCGTCCGACTGAAGAAGGAGGTCTTCCGGGATATGTTAACTCAGAGGACTCTGGAGGCAGTTGCAAGGTCTTCCTTAGGAGGGTAGCTGGTGTCTCCCTTAGAGATAAGGTGAGAAACTCGGTCATCCGTGGAGAGCTCGGAGAAGAGCAGCTGTTCCTTCGAGTTTAAAGGAGCCAGCTGAGGTGGTTTGGGCATCTGCTAAGGATGCCCCCTGGACGCCTCCCTAGGGAGGTGTCCCAGATTATACAACCCCAATTCCAATGAAGTTGGGACGTCGTGTAAAATGTAAATAAAAACAGAATACAATGATTTGCAAATCCTCTTCAACCTATAGTCAATTGAATACACCACAAAGACAAGAAATTTAATGTTCAAACTGATAAACTTTATTGTTTTTCTTCAAATATTTGGTCATTGTGAAATTGATACCTGCAACACATTTTAAAAAAGCTGGGACAGTGGTATGTTTACCACTGTGTTACATCATCTTTCCTTCTAACAACACTCAATAAGCGTTTGGGAACTGAGGACACTAATTGTTGATGTTTTGTAGTGAAATTCTTTCCCATTCGTGCTTGATATACGTCTTCATTTGTTCAACAGACTGGGGTCTCCGTTGTCGTACTTTGCGCTTCATAATGCGCCACACATTTTCAATGGGCGACAGGTCTGGACTGCAGGCAGGCCAGTCTCGTACCCGCACTCTTTTCCTACAAAGCCACGCTGTTGTAACACATGCAAAATGTGGCTTGGCATTGTCTTGCTGAAATAAGCAGGGATGTCCCTGAAAAAGATGTTGCTTGGATGGCAGCATGTGTTGCTCCAAAACCTGGATGTATCTTTCAGCATTGATGGTGCCATCACAGATGTGTAAGTTGCCCATACCCTGGGCACTAACACACCCCATACCATCACAGATGCTGGCTTTTGAACTTTACGCTGGTAACAATCTGGATGGTCTTTTTCCTCTTTTGTCTGGAGGACACGACGTCCATGATTTCCAAAAACAATTTGAAATGTGGACTCATCAGACCACAGCACACTCTTCTACTTTGCGTCTGTCCATTTCAAATGAGCTTTGGCCCAGAGAAGGCAGCGGCGTTTCTGGATGTTGTTCATGTATGGCTTTTGCTTTACATGGTAGAGTTTTAACTTGCACTTGTAGATGTAGCGATGAACTGTGTTAACTGACAATGGTTTTCTGAAGTGTTCCTGAGCCCACGCAGTAAGATCCTTTACACAGTGATTTCAATTTTTAATGCAGTGCTGCCTGAGGGATCGAAGTTCACGGGCATTCAATGTTGGTTTTCGGCCTTGCCGCTGACGTGTAGAAAGTTCTCCAGATTCTCTGAATTTTCTGACTATATTATGGACTGTAAATGATGGAATCCCTAAATTCATTGCAACTGAATGTTGAGAAACGTTCTTAAACTGTTCGACTATTTTTTCACGCAGTTGTTCACAAAGTGGTGATCCTCACCCCAACTTTGCTTGTGAATCGCTGAGCCTTTTGGGGATGCTCCTTTTTTACCCAATCATGACACTCACAATTAGTGTCCTCAGTTCCCAAATGCTTATTGAGTGTTGTTAGACGGAAAGCTGATGTAACACAGTGGTATACATACCACTGTCCCAGCTTCTATAAAATGTGTTGCAGGCATCCATTTCAAAATGAACAAATACTGAGCACAAAAACAGTAAAGTTTATCAGTTTGAACATTAAATATGTTGTCTTTGTGGTGTATTCAACTGAATATAGGTTGAAGAGGATTTGCAAATCATTGTATTCTGTTTTTATTTACATTTTACACAACGTCCCAAGTTCATTGGAATTGGGGTTGTATCACCACACTGGCCTGGGAACACCTCGGGATCCCCCAGTCAGAGGTGGTCAATGTGGCCCGGGAAAGGGAAGTCTGGGGTCCCCTGCTAGAGCTGTTGCCCCCACGACCCAATCCCAGATAAGCGGTTGAAGATGAGTGATGAGTGACTGACTATTTATGCAGTATAAATACCATGAATGTCTCAGTCTGGTTCAGTACACACACAACCACAATCATGGAGAAGACTGTTAACTTGATAGTTGTCCAGAAGGCACTTATTGACACTGTCCATAAGGAGGGTAACCCACAGAAGGTCATTGCTGAAAGGCCAGCTCAAAGCGTATTCATGGGTAGTTGACTGGAAGGGAAAAGTAAGGTAGGAAAAGATGGACAAGCAACAGGTAATCTCTTCTCGCCCATCCCTGAGGTGAAAAAAGGAGTGGACTGAAGTTGGAGTCAGTGTATCAAGCCACCATGCACAGATGTATCCAGGAAATGAGCTACAAGTGTCGTATTCCTAGTTTCAAGCCACTCCTGAATGAGAGACAATGCAAGACGTGTCTTGTAAAAGGAGCTCCATCCAAGTATTGAGTGCAAAAATGAACACACTTTTCAGAATTTAGATGTTTCTGTATTATAAATCATTTTTTAGAATGATCTTTTGAAGTTTTTTTTTTCTGTTGGAGGTCTAGGCCACATTTATCAAAATAAACATTTAAAAATGCTTGAAATATTTTAATTTTTATGCAGCGGGTCAAGAATAAATTAAAATTTCACTTTCTGAAATAACTGAAAAAGTAGTGTTTTTCACAGTGCTCAATTTTTTGAGAAGTACTACCATGCTAAATATCTGCATTGATCAGTATTTTTTACTATACTGCCTAGCTGTATTTTGGAATACTTGTTCATTGTTGTGTTGTTTGTTTTTGGGAAAAATACATTATCATGTTGTCTAGCAGCCAGTCTGCTCTGCGTCAGCCTGATCCCGTCAGATCTCAGAAGCTAAGCAGAGCAGGATCTGGTTAGTACTTGGATGGGAGACCTCTTTGGAACACCAGCGGTTTTGTGTGTTTCTCCAGGTAAAAAGCTGGAGTTGCGTCAGGAAGGCCATCTGGCGTAAAACTTGTGCCAATTACCAATGCAGATCTGATTGTATCCGCTGTGGCGACCCCAAACAAAAACGGGAGCAGCCGAATGAACAACAACAACAACATTATCGTGTTGTCTGACATGTATCCCACAGAGATGTAGAGCACCTTTATTGACAGTGTTGTTTGACTACAGAGATCAGGGATTTTGTGGAGAGCAGACTGAATATTTCTGAGCTATGTACCGTGCATTTGGAAAGTATTCATAACGCTTCACTTTTTCTTATTTTTTTAATAAATTTTAAAAAATTTCAAAAAACTTTTTTCATGTTCTCATTATGGGGTGTTGTGAGTAGAATTTTGAAGGGAATAATGAATTTACTCTATTTTTTAACAAGGCTGTAACATAACAAAATGTGGAAAAAGTGAAGTGCTGTGAATACTTTACAGATACACTGTAAAGTTATAGATAAATCTGTTTAGAATTATTTGACAAAAGATCTCAGTCACCATTCCATCATTTGCAGATGACTTGTCCTTTTCACAGGCAGCTCAAGGATTTTAGATGAGGGTGGCTGTTCATGTTGGTGGGTACAAATGTGATGGTGTTACATTTCTTGGGGCCATTTTGTCACTGTATAGAGATGTGACATATTGATGTGCTGTGAGTTGGATCAGATAGACAGCTGATGAATTGAAGAATTGTTAAACTTTGGGTGATTTCTGAATGTGAACATCTTTCCAACTGCTTATTTACTCAGCATAGACTGATTTGTTATCTAGTTTATTCTGATTGTTTCATGTCTTTAACTTTGCCAAAAGACAGAAGAGGTCAAAGGTTATGTGATTGGCCTGTTTATCCTTCTGCATGTTTGAAGGTAGAGTATTTCAAAAAGTGGAGAAAGTACAGATGCTGTTGTCCTGACATTGCAGACAATGTTTGTTTCAATCTGGAAGGTAGGTGTAATCCTTATGGACTGGAAGAAAGACTTGTGTCACTCTGGAAAGGAAAGGGTGACCGCCTGGACTGCAACAGCTACTGCAGAGTGGAGGCAAAGTCAGTGACTTCATCCTGGTGAATTCCGGTGTTCATCAGGGATGTGTTCTGGTGTCGCCGACCAAATGGCGCCCTCTAAAAATTGGTCCGCTTTGCCTTCAATGTGCATGCATCTGAGACTGCCTCTGAGTCTGACTCTCTGCACCCAAAGCATCAGTTTTGAGCCGAAACGAGGCTGTTTTAAGCAGAAATGATGTGATAATCTCCTCATTTCACTACTGATGCTCCGAAATGATGTGCAGTGGCTTGCAAAAGTATTCAGCCCCTTGGTATTTCACACATTTTAATTTGTTTATGGTGTTTCAAATACAAAAAGTAAATTAGGCTTCTCAAAATAAAAATTTCTAAAATTATCTTCCTTAGACTCAAACTGAAAACAAATCTCTACAACTTGATATAAATTAATTAAAAATATAAAAGCCAAGATGATGGATTGCATAAGTAATCAGCCTCTTTGGTATAATACCTGTAAATAATCAGTTTAATTGCCAGTTTTCTTCAGACAAGTCAGGAGATGGATACATGAACATGTCCAAGTCACTGAATATGTCTTGAAATTTATTTAGATCAGTTATGAAGAAATACAAACAATATGTCACTCTATGGTAAATCTGTGTGGAGTACACAGTTCTCAAAAACTGAGTGACTGTGCAAGAAGGAGAACAGTGAGGAGCCACCAAGACACCCAGACAACCTAGAAAAAGTTTTAGGCTTCTGTGGCTATGTTTGGAGAAATTATGCATAGTGCAAATTCTGAGTTTTGTATCTCCAGTTATAAAGCTTCATGATGAAGTGGTATAGACGAGGGTCTTCTTTCACGAAAACATCAGATCTAGGCTTGCATCTCAGATGTACCTTCTGGCAAATTGTAGGTGAAATTTCAGATCTTCTTTTTAAGAAAATCCTCCTCTGCTCCACTTCATCATGAAGCAGTATAACTGGGGATATAAAATCCAAAACTTACACTGTGCACAATTTCTCCAGGCAGAGAAGCCTATAACTTCTTTTGGGTTGTCACAGCGAAAGTGAAAGTGAGCAGACGGAGCAGACAGAGAGCCTCTCATACAATCTCACATGCTCAAACAGTGTGTGAGTTTCAGGATTGCTCGACTAGTTTTCCTGTGAATGTTACTGGATAAGCCTGTGGCAAGCTCTCTCGCTCTGGTGTAAAGCACTGTTTACCATATCAATGGAGCGAGGGGGGAGGGGGCTGCTCCTCAAACTGAATGAGCCTCGAAGTGTGAATGTTGCTTTCAGAGCAGGAGAGAACAAACACACAGTCTACTTCATAGTAGAAGTTTGTGATGTGACCTTTGTGTAATAGCAGACAGAAATTGCTTTGAGATGAAGACAAACACAACGCATAGACCATTTTGTATATATTGTTCAAAATGTGCATTTGTGTTTATTGTTTGAACTTTTTGTTGTACAGTCTTTCACACAAGAGCCCAAATTACCTTTATAAAGTGTCAAAACAGTTGTTTATTAGAGTTTGCTGTTTGTTTTGAATAAATGTGTGTGGAAAATTATTTTCCACTTTTTCCTTTCTTATTTCTGATTGTAAACCTGTATTACACTTATAAAACACAACTATAGCATATATATATATATATATATATATATATATATATATATATATATATATATATATATATATATATATATATATATATATATATTTGAAAGTACAGGTTGTCCTGAAAAAAGAGACATAAAACTTGATTGTGGGATGCAGGGAGAGCTGTTAACTGCAATAATAAAACATTTATGCCAGGCGGGTGAACTATCCAAAAAATGCCCTCGGATCCCAGAGGGTTAACCACTGAATCTGAAACATGACGGTAGATGCATGAAACGACGTGGAATAAGTCTGTTTGCCAAAGGGTATTACATGTGACGTCAGTGATCCTATGGCACAGGTGGGCAATGAGGGCAGAGACACTA
Source organism: Thalassophryne amazonica (assembly GCF_902500255.1). Classification (NCBI taxonomy): domain Eukaryota; kingdom Metazoa; phylum Chordata; class Actinopteri; order Batrachoidiformes; family Batrachoididae; genus Thalassophryne; species Thalassophryne amazonica. The sequence continues at coordinate 72,565,359 of NC_047106.1, read as the reverse complement.
CAGGTTTTCATTGCAACCAATCACCTCAGCAGGTGGGCTGCTGATGAGCTTCTCCCCTGAACATAAACACCTGACTATTAATGAAATCACCTGCTGAGGTGACTGGTAGCAACAAAAACCTGCAGTGTCAGGCCCTTCATGGCAAATGATTGCCCACCCCTGCCCTATGGCCTTGGCGGAGGTTTGCGCTCTCCAAGTGCTTCTAGTATTTTTAATGAATTTATATCAGGTTGTAGAGATTTACTTTCAGTTTGAGTTTAAGGAAGATAATTTTCAAAATTTTTATATTGAGAAGCCTGGTTTAGTTTTTGTATTTGAAATGCCATAAACAAATTAAAATATGTGAAATACCAAGGGGCTGAATACTTTTGCAAGCCACTGTATGCACTCTGATTGGCCCCCATCTTTTATGATGAAATAATGCTGAATTTTTGTGGAAATGATTGTTGTACAAAAGCTTCAGATATCTGTTGCTGAGATAGATGATGACTGGAGTGCAGTTTTAAGTAGAAACTAGGTGATAATTGGTGAATCGCTGCTGATTCTCAGAAGTGACGCTGCCAATGCTCTGAAATGACTCGTGCAGCAGGGCGGACCAATTTTTAGCGGGGAATGTTCGGTTGGTGGCACCAGCACCTACTCTTTTCAGTGATTGTATGGACTAGATGTTTGGTAGGGTTGGTAAACAGAAGGAATTAAATTATTTTCAGGTGTCATTTTGTAAAGGTGGATACACTTTCAGATGATCTCACTGAAAGGACAGGTCAGACTATATTATTTACTCCTTGTGTGAATGGTTTTAATATTTAATAATAATGTGTTACGCTACTAACTTAACAGTACACTAACTGTATTCAAGAAAAAAACAATTTTTAGTCCCTCGTGTCATTTTTCAAATTTGAAATGTATATACCTGTTTCTAAGAAAAAAAAAGTAAATAAAAAAATCCACACTTCCTCATCACTTTTTTTCTGATGTCACAGATAGTAAAACATTTTTTTTTTATCAGTTGATTATGACCAAAGAGCTGGCAAAAAAAAACAACAACAAAAAACAAAACAGTTTATCATCTCCACTGGCATGCCATAAT